>NC_142779.1:11834908-13034908 GCF_988280905.1 Pimephales promelas | reverse complement strand
ATAAATGGCACGGCCTTCACAGGAGGTTTCAGAGGGGAATGTTTTGTTTTATATTTGTCTGTAAACCTTTGGCCATTCAAACAGTAATCAACTCATTTTTGGTGTTGTTAAATAAAGTATCTCCCTTTGGAGTGGACTTTGAGCTTTGTAACCTTGCAGATCTTTTGTTCAAACAGAAACATTACAGACTAACTAAAGTTAAAAAAGGTGAAAAATCATAACGGGACCCCTTTAAAATCTTAAAACACAGTAGCAGGCATTCAGCACACTGAAACGAGAACGTTTATTCTATTAGCTATTGACTTGAACTGTAACACCGGGAGTTTTTGAGAGTTTATTTGGTGCCATGCTGGGTGGTTGGAGGCCAGTGGAGGGAAGTGAGCCAATGGGATATGCTCTAAAAAGTGCTTGTCTTTTAGTCAAAGCCTCCATTCTATGAATGGCCTACTGCACAGTTATTCCTCTCGAGACCTCCAGCAAACAGTGCTTGAAATGTGTGCTGGCCCCTTAATATATTACTGAGAAGTCCAAAAGTCTAAAATGGTAGAAGCGCCAATACTTTTTCAATGCAAATTGCAAAGATTGATAATGTTGGGAAATAATATGGATGTGGCCGCTGTGCCTCTTTATACCTTAATGAAATGTTCTTTCTCTGGTTGTCTTGGAATTAGAGATGATGTGTAGTATTACTGTCGGGGCTGACAATAATCTCATCCGTTTGCTGAAGTCAATTTTGAGTCTCTGATGATGGGCTCTCAACCCTGACCTGTTATTTAACAGAAGTGTAGGAGGAATTGACCCTGATTCTCCTGCCAGGAATCCTGTGGCCACTAAATCGATGGCATCAGTGCAGAAGAAGCTTTGTGCGCTCTTATCCCCGATGAGAGGTGCTAGAAAACCTGAGGATTAGCCCTGCGGCTGTCGAATTAAAACCTCTGGGATATAAACGGTGTCTGTGTGCGCATGTTTGGTGATGCAAGTCCTGAGAGTTTAAGCATGCATGACCTCCTGTCCATCTCAGTCTCAGAGAAGCATTAAATTAATGTGGGCTTTGAGATCCTCTGAGGGTGTAAGACTTCATTCAGGTGTAGCAGTGTGACAATGGGGTTTCGCTGTGTAGTGTTTCCCTTAAACTTGACTCAATGTGACTTTTGCATTGAATAAAATTCCTTGCACTGAAAGGAAATGGAAGAAGAGTTTAATTTCTAACTTTATCTTAATATGTTCTTTTCTTCCCTCTCAGCTGTCGTCACAAACAGTGGAGGACAGATCTTCCTGCGTCCAGTGTGGTTATCACTTTCCACAACGAGGCCCGTTCAGCTCTGCTGCGCACTGTTGTCAGGTGGGATAATCAATGTTTAATGCACTATGATGTAGGTTTTTCACCATACCAAAACCAGTGTAATAGACTGCCGAAGTTATGACGTCACTTTGTAGGCCAAATGCGGAAGTGAGTTAGCATTTTAGCACTTCCGGTTCCCTCGCCCCAAAATCTATGGGTTTTTTGAATGGGTTTTTGCTAAATCGCCTGAAATAAGGTTCAGTAAGATATTGTCAGGTTTTGAAAGAAGTCTATGCTCAACACTGCATTTTTTTTTTATAGAAAATTAAACCGTTTAATATTTTTGTAGAAACTGTAATACATTTTTTATTTTTGTAGAAACTGTAATACATTTTTTTTTCCAGGATTCGTTGATTAGAATTTTTTTTTAAATATACAATTTTTCATAATGTACATTTTTTTTTTACTGTAACTTTTGATAAATTTTACAGCGTCCTTGCTGAATAAGCCCCTGTTTACACCTGGTATTAACTTAAGATGTGTTTTAGTTAATCTGATCACAAGTGGACAACACTAATGACAGGTGTAAAAACAGAGTCTAAAAAGTTTTTAGCTTGTCCACTTTCTACCACTTCCAAAATGCATTTGACCGGATTGCTTTCCTAGTGTAAATGCTCATGTGGGCGAAAGCAATCAAAGAGCCACAAAAGACCACCTACTTTCCGCCTACTGACTTAATACATAAACATTATGGGAAGAGCGCTAGCCAGACAGGCTATAAACATTGTTGCTAAAGACCCAAGTTTGTTTTGAAGATGAAAAATGTACCAAGCACAATGTTCTCTCACCATTCCTGATTTCAAATACACTCACAGCTTTCAGAGTTTTCTTGCGGCTATCAGAGCAGAAACGAAAGCTCTCTGGGCCCTATTTCAGGAAACGCAAGTATCAAGTGTGAAGCGCAAGTAACTTTGTGGGCGGGTCTTGGGCGCTGTCGCTACTTTTCCGGCGGGATAAATTGCTCTTGCGCCCAACACAAGTTTAAAAGGGGTTGGTCTGAAGTAGCCTTATTATTTATAATTTGGGTGTAACGAGTAACAAACCAATAAGAGCATCATATAGCATTCTCTTTAAGAGCATGATGAACGAGGTGTGCTTGTTCGATGGCGCAATTCTATTATAACCGGCACTATTAAAAATCTATTATAATTTACCAGGGGCGCTTCACAATCGGTTCACAGCCGAGAAGATCGATGTCAGGGCTGTAAAAGAAAGAGAAGTGACATTGGGGATGGGACAAACCCACCCAAATTAGCTTCGGTTAAACATGCAAAATACAAATGATACATGCGTCAGTGGACAAAGTCAATTGCGTCGGGTGCAAGATGGGGCCCTCTGTGTGTTTTTCCATTGTGTCTGTGCGCGTTCATGTATAAATTGCCATTAGAAATTGCCATTATTTTGGCCAATAGAAAAAAAAACCATGCATTTACCCACCCTTCCCCTCGAGGAAATCAGGACAGAAGTGATTGATTAAAAAAACAGGTGTAAAGGGGTATGTGTCTCCCTCGTCTAATTGTGATCCAATCGACCAAAACAGATCTTATAATACCAGGTGTAAACAGGGCCTTAGAGTATTAGATCTCTTGCTAACTCTAAAATTTAGAATGGTTGTGTGCACACATCTGAACAACTCTTTCTCTGTCTTCAGTGTGCTAAAGAAGAGTCCTCTTCATCTGGTCAAAGAGATCATCTTAGTGGATGACTACAGTGACAACCGTAAGTGTTCTCATCTTTAGCCATCAATCAAACTTAATGGTACAGAACTATGTAGATGATATCTTCATAATCATATAGAATCTTTTTACTGCTCATCAGGATTTTTGTTGAGCTTTCATCACATACAGGTTATTTTAGGTTATCATAGCACATTCTTGTTTCTTTGTTACCATAAATCATAGATTTGTATTGCAGAACAGAACACTGTACAGTACGTGGAGCTGAGATTTGTATGATTGTATAAAGTGTGTGATCAAGGTACCAGCCGCGTTCCCGAGCGAGCCCCCATTCCATCACACTTTTTGTTTTTGACCTCTTCAAATGTCTGAACTCTGTATGAACCATCTCCTGAAGGCAATGCTGCCCTGCTTTATAGCGTTCTGCTACAGGGAGCCTGACAGACACTGGTCTCATTAGTACTCACATTTCTTCTGTGTTTTTACATCTGTGGATTGTGATCCTGCTTTTGCATATTGACTTTTACAAAATTTTGCAGACCTTTTCTGGTTGAAGGTGGTGGGACATCATGCCACATTTCTCCTAGCAGGATATAAAATAAAAGAGATGCATTGCCCTAATCACATGAGCTGACACAGTTTTCTCTGGACTTTCAGCTGAAGATGGTGCCTTACTTGGGAAAATCGAGAAAATCAGAGTCCTACGCAACGATCGTCGAGAGGGTGAGTGATTTATTACCCTCTGAATCACAGTAACACTGTTAATCAAAACTATACCCAAGTTAATATGTAAGAGCGAGTGGGTCTTTTACTTTCAGCTCTTAGTCATTCAAATCTAGGCATCTATTAAAACAAGTTAAAGTTTTACTATTGCGACTAATTGTGACCAGCCTCAGCATGAAGTCATTAAAAGCACTGCATACTTCATAGGTGCAAATATGGAGAAAATAAAAGTAGAGAAAAGCAAAGATCTGTTTTGAGCTGGAGTGTATTTTTGGAAGGTGTTTTATATATCTGTCAAGAAAACTGCTGCTCTGTAGCCAAAACTCCTCTTTGTTTATTTGCTTCCAAAACCTTTTGTTCAAATCCAATTCCAGTCCGACTCAGCAAGCTCTCTGTATTTGCTTTCAAACGTTCTTTGATACACAAATTACTTTATGGTAAGAAAACAAAGAACTAAAGTTTCAGTCCCTGGTGAAGCTCACAGTGAAATAAGGTTACATTGCATGTACAAATGTACTCATACAGATAACATAGACTGTATTGGGAGGTTATAAAGAAGCAAATTGGTTAATTAGTATTGAATGTTTCAGTGGATTCTTAGTTGTCCGCATAAGACACTAGATGAGCTTTCACTTATAATCCTATACATTTCTGTATAGATGGTGTTTTATTTACTTCATGCTATGTGGCCATACACTAAAGAAGTTGCAAATGCTTTGACATGATGACAAGTTTGGTTAGGTTTTTGTTTCGTTTAATTTTGTGGTTTGGCTTTTGTTTTAATTAAGTAATTACAGTAGGTAAGAAATGAATGAAACAATCACAATCAAGTATTACATCCCTATTAAAGTGGTTAAGGTCATGAGGGAACACAACGTAAAAGAAATAAATAAATTACCCGATCTTTTAACCCTGGTAGACGTGATCAAAGTGCTGGTGCAAAAAAAAAAAAAAAACCAACAACAAAAAACACAGGAACTAAGGGAGTTTAAAGGTGACATATTAAGCCCCTTTTCACGAGTTGTAATATACATCTATGATTTCCCCAGAATTTCCCCTTCCTGCTTCAGAACGGGAGCGAAATCTGATCGGCTATTTTTTTACATGCTTCCAGAGAAAGGCTTACCAAAACAGTTACTGGGTTGTCAATTTTCACGTTTTCTGGGTTGGTAGATCCACTGCTAAAAAACTATTGCCAAAAAAAAAAAAAAAAAAACTTTTAAAAAACACAAGACACACCAAAAAAAGCACAGAGAGAAGGACAGAGTGACAAAGAGAACTAGGGAGCTGATTCTTTTGTTTTTGGTTTTCTCTCTTAAATTTGCATTCATTTTCAACAGGTGATTTTTGTCTACCTGTAAACAATCCCTTCAGACATAACTGACCTAATACCTCACCAATAATAAACATAATTCCTCACCAAGATGGGCATCATATCCTTTTTCAAAATTACTATTATTTTTATTCTATTTTTTATTCTATTTTATTTTATTCTATTTCAATTATATTATTTACCAAACTTGTTACCAAAGTACAGGTGCTTTTGACTATAATTTTGGTGCCCTGCACACTTGTTGAAGATCAATTAGGTTAGGATATAGGGATAACAAACTTCTGCATAGTTCAGATTGCATCAGTCCTTTGATTCTCAATCCTGTTGTGTGTTCTCAGGCTTGATGCGATCCCGAGTCAGAGGAGCGGATGCAGCCACGGCCAATGTATTGACCTTCCTTGACAGCCATTGCGAGTGTAATGAACACTGGTTGGAGCCCCTTCTAGAAAGGGTTGCTGAGGTCAGCCATGTTTTTCTTTCTGTCTTTTTATTTCTTCTTCTTACACACAAACAAGCATAGAAATGATGGGTCTTACAATTCTCAAATTCTCAATAAGATTTGACAAATTAACCCTTGTTTTTGGAGGCTATAATCAAACATGCTCATTACAGCAGCGTAAATTTTGCAGCTCACTGCAGTTGCAAATGTCAAGGCCAAGATGATAAAAGAGAAGAGTGGATGAGAAGTTATTGTGTTTTCTTTGGCTGGCTGTCTTGACGCACAAACTTTGCTTGCAGTGCCATATCATTATATCTGTTTGAGTCCAATCCTGCTGTTGGCCAACAATTTTCAAACAAGCCATAATTAAAAGTACAGTATGGATGGAAACTAGTGCCATTCAACACTGAGTTAGTACAGCATGTTGAGAGTGTGGATAAGACCTCAGTGTGTGTGTGTGTGCGCAAAGGGTTGTTGAATGCAAGTAAACACGCCCCAATGGCGGATGTGCAGGTCCGGGCTGGTTAAGGATCAGACTGACCTTAAAGAAATATTTGCTGCGGTTCCGTCCTTAGGCACACATAATTACTCTCATATTGCCTCAAGGCTTTTGTCTCACAAAAGTAATGACAGTAAGTAGAAGAACAAGACACTAAGAGTAGAAATTACAGGCATAAATGAAATAAGTTTTAAGGAGTTTCACCTCATTTATGTTGTTAGGTGTCTTCATTTTCAGTTGCATGACCCAGATAAGCACGTAATCAAATCGTGGAGTTAGAGTTAGTGACCCCAGAAGCGCTTCATCATGATGATTATACCAAGCGTGAATTAAACATCCTGCTTCTGGACCTTTACATAGAATTTATTTTGAAGCGAAATAATTATTATAATTGAAAATGGATTCTAAGCAGAAAGCAGATATTTCTCTGCGTTAAGCAGAAATATACTGCCTTAATTTCAGAACAGATCTGGTCAAGAGCGGAACTCCTCCTGAATCTGTTTTTAATGGTTTTTGACATTGACTTTTCACTCGTTGCGTCCACTCATCATTGGTCCTCATTAGGTTGAGTTCTTCCAGTTTTATAACAGTACTTGCCCTAATACAAACCTTATGCAGTCAATACAGTGAATTTCCAGGTAATGTACGTAGCTCAGCGATCTAGGCAAAAAAGATGTTTGTTTTATTTATATACATTTTTATTTATACATTTTTTATGAAGACATTAGTTATGAAAACCATTTTTTTATAGGCAAAATTTGCATTAATGTATAATTTTGAAAAAAACATTTGGTGCCATTCATTGAATAGGCTCCTTTGTTTGAGAACAAACCCTTTGTTTTACGTTCAGAATTTCGGGGCATGAAAGTCATTTCCCATCACTATACATATAGAAGATGTGTATCAGTACTGTTATGCATAGCTTTTACCCATATGAAATTTTGGCATTCTTTAATTGCTTAAATTTTGTATTATGTAATTGTTCAAATGTTTTAATTTTTAATCACATGAATAATCATTTTAACCAGTGATTTGTTGTAAAGAGAGTAAAGTACAGTAACAACCAAGTTAAAAATAATTGAAGCATGTTTTCATTCAGCAAAACAGTTCGTCTTTCACAATTAACTAAAGATAATGACATGTAAATATTAGGGCTGTGAAATGATTAATCGTGATTAATCGCATCCAAAATAAAAGTTTGTGTTACATAAAATGTGTGTGTGTGTAGTGTGTATAATTATCTTGTGTATATATATATATATATATATATATATATATATATATATAAATATAAATACACACACATGCATGTATACATTTAAGAAATATTTGTATATAGATACTTTATATATATATATATATAAAATTAATTTTATACATAAATATAAGTATTTTATATATTAATAACAATTTTTTTCTTAAATATATACATTATGTGTGTATTTATATATACAAAATAATAATACACACTACACACACATATATTATGTAAACAAACTTTTATTTTGGATGCAATTAATCGCGATTAATCGTTTCACAGCCCTAGTAAATATATATTTAATCTATGTATTAATTTCCCAATTTATTAATTCATTGCATTAGTATTGCATTGGTATAAGAAAATGATTTAAAAATTCCTGTGTGGAAACATTACAGCACTGTGACAAATGAATTTGTCAATTCAGAGGTGAAGCCACCGTTGGGATGATTTGATTCGTCAGGGTGTCCCAGAATTGTCATGATGAATATTGGAAGGAGCAATACATTTATATGTAGTGTTAAATCTCCATGCCTGTCACGTACTGTTGATTGCCTGTCTTTTCTGGAGTGTTAACTCATGGTACTTGACTTTAAATACTCCAGTAATGTATCAGCGAAGCTCATGAGATTAATGGGATTTTCCTAGGTATTTCTGATGGATTTACCTTGATTCGTAACGGCAGTGCAGTGCACATTTCTTAATTCCAGCATATTAGCATATGTCAGGACTTTTCAGCCATCAGTTGCTTATCAGCAAAGAATGCATTGTATCAGAGACGTGAGAAGAAATGTTTTCATATGCTTGTACTCTAACCTGTCATTGTAGTGTCAGAACAGCTTCACATCATTTATTCTTCTTGGCAGGATAAGACTCGGGTTGTGTCACCCATCATAGATGTCATTAACATGGACAATTTCCAGTATGTGGGGGCATCTGCAGATCTTAAAGGAGGTAAATCTTTTATTTTATTTTCTTATTTTAACACAACAGTGAAATCACTGTCAGGAGCTGTTTGTGTGTGTGTGATATGATTGCATCCATTCATGCATGTATATACAGTATGCACATACAGCAGATGTCACTTGCTAGATTTTATGGACAGGGCTATAATGTGTGTGCTATGTTTAAATACATGTTTGTAGTAAAAGCAATAGAGAGAATTTGTGAAGGAAGCACAATGTGTAAAAGAGTGAGAGAGCATGATGAATCTCAACAAGAGGAAATGTCCTTTTGGGATGGAAACCATTTGATTGATTTTTGTCTGGGGGTTTTAAGCATAATGACTCTCTGCATGGAATAGCTTTTCCTCTAAGCTCCGAGGCTTCTGGATGCAGTAGGAAATATGGAAATGGATCTATCCATGTTGGTTTCACTGTTTTTAAAAGCAAAGCAGCATGTGTTATAAATATCATTTTATTTATGTAGGCTTTTTTTTCCTCAGAACATTCTGGTTAAATGAGAAGTTTACCGGTATGTGCTGGTTAACTGGCATTCAGACTTTCTCCCCAAATGTATGAATCATAGTGCATCTGACATTTTTATCCCTTCTTTTAGAATATGTTCCGACTGGAATACTAGCACAGTGCTGCATACTGCGCACATAAAATAATCAAATATTTGTTTACTGTATGCTATTTAAAACCGTACAAAAAAACCGTTTTGTCACTTTAATACGCAATATTTCGATTTTTGAAATCAAAATTATTTATAGTTACTTGCTACTTTTTATCTTCTCTACATATTTCTGCTTTTGAACACTTAACACTCAAAACACATAATCTGGTTAAACTTTTCTACGTTTTGTGTAAAATGTATTTTCATAAAAAGAAATGTACACTGTACATGGTATATGCTGCATACTGTTAAAATTGTATGGTAGTATGCATTATTTTGAACAAAGCCCTCAGTCTTTTAGTCAGTGAAATCGGTATCATTAATATGCCCCCTTATTCCCTTACCTGACTCATGGCTGAGTAGGGCATTGAACCTACATGTAAAATCAGACTTCATCCCTAATGTAATGTCTAATCTTTATCCAGGTTTTGATTGGAATCTAGTTTTTAAATGGGACTACATGACCCTGGAACAAAGACGGGCGCGGCAAGGAAACCCCACTGCTCCTATCAAGTAAGAATTCTTCTTTGCTTTAAATATCTGCTTTGAAATTTTTTGGATTAATAACCTGGTGATGTATGACTGTCACCTGTTTTTTTTTTTATCTTTCTCTAGTTAATTAATTGTCAATTGCTTAATGTACAGACTCTCTTGATGCATAGAACTACACTATGTGCAATCTATCTCCCACTGACCAGTGATGATAGAGTACTGAGAAGGGTGTCATTGTTATATTTGCTTACTGAAGTGTGATTGGTTTTCAAACATCAAGGGTTGTATATCCAGGATTATATGATTTATGAGCGCTGGTGTTTCCTTAAGGATGTGCATATAGTTTTATCGGCTGTTTGAATTACTGGCAGTGTTATTTTAGTGTTATTATTATAATATTTATGAATATTAGCTTTTATTTTAATATTTTTCGTAGGTTTATTATTTTCTAAGTAATTTAGTTATTTGCTTTTGTCATTTAAAAAAAAAAAAATAATAATTCTATTTATATCAGTTTTACTTCAGTTTACTTCAGTGCCAAGTCAATATTTGTCATTTTAATTTAAGTTAAAAGTTTTTTAGCTAATATTTATGAATTTGTTTCAGTTTTCTTTACATTGTTTTAGGCAACAATAACAATACTGATTGCTGAAGTGATTTCCTTGTCTAACTTCTATACTCTTAAATATTGCTCAGTGAACGAGTTTAAGATTATGCTGTCAACTTGATGAAAGTATCCTATAAAGTTCTTGTAATAACAAAACAAGTTTGTCCAAGAAGCCCATGTGCTTGCTTGTTTGTAAAAGGTCCATCCTCCAGGGAGTGACTAGAATCATTAACAGCTAAAAGCGAGTGGGAGTGAGAAAGTAAGGTGTAAAGCGACCGAAATGGGAGATTGTATGGACGGTGCGTTGCTGTGATGTGATGTGAAATCTCAATCACCGTGCAGCGAGTACATTAAAAGTACATTAGGATAATAAACAGTGTGGTTTCTCTTGACAGTGCTTTTATGGGATGTGTTGTGTAAAAGTCTTCATGACACAGCACTCTTCATTCTTGTTTAATGATTCCAGTGTTGTTTAATGACTTTGTTTATGGGGCTCTGATCAGATTGCACCAGAGAGTGAAATGAGCACAGAGTTTTATAAAGGCGCAACTGGCCAATTGTAACGAGTGAGTTTGGTGTGCATTACACACTGAAACAAACCGCATCGCCAGGATGTGAGATAATTGCTTACTATATATTTTATAAAAAATGCATTTTCTAAGTTTAAGATTTGGTTTGATCTTATGTATCTAATTTTTCATATTTTGCATTGTTGTCCAGGACTCCTATGATTGCTGGTGGCCTCTTTGTAATGGATAAGAACTACTTTGAAGAGCTGGGGAAGTACGATATGATGATGGACGTGTGGGGTGGAGAGAATCTCGGTGAGTGGAGGCTTAAATGCCCTGTATTTCATCTGTTGTTCTGGGACCATGCATCTTCTCAGTGTTCCAGTGTGTCCTTTATTGATTAAGTGAAAGATTTGCCTATTTAAGGTGTGCGTGTATGTATATGTAAAGATTTGCCTATTTAAATTTTGTGTATGTATAGGTAAAGATTTAAAAGTATTTAAAAGTAAAAGCATCATGTGCTTAATTTTACTATAAAGCAAGGCATATCAAAAAGAGAGAAAGAAATAGTAAATTGTTTAATGCATTCATTTTTTGTTCTTACCAAAGTCAGTTGAATGCATATTACGTTGTAGTTGCTACTTATGAACTTTTAAGGAAGATCTATTTATGAGGGTTTAACTGGTCCTAAAATAATTTTAGTGGATGTATGGTCACATGCAAAAATTGCTCAAGTTTGATAATAGGTCTTAAAGGCCACATGGTTTAATTTAAAGTAATATAATGTAATTCATGAATTTGTGTCACTTGAGTGTGACTTAAGTGTTCACTTCATATCATTTGTGGCAACACCGTATATGAATGCTGAAAATGAGATCATGGTAATTCTATCATTAGATTGTATGAGATCATGCCTTACTCAGCCAAAATGTAATGTGCCCATCTAAGGGGCAATTCAGGTCACCACAGAAGAACTATTGTTTTTTTTTCATATTAGCAATGAGACTTGAATAGAAACTGCAGTGTAAGACTCAATGAGGTGGAGTTTTTCAGGTTTTGACATAATGTCTGTGGCATGATGGATTCTGAAAGAAATTCCGACTCATTCCACGAACACAGCACTTTTCTCAGCTGTGCTGCTTGTGGAAAAGTTGACAAGAACTCTTGAAATTATCATTCAGCCTGGAAAAATGTTGTATTTTGCATGTGTCTGAGAAGTTTGCAAAGACCAAGAAGTTTCACAGAGTAGTGCGTTTTTGATGTTGTTTTTTATGTCACGCATGGAATTTTGACACTATGATCTGCATTTACAGTATGAACTGATTGTTTGTGTGTTGTATGTTAAGTCTTATTCATCTCTGACTGCTGTTGTGCTTCTCAGAGATCTCATTTCGTGTCTGGCAGTGCGGAGGCAGCCTGGAGATCATTCCCTGCAGTCGAGTGGGTCATGTCTTCAGGAAACAGCATCCATACACTTTCCCAGGGGGCAGCGGCACTGTGTTTGCTAGGTATCCACCAAATTATAATATATTTTAACTTTTTGTTTACATAAAAGTTTTTATTTTCCCACTTACAAAGCATGTAGAAGTCTGTAATTTCTTCATCATAGGTACTCTTCAACTGTGAGTGACGGAATCTAAAACAAAAATTCAGAAAATCGCATTGTATGATTTTTAAGTAATTAATTTGCATTTTATTCCATGACATACAGTGGTACAGTGCTGTATAGCTAAAGAACACAATCTTTTATTTATCTTATGTTTTGTGATTGTTGAGGCCAAATAGACCCTTTAGTAGGGTGGTTCACTTGCTCCATCCAGTGGGTGAATCCAGCACTGCAGCCAGTGATAAGTGGGCTGTTGTGAGGCAGTGCAGTTGAAAATTAAAGTGACATTCTGTCATAATTATAAAGCTCCCTGTTATGGGCTCCAGAAGGTCCATTAGTGTTGAAGTTAGATTTAGGAGTAATGTAGTGGACATGTTATGGTCATTAGCAGAGCCTCAGTACTGCTATATAAAATGTGTAATTTACTCTCATCTGCTTGTTTGTCTTTACAGGAACACGAGGCGAGCGGCAGAAGTTTGGATGGACGATTATAAGAATTTCTACTACGCTGCTGTGCCCTCAGCCCGTAATGTGCCCTATGGCAAGTAAGTGTGTATCTGTCTTAATTAACAAATATTATTCATAAGAGAAAAGCTTGAAACAGAGTAGCTATCTTTAACATAATAACAGCCACTGAAGAATAATATAAAACATCAGTCGTCAAACATTTAGACCCTTGAAAAGCACTCCTCATGACTAACTTTCCTCATTATTTGCAGCATTCAAAGCAGGCTGGAAATGAAGAAGAGGTTAGGCTGCAAACCATTTAAGTGGTACCTGGACAACGTCTATCCTGAGTTACGGTGAGTGTATGACAGGGGAATAATAAAAAAAGCTTTTGGATCAATTTGGCCTTGTTTACATGTGCTACAGTATTATAATCTTAAAGTGGTCTATGAAGTTTTGTGCATAAATGTGTATGAGCTTCAGATGCTCATGATTCAGATTTACTGTACATAACCAGCCTTTTAACCCCTTTTATTGGCACAATGATTGATTAAAAGGCGAGTAGGTGTTTCTTTTTGTGTTAACACTACAAATGTAGTGTGGCGAGATGTTTCTGATTACTTCCAAATGCGGATTGAGTGACTGGATCACAAAACATTTTTATGTGACTTCCAAGTGTAAACAAGCCTTTAGTTAACTTAAACCTAGACATGAGTCTAGTCTACCTAGACTTGTGACTTTAAAGTAATGAAACGTCATTCGTGATAACCCTTTCAGTCTGCCGTTCAAAAGGTTTCTTAATCGTACCTAAGCTGATGTTTCTGTCTTGTTCAGGGTCCCGGATCATCAGGACATAGCCTTTGGAGCACTACAGCAGGGCCAAAACTGTCTGGACACACTGGGGCACTTTGCTGATGGGGTGGTGGGGGTGTACGAGTGCCACAATGCAGGAGGAAATCAGGTACCAGTCCGATCTCAGGTACAGGAACAGTCTTATGTCAGGTGTGGCAGCAGAGCACTGGGTGATGGACTTGCCAGTGAGTTTGGGTTAGTTTTAAAGGAACGATGCACTTGTGGAGGGTGAGTGACTTATAGATGGGGGCCACATGGTAGATTCTGGATCACTTTACTTGCTTTTATCTTCTCTCAGTGTGCAGGTCTGAGGGATTTAAAACTTTCACATTTGCACCTGGGTTCGATTGATGTGAGAGTTCGGATTGTTTGGATGATGTGAACTCTGTTTTCCTAACTCGAGCCTGCCTGTGTGAGCCATGTGAGCTCCGGTATGGTTTTCTGCTGATATGAATGCAATCATTCATACTAAATCTCAGAAATTACCCAGTTTATTACTTTATAAAACTGTTCGTTCTCACTCACTTTCCTGACAAGCGTGATTGATGCACGGCAAGCAGAATTAATGTATAATTCAGCACAAATTAACCCCTGCATTCTTTAGAATTGTTGCTGTAAATTTATTTACTTCCTAGCAAAGGTAAAAAGGTTAATTTAACTAGCAACATGGATACGCATCTGCACTTTGTTGATCTAAGCGTACCTCGATTTGGACCCAAATAATATAATGTGAACAGAGATCAGCGGAGGAAAGGGAAGGGGGGAGCAATCGATCTCTGGTTCGGACTGAGCAATCGAACCAACCGCATCCATATACATACTTTTATATTTATGAAAAATATATTATAATATAAAACCTTTTTATCTTCCCTAATGGGGACTACAGTGAAAAATTAAAACATAAAAAACAATGTATAATATAGTATAGATCTATTTGTTTACCTATATATCTTTTTATTTATATGAAAATAGAAAACGGCATACTGTACAACATCGCTCAGAACTTCTCAAAAGTGTTACGCATGTGCATTTCAGAAAGTAGCAGCATTTCACCAAGCTGTTTTTGTTCAAATGTCTATGTATTTGTGTGGAATAAGTGTATTTACTGCACATGCTCCCTGCTTATGTTTCTGTGAAACAGGAATGGGCCCTGACTAAAGACAAATCCGTCAAACACATGGACCTTTGCCTGACGGTGGTGGATCGCACCGCTGGCTCACAGATCAAGCTGCAGGGCTGCAGGGAGAACGACAGCAGACAGGTGAGCATGCTGTGCTCAAAGCAGGGGTTTGGAGGAAGTGCTGCTTCTCAGATTTTCAACATCATCCTCATTATTTTTCTGTCGCAGAAATGGGAGCAGATCGACAACAACTCCAAACTACGGCACGTCGGCAGCAACCTGTGCCTGGACAGCCGGAATGCGCGGAACGGCGGTCTGACGGTGGAGGTGTGCAGCCCGTCGCTCACCCAGCAGTGGAAGTTCACTCTCAACCTGCAGCCGTAGATCGACACCGCCCATCCCAACCCTCCCCTTCTCGCCCTCGGGCACGCACTCGCCCCTCAGAGATAATCGCTGCCCAGATACAGACTCGGGGCCGCCACGGTGCGGTCTGGTGGTCCTCAAGGGCCACGGGGCAACGAAAACACAAACAAGATGATGATGACTATTTCCATCTAACTATATACCTCACTGTTTCATCTGTTGTCCAGCTCTTGGAAAGTGAATCTTAAGTGTCTAAACTTTATCGGATCTATTTTTGGAGTTTTTCTTCCCCGTTTCCGATGCAAAGGATCCATTTTTTTTTTTTGGTTTGGTCTTTTCTTATTTTTTGCCTTTTCACGTCTCATTTTCATATTCCAGCACATTTTCTTTTTTACAATAGACATCCATTTTTCTTTTATTTTTGTAGTCATGTTACCAATATTGTTGAATGTAAATGACGTTTTATGGAGGCTCCCTTCCTGCGCTGTGATTGGACTGGATTTCAAGACGGTTGTAGTTTGGGTTTGGTTCCATTTGAGGGCTCATGGGATTGAAGGGAGGACTCATTTATTGCGCGCACCGACACGGACACACTTTGACTGTGGAGGACCGCTCACGGCGCGCACAGGAAGCAGAAAAAAAAATCGAGACCTTTTTTGTTGTTTTCTTGTTTTAATTAAATCGTCAATCTGTCTTTTTTCTGTTTAAAGGTGCAATGTGTAAAGATTCATCCCACTTTTTCCGTAAGGGCCCCTGGTGTGTTCTGAAGGAGAACCGAGGCATTGTACAGAACGTGACTGCTGGATTCACATACTGTAGCACTGGCTGCTAACAAATCTAAAACGTCTTCAAAAACGAAACAAACGTTTCTCAGCCACATTTTTCTCAGTAATCATTTATTCCTTAATTCTATGTAGCCTTTATTTACGTCGACAAGTGTATTATGTAAAATAATCATGGTAATTCCCAGCAGAGGCTGATCTGAAGCTTTGCTCATGTCTTTAGGTTTTGAGCAAAGGTGGATGTGTGTGTTACTCCTCATCTTCCATGATTTCTTTTGACTTTGTGCAGTATGTGTTCTGGATCATAACATGGGCATTGGAAAGTCCCCTTTCCTGCCTCCTTAAAGTCCTGGATGTTTTATTCTCAAGATCAGTCATGATCCTCAGCAGCTTTGGCCAAACCTGGCACATTACGTCATTACTTGAGCATCCTCCTTCTTTAGTTACTGCCTTTGTTATCCATGATACTGTAAAGAAAATGTGAGGGTTTTTTTTTGTGCGAGTGTGTTTCTAAGCAGCTTTCAAAATGCGCATTTGAGAAGCATATGGACTCACAATGGAGAAACGCAACACGGTTTGTTTGTGTGTGTCCTTTTAATTACCAATTAATTCATCACCCGAAATACTTTTATCACATCCAAACCTTGTAAATTATTGTGGTACTTGAGTTGATCTTAACAGAACTTATTACTGTAAATCCAACAGACAAAGAAGCCTGTGATATGTGAAACCCAATCAGTTAACCCACCTACCTTTCATGTATAACGCCGTAGCATTCCGACTAACTTATTGTAGGCTAGGAAATCCAGACTAAATGAGTCCCTGACTGCCTTTCGGTCAGCTCTCCTCATGTATCAGCAGTAAGTGTTATGTTAATCTTAGACTTGTATATGTTCGAATTGTCTGCACCACCCTGTGCTGTCCCAGAATCCCAGTTCTCCATTAGAGAGGATGAAGACTGCAACAGAAACACGAGGAAGAAAATCACTATTTTATTGCCCGTGTTCTGTGGCGTCATCAGGTTTCCTGTAGACAGATGAGTCTGCTGGACGGGAAAGCAGGTGTAGATGTGGACTGCACTTTTTCCATAGCGAATCACACCACCTTTCTCCATTAAAAGGAGAGGCCTATGAAATGGTTTAAAGTTTGGGCTTTGAACAATTCTTTTTTTTTTTTTTTTTTTTTAAGAACACAGCCAAATTTGGAGCAATATATGATGGCTAATCTATGAATTGGATGAAATGTTTACATAGCACAGTGTGCCAAAGTCAGTTGCTGTTTGATTGAATATGGAAACACTTTTTCTCCAGACTAGGACTGTTTCATTTTTAGTAAATGAAGGACGTGACCCCACCTTTTTTTTGTCTCTTTAGTTTCCTCGAAAGCCAATTTTAGGAAAATCTTGATGTCGCATTAAACGGCAAAGGAAACAGCATGGGGTCAACAGTTGTGGTGTATATGTGTGTATATACAGTATGTATGTCCATGCATGTACATTTACACATTCAGTTGCAGTTATAGTGATTTGGTCAACTGTACAGCGCTTGTGTTTGTTCATTGTTTTATAGATATTGCAAAAGTTTGAATGACGGGAAATAATTAACTTAAATAAAAAAAAAAATTATATACATATCCAGTGTCATTTAGTGTTGTCGCATATTAACAAAGCTAAAAGGAAAATAAATAACTGCATAAAAATCAGAGTCATGTTCTACTCCGAAAACATTTTTTTTTTTATAAACGACATTTAATAGTGTGCAAATTGGTGTAAACTCACATAGAGGCAGGGAGGTGAAGCATGTACACAGTGAGGGTGAACATTACAACACAGATACTCTCACATACAGCTTAATCATTTCAACATTCACAGTGAGAAGACAAGTGAAGCTACACCAAGCATTTTACAGCAAGACACGGCACATTCACAACATTCATACATGAAAATAGATACGTGTCCAACACTGGGTTCTAGTTAAACTGATCAGATATTGAGGAATTTGGTCCTGTAAATACGTATTTGCAGATTAGATAGTTGACATAGCTGTTCTATTATTAAAATGACGACTTTTTTTTTTCAACCTGCTATCATGCCACATGAAGCTGGCCCTAAAGGTATATCATACAATGTTAGCAGGCCAGTGTAAAATCAGGAATTTTGCTAATTGGAAGTTTTTTTCATAATGCACTGCACCAGCAAGAGCTTTAATATTTTCTGGCTTACAGAGTATATTCTTGGCAGAGATGTCCATAGCACCCGAACCGATCTCCTACTATATATTGCACAGTAGATGTTATAGTTACAAAACCCTGAGGTCACCCAAGATAAGGTCAAACATCTCTCTCATGCCATTAGGGTTCTCTGTTTGCCTGAAAATAATTCCCACTGCGGTACAAACACCCCAAAAGATGCTCTGAAAAACACGGAAATGCAATCTCAAAATCATCTGTTGCAGTTTATATTATAAGCACAGATGGCAGTTGGCGCCTGGATTGAATTTGTTAGTATATTGACTATGTATTTGTTGATTAGATTAGTTGTAGAAAAATATTAAAATGTGAATAAAATGTTTGCAACATTCATGACAAAACAAAACATATGAGCACAGCTGCAGCATAAGTGATACAACATTGCATTTGTTTTAAAACAAAAGATAAAATATGTATAAAATATGGCGTATTCGTTGTGGTAAATTACAAGGTAGACGTTTTGTACAGATTTCTATTGACTGAAACCAGGAATATTTTTAAGTGACGTTCGGTAGTTTACATCCAAATTGGTTTGTTAGTCTGCAGCGTTTCACTCGGTAAATAAAAGAAAAGCCAAGGAAATAGTAAGCAAGTCTGGGACGTTGAAAAGACAAATTTGCTCCCAATATTAGGCTAAATCTGTCACTTACAGTGGTCCTTATCCAGTATGAATAAAACAGTGATGCGGTGGGAGATGTTTGAAATATATTACCTGAGGGAAATCTTCTAAAATGAATCTGCTTCAGTTCTTCGAAGGGATAAATTACGCCATGCACTGCGAATGTATCTGTCATACAGTTACAATATAGCGGCATGGAGAATTGATATTATTAAAGATTCTGGAACAACAAAGCCACATAAATCCACCCAGTTACAGGTAGAGGAACATTCTAGTTAAAAGTCTTTTATAATTACATTCATTTCCCTTGTATTCATTCGCATCAATGCCCTAAAATGACACAATAAAAATATATCAATTAATTAATAGAAACCATATTTACATTATTTTTGGTATACTACTATTACTGTATATGGGGCCCTTTTACTAGATTTATATATAATTTCAATGACAAAATTATATGTATATTAATGAAAGGCAGACAAATGATTTTATATGTTATGTTGGAATCAGATTTGATGGGAAATATGATTTGGGATCAATATTATTGAAAATCAAGTGACTTTTGCGAATCCTGGCGGCTACTTCCAAGTGCAAAAAAGACTGGGAAAGCATAGTAGTGCCACGTTTATGGTTATCCGTGTGGCATTATACATCACTAATGTTGTTGCCTTTAAAAAAAAGAGTTATAAAGATAAGATATTAAGTGATATAAAATAGAAAAAATCCCAGATATTTAGAAGAACATCTACTGTGTTCTGTGATCTAACATGTGAATTGCATTACATTCTCATTTTGCTGATAAAACACCTTAATCACCAAGTATATACAGTATATTTATCAGTACTGAATGTTGGATATGCTGCTCACAAACAGAGAGAAGTCACAAAACACCTTAGGGTTCAAAACTACGTTAACATTATTACTGGAACTCTATTGATAAAAATCAATGAACATCTACAAAGGGCACGTTATTGTGTTTCTCATGCAGCAAGTGTTACTGTGACATATGTACAATTCTCCTGTAGTATCCAAACAGACTTGTCAAATGGCCAAATGGGGTTACAAATGTGAGTTTAGATGGGAAACATCCCTTTTTCAACCAGACTTGGCACATTTTGCTATATGTATAGGGTTTGTTCATTCGAACTGACCCTGAAGTGCAGAATGCGATTGTATTTGAGCATGTTAGTATGAATGCGTTGTCATGGGTGGGTTTGAGACCGCATGCAAATCCTTTCACTGAGTGGGTGAGCAGTCGTCCATATCCAGAAGCTCCTTGACCAGCCTCTCGCCGAACTGTGCCCGGCTGTAGCGTTTCACGTGGTAGGCATCTGACATCTTGTAAAGAATATAGGCGTTGTTGATGGCGATGCTGATGGTCAGCCAAAACACCTGCTGCCAGGTCTTGTTGGGCTTGTGGAAAATGAAATACCTAATTGGAAATCATGAGTTTAGTGAATTATCAAATTGTTAACTATCATTTGAAAAATTCACAGAAAAAATCTGTCATTAATTACCCCCCTTGTCTCATTCTAATCCAAACCCGTAAGACTTTCGTTCATCTTCGGCACACAAATGAAGATCTTTTTATTGAAATCTGAGAGCTTTCTGTCCCTACATTGACAGCCTACTACGCAACTACCACGTTCAAGCCCCAGAAACGTATTAAAGACATCGCTAAAATAATCCATGTGAGTCAAGTGGTTTAACCTCAATTTTATCAAACAATACAACCGCTTTGTTTGCGAAAAAAAAAATCTACCACTTTATTAACAATATTAATCTCCAATGAGCATTCATGTGAGCACGATGTATGTTGTGTTGAATGCGCGTTGGGGATTAATATTTTGTAAATAAAGTAGTAAATTATGTTTTTTTGCACAAAGCACTCGCACACAAATTTAGGAACTACTGGAGTGGATTAAAATAATGGATTATTTTAATGACGTATTTACAATCTTTCTGGGGCTTGAAAGTGGTAGATCCGGGGATGAATGAAAGTCTTGTGGGTTTGGAACGACATGAGGGTGAGAAATTGATTACGGAATTTAGATTTTTCGGGTGAACTAACCCTTTAATTAGTCAAACTCACTTGCTGTACTTGTCATCATATTTGCAAATGTAACTCAGGTGTGCAGCAAAGGCCTCCACAGCAAGGGGACATGGGATTTCTCCACTCTTCCTCTTAATGATCACCCCTAGGATAGTCCAGGGCAGAAATGTCAATCACAGTCCCCATACTGTGCAATAGGATGTAACATCAAATATTCAATAAGGACGGATTGTTCAGTTATCTGCTGTATAGGTTCACTGATGTAGGTATTTTAGCAAAGACAAGATGGAAGAAATACTGATCTTAGTAACATAGATCGTGTCTTTACTAATCACAATGTAAATGTAGTTTTAAAGCAATACAATCTAGACACAATTACCACCAGACTACGTAAAAGCATCACTTCTGCTTTAAGAAATTGTATTTCCACTTGATTTCAATCTCTAAATTGAATTGGCCACAAACCACAGGAAGTTGAAAATCAACACAGGTAATGCATTCTGGGAAATCATTTCTTCCACCCTGGTCCAGAAAAGATCATTTATTAAATGTTAAAAAGATTATTTTGAAGACAATGAGGAAAAGCATTGAAATTAATTATAGACTGGATTCACAAAGTACCTAAAAGTTGCGGCTGAATAGCGGTAGGATAGCAGTTTTAGTTCAGGTAATTTATAGAACATTTGGCAGAGATTTAGCAAAGAGTTTTCATTGAAATTGTATAGCCCCATTAATCACCTGCTCTCAAAGAGGAAACAGCATGCAGAAAAAGCTTTTTATATATCAACAGATTATTTCAGATTCCAGAGAATGAAATATAAGTCGTATTTTAATCTCCATTTTTGCCTGACCTAAAAAAACAGGAGCAATGTTATTTATTTAACACACACACACTTTAATAAAAATGCCATAGCATCATTATATCATCTCTGACATTTCTCATCCTCAAATTTGAAAAACAAATAAATGCGGTGATTAGTTCTTGTTTTTTTCCAGCTACATCTTCTCTCTAAGATCAAATCCTCTCTTTCTGATCCTCTCTCATGATGTTTCACATTTCTTAAAATCACTGAATTGTCTACCTGTGCATTTTAGAATTGAGTTTAAAATTCTTCTCTTTGTTTTTAAATATGTAAATAATCTGACATCAAGCTATTTGTCTGGGCTACTCTGTCCACACAATCCCACACGAAACCTGAGGTCCCCAGATCATGGTTAAAGAATAGCGGGGACAGGGCCCTATAGGCTGTGGAACAGCCTTCAGGTTTATATCAAATATTTTGTCATGAACGTGTGGTTTGTTCTTGTTCTTCATCATGTCTATTGTTCAGCACTTTGGTCAGCCCTGTTTGCTGTTTTTAAATGTACAATATAAATAAATACAAACTCGAACCTCATGTGAAGCTGATGTCAGAACAGATCAAGGCTTATCCAATAAATGTGAAAACCAGCACAATACAATGAAGCTTTGGCTTTTATAATCCCTGATATGGACGATATCCACTTAATCCCTGTACATCAGCGTAAAAGCAATGTAAGCTCACACTACTATAGTGAAAACACTTTCCAGGAGGCTTGTTGCTGCAGCTTGTGAGTGTCAATCGTACTTTGCATGTTTCCTTTCATTATAAACTGTTGAAACTGTATCATTTAAACAAGAAGAAACATACTATATGGCTGTCCTGTGTGTGTTTTTCGTACCTTCTTTGGTGGGAGAGTAGGCGTTAGTGAGGAACCTAAAGTTGCCTTTGTTGTACCAGTTGATTATGGACGTATTGCCTCTCATCATAACGTGAGACTGGCCACGTTGCTGTGGAGCCTCAGTATTGATCAGCATAGACTGAGGAAGACCTGTACAATCACTCTTCCTGGTGCTCAGCAACCCACAGCCGTAGATGCCTGCAGGAGATAGAATGTAGAAAAGAAAAGTAAATAATCCATTTCTGGAGAAGGTTGATAATTCATATTCAGCCTGAGCAATGAGCATTCAAAGTCACATCTGAAAGCTGATTGGATGAATAGAGGTCATATCTATGAAGCTGTGAGCAGATGTCTTTTCCTCAGCACTGCCAGATGCTGCAGCCTGAATGCGGCCTAGTCTGATTGAGATATGATGATAATTACTCGTATTCATCCTCCCTGAAAGGGAAGGTGGCAACTGCGTGACCGTTCTTTCCTTGAAGATTTCCATTCTCATATGCATCTCCATTTTATATATGCAATGAAGTCAAATGTCCTGGAGGATTCACTCAAGAAAATTTGGACTACTTTGACATTTATTGCTGAGAGGTTTCATCACTCCGAAGGAACGAATTTTTGGACATTTGCCAGCAGTTAAACTCATGACAAAATATCACATCTTTCAAATCTTTGGAGATCACTTACCTGATGTTGTGTGAAAAAAGCTGGGCTAAAAATGTTGAGGAAACTACTCTGAAGTCGGCATGCTGTCATTGATTTACATAAACTCTATGAAAGAACCGATTCACTGAACTGTACACTATTGTTTAGCCAACTGATATCCCGTTCGCTCTTTATATCAATAGACCATTTTGTCAGCAATTCGTCATGCTTTTTTGCATTTTAACTTGAGCGTGTAATTTTCAGCCTGCGTGTTGAATGAAGCTGGTACATTCGAAAAGACATTCAATTATGACCTAGATCTCAAATAATGTAAATAAAAAAATATGTAGAAAGAGAGAAGCTGGCCACTAGCCTAATCCACTCTAGCTGTGTTAACATTTACTCCCAGCTGGAGGCATTCAAATAATCTTAGAGTATGAAACACGTTTGCTGTGAGAACTCAAGGTCAACTTCCTCTTACTCTCTCCATTTATTCCTTGCCTAGGATGCTGTCATCGTGTAATTAAAAACTGCAGGGGATGTGGAACATCAGATGGAGAGAAGATTAAAGTGATGGGGAAAAAAGAAGAAGCAGAGCCAAGGCAGAATTCACTGAGAGAAGTAGAGCAGATAAAGATGCAAGGGATTGACAGATGCAGCACTGTTGCACACACATTGCAGCACCTACCCTGCTTCTCAAATTCCTGAAACAAGTTTAGACTTGTGATGCTTGGACCAGTGAAGATGATAGCATTACGGCCAGCCAGATTCTGACAGAGCTGCTTGGCCACCAGACTGTGAAGCTGTGGTTTATTCTTCAGTGTGTCCAAACCATCTGGACCTGGACCCTCCTTTAGATGGACATAGATCTGAGAGGGAAGCATGAAAATTGAAACTATTCACTTTATAAATGCACATTCTGGATATTATTGTGAATCATTCGTTAATCTAATAAATTCCTATATATTTTTTATTATTATTAAATATCCTGTTTTACTCCGAAAGTTAAAACTGTCATTATGTCCTGACAGTAGATTATGAGATAGATGATCTGTGAAATAAATCAAGCTCCTCTGGCTCCTCCCAGTGGTCCTATTGCCATTGCGCGCTGATCACAAGAGAGCGCTATTACACAGCGCGCCGTCATTCAAACCAAACTCAAGATTGCGGTGTGCTGCAGCTGTGCTAATGGCGAAGAAACAACCTAAACTGCCAATTTCTCGAGTGGAACCTGCTCATAAAACAAAAAAGGGTAAAAGGAAGACGATAAACAAGCGAAAAAGAAAGAATTAGACGGAGCCCATTGACTTTAGCCGCAACATGTAGATAAAATGTCACGCACTCTGCAAAGCAACAATTGAAACCTGTTGATTCACTGGCTCGTCATGTTGCTGAAATATTATCGTGGCGATATAATATTGAGGCCGAGGGACAAGGACATAAGAGTGGCGCGAGGCCACACCGGCCACACCGGTCTGTCTCGCCTCTCTCACGGAGGAGCGGATCATAAAGGAGGAGCGGATCATAAAGGAGGATAGCGACGACAGTGGAGAGAGGAACAGGTCTGATTTTATGTTGTGATTTTTATGTTCTTTTTTGTGTGTTGTCCGTGAGGGGCTGCTGGCTTATACTTCAATTTTGTATTTGTTTATTAAACTTGTTGAACGTTCGCCGGTGTTCGCTACCCATCGAGATTTCCTACTTACCGGTTATGCGCATGTGCAGACTCACAGTTTTTATTTATTTATTTATTTTTTTACAAAAGGTACATTTTCCTGTTATAATGTATATTTTCCCTTGTACGGTCAGCCAGCTGAAAAAGAATAACTGAAAGTTTCAGTTACTATGAGGAAAGGTGTACTTTGACAAGTCAAAGATGAATATTTTGTGATAATTTTTACTTTTCACACCGTTTTAAAAATAAAAACAGTAGTCTACAGTATACAGTAGCTACTCATAACTTAGAATTGTATTATAATTGTTTTTCATACGACTTTAATCGGCATTTTACGGTAGCATTTTTCGACAAGGCAGCAAAAATCGGCAGAACACCTGTTCCCGGCTCCTTTTTCCCAAAACTACTGAACTCGTCACAAATACAGGCCTACTAGCAAACCTTATCTAGCATTAGGCGTACATATCACTAGAATAATTACTTGAATTATATTACATAAGTTACGTTATCGTTATATTATCTTACTAGCTATTTATAACTTATAGAAAGGTGCAACGTTATAAACTTCCATTACATGTATTGCAAATAAGTAATGATTTGAGGACCAAGTTTGTAATCAAAGTATGGGCAGGCCTGTCAATGTAAAGCATATTGTTAATGTTTCGTCCCTACTAATGAATGTGCCATATAACATATTATCTGCCGTCATTGGTGTCCCTGGAGCTGTGGGGTAGGGCTGTAGCGCAGCAGAGAGCAAGGGGGTGGGACCTGTAAGTAGTGCTTGTTCAAATTTTCAGCAAAACTCCCTACTGCAGCTTTAAGTGGTCTGGGCTCAATAAAATTATATTTCATTGATCCCATCAAGGAATGCGCCTCTCTGTACTCCAGTTTTCAGTCAACCGAGAAGCAAAATATTTTAAACAAGTGAACATTTTTTTCTTTTTCTCACTAGAAACAATGTGGCAGTTGATGAATTTCTTTGTGGTATATCCTTGCCCTGTGGGAGCGTGTGTGTGTGTATTCACCTGACCGATGAAACCGGTGGCGCTGCACTGACGCACCCACAGGCTGAACTTCCTCTTCTTCCTCTTGCGCAGCTCTCTCTCTGTACATGTAGTAATGAACACAGGATCCTCATCAATCAAAGGCTCATGGAGGACCTGGGGAAAAACGGCATGTCTGAATTGAAAATTCCATTGATAACACAAGCAAAATTAGCTTTTTTGCATTGATAACACATGTTTCCCACACAAGATGCATGCTGGAATCCTGAAAAGGTGCCTCATTTATAAAGTGTGGGCACGCATAGATTTAAACTTAAGGACCGTTTTCATAAATATTACTGTTGGCGAAGTTCAAATATGCGTAGACTAAAATCCATGCTAACTTTCATATAAAAACAGTCCTTGTGGCAGTCTTTTGAAGCCAGGTATTTGGAAATCTAAGCAATTCTTACCCCTCTTTTAAAATTAAATTACACGGCGGAGATCTGAAACCATTCAGCTGTGCACAATTTCAAGGTCATTTGTGATTTATAAATTTCACATCTGGAAGAGATGTGTACACATGTTTTCTGTGAAACTATCAGCAAATGTACGTGTAAGACTGGTGCCAGACTGTCTGGACCAAGAGAGGACTACTCTCTGAGAGAACAAAGGAAATTAAAATTTGAACTGTGTCTTGGAAAATTAGCATCCCCACCCAAGTCAATAACATCAGTATTGTCTTAATTTACATTTATTTCCCTTTACACCCTCTTCCCCCATCTCTTCTCTCCACATGCTGAAATTCAACCAAAAATCTAGATGGTTTAATGTGAACAATTAGCATACAACACTATACATGTTTGGTATCATTTGAAATGTCTCTGCGCGACTGGTACAAAGGTCCCACAGAAGGGAAACCATGGCATGATTATATAAAGTTACCATTAGAGAAAGTTAAGTTGGCTAAGTTGGAAAGTAAAAGGTCATGACCTCTAGTTAGATATAGTCTTACCTTAATTAAGTGTGTTCAGATCTATGGGGACTAAACCATATATTCTAGAATAAGCAAGTAGTTGACGGCTGTCTAGAATATTAGTCAATCACCTCTGTCTAATGACCAAGACTGACTAGCTTGTGATTATAGACCTTATTCAGAGCAGCGCCATGACAGGTATGAAAGTGAGGCTGTGAGGGATAGACTTGCAGTGTTTCCAATGGCATCCGCTGTAAAAAGCTGAATAAAGCTCCTAGATTACTTACAATTTTCCACAGCTCACATTGTCATGAGTTTTTTGTGAATTAAAATTTCTTGGAAAGATATTTTTCCAGTGTTACATGAGCAGAACAAAATGAAAACACATTAAATAACAGTACAGCCCATTAAAGAGATGCATGTCTATCCCTCACAGCCTCGCTTTCATTCTCATTAAAAATCAAAGATGGCGCTGCCGTGAATAAGGCGTATTAGATTGTATACCAAGCCGGTGCGAGACTCGAAGTGTTAGAAATATGGATGAACGAGTGTAATTTCAATAAAGAGTTCCATAGAATAATCAAATGCGTAGCTATACAAATGGTCAATAATCAATTGGCATTTTAACCTAAATTCAAGGTTGAGATAAAATGGAGTCCGATCAAAGTACATTGGAATGAAACTACTTTGACACACTGAAACGGCCGAATGTGCAGTAATCCTCCATCCGCTTATCGGTAAACGTTGTTGTGGCGATTTGGCCTTAATACGCAACATTTCTATGCCTAAAAAGTCAAGTCAGGTATGATAGTTCTCTTTTCTGGTTAGAATTTTTATTTGTTTGACTCCGTAAAACCTCTCATCAAGCTGAAGCAGTTAAACAGGGCATGTGTGGCTCTGAGTGTCTGTAATGAATGCCTGATTGTTTGCCAGTAGGGGCTAAGAAACAAACCCACACTGTGGCAGTCAAAGTGGGCTGGCTGGCACACATTGTCAAGGTGATATCTCCATGGCACTGGGAAAGCTGAGAGACGCAGATGGTGTTTAGTTTACTCATGGTAGGTGAGTAATTGAGGGGTGTCTCTGAGATGGGTCACACAAGGCCTCATGAAATGCAAATCTCTGATTTAGTAGCAGAAGCTGATTCATTTAAATCCATACGTTGAAATATCCAGCCTGTTCTCATCCTTTAACGTCATATAGAACGCTATATGCAAAAACGGCGCTATACTACGCACATGGCACCCTTTATCGTTAATATAACACGCGAACCCAAGACGTCATAAATCCTTTAGCGTGAATATAACACGCAGACCCTACCCCATACCTAAACTTAGCCCTCACAGCGCGTGTTATATTAACGATAATGGGTGCCATGTGCGTAGTATAGCGCCGTTTTTGCATATAGCGTTCTATATGATGTTAAAGGATGAGAATGCGTTGAAATATCAAGCTAAAATTTAGGTTAATGACAACCTTAAATAAATAGTTTACAAAAAACAATTCTGTCATATTTAATTAACCTTTGTGATGTTTTAAATTTGTATGACTTCCTTCTCCAGAACACAAGATCCTCACCATTTTGGTTGAAAATTAAAATTAGTTTGTCAGATTAACATAAACATCGGTACTGTTACTTCAGTAAATATAATTTATTTCAGTCTTTACAACTTTTACTTGTAACGAAGTAATATTTGACCAAAAGTATCTGTACTTTCACTCAAATAAGGAAGTTCACCTCTGGTCATACAGGTTTGGAAGGACATGAGGGTGAATAAATGATTGAATTTATTTTTTGGGTGAACTATCCTTGTAATATGAATACGTTGTAACTGTAGAGGTTGGCAACCTACAATTTTCAGCACGATGGATATTTTAATTGGAGTACACAAAGAACCTAAAAATGTCTCAAAAGTGCACATCAGTTGGAACAGTAATTAATGGGGTTTTAAAGGTCAGGAGTTCACAGGACCTTAATTAGCACCAAATCGTCAGCACAAATGGAGAATTAGAATGTTTCTCTGAGGAAATTTCAAATTAATTTTTAATTTGTCGATCAATATATTCTCACAATCTAGCCTCTAGTCATGCTGGCCACTATCAAACAAAGGGGGAAAACAAAAGACCAATTTCTAAAAGAAATCCCTGATGGCCGTTTAAAAGATGAATGTGCCGTTCTAAGCGTTTCGTCTAATACAATCTTCTTCCGCTCTGGTCCATTGGCTTTGTTCCACTCTGGACGTCTCATTGTTAATCCAAGGCCTCCACTCTCTCTTACTGAACACGGCCCACGGTGTCCGCATGTTTGATTGCTGCTTTCTCCTCCTCCACTGCACTTGCTGGCCTATGTTTGTAAGACACCGTGGAACCCTGATCCATTTCTGGAAGTTATCTGTGATTCCTCTTTCCAGTTTCTCCACTGTTGAGATTGGAACTTTATAAATCGTAAGGGGGCACAACACCCGTGGTAGTAGGAGGCCAAACTGCAAACACCAGGCCTTCAATCTTCCAGGTACACAAGGTCAAAAGACTCCTGAGCTTATGAATAACTTAAGATGAGCCTGAGGCATTCATGCATTTAACTGTAATCTTTCAGAAAAGATAAATAATTTGTAGCATACATAGATTGAAAACAAACTAAGATTTAACAGACCTCGAGTACTGAGCATTGAGCAACACTGACTAGTAGCAGATATAAAAGACCCCCCAGGCCTCAAAATGGCACCATAAAGCTCCTAGCCATAAGACATGTGACCGGACTCCAGGCTATCCCAATTACAGCAGAACGTGTTCTGATTTCAGTCCCAAACACACTTTCCACTGGCACAGAAATTGAATATGTCTGCTAGACCTAGTTTCCAAAAAGTGAATACTGTGAAGATTTGTTTCATGCAGTTTTTCTTCGTACTGTCAACATGTTGATGTTTGTACTGCATTGATCTGAAGTGTCATGTCGTTGCTTGTATTCATTACCTGCGTCTGTGATGGCCTGAAGGTAGAGCTGAAGCTCTGCTGAAGAGAGTCCAGGAAGGGTTGGATCTTATAGAGGCCCTGACTGCCACCGTGGCTGGAGCGGAAGGCTACGACATGGAAGTACTTGAGGATCTTCTCGAAGCGTGCCTGGCTCATCTTGAGCGCGATGCTGCGATTACTGAAGAATCCGCTGCTCCAGATGCTGAGCACTGATTCACAACGGTTCACGCCAGTAGAAGTGACATAACCCAGAAAAGCCTTCATTTCAGCCAGCGTCACATTCGTCCATCCTTCATCACTTCCAAAGCGCTCCTGGTACTTTTTGGCATACATGTTGGTCTGGGTCACCATGTTCTGAATGATGTTGTCAGGGACAAACAGCTGGAAGAAGTCCATGGCCGTTGCATTGGCTGGCATTTTCTGCGTCGGACCTGCAAAGTAAAAGTTACGTTTTAACAGACTGATACATATTTTCTTCAGAATTCTTTCATTTTTTTAAGCCAAGGATGATTTTAATGTATATAAATAAAAAAAATTAAATTACTGTTTAGCACTGGAAATACATAATGCGATTTTGATTATACATGTTTAATTCTGTAAACTATTAAGCAGCTGATTTACATAAGACTTCAATAAAAACAGCATTATATTAATTCTCCGTATTTCTTCTAAATAATGATACTACATTCATTTCAATATTCATATGAAACTAAAACAAAACCAAAAAACTGGAAGAAAATTAAAAAATGATTATGTTGTTAGAAGTGGGTTTTTTTGGGTGATTTTATGGTTATGTAATATATTTAGATGGTATTTAGATATGATTTCCTAAAGGGATAGTTGCCTCAAAAATTTAAATTCTGTCAATACTCCACCTCATGTTGTCCAAAATACATTCTAATTTTTGTCTTCCATGGAACACACAAATATTTATTTCTTTATTTTTAGAAAGCTTACTTTTTCAAAATGGCTTCTTTTGTGTTCAAAAGAAAAAAATACAGGTTTGGAACGAGATGAAAGTGAGTAAATGATGACAGAATGTTCATTTTTAGGTGATCCGTTCCTTTTACTGGGCATTGGATGCTCAGTTGAACCTCTAATGACGTTTATCAGGACCCTCATCACCATCTATCTAATGGTGAACTAATGAGAAACACTACTTACCAGCTAATGACAAAAAGTTGTAGAAAGCGGCTCATAAAAAGCATAATTTGTTCCGATGTTATCTTTTACTCCACTTCGTCTAATGTCCGTTTTGTCTCTTAAAAGGCATAATGCAGCTCACACAGAAATGGAGCAAACAGGAGGAAAATTGAAGTGTCTTTATTGGAGATGTGTTATCATACATTAACTTATACTGTGGAAATAAGTATCATTTACAGTGTTGCTTAGTGTGAATATTGGTTTTAACACCCACAAACAACAGACAAAAGAAATATCCTCCCCTTATGTTATTATTGTAGTGATGGAAACTCCAAAGCACAACAGAGGCCAGCAACTACATTTACAACTTTACAACACATTTACTGAGAGTTACAGAGACCTAATGACCCCAAAGCAAGTGTATAATTAAAAAGTAATTAAAAAGCTAGTAAAAAAAATGTCCAGGAATCTGATCTACACAGAAAATCAAGTAGGGAGACATAAAACAGAAAAAGAAATCATAAAATATTAAAAAAAAATGTAAACATAGCAATATATTACAAAATGTAAAACATAAAAATCGAAACTATATAAACAAAAAAAAAAGTTATTTTTATGAACAAATGTTTCAGTCATGCTTTCCCAAGACTCTCGCTGTGTCCAAAATTTTCACTCAAACCACTACTCCTATGTAGGGGGTAGGGAGTAGAGCACTATATAGTTAGCTCACCAGCATAAGAGAAACACCACTTTCGGACATTACTCGATCGTCTCTTGGCGCCGTTGATTACATCATCTGTCAGCTGGTGCCGAGCCGGCTCTGGGCTAAATAGATTTTTTTTTAAATAAATACATTACATTATATTGACCTTATTTCTCCAAAATTTAAAAAAAATAAAAGTCTTTCCTGGGCGTTTCTGTTATAATGTGCTAATCCACACATGATTATAACTTATTTTTACCATCAGCGCAATGCATGATGGTATGGAGGGCTTGGGTTAGTGACCATCGGTTGTACACTACTTTTCAAAATTCATTCTGGGATACACTGAGTGGACTATATAGGGTATAATAATCATCACTATACATTCGGACAGCACTACAAAATGGCGAGCTCACTATATCCACTATATAGTGAGTAGTGGGTGATTTCGGACACAACATCTGTCATGATTCAGTCATTTATGACGCACATCTTGACCAAACAACAACAGCTGCTATTCAACCAGTAGCTCATCTCCCATTACGGACCTGAAGGATCTTGTAAAGCAAACACAATCTTTCCCAGGATAAAGTCCATAGCGCAGTTTATTATGTTCATTCATCTGTGCCTTTTTGGTATAAAACATCTTTTTAGGGGGAACATCTCAGGAAAAATGCTTAAAACCACTTAACCCAGTTTGCTAAAAATAGTTAGTACCAAAATCTAAAAAAAACATTAAAATGTCTTCTTACTGTCACTGGTCACTATTTTTAATTATACAGTATGTTGCCTTGTTGCATTCACTGTAAATGATCTTGTGGTGAACCAAAATAATTTGGTAGAAATTTTCAGGGTCTTTAAAGCCACATGCAAAATAATTAGAGGAATTGCTGTTCATAATAGTTTTACATGAAGTATAGAAGGACATGTCAATTTCCCAGAAGTACCGTCTATACAAAATATAATAATTTAATTTAATATTTTTATGCTGGCCAGAATTTAAATTTGAATAAACAAGTATAAAATTAACATGGCAGAGAAAACTAGGTTTCTAGGTTTGTTTTTATCTAGCTCAAAATGAGTTATGGTACTAAATCAAAGTGTTATGTAATATGCTTAACGAGATAATGGCCATACCACTTCTAAAATGTATACAGTACTTTATATTAGCAGAAAAACTGGGTAAAAATATTGCTTGTCCAATTGTAATCTTAATATCTTGTAGTGCTGCAGTGATATTTCATATGACTTTAATAACTGTGTTCAATGGCTTTTCTGTTCACACCCAGAGGGTCTATAGCCTATATAACACCAAAATGTATTTTTTTTCTCTGAGTCTTTACATTCAGTCTTTCTGGAGAACCATTGCAGGTGTGCTACAGTACAGTGTTTCCTAGATGAATTATTGAGAAGAAAAAGCAGCAGCCTCTGCACCTTCTCCTCTCCACTATACAAATAAGCAAGCTAGTATAAATCGATCTTATCTTTTTAGATCTTACAGCAGGTGCTCAATTATATTATATGGCCCTTAAACAGTCCAAGCAGTGTCTCATTTAAAAAAAAATGTGTCAAAAAACTGTTGGGGATGACAAAGATCTGTTTACAGCTTAAACACTTGGTTTATTATAATTCAATCATTTTCAAATGACTTGTTCAAGAAATTGTTAGATGATATGCTTTAACACGATCTCCAAAGGTTGAAAGCGAAAGCACAAAATCTGACCCGACCTGAATAATATCGACCTTATATAAGTTTCACATTCAGGCTACAGTCTTGTGCCAGACAAGGACAATTCAATTACCTTTCACAAATAACACTGACACATCGTTCCGTCTTTCAGCATCCACAAGTGTCGCATCTTCTTAAATGAGCCATGACATAAAATGCAAAATGTCGGTGCTCTTTGTGTACTAGCTTTCCTTACTGATTTTACAGCGTGTGCCAAAGCAAAGGCAGTCACCAGATGGCTCATTTTCCCTCTATGGTGACAGACAGAACTTTCTGAGCAACCACGATGGATAGATGTGTCATTTATATCAGCAGCACGGCAATTTGGAAAATGCCCAAACCAAAACAATACAAGAAAATATTACACAAGGATTATAATACTTTCTACTAAAACATCATCGTAATCGTGTTTCTCAGTGTATTTTGGTTATACTGTACATATCTGCTGATTCCATCATTCTTTCAATTTTCCATGTTTGTGCAATGATCTTTCCATGACATTTAATCACATACCACGTATCATTTAAACATGCACTTGGGTCACTTTGACTTGAGTGAAATGAAGCATGAAATTAGTATCAGTCTATCGATCCATATGTCAAGCGGTTAGGGTTGTAGGCTCTATACACTTCTGTTTATGACAATATTTTTAGACTGCCATTAAATGCATCATCAATGAGATCAGAACATATTATAGAATAACTGATAAACTCTTGAATATCCTTGCTAGTAAAAACAACATGTTTTGTTATTGATGCAAGAATGTTCCCCTGCACATTATGCAAACCACAGCATTTGAAAGTTTGTCTGGCATTAGCACATGATTATCTCTGCCTATGATTAATGGAGAAGTATATACGTAGACCTTCAATATTATGGCTGGAATAAAAAAGAGCCCTTCTCTTTCTCTCGCCATTTCATTCATTACAGGTATTTCTTTGACATTGTGCTAACTGGACTATTCTCATAGAAGCTACCTAGTGAGTAATCTAGTAAATCTGTTCCCTTAATACTGAAACTAATCACTGGCAATGGCATCACATATATTTTACATTTAGCAGGTTTAATCATATTGCTGTGTCATAACTATAACATAGTAATTTGGTGCATGCACAACAAAATGTAATAAACTATTAATACTCTCTCTTTAGATGATGATTTGCCTTTCTGGACCACAGTCAGTTTACTGGCAAGCATCTTTATAATGATAAGTCATGCAAATCTGTAAATTCAGTTCATAAAAGCATAACTAAATTATCTTCAGGCACTTTTAATATGTTGATTCAAGTTCACATAATGGACATGAATTAAATCCTACATGCTCTTTTTTCAAAATGTGACTGACTTTAATGTAGTTTTTTGACCCCACCAAAACATACTGTGGAAAAAAAAAATTAAAACAAACCCAAAAACACAATTGATAAAACAAGAGAACTTTTAGGGTGTACTGTACACCAACCAGAAAACCTATGAGACCCTCAAATGTGCGTAATAATACAAATATTCTCCAAAGAACAGTTGAAGTTAATGTTTATAATCAGTTCTCATATGATTATGTCATGAAATATCAACTTAATATTTTATTTCTAAATTAGTGTTTGTCCTTAATCTTTTCTCTATAGGCATTCAGTGTCACACAAAAGGCTAGACAGTCAGTCAGTCAGTCAGTCAGTCGTGAGCTTTTATTAAATGTGGTGACACTTTAAATGACAGGCATTAATAAAATCTCTTAGAATTATATGAATCCACCTAAAATGACAGTCTATTAAGTTTTAAACAACTGCTGACTGAATGACTTGAATGTTAAGGATTTTTAGATAAAACGTTCTGACTGTCAATAATGTGCGTGTGCCTGTTTCTATTCTGGTGTGGATTTCAACCTGAATGCACAGCAACTCATGGGGACTCGTATCACTGCGGGGATCTAAATTGAGGTCCCAATGAAGAAACAAGCTTATAAATCATACAGAATGAATTTTTTTGAAAATGTAATAAAGCAGGAAGTTTTCTGTGATGGGTAGGTTTATTATAAGGTGGTAGAATATACAGTTTATTCAGTATAAAAAACAATACGTCTGTGGAGAGTCCCCACAAAGATAGTAAACCAGATGTGTGTGTGTGTGTGTGTGTGGTTTTAGTTTACTACTGTTTTTTTTTTTTGTTTTTTTTTTGGTCCTGATTTTTGTCCTGCAGTTCTTATTTGTCCCCTCTACGGTCGTAATTGCCACTTGTTGGATATGTTCACAGTACATCAGTTGATAGGAAATCATTCACACTCGGTGTTAATCCTCTCTAAAAGCCACCTAACCATTTTAAAGTGTGCATTTCATAGAAATAAGAGCCTCCTCTCATCCACCCATGCAAATGACCCTTCATCCCTAATACAGAGTTAATCATAATCATAATCAGAGCTGCTCGCAGTCTGGCAGTGATTACACTGGAAAGCATGGTCAGATGGTCTGAAAACTCCAAATTTGGCCTGATATCTCAATTCCTATATTTTCTCTGCATGATTTCAAAGAGCCAGCTAATAATCACCCATGATCCACATTTGATGGAACTGTGTCATCTGTTGGAGCCATCTGATGAGAGAGATCAAAGTAAACCGGTGTAGTCATCAAAGAGTCCCATCTGTGAGCTTAATACTCATCGAGCATGCAGGCCTCTCAAGGATGAGAAAGCTGCATTGCATTAACATGAGGACCAGTTAATAAGAGCTGAACTTACCATGCGTGTCCTGATAGTGGGGCACGCTGAAGTCCAGTAGCGTGTCGCTCCATCCCTCCTCCTGCGCCTGGCCGTTGGAAACAGACCCGGGAGGACCGCAGCTCTGACTCCTAGTTTCACCGGCTCTGGCATCGACCGTATTCGTCTCCGTGTAGTTATCCGAATTGGAGTCTCCCGTTGTACTGTAAAAGGGGTTTTCGCTGCTGTCGTCTCCCGACTCCCCAAATACATCATCGGAAATCTGCAGGCTCTCGTAGCGAGAACGCGCTTCCTCGAGGAGCGACAGTCCCCTCCTTCCACACTCCGCCATCGTTTGTCAGTACCGACGTAGAGCTGCTACACCCGGCGAGATTCGGCATGCAAATGACCTCCTTAACAGCGTCAAATCCGGCATACAGTCTGTTGCACCAAACCCCTCTGGTTCGTGCGTGCGTGTCGCGGTCCTCAGCGGGTGTAGCAGGTCTCAGTAGCGGCGAGGAAATAAAGGTGAACGCCGCGGGAGCTGTCCGTCCTGAGTGGTGCTGAAATACCCCCTATCATGCGAGCTGAACCCCCACAACTGACCGCTCCACAAACGATCTCTGCATCCGGGTTGGGCGGGCTCCCCTCTCTTGTGTCATTTAGTGAATCTCCAGCTTCCTTAGAAATCACCTGACTCGGTCTCTCCTTGCACTGTCCAATGGGATTAACCTCTGAATAAATCGTGGATGATAGAGACAAGAATTATATTTTGCTCTGCCACAGATACAGGCTAGAGAGCAGTGTTAAATACCTTGTTGGCAAATAATTTTTTTTCTGTGTGAATATGCAAGAGCATCAAACGAGTTCCAGTAAGACACGTTTAAAACATTACACACTTTTAGATTTAAAATTATTGTTTATATAGCTGAAACAAAGTGTAGGAAATATACTAAATACTTATCTGATATATCTTAAAAATGTTTTGTCTCAAGATGTACACCAGCAGCCTAATTTTATTTTTCTAAGGCACTTTTATAGAAACCCATTTAAATGCCATAATCCAGTCTTTAAAACTGGGCCATGAATTTAAAATATTGATAGCCTAGTAAAAAAATATGAAATTGTTACATTAGTGCTTGCAGCATTCTAGTCTTATTGAGCAAGTAAGTTTTCACCCTGCAGTTTCTCACTGGTTTTTATTTTTTATTATAACACCGGTTATATAACAGGAATAAAGTAATATTCAAGGGGATGCGTATTATAGATATGCTGCAGTACCGCTGAAAGTCAATTGGGGCGCTATTCACAGACAATCTTGCTTTCAGAGATTGTAGGGTTTTGTATTTTCCACCTAATCGTTAGCGTGTGCCATGTTTGCGGAAGTTGAATCGTTTACTATATCATTTGAAATGAAATGTAGCAAATAGGCTTCACAGTTAAAATCGGTAATACATTTGCAGATTATTTTGTTTTGTGCCCCGGCTTAAAACAACGATGACTTTACCAAAGGGGCCCGATTCTTTGTGTTTCGACAAAGACGAGTTTATGAAGGTGGGTTTGCTGTATCAACTATAGAGCCTGCATTTAGCTGTACAGTAACTAACTTAATTTCTTGTTTAGTGTGTGTGTTGTATATTTTGAAGTACTGCTCGATCAACTTAACGCTGTTCAGACTTTACTGACGTTATTTTTTGGGGAGACGATAAGAAACATTTAGAAATGTCTTTCTTTTTCACCTCTTTTGTCGCTTTTATGATGTTAATTTTACTTAACACATTGGACATGAATTATTAAACTTTTAACCCTCACAAATCATGGGTGCTCTTTTCAGAAATGTCACTGACTTTATAAAGTTAGTGAACTTTTACAGTGCGTCACAGTGCACCATTTAGAAAACCTTAGCTTCTGGCCACTTTAAGACCCTCAAACATATGTAATATAATATTTTACATAAAGGACAGGTGATGCATGTTATCAATTTAAAATGTATGTTTATAATCAGTCCTAATATGATTATGAAATATCAACTCGATACTATAACAATTGTGATGTTCTCTATATTGATTTCCTAACTGTTCTTCAGTTTCTTAATGTGTTTGTCTAATCATTTGAAACCATTTTTGATGGCATTTTGATGTCAAATATTTCCATGCAGGATGATTTCGACGTGGACATATTTGTGGCTGATTGCAGAAAGCGTGTCCAGCTGGAGGAGATGCGTGAAGATCTGGAGCAATATTACAGACTCCTCAAAACAGCCATGGTCGAGCTTATCAATAAAGACTATGCAGATTTTGTTAATCTGTCCACCAATCTTGTGAGTCTTTGAATGCTATACAATATTTTCAGCAGAAATTATGTGCTACCAAAGATTGTGTACTTTTTCTTATTCTAATATTAGTACCTCTTGTTTTTTGCCACATACTTTATTGGCTTATTGTTTCCCTGAGTGACAGAAAAGTATGTATCTATGTTTTAGGTTGGAATGGATAAAGCCCTCAATCAACTCTCTGTCCCTCTTGGGCAGTTACGTGAGGAGGTGCTGGTAAGTGCTGAACACTTCAGTGAAAACCTTTAAATTTATCAGATTCCATTAGGTCATCATCTAAGTATCTTCCTCTCATGTGCAGAGTTTGAGATCCTCTGTGAATGAAGTTATTGAAGCTATAGACAACCAGTTATCCAAGCAAGATGACATTCAAAAAAAGAAGGTAAGACACTTGTACATTTTATTGTAAAGTACCCTGTCACCACTTTACACGCATTGTCCAACATTGTGTCTTCTGTAGCTCTGTGTGTTAAGACTCATCCAAGTTGTGAGATCAGTGGAGAAGATTGAGAAAATTCTTCATCAAAACACCAAAGATACAACGTCACTCGAGACCAGCAGGTATGTTAAGCATTTAGAAGAACACAACGAGACTCATCAAGGCTAAAGTAAAAAGAAAGAGTAATACTCTGAAATGTTATTACAATTGACCAATTTTAATATATTTTATAATTTGATTTATTCCTGTGATGGCAAAGCTAAATTTTCAGGAATTACTCCAGTCTTGTAAATAGCTTAGCTTAATATTTTTTGAAACCATGATACAATTTTAATTTAATGTGTTGTTTTTGCTGAATAAAAGTATTCATTATTTAAAAAAAAAATCATACTGACCTCAAGCTATACAGTAGATTTCCTAAACAACTTCGATTGATAAATGACTCATTGCTTAAAGGAATAGTTCACCCAAATTTAACTTTTACTCAGCCTCAAGCCATCCTAGATGTAAATGACTTTCTTCTTTCAGCCAAACAAAATCAAGAGTTATATTAAAAAAAATATCCAGGCTCTTCCAAGCTTTACAATGGGAGTGAATGGTGCCATTTTTTTGAAGTCCATCCATCCATCATAAAAGTAATCCATACAGATCCAGGGTGTCCATAAAGGACTTCTGAAGTGAAGCAATGCTTTTTTGTAGAAAAATATCCATATTTATAACTTTATAGACTTAACCCGGTAACTGTCTGCCTGCTCACGAGAGAGTCAAGTTCTGGCATGTGATGTAGGTGTATGATTTTAATCTATAAAGTTATAAATGTGGATGTTTTTTTTCAAAAACACTTTATAAAAGGCTTTTATTAACACCCTGGAACTGTGTGGATTCCTTTTTTAATGATAGATAGATGGATGCGCTCTTTTGGGCTTGAGTAAATTATAGGATGATTTTCATTTTTGGGTGAACTAACCCTTAAAGGAAAGGATTTTGTTATAATTTTGCATTCAATATTACACTTAGCATTGTATATGAACAGCACTTTTTTATGCTCTTTTAAGTCCTCTTCTGGCAGGTCAGATCCTAGAGCGGATTGCCACCGAGTTCAACCAGTTACAGTTTCATGCGGTCCAAAGCAAAGGAATGCCATTGCTTGATAAAGTCCGCCTGGTGAGCTTCCAGTCTTAAAATAACCCCTTGTGTTTATTAGACACTTTATAGCCTAATATAACTATAAAATATAAATCAGGTTAAATAAAGTCTGTAATTATGCTTCTTAGACTTATGTGAGATGTCTACTTGCTTATTTTTTGTGGGTTTTTTTCTGTGTTCCAGAGAATAGCAGGTATCACAGCTATGCTTCAACAGTCCCTGGAAGGCTTATTGATCCAAGGCCTGCAGACGTTAAATGTAGATATCGTACGCCATTGCCTCAGGACATATGCCACCATCGATAAGACCAGGGATGCGGAGGCACTGGTCGGACAGGTCTTAGTCAAACCATACATGGAAGAGGTACATTTTGCATATTACTCGGATACTGCAATAGTCAATTCTAATTTGCATAACTGTCATTGTTAAGATCCCAATTTTATGAGCTTTGCAAGCACAAAGTAAATGGATATGTTATTTATCTCAATGGCTTCTCCATCTGTATATATATCTGTTATTTCTTTGTCAGGTAATAGTTGAACAGTTTGTCAAGTCCAACCCTAATGGCCTAAAGTTGATGTACACAAAGCTGTTGGAGTTTGTGCCTCATCATTGTAGACTTCTGAGAGAGGTGACTGGTGGGGCAATCTCTAGGTATGACTGACATTCACTGTGAACTGCATTGAGCCATTGTTGTCATATTATATTCACAGCATACAGTATTTTAATGCGTTTACCCTTTTGTATGCCCAGTGATAAAGCCGACATTGTTCCAGGATACGACTTCCTGGTGAACTCTGTTTGGCCTGAGATTATTAGAGGTGTTGAGGAAAGAATCCCTTCCCTTTTCAATCCAGGAAACCCAGATGCATTTTATGAGGTAAACAAAGAATAAACTTGCATCAGAATTGTTGTTTGTTTTATTTAGATTGAAATAAATTATTAAAATGGCATACATCTCATTGAGTGGCTCTCCTTGTGCAGAAATACACTGTCAGCATGGATTTTGTGCGCAAGTTTGAGAGGCAGTGTGGTTCCCAGGCGAGCGTGAAGAGGCTGCGAGCACATCCGAGCTACCAGAGCTTTCACAACAAATGGAACCTGCCAGTGTACTTCCAGCTACGGTGAGAATGACGACTGTGCCATTTCACTGCTTTATCTGTTCATGAGCTGGTGTTTTGGGTCAATGCAGCCTGGATATTCTCTGACCCGGTTGTTTCCTGCAGTGTGATATAATTTACTGAGAATAAATAGTCAACACTCCAAAAAGTGCAGAGAAGGAGATTCCTTGAAATGTGTGTTCTGTTGGTAACCTGCTTTCTGTAAACTTTGTGTCTGTTTGAAGAGGTACAATTTTTTTGTTTGTTTGTAGAAAAAGTTATGAGTCACTCATGCTCATGTTTTTTTGGAATCTCATATGCTACTTGGATTGTGTTCTTTGTGCAATATATTTAAAGAGAGATAATCACCCTGGATATGAATCGATCTGTGTTTTAGGCTGGACAGTCTTTGCTCTGTGATGTTTGAGCAGCACCATTCACTGATTTTAAAGTCCACTGATATCTTAGTTTGTTTAAGCTGGTTAAGCCTGTATATTGTTTGCTTTTCTTGGAATTAAGGTCTTGTAGTGAACTTCAGAAGCTCTTGAGCTGTTTGTTTCATGGTTTAACATTTTGGATTTGAAGCAATGTTTACTATTTACGGTTGTTATCGAACACTTTAAGACAAATACTGAAAACTACACTAATATATTTACGATAAAAGCTCTTCTTTGTAAGTGGTGTTGAGGTATTTAATATTTTTTTATCTTTATTTTAACTTGTTTATTTACATTTTTAAGTGATTAATTATATTATATTAATCATTTAGTTATTTGTTACAACTGACAGTCCAAGTGTAAATGTTTTCTGACTTTAATGGCCATAAATATTGGTAAAAGTCTGATAAGTAAAACGCATTTGTCGTTTGTTGCTCTGTTTCATTCCCCCGTGCTTCCTGTGCGTCAGCCCACATGGACGTCACACTCAGCCAAATATGGACCTGCGTCATGGATTCTTCATTACCAGCCTGACCTTTTAGATTACAAATCAGTTCTTTAATGTCCTGCTTAATACAGAATTAGTATTTGTCAAAGGTCCAAAATCCTTGTATATCCTGTATGCAGTCATTGCTTTTGACTCATAAAAATTAGGGGAAAATGTATAACTGCTACAGTATGTAGGCTGAGGTTACTTTGAAATAATTATATATTCTATTTTTTTTAGGTTCAAGGAGATTGCAGGAAGTCTAGAAAATGCCATTGCCGATGGACTAGAGGCATCTCCAGGTCAGTCAGTGTGTTTGGGTTAATATATGTAAGAATGACCATGTTGACAGGTATATGTGGTAATTCTGTACATCTGTTAACCTGCTTTTTATGATGAATAAAGCTGCTCAGTCTGCTCTTTGTGTTTGTGAACATCAGCGGGCGGCAGCTACCACCTTCAGGTTACCGAGGTGTTGTGGAGCTGTGTGTGCAGGTGCTGGGCTGACCAGGTGTATCTGCCACCGCTTGCTCATCGGTTTTGGAAGCTAACGTTGCAACTGATCTCCAGATACGGCACCTTTATTACAGAGGTAAAGCATTCCAGGCCGAAGGAATATGAATCATAGTAGGGTTATTATTCACATCATTTCTTTTTTACCTCGCAGGTTCTAACAAAAACGTCACCTCCAGAGACTAGCAAAGATTTGGTAAGGCCGCTCCCAAGCTCCGCCTCCTCCACATCCAGCCGCACATCACAGGACGCAGACAGCGATACCAGTGGCCCCACAGTTTTGTCTACCAAGCAGCTTGTCTTCATCGCAGCTGATGTTGATAAGTTACAAGGGCAGGTAATTCATATTTTCATTTCACACAGAGCTAAAGTCCTATTTTGATCTTATTTGCTTCGAGTGAGGAAGGTTTTCACTCTGTTCCCAGATTCCAGATATCTCTGAGATGATCAGGACAAAATTGGATGGTATTGGATTCAAAAACTTTACCTTAGTTTCAGGTTTGTTATGTGGAGTTTAAAGCCATTTCTGATTTTTTTTGAGACTAATGCCATTTCTAATCTTCTTATGTAATGAGTTTTTTTTTTCTCCTTGGGGGTTTAGAAGCCTTGCAGGATTCCAGGGTGTCCCTGAACAGCTGCGTCCCCACACTGAACAGCAGAATGACTCAGCATCTAACAGAAAGGAGCGTTCGTTTCCTGAAAAGCGCTTCAGAAGTACCGAGACTTTATCGAAGGACCAACAAGGTTGAGTGCTCATATAATATTTAAATGTCATGTAGAATGAATCTATGAGTCAAGATCTGAGACAGGCTTGAAAGAAAAAAAGCACATTTGGATTGATTTAGTATGTTTATAAATGATTTGGTTGACTCTTTCCCATCAAATATTTACTTAAATAATATATTTCTCTATTTTCTGACTCTATTATAAACAGAATTTTTTTTAGCCATCACCCTAATAAGCTGTGTACATCAACACGAAATGGAAATTCACACTTTTTATTTTCTAAATGCATCCTGTTGATGAATGCCAGACTTCAACCCACCCTTTTAGATCTGCCTCTATCAATCAACAACAGATAGATAGAAGTCCTACCCTACATCTTTTTCTTTTAATATTTTTTCACTTGAATGTACATTACAATACAGAAGAAAAAGTCTGTAGCTACTTCGGTTACATATTTTAAAGGGACAGTTCGCCCAAAAATGAAAAGATATTTTGACAAATGATGGTAACCATTGACAACCACTACCATCAACTACCTGGTTACCAACATTCTTCAAAATATCTTCTTTTGTGTTCAACAGAAGAAAGAAACTCATACAGGTTTGGAGCAACATAATGATGACAGAATTTTCATTTTTGGGTGACTCTTTCAAAAAATGCAAGCTTTGCCATTTTACATTTTCCTCTACACACAAACAGGAATGTGTTCAGTGCTCTGGCCTAAACTTTTGTTTCTCTCTCATTAATAGGAAGTTCCCACCAGAGCCTCAGCCTATATGGACAACGCACTTCGGCCACTCCATCAGCTGGTCACCGACTCCAAAAATGTGGTGAAAGACTCCATCATCCAGGAGTGGCTCCGGGTCACACTCTCAGACTGCACTCATAGGTACAGCAGAGCCATACTTTTATTAATCATGAATGTCTAGGTTAACAAGTTTATTAGTTTTGGCAAAATCTATACGGAAGATATTTTTACTTAAAAGGACCTCTGTATTTAATAGATATTTCGAAACTATATCGGATGTGCTGAGTTCAGTGAGGAAGATGGAGGAAAGTCTAAAGAGGTTGAAACAGGCTCGGAAAACAGCCACCACCAGCACCGTAGGCATCAATGCAGGACCGTCAGATGACAGTAAGATCCGCCTGCAGCTGGCACTGGATGTGGAGTATCTCGGAGAACAGGTATAGTTCTTGATGAGTGATTAGCTTTCCTTTTATATCAAGAGGTTGATATAAAAGGTTTGTACTTATACTTGTACTTCTCCCCCAAGATTCAAAAGATGGGTCTTCAGCCAAGTGACATCACCATGTTCTCGTCTCTGCTGGAACTGGTACAGGAGGCAAGAGATCTCGCCTCAACGGAACAGACGGGGGCCTAAACCACAATGGCTCTGGAGGGGCCCAGATCAAAAGTAGGGTCTAAAATGGTTACTAATACAAATGCCTTCAGAACAACATGGCTCAGTATCTGCTCCAGGAATGGTTTTATGGAGTCCTGCAATCCCTCAACTGTCAGGAGAAGGAGCACACTAAAAGATGTTTCACTCTCCGATAAGTTATTTATTGTTGAACTAAATGGTCAGGAAAGTAATGTCATTTATGGTTCAAAATGAATAGAGCTTGTTTTATGAACCAATCAGCACTCATAATGTGCTATAAGCTCTTGTGTCTTGTCATATGTGGTTACAACAAAGAATTGCTCACGACGCAGGTGTTTGGCTTGAGTTGTATCTGTCAGAAATTGTACTCCTCAGATTTTAGCTCTGGTGAACCCTGCCAAATAGCATCAACAGTGCAAACGCTAAAGAGGTTTAATACCGTTTTCCTTATTTAAATAAAATATCAAGTGGGTGTTGGAGTTTGTTTCACTGGGTAAGAATGGTCTTTACTAAGAAATTAACAATAAAAGAAAAATGAAGATGGTATGAGCTACATATGTGTGCTTGTGTGTGTCCAGAGTTAATTTGTTACTCAAATGACCTTGTTAAACATTTACGAAAGGTCAGAGACTAGAAGTGTGTGTTGACGCTCTATATGTAGTGTGTGTTTTAGATACAGTAACTAATTTTTACTTTTTTTTTAAATAGCATTTGTTTATTGCTCATGTGCTTAACTGATCCACTATTTACTGGCTGAAGTACAGTAGATGTGGGTCATTGATATTACATATTTCATAATGTTCAATTGCTTTTATTGACAGGATTCTTGAATCATTTTGCATTTTTGGATAATTAATTTCTCCAAATGTTTTTTTTTTCCTAAAAAGACTTTGTTTTAACATCGCACACATGTAGTTTGTTCATATTTCATTATCAATACATCATTAAAACAACTTCAAGTAAATATGTTATGCATAGCAAACACCTCTTTATTAAACATTTTTAATTAGCAGACACTAAAATATAAAACGTCTTGAGCATCCCTAAAAAGATTTAATTCAGATTTTCTAAGAAAAAATATTCCTGGTTGACCTTGACTTGATGCTATCTATTATTTTAAAATATAGTTACTAGTTGAGTGGAAGCATTAAAACACTTTACATTATCACATAAAGTCACCAAAACTGAAATTGTTTTTAAGTTGTTGGATTGATAATTTTGCCGAGCATGAGTATGGCGTTAGAGTTTCCCTCTACAATAGCAAAGAAGAAAGGCTGGTTGACCATGACTTTGTGGGGATCCCTTCTATCTTCAGTTCTGTTCTGAACCTCCGATCCTCCCTCTGCCATCTCAAACACAACTTTGTTGAGAACCTGTGAGATGGAAAGAGGCACATAGCTTACAGTTTCCTGTTGGAATTTGGTTTTCAGTAATGAAAGGAAACATGCTGACAATGTTGGTTAAAAAGGCAGAAGTTATTTGTAAGTGTAACAGCTGGTCAAATCTTGTTAAAGTCACATCCTATTGGTTCTATTTGATTTCAGCTGGTGCAGACTCTTGCCCTAAACACAACTTTACCTTGTCAACAGTGAAGTTCTCCTTGCTGCTCAGTCTTCTGAAATTGGCATCAGAGCCCATGAGGTATTTCTCCACTGCCATTTCAGATAGTACTGATCTCAGGTCAGTCACAGCAGTCAAGGAGAATTTGGGCAAAGTTAGTTCCAGATATCTGCCAAGAGATATGATAGCACAAATTGGTAAATCTATCTTTGTCTTTAAAGTCATTTTATTTACATTCATCAGTGTGCATTTTCTCAGAGCAAACAAATACTGTCACGGAATGGTAGAACATGAGACGTGGATACAATTGCAGAGAAATAGGGAATATAGACAAAGAACCAGCTCTAGATTACAAACACAGGGACGCTAAGAATATAACTGACCGAAGTGACAGAACCATGACATTCACTCACTTTTCTTTTAGATGTCGATGCCATTTAGGTATGACTGTTAAGAGCTGCTTCTCGATGTGCTGTAGGCTCGCTCCATCATGAGGCAACGCTAGCAGCATATAGGTTCTCTTACTCAGACCAAGTTTGACTACTGAACACTTCCTGAGAGAATCATTGAGGAACATGTAGTCTCCAGTATGCATCATAAAGGGCACTTTGACACTGGAATTCTCATGAGTCCAGAATTCCTGATCAGTGGTTGCTTCAGGTTGGAATGCAGTTTTCCAGTTACCTGGAAAAAAAAAAGAAAAAACACTACCTGTGAAAACCCAACCTACAGCAGGAGATTTTTATTAATTTATTTCATTATATATATATATATATATATATATATATATATATAAATGCTTCAATTAGTCTATTTCTTGCATACTTTATTGGTGTTGTAGTTGTTGTTGTTGCATGTAACAACAAAAAGGCCAATTGTTTTATTTTGTTCTACATTTTTTTTCTGTTACCTATATAATTTGTTAATTGTATTTTATTTAATTTATATTGCGTTTCCTACTTTATTTCTTTCTGTTGCGTTCAACAGAAGAATATAATGTGTAATATGTATATATACACACAAAAAAAATTGCTGGGTTGTTTTAACCCAAATTTGGGTCAAAGGACAAACCCAGCCATTGGGTTACATTTTTAAATAACATTTTTTAACCCAATGTTTGAGTTTGTCCATATTTGAGCCAAAATTGGTTTAAAACAACCCAGCATTTTTTTAGAGTGTATATATATGTGTGTGCATTTTCCCCCACATACTCGAGATGAAGGAAGTATTCAAAAAAACAACTTTAGAAAAAAAACATGCAATGTAAATTTTTGCAATTTGGGGCATTTCAGAACTGTTTTCACCTTAGAAAATATGGGCAAAAATGAAGGAAAATTATAAAAATTATTGAGACTTTTTTTGCCCAACAGTTTTGTTGTTACACAGCCAAGAAAAAAATAAATAACGCGAGAAAGATGTGACTCAAAATCTACCTCGCCCTTTCGGGCTTCAGGACCAAAGATCCAAATTCTCTAAAAGTCTTTCAAGATTCTTAATGAAGTTTATATATTTAGAAATGTACATGAGATGTAATTGAATGAGGCTGATTGTATATATTAGGTCTGGTTGACTGGCTATTTCTGAATGAATAACATCACAGCCACTCACCTTTAAAATGCACCGAACTAGCAAACAGCAAGTGAGTTTTTGCACTAACACCCTTAAACAGGTTCTTAACCTTGCTGTCTGATGTTTTCTGAATGAAGTTGTTCACTTGCTCCTCGGCATCCTTGGACTGTGAGAAGTCCACTGCTCGGACGAAAGAGTCGTCTGAGAAGTCTTGTGTTCCGCGTAAAAAGTCTTTGGAAAGATCAGCATCGCTGGTAATGAAAGTCCACACGAGGGTCCTGAGCTCATTCCGGGATTCGTCTACATGAGCGCTGATGGCCTGGAGTGTCCGCAACACTGTGTGTCCATCAATGAAGTACGCACAGTCTTCCTTTTCTGACTCCAGGTTGAGTCCTAACAGCTGTTGGTAAGAAATGGCAGTCTTTTTGGATGCTCCCAAGTAGAGGGTCACCAAAGCGCCAAAGGCGTTCAGGGGTGAAAGCAGTGTGTTTGCATGCTTCTGTGTACGACTAAGTGCCTGGTACATGCGTAACCCGAGATAATTCTGCAACTCTGCTAACACAGCCGTTCGTTGAGTGAGGTTTTTCAGGTTTTCTGTGGTGCTGCCAGGTCGTGGGTCTGGCTCAGTGCTGTCTTGAAGAGGAGTCAGTGGATGGACGGTCTCCAAGGGCTTGTGTTGCTCATTCTGGATAACCTCACAGCTGATGTTTTCAGAGCTAAAGAGATTGAAGGGGTGGACATACACTCGATTGGCCGTTCCCATTGCAAAGCAGGAGACTATTAAAATAGTGAGGAACATCTTGCTGGGAAATTCTCTATGTGGACCTACGGGATTAAAAAAACTGATTTGATTATGAAATGGACTTGGTATTGCGTTAGAATACTAACAAAACATACTGCACATTACATTAAATTACAGTAGACATATCAACAGGTTTTGCTTTTTTTCTTTTTTTTTTTTTGTATTTCAGAACCAACAGTGGGCTTTCTGCTGTGGCTGATCGATCTTTGCTCTTCCACCCCCATTTTCACAGAATTAATTGACTAGTTTCTGTCTTACAGCAGCCGTACTGAGCTGCATTTGAGGCCAATAACCCTACTGAACCAGAGAGCAGAAAACACATGACTCACACTTGACCTAAAGGAGCAACGCATGAAATTAGTACATTCCAGTAGCTTCTTCTCAGGACAATTTTTTTTTAATAAAATGCAGCATTCAGATAAAATGTACAAGTATATGAATATATTCGATTTTATATAAGATTTTTAAGATTATTCAAATATTTTTTTTTAAGAAAATAAAACTTTTATTCAGCAAGGATTGATTAAATTGATCAGGTGACTCAAAATATAAAAATAATATAATAGCCAACACACAGGGTTTCCATTTTAAAAATGCTGTTATTTTGAACTTTCTATTCATCAAAGAATCCTGAAAAAAATAAAATGTATTATGGTTTACATAAAAAAATTAAGCAGCACAAGTATTTTCAACATTAGCAATAATATGGAATATTTCTTGGGCAGCAAATCAGCATATTAGAATGATTTCTGAAGGATCGTGACTCTGAAGAATGGATTAATAATGTTGAAAATTCACCTTCGCCGTGACAGGATGAAAGTATTTTAAATTAGTCAACTATAAAACAGTTACAATTTACTTTTACATTGTACTTATATGTATTAATTTTATCAAAATTAAATATTTTTAAATTAAGCATGAAAATGCTTAATTTTACAGTCCAAAATCCCAGTGCACAAATTAGATGCAGTATAGTTTGGATTAGTAATCATTTTCAAGCATAATTCAGCTAAACAAAAAGTCTTATCAGGATCATTTAATGTCAACTCAAAGATAATCAGTTATAAAGTGTGAAAGGGATAAAAGACATCTCCTGTTTACCTTCAGATGCTTTGCTGATTCTAGAGCTGGTGGACTGAGGGTCTTATTTAAAAACATATTGCATGATGACCAGTCCCCTAGTTACATATTAACACAGTATTGGGACACTCAGATTTCCCCAATGTTCAGCAGCTTCAAACCGGCTTCTGTGTGTTGATAAACAGCTCAGTCAGATACGACCACACACTGCCATATTTACCTAAAACGTGATGTCAGAATGGTCGGTGGAGTGAACACTATGACATGGAGGTGATGTTCATAAGATGAAAAACAGGAAACGGGGTGAGTCATATTCTTTGAACCCCTTATGTGCAATTGCCTAAAGACCTATGTCACAACAGGAGAAAAGGTCATTTTTTAATAGTATAATTTTGGCCCATATACATAAATTAAGATTAATACTTGTGTTTTACAAATGTTTAAAACATATGTGCAATAAAAATAGCTCTTATTATACCATTTTATCTTAATGTCTAATTTGAAGGTGATGCCCTTATGTGTTTGCCTATATTTAAAGAGTTAGTTCACCCAAAAATGTAAATTTTGTCATAATTTTCTCACCCACATGTTGTCCCAACACTGTAGCCTATGGGTTTCTTCTGTTGAACACAAAAGAAGATATTTTAAAGATTGTTGGTAACCAAAAAAGCACACAGTTGATGGATCCCAGTATTTGTTTGTGTTCAACAGAAGAAAGAAGCTCATTTAGGTTTGGAACGACATATGGGTGAGTAAATGATGACAGAACGATTTTCACTTTTGGTTGAACTATCCTTTTTAACACCTTATAGGCTACATGTTTTTGTATTTGAATACATGTATATCCGCATTAAATCCATTCCATAACGCCTCTCACAGGAATGATTCGTAACTGCAGCTGTAAGGCGCTGCGTGACCTCAGTCTTCCTCCGGATAAAAGTCTGTGTAGATGATTATCTATTTGATGGAGGTGTTTCCGTTTCTGTCTCATTTTCTGATGTAACGCAGAGGATTATTTGCAGAGGAACATTTCATGAGACTCAAAGAGAAGTAGCCTTGTCGACTTCGTGTTTTAAAAAAGTTCCCTTAAAACAGGTGAACAGGGTTCCCCATTACAACCGACTGACAGACGGGTAACTCTTCAAACAGAATTCAGCATCAGATTTAGAAGTGTTACCTTGACAACGAGATTACAGGATACTGAAACGAATTTAACTTTTATAGAAATAATAATACAAACAAAACTGTATAATGGCGGAGGAAGACAGTTTTTCATACCTAAAGACATTTCCTCAGGTGTTTCCTGTATTTCGAGTTCGTTCTTTAAGTGACACTTCTGCTTTTAGATCCAGAATATTCACCAGGCTCCGCTCAGCATGCTCAGGTAGGATGATCTTTATTAACATTATTATTATTATTATTATTATTATTATTATTATATTTAATTGATTATTTTAATCAATGTCTGATTGTGCCAACAATCATATGTGCAGGAGCAGTAATGCCCTTTTCAGTGATGTTTGACCTAATTGATTGACCTGTTTTCTGAAGGAATATTGTTATTATTGTTATATATGTTATTTACTTTGTTATATTGATTTTTTTTTGTGTCTCTTTATTTTTCAAAATGTCCAAACGTTTATTATGTGTATTAGGCGTTCCATTGTCTGAATCTAATGAGAATATGTTGATATGTTGTTGTGTAATTTAAGACTGCACGGAAGATTACATCTGGTGGGCCTTTATGCAGTAGCCTTGTCCGAGCACTGGTTTCAATTCAAGACCGCTTGCAAACAGGATATTGACAAATCATGCATGCGAGCTGATAAATGACCATGCATGCTCTTGCAAAAGATAAAATGACAAAACACAATATATCTTCGGTTCCTAAACACATGCTGCCATTTGAGGCTATATCTGGAATAATAATAATAATTAAAAAAAACCTAAGTTCAGCAGTGATAATATCTTAAATATCTTTAAGAATGATGTCTTTTGAATTCATAATGATTCAGTCAAATAACAAGGGCTTAAATAAACCAATATACAGCATGAATTGCAATCTTAATAAGCTACCATTTATGTTTTTTTTGTTTTGCTTAATCATGACATGAATCACGAAAAGTCCTAAAGTGTAATTCTTGTAAAGTTTTGTGTAGGCCTGTGTTAAATGTTTTGTTGTCTGTTTCTCGTCCTACCACACAGGACAGATATCATTTCTAAACCAACTGTATTTAGTAAACACGAGTCTGGTTGAAAGGTTATCACCCACATTGTCCTGTAACCTTTAAGTTAAACTTGAGCAGCAGCCCAGTTGTCTGACACATTTTTCAAGCACAATCTCTGATGAAAGGTTGTCTCATATGGAAATTTGTCAGAAGTACTAACAGTTCAAAAGCTTATATTGTTAAACTCAGTGTTCTGTTTTATATACAAACTATTCATAGTTCAGATGTCCAAGGCAAATAGAATTTTTTTTTTTTTCAAATGGCCTCTGTGCACTTTCCGGCTAATTGCCTCGTTATTGATGCTGTTACTGGATAGCCATATAAAAAATCATTCCTTTGTATGACTTGAGACACATCTTTGGTAATTTTGAGCTGAGTGAGATATCTATAGAAATGACAGTTTAAAACCACTTCCTGACAGCTCACCTTTCAGTTAACCATGCTCAAGCTTTTTATTCTTATTTTGTTTTTGTTCTATCAAGGTTCTAGATATAAATTGAGTCGTTTATTATTATGAACTCTGTATGTGGGTCACATATTCACAGATAAACAGTTAAGAATTAAAAAATGTTCTTCAGAGGTCTGTTTATATGTAAAATGAATTCAGTTAAAGTGCCTCACGTGTCTGTGAACAGTTAAAGATTTCAGTGTTTTGTTTTAGACATTGGCCTTAAAGTCTAACTGTTCAGTACAGTTTAAACTCAATTGACAGTGGCATTTCAAGTACAGAAAATTATTTTGACAAAACAAGTATATTTTGGTTATTGTGTTAAAAAAAAAAAAATAATTCTTTTAAAATGAGTGCTATAAGACTAATGCTAATGTAGCCCCAGTAAGTAACTTTATCAAAAAATACACAATGATAAATAGATTTTACTTTAAATCACTGTTTACATCAGCAAACTCCATCCACTTCAGTAACATATAACCAGAGGTTCATCCACCTTGAGAAGTAGTCCCAACGGTAATGGGCAATTTCGAAAACATATTGATTAAACTCAAATTATAAAGAGGACTTAATAATTAATGTAAGTGCTTTATGAAAAATACTTTTCCTTTTAAACCCTCCATTTACAATACTGTAAATGACTGTGTCATTTCTGCAATACTGTAACATTGTTACAGTATTGAACACATTAGCTTTGCCTGAATAAGTTCCATTTTAAAACACTGGGCAGTCGTGGACTAATAGTTAGCAAGTCTGACTAGTAACCCAAAAGTTGCTTGTTCAAATCTAGTTAGGTGCCTAGCCTAACCCCTAATCGCTCCCCCGGTGCCACAGCATATGGCATCCCAATGCTCCGGATGTCATGGTTTGCAATATGTGTGTTCACTATTCACTTCTCCTAATGTGTGTGCACTAACTGGATGGGTTAAATGCAGAAGTCAAATTCCGAGTGGGATACCATACTTGGCCTTCACATGTCACTTTCACTCTGTATAGTTTAACAAATAATTACATACATAATGGAAAAAAGAAACTAATAATCAACATTATTCCTGTTGATAAAACTTGAAAATTCTTTTAAATATGCAACAGCACAGTTGAACTGATTTTTGTGCTTTGTTGTTGACACCTGGGCTAGAATCTTTCTTGTAGTTTCACCTCGTGTCCACCAGGGTGTGTGTTCCTTCAGATTTCCTTGGACGTTAGCTTCTCTCCTTGTCAGTATGGCTCTGAACCCTTGTGTCTAATGTCCAAGAATCACTCTGTGCTGAAATGTTTGAAGTCTAACCCCATGACTGTTTTTCACAAAGCCTCACATTAATATTTCATAATGTCTTGCTTGTGTTCCTGCAACCACTTAATGCAACTTAGTGTACATCCTCTGCCTGCTATCACTTCACAATCTATATACAGTCTTTACAAAGATCCCGTCAATGCGTTTCGAGAAGGGGACACGTTTAAATATACATCCATCAGTGGTTTGCTTTCGACGCAACCGGCACTTTGTCTTTCACACTGTGCGACATGGTGAAAAGGCACTGAGAGAAAGCCTCCACACACTCTGTTTGTTTGGATGAAATTGTAGGTTTTGCTTCCTTTGATGCTGGTGTGAGCATGTGTGCCGTCCTTTTCTGCACACAATTAGTCATGTAATGACAGAGATGGAGGCCAGCGGAGCCGGGCTGCCGAGAGTGGCTGCCCTTTACTAATGATGCGCTGGAGACAGAACTCGTTAAACACCCTTCTCGTTTCTTTACCCTCTTAAAAGCTTGTTTTTCTCACCTCTGGATGGATTTTTAACAGTCTTTGAATAAGAGTTTCATGGTAGATACCGAGTGTCAACACCGACTTGTTATTTGAATTCATTCTTTGTGATACAGACGATATAGAATTCATGAACTAAGTTTTATGATAGTTGCTTTTATTGAAGCAAGCCGCTTTTACGCACCACTTTTTTCATGTATAGAAATAAAGAATTAGTAAAAGCTAACATATGTCAGTTTAACATATTGCTGACAAGGCTGTAACTTGTCAATGGTACAAGTATAAGATGCCAATGGCGGCATAATAAGTCAGAGGGAATCAGAGAGAAAGAGTGAGAACGGACACTGAAGACCATCTCACTGCATAATAAATTTCCAAAGCCAGCATTTTTCACGTTAGAATGGTAGAATAAACATCTTTTTAATTTTCTCTAAATAAAGGCTTAACCAGAATTTAGATGTGCATGTAAAGGTTGTCATTGATGTTGACTTTGTAGAGTAGAAACGGTGGTACCTGTGGTTCCTGACAGGTATATTCCTTAATGTCCACCAGCCTTTCTGTCTCATTCTCTCACTCTCCCATCCACCTTTTCTCCTTCTTCATGTTCAGCTTCATCTTTGGTAGGAGCGTAAAGCAGCTCTATGCGTCAGACAGTGTGGGTGTTCTCGGCAGACACACAAAGGGCACATGTGAAGATGGGCCATCATGCCTTTCATCTGTAATTGCTATGCTCCGTTGTACTTTTAGAGCTGAGTGGATGGGGATGGCATCTGCAGTTATGCAACATTTTAACTAAAGGATGTCTATTTACTGATTTTTTTTGTGCATTTTGAGCTAAGACACACATCATATGTGCTAATTGAGCACCCACAGAAAAATATGAAATATTCTCTCTTTTATTTTAACAATTTTTTAAAACATTTTTTTAGACACGATTATAGTTTTTTCATGAGTCAACCCAGCAGGGCAATGTTACTTAGTATTGTCAGTCTTGGTATGGTTTTGGTTACAGTTAAAAAAAGTAATTGTGCTGGGTATGGCTTGGGTCATAACATAACCTGCTTTTGTAGCGTGTAAATCAGTGACGGCACTATTACTTAAAAGACTCAAATATTTCCATCACACTATGTGCTTTTCTCTCAGCACTGGTTAACTTAAAAAGCAAAAGGTAACTTCACTTGGTTAAAATGTCACAGTCTAGTTTCACAATAGCAAAAAAGCACACAGGAATATCTCAGTGTGTTGCTTGCAATAGTGCTGTTTCAACAACACAGGGAACACTAATTAATTGCTCACTGGACTTTGACTACTAATATATGAAGAGTTCAGATGCAAAAGCCTCTAAGTGCCATTTGAAATTTTCTTCTAGAATGATCATTTTTATCAAGCTTGTATATTTAAGTTCAGTGATTTCACTTAAATGGCAATGATGATTACCTATAAATTGTTATTTGAGTGAAATTACTGAACTTAAATATACAAGTTTGATAAAAATCATCATTCAAGAAGAAAATTTCAAATGGCATTTAGAGGCTTTTGCATCTGAACTCTTCATATATATATATATATATATATATATATATATATATATATATATATGTATATATATATATCCCCTGATTGATGTGTTTTATGCTTAGTTTAGATTACTAGCATTAACTGCTACCAGACCACTTAACAATGGACCGGTACCGGTAAATGTAAGAGAGAAAGGACAACCACTACTTTTTTATTTTTGTTTTTTTAGAAAAAACCCGTGCATGTATGCCGTGCATCTCCATTCATTTAGTCTGCTTAAAGACTGCCCCTCCACAATCCACTGCTATGACTGATATGAAAGCATGTCACAGTTGCTGTCGAATAGATCTGAATGGTGAAGTGTGTAATTTCTTCACAATTACGGTCAGCAAATGGATTTATAAAAAAAGTTCACATTATAAACTAGTCAGGACAATGTTTCAACAGCTCAGGGCTACAGATGTCTTGCATAGTTGTTTTTGCATGTTATAATAGAAAATATTTTAAGATTAAAACTTTGTTCACTGTGTCCCAAAAGGCCAAGTCCAAGTCAAGTTTCAAGTCTTTGTTTTATTTAGTGCTTTCAGCTAGATATTGTAATTAACAGTGTTTTTAAATATCAAATCTGATTTCTACTTTAAAGAAGTCTAATGAAGCACACAAAGTATTACTTCAATCATTCATTTTTATTAATCAATTTTTTAACATTTTTATTCACAATCAAAAACTATTTCTTTCAAACTACGTAACTTTATACCGTTTTGGAACAAAGAGACTGTCGCCATGAGAGGAAAAAAAACTGAATGTAGTCTGTTGCAGTTGTCTGTTGCATGATGGGTAATGTGGTCTTTCAGTAAGTGCCGGCAGTAAAAAAACCCATGCATAAATAAGCGTTACAGTAAACAAACATAAAGAACAATATTTCTGTCTGTGGGATTAGCCGATATAAAAACACATCCTGACTCAATAAACCAATCTGTGGAAATGAGTCGAACAGATTAATTTTGAATAATTGGTAAATTTGAATATATTCACATGGTAGCAAATACTTTGGGTCAGGGGAAAGGTCATGGAAATGTGTACTTTAAAAAATGGACAGCAAGCAAGTCTTTGATTGTGTGGAACACCACTGCTCACCTTTGGATTAAGATTATCAAAATAGGAAAAATGTGGCTATATTTTTACTGTTTGTTGTTCATTTATATAACCACTTTCCCAATGGGTGATAAATATGCGTGCGTTGCGATGCATCACGTGTGTATAAAGTAACGCTGGCTTGGTGTGTTTGCTGCAGCATATTTTGATAAAGAATGAATGAATTAATAATGAATAGGAAAGTGTTGTTGTTTCATAGTGTCATGTAGGGTAATAAAGAAAGAATGTGATACCAAAAAAAGTCTGTCTCCAAGTCAAGTAGAGTCAGTTGTTCACGAGTCCAAGTCAAGTCGCAGACTCGAGTTTCCATCTCTGTTAAGCAATAACATTATTCATCTTAAATTCAAATACGCTCTATTAAACAAAGCATTAATCCATGGAATACTTAGTAGGTTTTTAATCGCAAAAAAAAAAAAAAAAAAAAACGAAAAGGTGTTTTAACAGTAAAGTGTTAGTTCACCCAAAAATGAAAATTATGTAATTTATGACTCATCCTCATGTCGTTCCAAGCCCGTAAGACCTCCGTTAATCTTAGAACACAATTTAAGATACTTTAGATTTAGTCCGAGAGATTTCTACACCCCATTGAAATTGTGTGTAGGATATACTGTCCTTGTCCAGAAAAGAAATACAGATATCATCAAAGTAGTCCATGTGACATCAGTGGGTTATTTAGAATGTTTTGAAGCATCAAAAATAGATTTTGGTCCAAAAATAGCAAAAACTATGATTATTTATGAGGTCTTACAGGCTTGGAAACGACATGAGGGTGAGTCATTAATGACATAATTTAAATTTTTAGGTGAACTAACCCTTTAAGGCTGCTCTATGCTTGCTCTAAATTCTTTGCAAAGACATAATGCATACTGAACAATGCTGCTCTGATACACCCAAGTCTTTAGTTTCAAAGTACACAATTGTACTGCTGCGTAGATGCATATATGCCACCTTTGAACATCATTAATCATGCAAAGACACCAAAATGCCACTTAAAGAAGCACCTCTGCAGTATAAATATGGCAACATCTCACTGTTCACTTATAAAATATCAACTAGTGCAGTCATGTAACCCGTGAGCAGTGCTGCTTTGACCAATGCCAAGAAAATGTTTAGGTTCATGTGAGAGCCTTTAGCCTTCAAGGATGAGCTTTGAAAACCTACTCGTTTCCCGTACAGCCACTGAGGAACATCTCATGCGGTGATTCATCCTCTCTGAATTTCAGCCAATTCTTGATGTCAGGATGCAACACGAAAATAGATTGGGAAGAAATTCGTACAGATTCTCACTCACGATTGACGTTCATCAAGCCCACATATGCGAGGCCATGGCCTGCTCTGACCCTGACATGGTGCACTTTCCTTTGGAATGTAGCACATCACATGCACCGGCAAGCGCTTCACTTATGTGCTTCACCATGTATAACATGTAAAACAACTTAACGCCGCCGATAATACTGTCGTCTGTTTCAGCTGGACGCAAGTATTTTAAGGAAGGCTACAGAGCTGTCTCACGATACATCAACTCACCCCTCCTCCCCATTCCCTGTAGCCAACGGCGATAGCTGAAAGCCCCAGTGGACTGGGAGGTTCCACTTGATGGGCTCAGACTGGCTCAGTCAGCTTACTTTAATGGAGGTAATGGCTGTTTGTCATACTCCAGCCGTGCACCACTGCAGAGAAGGCTGCGAGAGCACCACAGGAAGTGAGGAGAGAGAGAGAGAGAGAGAGGGGGGGAGTCAGAGAGAGAGAGAGAGAGAGAGTGAGAAAGGAAACTGAAGACCATCTCACTGGAGCAGTCGATTTTTTTTAATAACCTTCCAGTCATGGAACATGCCTGTAAGTCCTCAACTTTTTGACACTTGTACAGCATGTGTATGTCAGTGTGTGCATGTCGATACATACAATACTCTGCTTAAATGAGATCATAATGTTTCTAACATTTTTATTAGGCTTCATTCTTATTAGGTTAAAATTCCTTACTCTAGATATTTTGGTCTGCAGAAGAGTGTAAGATTGCAGTCATGTTGTTAGGAAGTCTTGTGTGAAATTGATGATCTGTTGAAATCTACGCTCTTTAACATCCCTCACATTGTATTGATGTTTTCATTATCGGCTCACATTCTGGGAATCCAGTTAGTGTGATGTTTAATCATTGAATGAACACATAGAGGCTAAGCTCTGGTGCTGTGTATTACTGCCCTATTTTTGGTCAGTGTCATATGATGTTCCATTGGATTTGCAATGCGTATTTGTGTGTCATACAGTAGCATGGAAATGCTGCTAGTTGGTTTTGTCTCTCATTCTGTCATTTATTTTTGACAGCAAAGAGGAAATCTGACAGAAATAACTTGCCTGTGAATCTATGTAAATCGTACAGGAACTGTGGTATTACTACTCACAGGTGTCATGTAAATCAAAATAGAGCAGAAGTTTTTGTAACGACATTGATATTCTGTTTTTCTACCTAAAATACATTTCAAAGTCTTATGTGCATGTGTGTGTGTTTGTGGCTCGCTGTGATAATGCCTTTGACAGAAACTACAGAGGCGATGCCTCTGGATATTTTGCAAAGGAAATTCATATTTGTTTTGGAATGGTTTGCATAAGCTTTCAGGTTTGGGGTTTTGCTTGGTCACTTAACATATTTACATACAAGCTGGGGTATTATTTGATGGCAGGAATTGACATGAGGTCATTCGTGCTTTGAAAAAGTTAGTCACGGTGTTACTGAATGGATCTGCTGCATCAGTGGAAATGGACAGGAAATGTGGTTTAACCTGTTGTTAAAATGAAAGAGGCATGTGACTTACTGTTTACGAAATCCATTATATGTGGAAGCATTTTTAACTCTATAAAGCCTACTGTGACTGTATCATTTTGAAAATTATCAACAGAAAAGTTGTTTATTTCTTTAAAAAAAATAATATTAATATGGGTGTATTGTTTATCAAATATGATACATTAGGCTTTTAAAGAAGAATGTTAGTCTCTCACCTACAGAGCTTTGATAAGCATTTCAATCTTATTACTAAGACACAATTTTGGGCGATATAGACTATTGAGTTATAACTGATATGCATTTTATGTAAGTAGCCTCCTATAATGTCATAAAGATCTCATTGATTTTACATTACAAGCTATCAGATTTTTATTTTACTTTTTGGCCATATAAATATCAGCAGCTGCCAATTGTATAAAATAGTTTTGCTCAGTTTGGGCTACTAAATAAGGTGTTTTTTTACTCCTTGAGTATGAGCTCCGCATTCTCCAATATCATACTATAGACCAATAGAAGTATAAAATACAATAAAGAAAAATGAAAGAGTATTTTTGAAAAATATATTTAAAATGATGTACTCTAACAGTATATATTAAGTAGAAAAAAGGTGTTTTATTTTACATGAATGGGTCTCCTCATGGGGGCAGCCATATTGAGATCACATAAATACTACTCCCATTCCCTCAGTAATGCCTGTTATTTGAGACTTTTACTCACATAAATTCATAAATGAATCATGTCTGACTGCAGAGAGCCCCTCCATGACATAGCTAAAAACATTAGCAAGATGCTACATTCTTGTTGCTAGTTGTTAAGATTGGTCAGCAAAACTCTACATTGTGATGCAGTAGCTAGTAGCTTAGAAAATAACCTCTCTTTCTATTCAAAACTCTCAAGTTCTCAGTCAGTGTTAAAGACAAGTAAAGGCGAGTAAATAAAATACCTGTGTAAAACTTATACTTTGCCTCTAACTCAAACACCGGTGACTCTAACAATGTATTAGCCAATGGCTTATACACATTATTTAGTCACCTAGCATGAAAATTTAGTCGCATATGTGAGTAATTTACTTTTTTTAAAAAGTACAACGATAAGGTATTACACCCCCTTCATTAAACACAATGAGGGTTTATGTTTAGTGTCTCTTATCAATGTTGATGGGCAGTGTTGGCTCGTCTAATTTTGGGAGCATCATCCGCATTTGTTTCTCTGATTAGTGAAACTTAATGCTCTCCACTGGCCCTCGGATGTACTATTATTAAATGTCCCGGATTTTCAAATAAGCCATCCGTGCTGGGGAAAAACACTTACAGGCAGGATGTCAAGTATTGATCGACAAGGTTTGCCATACCTCGTTGTTCTCCCAACAGGAGCCAGAAGTCTACAGAAACATTTACAGCAATACATCATCTGTTTGGTCTAAAATGTTTTATGTTTTTAGGTGATGTTTGGTTAATAAAACGGCTTATGTGTCATGCACTTACTGTAGATATAGAAACATGCATGAGATAATTATCTTTAAATCTCAGCAACTTAAAGCTTAAATTCTATGGTTTTATTATATACTGTATTTGCATACCATGATGAGGTGCAATAATCTTGTTTTCTAACACACTACAACTTTTCTCTGGGTTTAGAGTTAATAAATAAATCATCAGAGCAAAGGAAAGAACTAAATGGCATCACTTAAACAATAATTAGCTGCTATTTTGTGCTGAGATTGGCTGTTAATAATTGATCAGCTTTTCCTACATCTTTTCCAGTGATGCTGCAATTAAGTTTCGGACGGTCCTTGCACCCATTTAGGGGATTGTGGGTGAACTCTAAAGGCATGAAGTGATCATTTCTATTGGCATTGTCACAAATCTCTGCATGCATTACATCGTACTAATGCCGACATTTCACAATATAAGGGGGCAAAGCTTGTGGTAGACCATGAGCTAATGAGTAGTGTATTAAAGACTAATGCATAGATGTTTTTTTTTTTTTTTTGATAGGATGCAAACATATCCGCTTTATACTTAGTAGCTGTATGCCATTAATGTCTTCCCATATTTACTCAGGCTGCACTCTAGAGCAAATGGACAGATTTTTGTCCAGACTTGTGTCTCTAGGGATATCTGACTACATTGGAAATCAGATTAAGGTGTTCTCAAAAGAGACCTGGTAGAGCATCTGTATGGCGTGCATGTGTACTAACAATCGTGCCAGTAAGTGAATTCACTTTGTTTAATTTAACAGATTTAATTATTAAAATTTGTGACAAACATTTCTGACAATCTGAGATATCTCAAATAGCAACAAAATACATGAAAACATATTCATATAGAAGTTTACAGAGATGTATAGTTTTCAATCAAATGTGCCGAGTACACACATTTGGTCAATAGATGGCAGCATTCTCCGAGATACTGTCCGGGAAGTGTGTTGTGATTTGGTGACTCAATACGGTCCTTCTATTTTTAAACCTGGGCCATGGCCATAATCGATGCATTTCAGGAATCCATTAGAGAATATGGTGATTATGTTTTTTTTTTTTTTTTTTTTTGCATATTAATGTACAGTAGCTTTCTATAATAGTTTCCCAGAGATGTTCTTTAGCATTGAGATATTCTTTCTTCTGTTATTCTTCTATGGCTAAAAATAAACCGTTTGTGTGGCATGACCATCTGCAGAACACAATGGAGAAATCAATGGTGACTTTAAAATGAATTGTGGCCTTATTACTGCATTGTTTTGGCAGTAGTTTGGTTTAAGTGGATTCTTTGGAGTCTATGTGTGTCTCTGTCTTATGTGTTTAATATGTGATGCGCGTGAAAGCGGTTATCATAGTACAGATGGTTCCCTGTCAGTGTTAACTGAACAGATGCAGACAGACCATGATATCAGAATGGCATGCCACCCTGACCACTTACCAGCCATTCAGGGCTTCTGCTAACCCCAGCAAAGGCCCTCCATTTGGTCAAATCGCCAAAGCATCGGCACACTGTTATGACAACATTTATATTTTTACATTGCAGTAACTCATCAAAATAAGTTAAACAATTTTCATCTTTTTTATAAGTTATACAAAATCCAAAATTTCTTTTTAAGTCAGTTTAATGTAATTTAAGTTGAAATGACTTAAAAATCAAAGTTGATTTGTACTTTTCATTTTCTACAGTGTGTGTGTATATACATATGTATGCATTTATGCTAAAAGTCTTTCTTATTATTGACCAAACAACGTTTATGCAGGGAAAGCCCATTTATATCTCAAGGTTCTCGACCTTTTTGGCTCACAGAGTTGACCAACAGAATATTCAAAGGCCCCCTCCATATTCGCTTAGATATTTCTGCACAATACTTCTGCTTTGATTATGACAAAGCTACTTGTTTCAAACCTTTTTTTAATTGAATTAACACATTGGGTGTTGGTTAGTTTAATGTATAAAATTCATTTACCACAATTAATTTAGTTGGGCCCTGCTCCCTGGTTGACAACCACTGCTTTAGATTAACTAGCTTTATGTCTAGCTGTGCAGTGGTGACAGGATTACTCACGCAGTAGCTCTGCAGTTATCGGTTTCCCCTATTTGTGACCTTTATGCTAAACCTCTATCCTACTATTTCATCTCTTAAATAAAATGAATAACAAAATTTAAATCATGTGATGCAAAGATTACATCAACAAATCACACTATTTGCAGCTTGTTGTACTCGGGGTCATGGTGTTATGGTGGTGAGAAGGACCTTCAGGAAGGAGGGGAAGGGGTGGGGAGCTCATACTTGATGAGAATGTTCAACTTAGCTGTGCGCAAAACAATAGCTCACATCTCTAGAGTTGGCTTGCTTCCATAAGACTTCCTGCTCTGAATCCCTCCCACAATTTCTGCTTTGGAAGAGGGGATTGTGGGAGGGAGTGCAGGCAACAAAGCAATGGGCACAAGCAAACCGAAATATTATAGCAGCGTTAGCATTTGCCACTATAAAACCTTTTGTAATATTATGAAAAAAATGCATATTTATTCTCAAGGGATGTAAAGGAGAAATGGAAGTTGTCAAAAGGACTGTATAGTAGTAACTATTTGGTTTTGAGTGTTTTCTCTAATGCTCGGTTTAGATGAACTAAAATATTCAAACCTTAAAGGGGTCATATAATGGTACATATACTTTTTCAAGTTAATTATACTGAAATGTGTGTTGGCAGTGCCTGTACACAACTATCATATAATGATAAAAATCTATCCAGTGTTTTTGTTTTAATAGGTTTTCCCCTGCCTCAAATTGAGCCGTTTGTTTTTGTGACGTCACTAAATCGCATGCCCCTCCCACTATTGTTGATTGACAGCAGTGTTTCAACACATCCTCGCCCTGAGCGAACTGTTGATGCATCTAAGCGATTGTGGTGTTCTGTTCTTGGGTGTGTAATAACGAACACAGCAGTCATTTTGATGTTCCTAAATCTGAACCGAGAAGCAGTGGCTGAGTTTTGTTTTCGAAGGGAATATTGTTTTCAGTGGGAATTGGGCCCACTACCGCCAGCGAGCCGCTGGTGGGCCCTTGCACCAGCGGGGATGGACAGCTTGAAAATGACTGCTGTGTTCGTTATTACACCCAAGAACAGAACACCACAATCGCTTAGATGCATCAACAGTTCAATCAACAGTTTCAGTACAATCAACTTTCTAGCATTCAGTCGTTATTCTGATGCAATTGCTGCACGCATGCATTTTATACTGCCAGAGGGCTTGACAGTATTTGCATACTTGGCGTCAATGGGCTTTATGCACAGCTGCACTACTTCCTGAACTTAAGCTCCTTGTTTCCTGTCTGCCATTATTGGGCAAACTTGATTAATTCAGGTGTGTCTGATTATTGTTGCCGTGACTACTGAGGTCAGGCACACCTGAATTAATCAATTTGTCCAATAATGGCAGACAGAAAACAAGGAGCTGGCTTAAGTTTAGGAAGTAGTGCAGCTGTGCATAAAGGCAATTGGCCAGCTGTCTCAGCTGGCATTAGCCCATAAGATTTCAGCAGAAGTGGAGGAGGGAGGAGTTCCCAAATACGTTACACAAAATAAAATCTCGTTTCCTGCCTCTCAGGGAACCGAGGTTACGAAAGTAACCGGAGACGTTTTATACTAATACTAATGAGAATTTTTTTTAATTAAAGGATATTACAAACTTTTCATTTAGACCCTAAAGAATCAAATTAACTTGTATGAAAATGGCATTATATGACACCTTTAAATATGGTTTATTGTGAACAATAAAACCACAATGACATTCATTCAGAGTCAGCTGTATAATGATTCATTCATATTATTAATATTATTATTTTCATTCAAGTCAAGCCGGGGCAGGTTGTCAGTGGTTTTCATTTAGATAAGTTGTTATTTGAAACACAATTGCCAGTGTTATTGTTGTATGTTACTCTATTTATTTTTTTGCTGTTTCATAAAATGTTCAATCTTTCATATTTTTATATTGTTCACATTTTGCTGAAAGAATTTGACAGCCTGTTTAATGGCCAGTTCCACTGTGACAACATGCCCCGCTACTGAAGGTCAATTCAGAAACTGACTTTCAACAATAAGGCAAACTTGTCCTTTTTTATATAAAACTTTTTATTCAAACAATCAGGGCTTGAAATCCTCAATAATGAATTATCTTTAGTACACATTTTATACAGCTTTATTGTTACTCTCTCTTTAGTTTGTGTAAAAGTTTCCCTTAGTTTTAGATCTGTTGTTTCTTTATCATTTCAAAGACCGATAAAAAGTAATTTGACAGTTAAACCATGTTGTTATAGCCTACAGTAAAGCAGTGTAGTCGAAAATAACACAAGCACTAGTCATTTCTAATGATGTCACTTTTGGTCAACACACATGTTTTACCAACATACATTTCCATGCTTTAAGCAGGGCTGAAGCGAGGAGGGGCTTGAAACTTCCTCCTTATGACCTCTGACTGCTAAAACTACAGTCTGCAAATAAGGAATGACAGGCATTTAAATCCGAAGACTCGGAGCTCGATTACGTTTCTTGCGAATTCACATTATGGAAAAGCTCTTTTAAGAAGCAGATCTCAGAGTTGGAGGAGGGAAATGAGTCTCCTGTTATGTCGATCGAGTGGGCTTTGTTGTACAAGTTCTTGGGGCGTCGTATGATTATTGTTTAGCGGCCCATTGAAGATCGGCATGGGCCAGACATCTGTCTCCAGCTTGTCTCAGAGAACGAGCGGTAAGTGTATGAACTGAAGGGCTTGTTCAGTGACTCGTTGTTTACTCACCCATACCGCTATATCAAAACGGCCTGGGAGGGAAGACTTTTTACTTTTTAAAGCTAGTTAAGTCCGAGTCCGCGGGGAAACCAAGTTCATTTTCAAGTCTGGTGTTTGCACATTGGCTTTGACATAATCTGATCTGTACGCGACGAGACGAACCAAAACGCTCCCATTATAAACAAGCGCGTGGATTTTGGTTTGTCGCATGGCGCGTGTAGTGCGAACGATCAACAAGTGAGTGGGACTTTGTCACGCGCATCTTTCGGCGAATTGAGGTGTTTGCGTCCCTTGAAGAGGACGAAAAAACAAAAAAATGTTGGCTACTGGCTCGTGCATTCAGGAAATCATTGTTTCACTTTGTGCTTTTGCTCTCGTTCTCGTAATATGTGCTGTCAAAGTGATGTGCTGTTATAAACGTACTTCCTAATTCATGTTATGAATTATTATATTATAATTTATTTATGTTAGAAGAGGCAAAACATTCTGCTTGTAACATCACTGTATTTTTATGATAATTTCCTGCCAGTTGCCATTTCTATTTTTACAGTAAATTGAACAATGTAAATAGTTTATTCATTATCAAAACCCATGTCTAAATTGCAGGTTTACTGGTTTTGGTTGCATTTAATAAAGGTGTGACATGTTCAGTTTCTCTGAGTCTGGAGACTGTTAGTGTTAATTTGAAAAAATAAGCATTCAGTAGTGTTTTAGTATGCACTGCAATCAAGTTACAATTCAAGCAAGTACTCCACAATGCACTGTGATTGTAATCATAAGCTTCTTTCTGAACCAAGTGTTGAATCACGAGATTTGCCACTAACTTCATTTCCCCATAATTTCCAGTGCTAAAAGCTTCTATTGATCAGTTTACCAGCTCTCAAAAGAAGGTTGATCAGATGTAGCCTATTGTGTTTTCATGAACAGCATGCATATGGTGCTTTAAATGACACCAAATCATGATTTTAATGGTTTTGACTGGGTCTGAAATATATAGCCTCTGTACTGAATTTGAAAACTGGATATAATTTTGGCAAAGATTTGGTTGAATGGCACTGACTGCTTCTCTATTAATTAGATCCAGAAATCGCTAAGTTCTGTTTTTTATTTTAAATAATTGTGTAGGAAAACCTATTAAAAACATAGGCATTTCCTCTCTGTCAATAGGGGAACAAAATGTTGACTGAAATTGGCTTTGTTTTTTCCTTGTGTCATGAGGAACTGGGGATGTGGTATTCAAAGGCTGCTAGCAATTTAGCTAGATTTAGCATTCGTTGTTGCCTTTTATGCACGTCAAAAATAGACTGCAACTTTTACACTTTTATAAACGTCCTCTGCTCATTTGTTGACTAGCAAGACTTAAAAAAAGCATTGAGACAATGAACTCATTTTCAGGCAGAGGGGAATATTTCACCCCCATATTGCTCTTTACAGCTGCTTTGTATTTATTTTTAGAAGCATAAGGCAAGTCAAATGTGTGATTGTTTTGTTAGAAATATGCTGTCTGGGATATTGATATGAGCTGCACTAAAATATGACTCCCATGAACTTTAATCATTAAGTCTCACATGCCTTTTGGAAGCCTTAGAGGTTTTAATTACTGATGTCTTTTGTTTTCAGGTCCTCATGATTATTTGTCGTGTTTGATGCATTTTCAGTGGCCTCCCTATATAAAAGAGGAAGTGAGGAATTTAGACAGCTGTACAAATTCAAATGTGATAATAGAAAACATAATATTTGCAGCATTTTTGCCACAATACAGATCTGAATGGTATGGCTAAAAGAATTCTCCATATTTTTCAGCATTTTGGTGATATTCAATAGGCTTTATTTTATATAATGTAGTTGCTCTGCTACCATTGTTTCATTTTAAACTCCTAATTACACCAAAACCCCAATTAAGGTGTTTCCTGTTTTCACCCTTTTTTTTTTTTCAATAAATGAAGAATATTTAGTCATTTTCAGATTTTATGCTCGATTATAAAACTACAAATTAATGTACAGATATATTTTTGCTAAAATATTATATATTCAAATTGAATTGGAGTTTGAGTTTTCTTTTTTTGGTACTGAATTCTTAAAGGGATAGTTCACCTAAACATCAAAGATCTCTCACCATTTACTCACCCTCATGTCGTTCCAACCCCCAAATTCATCTTCGGAACCCAAATGAAGATATTTAATGAAATCTGAGAGCTTTCTTTCCCTCCATTGACAGTCCACACAACTACTTTGTCACTTCAAAAAGTTCATAAATATATTGTAAAACTAATCCAAATGATTTGAGCATTTTAGTACAAATTTTCTGAAGAGACGATTGCTTTATATGATTAATATGACTTTTATTTTTAATTTTTAGTATTTGTATTTTAGTATTTTAGTATTTTTTTAAGTTTTTATTCATATATACATTGGTCAGAGAACATAAAAAGCTCAACCGTACTTGTTTGATGTGCGAGAACAAACCTTATATGTTCTTGCAGAAGCTCAAACGTGCTGTGTAATGAACCTCATTGGTTCTCGCACGTCAAGCAACCTTGACCTTGACCTTCCGTTTACTACCACTGATGTTTGATTAGATGAATGTTTATGTGAATAAAAGCCTAAATTCAATATGCTGATCATTATAAAGCGATTGTGTCTCTTCAGACAATTTGGACTAAACCGCTCAATTAAGATCTCTTTATGAACTTTTTGAAGCGGCAAATCGGTAGTTGTGTGCAATGGAGGGACAGAAATTTCCCAGATTTCATAAAAAATATCTTCATTTGTGTTTCAAAGATGAACGAAACTCTTACGGGTTTGGAACAACAGGTTTTGGTGTACTGCTAACCCTTTAAGGCTATCCAATTTTTTTTTTATTGGTTTAAAAACATTCCATGCAACTATGACCTTTTTGGTGTCACTGTCAGTATCAAACTGGCATTATGTCATTTTTTTCAACAATGTACAGGTGGCTCTATTTTTGTTCTGCAGCATCCACATTTGTTCATCTGTGCCCTTCAGATGAATTCTGCTTGCTCGGTTGTGAACCGGTGTTCTCTTTGTTTTTATTGTGCTTGATCCTCTGAGGTTTGATCTCAGAGACTGCTCTCAACCCTAGGAGTTCTGGGAGTAACACATTCTATTAATAATCCAATCAGTGGCCAACTGGCTGTTGACAGGCCAATGAAGTTTAGCGTCAGTGGCTCCTTAGCGATAATTGATTAGTGAAGAGGCGCTTTGGCATTCTCATGATGGTGGTGAAAAGATCACAGACATGCTACCTAGCACATTCCTGTTACATGTGTCTGCTAATGAAATCCCTCCGTGCAGTGTGAAAAACAGGCTTCATGTTTGGGTCTCACACATTTCTGTGTGAAAAATATCAGATTTAGGAATTTAGGATTGGATTTTGTGGAAGATGTGCGTGTTGGGCGGCCATATTAACAGATTATAGCATTCACGTGATTGCCCAGTTAAGTGGTGTATTGATGTGTAGCTGAAGTGTAGTTTTGGAGCTTAAAGAGATAGTTCACCCAAAAATTCTGTCATTTATTTACCCTCAAGTTGTTCCATAACCGTATTTAATTTCTTTCTTCTGCTGAACACAAAAGAGTATATTTTGAAGAATATGGGTGACCAAACTGTTGATGGACCCCATTGATTTCCATAGTATTTCTTTCCCATTCTGTGTCCAGGCCCCATAAACTGTTTGGTTACTGCCAAAATATCTTCTTTTGTGTTGGCAATCATCATTGGCAGACATCTTCTCTTATTTTGTAAATTGTGTGATCGGTACCACCGCTCCCTACAAAGTGTCAGTGCACTGCATACTGATAGTGGCTCCCTGATGCCTGCAAAATACCAGTGTTATCAGTAATAATGAAATAATGAAATTTGAATAATAATGAAAATTCCTTCAAGTGCATGATAAATTGAAAGAACTGATTCTAAACTGCCTGAAAAAAGTTCTCAGTAATTCCAGTCTTACTTCCTGCACCAAGCTAAATAGGTTTATAACAGATTAGCATAATATCAGTCTATGGTTTTTATTGGCTGCCTGAGAACAATGTCTACTTTGACCCACTCTCAAACACTAGTTGTAGTTTAATTCTGGAAGAGTTTGGTTTGTGTTGTCGACATGCTGAGCTGAGAATACACTGTTTTCTGCACTGTGACAGCAAATCTATGCATCTAGGATCTAATGAAATTATAGTGACACATAGGAAATGAGTGGTAAATGTCAATGTTAAGCTACATTTGGGTGTGTGAGGATTTTAGTAATGGACAGTTTGAATCATATTTATGATTCCATCTGAATCATAGTTCCAAAGAGCCAGGAAATTACTTTCTCCTCTCCTATTCTTTCATAATTTACTCACATTCATGTCCTCTTAGACATCACTGGAAAAAAATGATGTTAAAACAAATAATTATGAAGAAATGTCAAGGAACAAATAAACATGAAATTTGGTAATAAATTCTGGAATCGTGTTTTCTTGGAAATGAAACTACGAAACGTCGTCTTTTTTAATTTTTTTACAGTGCTTTCTTTTTGACTTTCTTCTGTGGAAAATACAAAAAGAAATGATTTTAAGGGAATATTGGAAGTCCAAACAACATTGGGCACCACTGACTTTCATTGTATGAAAAATCTGGCAAAAATAACAATGACACATGCACACACTGACCGGGGGTCTCTGCTGTGATTCAGCTGAGAACAATGTAAGTGTGTATGCATTTCTTAAAATGATAAATGGTGCCACTGCTTCGGAGTCTGACTCTTTGTTTATTGTTCTGAGTTTTTTGATCTCATTTAGCTGTGTGGAAATGCTCTTGTGATCATTTTACACTTCATCTGGCGAGGTGTGTCTGTGACTATAGGTCTGCTGTTCTGTTGGATTATGTTTGATGAACGGGTTTAATATCTCTTTGCGTGGGCCATGTGGAAATATGTCTTCTTTAAAAAGAAATGTAGTAGTCAGGGTGGGGTGGAAGAGAGTTCAATTCTTGGCTGAATCACAATTGCAAACCTTGCACTTCAAGAGAGCAGCACCTAACCTAAAATAATCGATCTGTTCAGTGATTAAAGGAGTAGTTCACTTTTAAAAAAACTTTTGCTGATAATTTACTCACCCCCATGTCATCCAAGATATCGAAAAGAAATTAAGGTTTTTTTATGAAAACATTCCTGGATTTTTTTCTCCATATAATTGACTTCAATGGTAACCAAGGTCCAAAAGATGGTTTCAGCTGCATTTTTTTATTCTTCATTTCATTTAATGTTCTCATTTTTCCTTTCGTTTATTCGCTTTTAGTGGACGGTCTGGAAAAATCTTCTCTGGCCAACTGTGATGTCGTGGGAAGCTCGCAGTCTCCTCAGCTGAAAGGAAAGGGAGGAAAGCTCTCTTCTCTGGGCAAGATCTTTAAACCTTGGAAATGGAGAAAGAAGAGGACCAGTGATAAGTTTCAGGACCTCTCCAAGGGTATGTCCCTAATAGCATTTTGCTTTAATGTTTATGCTTGGGACAATATATCCATCTATGTATATTCAGAATGTAGTTATCTCAATGAGAGATAACCCTCTTGGCTTTTCTTTGATGCTTCCTAAAACTTCATGAACGTTACTTCATTCAGCATGATATTCAAGTGGTGATTATGTTGGATGGATACGGTAGACACACCAGGGATCATAACATTTATTGCACTCAACATATTACAGCTGGCAGCAGCCTGCACTTTTACTGAACTCTGTGAGCCATAGTAACCATATAGTGTTTTTGATATAATGATGTCTTGATATGTCCTACGTCTTTATAGTTCTGGAGAGGAAAATATCCACCAGGCAAACTCGAGAAGAGCTCATAAGGAAAGGTGTCCTTATTCCAGAGCAAGGTGAGATTTTAAATAAAGCAAGTGAATGTGATGCTGAGCTGTTTTCTGTCAAATTAAATGAATGATTCATTAGAATTATTAGTTTGTTTGTCTAAATTGATTTATAATACAATGTAAAGGCAGTTAGGAGTGCCGCCAGAAATTCTGGGCCTTTTGGAAACCAAAATTTCTTGGCCCCCTACATTTTATACAGATAAAATTTAACCCATTACACATCCCCAGTATACTTTTAAAAAGATACTAGCACATTGCATAGTTAAATGTCTAAAGATGAGTACAAAGCCTACAAAAACAAGAGAATAGAAATATGTACTATAGCCTACATAAAAGGTTTAGGCTTTGAGATAATAAATGTTTTTAAAACTTATTATCTCAATTGCAAGCACAACAGAACATAATGTAAGCATATCTCTTATAATCTCAAATGGGTCAAACTACTCAATCAAGAAACATCAGCTTATTTTTATTGGCCTGTTTAGTTTTCTTAATATAAAATATTAAAATATCTATTTAGGAAACTCTGTGTACCCAATGTTTAGTACAAACACATTTTATATTCTTTTTTTTCTGTGGCATTTTATTCACATTAAGAACGTCAAGTTTGACAGCATCGATTGTACCAGCAGCACTGTCACTTCACTTCACAGAACACACGACACACAACGGCCAAACTGATTTCGTCATTTTTATCGAGAGCTCAAATGTGAAAAAATAATGTGTTACTGTTGTAACGTGCACAGGCTAAAACAGATCTTTCAGGGTATAGCCTAATGCTAATAAGCCTTATGCCAAAATTATTATTACAACTAAATTGTCAGTCATTAAATAGGAAAACTAAATAATTGTGTAGATGATTTGCTTCAAGTGTAACCCGACATCAGACATCAGTTCTTTTTTGCACACAGTCACTATCACTCCTTTAATGCTGCGTTCACACCAGACGCGAATAGCGCGTTAAATTCACGTCTAGATATACACGTGAACACTTTGAATCCATTCGTGCGTCAACAAAACAAAAGTTTGCACATTCACTGTCCTCACAGCTGCGGCTGCTACAACTTGAGGGGGCTGGCTGCTGGACGACTCAACTTCCACGGATAGTTTTTAATGTTTTATATCAAGAGTTTGCTTTAGTATAATTTTCGGGACAATTATGGCCGGTTTCGGAATTGGGACAACCGTTTAGATTTCGGGACTGTCCTGAATTTTTCCGGGACTTCTGGTCACCCTAAACAAAAATAAGTAACTCTGAAAGTTTTGGAATACAGGAATACGGCAGGCTACCTTTATTTTTGAAAAACTGCGTGACATACTGTCGACTTTGCCGTTTTCTGTCTTCTCTTTCCTTCTTTTCTTTCCATTTTTGATCCCCTGACTTTTGATGTGACATGCTTGCGTGTGTCACTGTCTGCACAGCATCACATGAAGTGCAATAAGCAAGAGACGCTACTAGCGATCGTAGCTCGGACAGCGCAGGTGGAATGAACCATTGTGAGGGGGAGGGGTGTGACTGAAACCGTAAATACATTATTTGTTTTTTTAAATATTAAATGGTCAAAACGGACAAAATACACATTTAGTGCATGAGGGGCCCCAGCACATTTAATTTATATATAAAAAAGAGAAAAGAAATAAGAAAAGAAAAAGGGGTTCTGCTCTTCAGGGCCCTAAATCAGCCTCGTCCTAACCTTCCACCCCTTTGCGGCGCCCTTGAAGGCAGTTTCCTGCAGTAACCCATGTTTAAATGAGGTTAAAGGGTGAAATAAGCATCTCTGTTCCTCATGTGTGAAGTGGTGCTAGTGGGTTATCGGATGCGATCTTTAGTCTTTAACGACTATGACACCATCACCTACTGTTGAAGAAAAATGTCAGTAACCATAAACAAATGAAAAGCAAAGGGAATTAAAAATAAATGAAAGATTGTTCATTTATTCGACTTTCTGGACTTCATGTTCACACACATAAAAAAATGTGCATGTCAGAAAATCACCGGCCAATCTATTGAGCTTACAGTCTTTAAACGTCTGCAGGATGACTTGATGTAGCAAAATTGTGTTTTCACTGAATAGCAGGCATGTCGTATTGGTTCCATGATAACTAAGCCATTTTTGTCTATCTTTAGATGATCCTTTGAACACAGAGACCTTGAATGGTCATGCATTGCCCAGTGGAGTTACTGAAAATGTCAAAGTGGACATTGAAACACCAGAACTGGTCCCTGAAGTGAAAGACTTGGCGGCAGTGGCAGAGGACCCAGAAGGTACAGTTTTCTGTTTAATCCGGTAAAACTGTGCAAAATAAAGATGGTTGAGTCCATAGCTTGTCCAACTGTACCGATAATGTTTTTTTTGTTTTTTGTTTTTTGTTAATGTTTTAAGCTCAATCCACTAATGAGTAAAATTATTTAGTCTAACTGGAAGGTCCTTTCATAGGTTTTGCAGCATGATTATGTTCTAGGTTTAGTAAAATTATTCACCGTGTTTTTTTTTTTGTAATTTAATTTTTGCATATCACACCATCCATATCATTTTATATATCATTGTGATTGAACAACATTAGTGAAATCAACGTGTGTGCAAAGAACAATGTATCAAAATGGGTTCATAAAGACTGTCAGTCATACATTAGAAATGAGCTGGTTATTTAGAGGAAGTGTGAGCAGCTTTGGAGCAACAGTTTTATCTTGCTCAGTGAAATGTGGTAAACGTTGTCAAGTTCTGAATTAACTATAAAAATGACGTATTTGTGGAACAAGAGCATTTCCTGACAAGGTTATATTTGTTCCTTTTGAAGTTTGTTCGTGTCATTGTTCATGAATATGTCATTAATAAACATCTCTTGATTGTCTGACCTGCTTAGGAGGTGCGGTGCCCACTAGTGTCTAATGTGCCGTATAGTTAAGTATATTTGGCTTTGAAGCTAGAATAAAACCTTTTTGAATAATAACATGATGGATGTTATGCTTTGTATTGAGACAATCTTTTTATGGGTAGTGTGCTATTTAGGCTGACACCATTTTGGAATTTTTTCTTTATTTCTTATCAGTGCTTCCTCTTTAATGTTCTACAACAATTCTGGAATAGTTTCCACCACATTTCCTCCAAACAATGAAAATAATTAATTTTTCATGGGGTTAATTTTGAAGTGGCTGAGGGAATAGATGCACTAAAGCATTAAAGGCACTTGGTGTTTGCGCTGTGTGGAAGAAAACCCATTATAAAACGCTTTTATAAAATGCCACCAAGAGCATAAGACCAAGGTTTAATTAATAAATACTTGAATAAATAATTTAAATGAATATAAATTACATTACACATAGTCATCAATATGTTTTTGATGTATTTTTCTTATGCTCACCAAGGCTGCATTTATTTTTTATTTTAATGTATTTTAAAATGTAATTTTATTCCTGCGATGGCAAAGTTCAAAAGCACAGCATTTATTTAAAATAGTGAAGACTTTTAAATTGTTACTGAAGTTCTGTCACTTGATCATTTTATCGCTTCTTTGCTGAATAAATTGCGAATCTTGGAATGCCATTATATATGACAATGTACATTTTTTTTGTCAGCCAATTAATATAGGTCACAGTTGCTACTTCATGTAATGTATGTCTGGTCATATTTGTGTATTAAAAAATGGCTTAAAACATTGCTTATCCAATTAGAATGTTGAGCTAAATTCTCTGTTTATACTATTTGACAATGTGCTGACCTGACAGTTTAGGGTGCTCTGCTCCTCTGTGCTCAGTAGAGAGGAATGACAGCAAGCCCAGCCCAAAGGCCAGTGAGTCAACCACTCCAAAAACCCCTACTAAAAAAAACCAGACCACACCCCCAAAACTCTCTGGTGAGGCCACAAACTCGGGTGTGAAGAAAGGTGGCCAAGCAGGGGGTAAAAAGGTAACCAAGACCATCAATAAGCAGGTCTCCGCTCCTCCACCCAAACAAATCACCCGAACTGCCACTCGTGGCAATGGTGAGTACACGTGTCCATATTGAGAATGGAGCATTGTGATTGCATGTGTGGGGAACAAGCTCTGCATGGAGGGGTTCCTGCTTGCATCTCTTTCCCCCTGACCAGTCAATCTGGGAACCAACTTGGACTTTCTGAGAACACAAAAAGCTGTCAGAAATGTCAGCAAAATCGATCTACATTTGTTTGAGAATGGGCAAATGTGCAGTTTTCTGGATTCATGCTTTAACTAGTTTGGGTTTATGTTATCCATTACTGTGCAAAGTTGTATCCTGACTCATTTGTGACCCAGTATGGCTTTCTTGTATTGTTAATCTGCTTGCATTACATGTCTCATTGTTAAACCTATTATAATCTTGTATTGATGTTTGCCTTTGTGTCTGAATGGTATAATAGTTGTGCTGCATTTTGCATGTAACCAGGACTTTGTGCATGTACACCACACTCATGTAATTGTGTATAAACAGGGGCTGATTGTTCCACACTGCTGTTCCTTTATCCTTTTACCTGTCCATTGTGTCCCATCATTGGTAGCTTGACGGCTTCCTCATTTAACTGAAGCACTTTTTTATTTATTTATTTATTCATGCGCAATATTTTAATATTCTTAATTTCAACAAATGAATACATAACTCTATAAAACAAATAATCTGGGGTTTTTACAGTGTTGGCTCATGTGAATCTGAAACTAAACTCATATCTTTGGTCAGCAGTGTTCTTCGTAAAGGAAGTTTATTTTTTTTTAGTGGTGAACCTACATGTGAAAATACACTATCTTTTAGTTCTGTCATTATATCTTAGAACAAGTAATCCGTTTCTATTCTTAGGAAAGCTTTTAAAACACTGCCATTGTTGTTGGTGTAGCCATTAACTTCGTTTAAATCGTTTTAAGATCTCTATTTCTCTGAATTTCTTCACAGCAAAAACATTGAATTCTAAGAAAACCGCAGGCACATCCAAGAGTTCCACTCAGGCCTCGGCTCAATCATCTTCATCGACCTGCTCGAAAACCCCTAAGAACAACAACTCGGAACTAACAGCTGCACAAGCCAAGTCGGCCAAAAAACCCGCACCCTCCAGGTCACCGCGGCCCCCTTCCAAAACCCCGTCCGAGACTGTGGAAAGCTCCTCTAAAAAGGACCAAAGGAAAAAAGAATTAACCTCAAATTGTAATGAGAAAGCAGAGGAGAAATCGCAGGATGGGAAGGGTGTCGATCAACTCTCCGAGTCTTCTGCTGAGATGGACAAAAGACAGCCTCATGTTAACCAAGCCACAGAGGAAACATCCTTCATTGGATCCTCAAATGAACTCTCCTTAGACACTTTATGTGAACCTGTGAACACAGAGAGCGAAGAAGAGAAAGAAAGGGCAGCGGCAGACCAGATACAAAGGTCGGTTTACTAGTTATTATTTGTTGTAATATCTGTATTCCTCCAATGTTGTGCTTTTAATATTGATTAGCACATGTGCATGTCAGTATGTTCCCCTAATGGCAAGTCATGCTGTGTGTCATCCTCCAATCAGACGTTTAATGAGATTGGGGTCAATTTAATTGCACATCTTTCCATTTCCAACCTGCATTTTTAATGCAATATTCCAAAATACTCATAAAAAGAGGTGGTTGGAAACATGATCCTTTAAAAATGACTATAATGTGCTTATTTTGGGCTCAAAATGTAATCGTTTAATTGTGTTATCAATATTGAAAACAGTTGTGCTGCTTAATATTTTTGTGGAAAGCATGATTTTTTTTTTTTTTTGGAAGAATAGAAAGTTAAAAAGAACAGTATTTATTTTATTTTTAACTTTAAGTAGTTTCTTTTGACCAAATTAAGGGGCCCTTGCTAAATAACATTATTCATTTCTTTCAGAAAAATCAAAACAAAACTTACTGACTCCAAACTTTTGACTGGTATTGCAACTATTTCAGCAATGTAACGTCAGGTATTTTTTAATAGCTTGCCAAAATGGTTTTGTAATCAGTATTTCATGAGACATCAAATAGACTTTGATCTTGTAACTTGTGTGATAGGAAATGTGGTTAGTGATACATTTTTAGTAATATTGTTATTTGTCTTGTTTGGAATATTATCGCATAATTATATATGGAGCCCTTTCTGATTTAGTTTTTGGATCTCAACTTTTGTAGCCAAAGCATTACAACTGCACTGAATGTGTTATATCAAAATGAGTCAACAGGACAGATTGTCAAGCATGTGCTACTTAAAATGTTGAGTAAAAAAAAGTGTGATCACTGAAGCGTAGCAGTCATCTCACATGTGAAGTGGCCGTTTCTTTAAGGCACAGCAGCCAAAAACAAACCATTTAGTTCAAACGGTCAGAGAGAGGAGAGAAAATGGCCATGAAATACTATTTTCTGACTCTAAGCTAAAAAAGCCTTACTAACATTAACATTTTTCCTGAGGTCCATTTATAATTTTAAAAATTATGTTATGACCTCTTTAAAGTCTTGAATATGTTGTTCCCTTTTTCCCTGATTATGATAACGGCTCATCGGCTCATGAATATGTTAGGTAAACTAAATGAGTGTTTGGCTTGGCCTTTTGTAGGATTGTTGGGACTGATGGGGGAGAGAGACAACAAACCGTCAATGTGGAAAGCCCAGAGGTGACCGTCATTCCTGACTCGATTCGAGAAAACCAGGCCAACGACTCGGATGATTCAGATGGACCTATACTCTACAAGGACGAAGAAGAGGAGGACGATGATGAGTATACCTCTAGTACGTGTTCAACCCCCTTGTTTCTCTACTTTTTCTACTTTGCATGTCGATTATTCTAGTAAACGTATGTGTCATCAGCCTGATGTTTATGCATAATCAAAACAGCCCGTAGCACAAGTAAAGGTGATATATTTCTTAGAGGCATCTTCATTTTAGAAGTTTCACTTGTAACTTCAAAGAATTTTGGCAAAGCGGATGTCCAAGCCTTTAGTTTGTCAAACTGGAAAAACATGCAGCGTTACTTTCTGACATGCTGATTACTCTGCAGACTTTCCTGCCAGTGCACAATGCAGAGCACATTCCTGCAAAGACTGACGCCTGTTTCTCATTTTCTGTTCTTTCCACACTGCAGTCTGAAGATGTTTCACTGGTGTCAGAATGCAAATATAAGTTTATTCTAATGTGTGTTTATGTGCAATGCCGATCAACTGATAAATGGACCCCATTGAAATTCTTTACCGTTTTAAATGTGTTTAATTCTACAAGTGAATTAAGATATGAGAACTTGTGATTTTGTGATTTGCTAAAGATGACATTTTACATCCTTACTAAGTTCAGTGTTTTTAAAGATAAACTTTTAAAGGCGGCATGATTTTCTTTCCTTTTGTGTTTTCCGACAAGATCATTTGTAATAAATACTGCATTTTTCTGGAAAAAATAAATAAATAAAATAAGAATGGTCAATTTTGATTTCATGGAAAGGTGCTTTCACACTAGCACTTTTAGTGCGACTTGGGTTCAATCAATGTCAGAGTTCGGTTAGTTCGAATTTCCAAACTCTAGTCTGCATAAAAAGGGTACGGTTGTAGTTGGTGGCGCTTTGAAAACAAAACCAAAGTTTCAAAAACTGAAATATAAAAGTGAGGTTTGCTGCTTTTGTCTTCTCTTGCGTCAATGTTATCAAGCATCTGTTCTGTTGTAAACAACTGATGCTTTGATGATGCAAACGCTATGTGGTTCAGACCCAAATAATTAAATGTGAACGCAAGCAATCGAACTCCGATTCAGACCAGGCAATTGAACCAAGTGACAGCAAACTAAGGCAATCTAATTGTAAAAAATGGAATTACAATCCAAGTCACAAATAAATATCCGAATCGTTATGTACAATATATATCCAATCAACCTATAATGATGCATTTAAAAACAACAACTCAATCAATAACAAATATGCTACCAATATATTATCATGCATCTCTGTTTTTCTTTTTAATAGGCTCCCTTGCCATGAAAATTCGACGCAGGGACACACTTGCTATCAAACTTGGTAACAGGCCCAGCAAGAAGGAACTAGAAGAGAAGAACATTCTCCCACGGACCTCAGAGATGCAGCGACAGGAGCTGTGGCAGCAGATCGGCTGTAAACTAGTGAGGTACATTAAACCATCCTGATCTGGACTGCTAATATATTGAATACTAATGTGGCCAATTTATTTTAATCATTGTACTATAATTCAAAAGTTTGGATTCACCCTACTGAATTTTTGTTTATCATAAACTTGTTTAGTAGATGAGTATAAATTGGGCACCTATGCATTTTTTATTTTTTTTTAGAAAACACTAGCTAAAGGTTCATCAATAGTCTCTGTGGTTTCTTACAAACGGACTCTTTTTTTCTTCCACCCATAGACGGCTGAGTCAAAGGCCCACCACAGAAGAGCTCGAGCAGCGAAATATTCTGAAGCGTATGTCTCCTGTCACTGTCTCATTTACATAGTTTGTAGACAGTTGCTTTGTTTGAGATGCCCTGGGCTCCAATGTTTGTTTTTGCTTATTACTGCCTCTGATGTTAGAGACATGTTCATTGAGTCAAGGGCATCTCTGTGTGTCTCAGTCTCTGTGTCATTTAGCCATTGCTGTTGCCTTTGTTTTGTGTGATGTAATTGAATAAGACTAGGAATGTGATGAAGCTCAAACAAGCTGTAATCTCTATGCCGACAAACAGGGAGGTGAAAAGAAAACATTTAATCAAAGAGTTCCCTTAAGCTCACTGCTTACCTGAGATTATAATTCATCTTGGCTACAAATATCCTCTTAAGAGAATGTCCCAATTCTAGAGTTGTTTAAAGCAGTCATTAATATTGTTTCCTAAAGTAAAAGCTACAATATTTAAAAAATATCTTAATAACTGAAGCTATCATATGAGTAAACTGACACTTTGAATTGTTAGGTTAACTTAAAAAAATGGAAAAAGGTATTTAATTGTTTTGGAAATCAAATGACATCATCAACAACTGCAACAACAGGTTTACGGACCATTGAAAGCAATCAGTCAGCATAGGGTAGATAAAGAATCCTTAAGAAATGCTCATGGTCCCATGGCATATTCAGTATTTTTAGCCAGTGTTACACAAACATATTTTGGACTCATCAGTGAGCATGCTTTCATTCTAGACCATTATTTACTGTTAAGCTAAGCTGGTTCTCACTGTACTCTGATCACTTACTGACAACGAGGACTAAAAATCAATATGTCGGATACATGCTGTTTAGTCTTCAATGGCCTTGGTTGTGCTAAAATGGAAATATTATGCAAATATAATATGCAAATATTTAATATGTAAACTTCAGAGCAAATATTGGTCATTGGATAAGATGATAACTAACAAAATAATTTTTCTTGAATTTTTCTTTTCTCAGAGAAAAATGAGGAAGAAGAACAAGAGGCCAAGCAGGAGATTAAAAGAAGACTGTCCCGAAAGGTACAACCTTCTGTATTCGACCATCGACTGTTTTCTTTGAGTTAAATTCTCATAATTTGTTCAATCTATCAGGAATGTATGGATTTCTGCTACATAAGAAATAAAATCATGCTTTGGTAAATAATGATTATGACACAAGTTCTTAAATTATGAGATTAGGTTATAATTGACAATGTTTTTCTTTTTTATAATTTACATTTTATTTAAATTAGTTTTTAAAATCGTATAATTATGAATTGGTTTGTCATCATTTCAATTTATTTTAAATAAATGTATGATTTTTTTTTTTTTTATGTGGCAGAAATGAGCCTCCATAGAAATTAGATGTCAGATATTGAAAGATTACAGGTATAAATGTAATGTTTTGCTTTAATTTCAAATAACACACAACCTGTTCCTTTAGCATAACGCTCCATGAAGTTATGAATTGTCAATCAAAATCATCAATGTGACATCATTGTGGGATATTGCACCACCTGCTGGCCTTACAAGGAAGTTAATAATCAATCAAAGATCAATAATACATCACTTTTAAGAACAGGGCTTGAACTAATCAACTTAAATAAATGGCTTGTACTTGAATTCATTATTTAATAAGTTAAGATGTTATGAAAATAGATTAAAGAGCCGAATTAATAATGTTATTCACCCACTAGCTAACTCTTAATTGTAATTTGTGAGATGTGGGGAGTGAGAAACAGATTTATATTCCTGACGTGTTGTAGAAGTGGCCAGAAGTGTCTGGAAGTCTGGCCATTTTAATTTGGCCCTTCTAATTTAGTATGCTTCTAATGCCCTGTGTTATTGGGCAGAGAATTTAAATGGACTGATCTATAAATTAGATCAATAGTCATTTACAGAGATTTTTCTCAAAGTTGACCTGTTCTAGCCGAAAGTACAATAATAGACAGTACTTTGTAGACAAATGACTGCATTTATAGAAACCACTTTTAAACATTTTCACTTGTAAAGTCAGTCACATCCAGCATCACAAGCTTCATTATCAAGGATGCATTTTGTTTGCCATTCATTCTTTCACTCGCATAAGGTATTATTTGCAGTAGGCTAGAAGGAACATGTTTAACTCCCATTGAAGGAGACCGCACACACATTAAAAGGTGACTAAAGGAATTGGTCTGTGTCTGTAGCTCAGCGTCCGGCCCACAGTCGCAGAACTGGTGGCACGTAGAATTTTGCGGTTCAATGAATACGTGGAGGTCACGGAAGCAAAAGACTATGATCGGCGTGCTGACAAGCCCTGGACCAGGTTGACCCCTGCAGACAAAGTAAGCCATTCCTTTCTCTTACTGTTGCTTTAAATGGTGCATGCTGTGCTGCGGAGAATTGTAAAGACACCATGGCAAATGTTGGAGCAATATTTTCCCATTGTAAATAACAGAATTGTCCAGAGACAAATATATATATATATATATATTTGGTGGTGATAAAAAAATCTACTTAAATTAAAAATGTTATTTAATATTATTATTCTGAATAAATATTTTAATTTATAATATTTGGGACAATGGGAATCTTAAGCTAATACATTCTTGCTTATTTTTCATTTATGTAGATTTAAAGATCTTTTGGTGACACTTTAAAATAGTCTCATTTGTTAGCATTAGTTAATGTATTAATTAACATGATCTAACATTGAGCAATACATTTGTTACAATATTTATAAATCTTTGTTGATGACATTCATTGTTTGTTAATGTTAGTTCATAGTGCTCTATGTTAACAAAATACAACTTTTGATTCAATCATTTATTAGTAAAACAAATTAATAAATGCTGTAGAAATAGTTCATTTTTAGCTCATGTTAACTAATGTTTTAACTTATGTTAATTTAAAAAAACCTTATTGTAAAGTGTTGCAGATCTTGTTGACGATTTTTACACATTTTAAAGCCTAAATGCTTTAATAGTTCTCCCAAAATGGAAATTAAAGTATTAAAATATTTACCCGTCATGCCATCCTAAACCCGTTATCTGCTGTATTTGTTGTCGAACACAAAGTTTTATGGATTTATAGACCCCTGGTCTCTATTAACTGTCAGTTTATGGACAAAATCTACATGAAAACTTGAAAAATATGTTGTGTTCCAAAGTTAATAATGACACAAATTTTCGTTCTACTGTATATAACTAATTACAATTTATGAATGATAAACTTTCATTAATGCATTTACCTGTCTATATTGTTAAATGCATAGTTTATATTACATAGTCGATGTTCCTAAAGATAAGTAATGTCCTCTCATGTATATAAATATCAGAAAATCTCTTGCCTTTTGTATGGTCACTGATGCCACCTACTGGGCATGTGACTGGTGCTTTAAAATATGGTGATTCACAAATACTTTTGGTCAATAGTTCATTATAATGAAGAGTGCTGTTTTTTTCAGTAAACATAAAACAGTACATTAACATATTGTAGAATTATAATGATTTTTTTTGTGTGTTTTATTTAGTAAGGACACATTAAATTGATCAGAAATCATAATAAAAGCATTTATAATGTTTCAAAAGATGTCTATTTTAAATAAGTTTCTATTCATCAATAGAATCCTTAAAAAAAATGTATGACAAAAATATGGAGGAGCACATCTGTTTTCAATTTTGATCACATCTTCACTAATGGCTTTTTTTTTTTTGTCACAGGCTGCTATACGTAAAGAACTTAATGAATTTAAAAGCAAAGAAATGGAAGTCCACGAAGAAAGCAAACAGTTTACCAGGTATGTGTGTATACTACTAGCAGCCTGGTCAGGACGATGGCTATTGTCCAGTAAGTCAAATGTCACTGATACTGTCTTAAATTAAATTATATAATTGACATTAAAGCTGCAGTCAGTAACTTTTTTGGATTAAAAATTATCCAAAATAAATTTGAGCAAGTGCATAACCAGCCAGTGTTCAAAAATACCTGCTTGCCTGAGCTCGATTCAAAGCGGTAAACTTGTAATAATGTTTTTAATTCCAGTGGTACTGGTGTATTTCCGCTGGAGATTCGAGCACGTCTTTGCATCATTACGTCACATCTGTACACATAAAGGAGTCTCGGCTAGTAGGCTATATTGTGTGTGAGGATGTTGGAGGTGGAGATTTATAGCCTTTTCTCACAGCACTTGAAACATTTAAACTAATCAATCTGATCGCGGATCCAGAAAGGTTTAAACGACAATCACCAGTGACAACAGATTCTCCCGGTGTAAAATGATTGTACATCAGCCTTTCACTGACCTTCAGTCCACCGCTCAGAGTTTGTCAATCTGTCTGAGATAGTGTGGCTGTTCCCACAGCAAAAGGATCCTCTTAAACGCACATTTTTGGATTAAAATATCTAGAAACCACTAGAACAATGTTATATATACTCTGACTTGTGTACTTACATTATCCCATATGTTTCCCACATTGTTTGAATTCAGAGAAATCGGCTATTTTAACCAGTGTAGCGGCCCGTGTCATTGCGTCACCTGTCAATGTCATGTCTGTGTTCCCTTCGATTTCCGGTTTTACTTTAATATATTATGTATTTTATTAGACGGATGAGCAACTGTTTGGATACCTTTATCGAAAAAGCAAAACTAATTGTTATATAGTCCAACACTGTTAGTCTTATTGTTTGAATCTATTGTTTTCTTGATTTACTGTGAGTTACCATGCCTCAGAGACAACACTATTTTGTCAAATGGCCTCAAATGAGCTTTATTTGTAGTAACAGTAATACAGGATTTTCTTCACCATAGAATATATTTAAAAATGTTCTGCATAGCATTTAGCAACAAGTCATCCAGCTTTTATTAATATTCTTATATTAATCTAGCCTACTGCAATGTGGTCTCTTACCAGCCACCGTAGTAATGTAACAACGTAACTTTAAACACATTCAAATGTATATTAGTATGATGGTTTTGACCAAGTAAAACAGCTCTGCGTTACCCCACAATTTTAATTCATCAAATAAAATAGACCTGTATGTGTAGTAATTCAGTATTTGTGGTTATTTCATTAGAATGAAATAAAATCATGTGAATATACAGTAAGTGATGAAACGTAACCATCAGTGTTCAAATCATAAAATCTTACCTTTAATCATAAAATATGCATAAAGCGAAAGGAGCTACTGCGGCATAATAAAAACAGCAACGTAAAATGTCGCAGTCTCTCTGACCCGCCCGACTTCGTACCACTGAGTTAGTAAAACTTTAATACATTAGCTCACCCATAAACATGATTTCTGCTTGAGTCCCGTCAGTGAAGACAACTCCCATGATTCCACGCTCGTTCACGGCATCGTCAAGCTAACCCTTTGTTATTGTTCTGAATAAGCGACTTTTAGTGGAAAAAAATGACATACTGTGCCTTTAAAGGGATATTTTATCCAATTAATTAAAATGGCATTTACTCACTCTGATGATGTTCCAAACTTCCTGTATGTTTTTTTTTCTCCTGTTGAATACAAAAGAAGATATTTTGAAGAATGTTGATAGTCGAACCATTTCACTTGCCTTTGACTTGCATTGTATGGGCAAAAAATACAATGGAAGTCAATGGGAACTGAAACGGTTTGACTATCAACATTCTTCAAAAAATATTCCCTTTAAAACAATATTAGTGTGAGGAAATGCTGACAGAGTTTATCTTAAGGCCCTAAAATGTGGTGTGAGCATGATGGGGTAAATGTGAAGTACAGCAAAAGTCACATGATGTCTATCATCACAGTCGTTTTTGCAAATCACCCTGAACGGGTTCAGGAAATGTATAAACCAAAAATAATTTCATTATCTGATGTGTTGGACATCTACCAGTATATATCTGGCAGGACTCTTTATTCAGCAAGTGTAGTGTTAATAGAGCAGCTGATAGGGTCTTTATAATAGCAGCAATTTTTTCCACTAGATGCCTCTTTTCCTCAAAATATATCTCAAATCTGTTCTGTGTCCTGTCTGCTAAACTAGCGTCTGCTGTCTCTGTTTTTTGGCAGGTTTCATCGGCCTTGAGGCGGTGCCTGGTGGAGGGGGTGGATCTCTCTTCCTGTCTCTTCACCATGTTTCCCTTCGAGAGACTAACAGACTGGCTCCCTGCGGCAGCCGGCTCTTCTCTGGCACCGGATGCACTTTGGTTAGTGCTTTCAGCCACTAGGGGGCTACAGCGTAGCTAAAGATGGGCCTGGAATGCAATTATGAACTGAAATGAAGAGAGAGAGAGAGGGGCCTTCAAACGAGATAAAGCAATGCAATTGTTTTTTTTCATATCAGGAATTTTTTTTCACACACTAAGGATAAGACTTACACTCTTTTAATTTAAAGTGTCCTTGGTATTTTCGAAAGGTTCACTTGAGCACATCAGTGTAAAAATGAGCGCGTGCAGTGACTCAACATTGGCTTACGTTGTTGATGCGTGCAGCTCTGAGGATTGTTTTTTTTTTGTGTGTTGTGTATATATTACATATTTCTTGCTGTATTCGTGCAGAGTCCAGTAATATCTATGAATATCCATGCATGTGAAAAAAAAAAAGGTTTTATAAGACTCATGTATCTGGTTCTGTGTCCATTACATGGATATTGAGGTCCATTGTGATGTCCAGGTTTATTACTGCCATTAGTCCTCTGTATCCAGATTAATACCATCCTCAGTATAAAAGAATGTAATCAGATTTATGTTGTGCCTTTACAGTGTTGTTTTTCTTTAAAAAAAAAAAAAAGTCTGATTACTTGATATACATGTGGTCATGTTGTAACATATCTTATATAATTGCTGTTCAGGAATAGACTATCATCATATGTTTATGACAGAATCCAACTTGCATTATACTTTCCCCTAAAAATTATGACAGTTTTCCAAAAAAAAAAAAAAATCCACGTAGTGTCATTGATTTGGCTTTTAGGTTGTTCATAATGTGGTGAGTTTTAAGTACAGTGGTGCCGAACAAGATGTTGCACGCAATAAAATGTAGTAAAACAATAGTTTTAACTCAAAATTGGAAAGGGCTTCTAGTCCACTATTTTAGTCCATTTTTGAATGTCAGTATTGCTTTATTGCACATTTTGGTGCTTTATATAATATCTGATTGTATGTCAAATACAGAATCTTTTAGCTTTTTTTTTTTTTGTTCATGTTAGAAATTGGGGAAACTTTTAAGTTATTTCAAATCAATTGTACAGTCTGTGTATCATATATGTGAATACAGTATATTGCAGTATATTGGCTTGATTTATTTCACAGAGAAGCATTTAAAGGGGTAAGAAAGCACATTAACTTGTCATTCTAAATGTTTATATTTAGTTAGATCTTGGTTGAACAGCTCTCCCATTTACAAATCACCATTTTAGATCACATTTCTCTAGATTTCATCAATATTTAATCATGAACCATTTAAGATGGATGGATTATTGGAGTATGAATTGGTGTAGTTTACACATTTTAAATTCTCACATTGTAGTGAGAGATATGTTCATATTTAATTTTTTTTATACATGTTTATATATATATATATATATATATATATATAGATACACACATAATTAATCTCAGATCGATTATTGCTTTATTTTGTGCTTAATGAAGATACGAGCTGAGAAACCAAACATTATGAGTGCATTTTTTTTACAAATTATTTGTGCAAGGAATGAAAGGAAACCAGGACATCTGGCTGTTTTTTTTCATGGTGCAGTCAACTGTAAAACCCATTAGCATTTTAGTCAAACAAAACTAGAGGATTCATTGCTAAATAAGCACCTTTCATTATAATCTTTGATTAAGTGTAGCGATCATAAATGCCATTTGTAATGCTTTTTTTAAGATTTTGTAATTCATATAATTTAGAAGCATATTTAACGCTGTACATCCTAAATTATTCTGAGCATACATCTATATACTTCGACAAGATGAAATGCTAACTACTATATGTGAACTTTTTATGTGAAGATGCATTTTAAAATAATCTACTTTATTGTAAATGCAACAGGATATATAAATAAATAAAGCCATTTTAATGCATCTATACTAGTTAGATTCCTACAGCAGGAGACATTACCCTGCAGTGGCTATAGATTGTCTATTAAGTCAAAATGATTGTATTACGTCATTATTGTAAGTGATAAATCAGACGCTTGCTATTGTAAATACTGTCTTTTGTCCAGGAAATCGTTGTGCGTAAGAGGACTTCAGGAGTCAGCTGTGCTCTTGAACTGTTTTCCCAGTGACGCATTACAGTCATGCATTGAGTATTGTGCATGTGTTTCCTCGTTTACTGTAAAAGTAAAAGCAGCCTACAGTAAATGAGATCCAATAGTCTTATTCTTGGGGAGCATACATAGCAAATATTGTATATATATGTCGGCTGGTCACACATTTCCCATCAAGCCCTTTTAGACATGACCTGCGCTGTCGTCATTGGCGCCAAATGCACTCCATTTGATTTCATGCTTGTTTTAACTTGTTTTTCCTCTCCAGTTGCTTGTGCCTCTAATCAGATGGTGCTGGCATCTGTTATCACATATTTAATCATAGATATGCTTATGTACTCAGAAAAATGTTTTTAAGCGTAAACCTTTATGATCTTATATTGAATTGCAGCATGACAGACAGATTTTCAGATTAATTGGGCATTACTGATTTGCTGGAGCACAATGACCTTTAATCTAGAAGCACATTTAGGCTCTAGCGCACATAACAAGCTGACTTAAGACTCATCTAGCATGTGACAGTTCTTCCTCTGCTCATATTGAATGGCTTTCCGCTGGAAGTTATGGCTATTTGAGATTTTACCATTAGGGATGTAGATGATGGCTTTATGGTTGACTAAATGTAGCAATAGCCACGTCCTTAAACACATGCTGTCAAGGTTAGCGCCGACCACTGAAGGACATTAAATGTTTGCTTAGTGGTCTTTTTGTGTGGGCAGCCCAGGTGCTCTTTTCTCGGAGCAAGGATTATGTTTGAAAGAAGAGCTAGGGAAATGACTGACTAAAAGGGTTGTTTGTTACTACAGAAATGACGATTTGCTGAAGCGAAGAATTTTTATACATAATTCCTTCTGGACAGTTTAATTCAGCATTATTCCTCGTTATAAATTAAAAATAGCTGGTCTTCTTCAGCATGAACACCACCGGTGATCTGCTGTGCCAGTATGTTGTTCCTGATCCTGACACTGCAGAAATGACCCTGTTGTAAGAATAACTCAAACTGTGGGGCCAGCTGGCGAGGATTTGCCCTGCTATGATTGTGGCAACCACTGACTGTCACGCTCAAAGACTGCAAATATCTTATCAGTGAACTCATGTTGATGCCAAATTTCCTCTGTGCTGATTCGTCGGACAAACATTGGAAAAATCCACACCTTTTTTATGCTTTCGCTCGATTCATTTGTAAACGAGCAATATACCAAAGTGGATCGAAGCAACTTTCCATTGGACTGTAAATAGATCTGATTTCCTATTGAGAGTAAATGAACTTATTAGACCAACCTTATAATGTACTTGCCATCGTTTACCCCCACTCAGTTTCCCAGACCAACTCAGCGACCCTAACCCTCTTGGTTATACAACTAATATCCATTAAGAACATTAGCATCACTATATTTTTTAATAAAAACCCAGGCTGCATTTATTTGACAAAGATATAGTAAAAACTAATATTGTGAAATATTATTACAATTTAATACAGAGTTTCTATTTCAAAATGTAATTTATTCCTGTGCTGGCAAAGCTGAATTTTTAGCATCTTTATTCAAGTCTTCAGTGTCACATGATCCTTCAGAAATCACTATGATGACTCTGCTCAGGAAACATTTCTTATTAATGTTGAAAACAGTTGTGCTGCTTGATATTGTGAAAACTTTAAACAATCTTTTAAGGATTTCTTGAGGAAATAGAAAAACAGAAATCTTTTGTAAAATTATAATTGTGTTTACACCCTTTTTATCAGTTTAATGCATCCTTTCTGAATAAAAGTATTAATTTCTTAAATTTTTGTTATTTAAATAAATGTTATAATATTAAAACAATACAATCAATGCATTTTTCTGAGGGCATCACATTTATTTTCTTAAAACACTCTTGGAGTTCAACAACCTATACAAAATATAAAAAAAGCGAGAAAACATTGACGGGTTCTCAAACAAGATGATTTAAAGAGTCCCCCAATGTGCAGGGATTCAGTCACAATGGCCCTAAGCATCTTCAGGTTTGTCGGCTGGTGGACCACATGGCTGCAGCATCTTCTCCATCAGGTTAAAGCGGACCCGAGCCTTGCTCTCGTTCTCAGCGACGGCAAAGTAATTGAGAAGGTCAAAATGGCCCATGTAGGAGCAGTACGAGTCTCTGTGCTGGTTAACTAGCCATTCCCATTTGCTAGTGTCTGCGTGGCCCGTGCCGATGTACTTTGACTGCAGATGCTCCAGCTGACTGTGAATGTTGTAACGGTCTGTCATCTTTGATTAGAAAAATCTGTTTCTGACACAAACAAAGAAAATGATTAACCTAAAAATCTTCAGATATACAAAATAATGTATTGGTATTATTTAGAACTCAAATAATACAAGTTATGGTTCTCTTCAAAATACAGATTTGTTTTCATCAAAAGATGCGAGTTGATATATATATATATATATATATATATATATATATATATTCGTAATATTTTCACTTTTTGTTCCTATATAAAACAAGTGTGGTGGTGGGGACTAACGTTAATAACAACTCCAGATAGAGTTTCGGGGACCAGAAGTAACGTTAGTTAACACAGTAACGTTAAGAAATAGCTATATCTAAGCTTCAGATCATGAAGAGTTGCTCGGAAAGTCGGAATGCAAAAGTTATTCAGTCTTACCGTAAATCAAAAAAGAAAAACAAAAGTCCTACGTTGTGGACATTGAGTAACGTTAGCTTGTTATGCTAATTTAGCTAACATTAAACGGATCACACCCTTTTGAAATCAAATTTCTTATTAAACCACAATACTGTAGTTTGTTATTATTAACAAACACTATTATTGTACTTACCTGTGGTACAAAAAACGGAGAAAGATGTGAGTAAAGTAAAGGAACGGATCCTTTAACAGTAATCGTTCAGTTGCTGTGCTAGAAACAGGCTAACAGGAGCGGAAGGAGTTACTCAGATATGTGTCGGTGTGGAAAATACTACCGTACACAGAGTTCCGCTCTGATGAACCGCAAGCGTTGGACATCCTGATCATTCTGAAGGGTTTATTATTGTGATAAGGAGTGGCTGATTATCCCCCTTATTACACGGCTACATGGACATTAAATATTGATTTCACGGCTACATGGACATGAAATATTGATTGAAGTTTTATATTATATTATTATCTTACTGGAGTATCGTAAAGATTACACTAGGAAAAATCACTGGGTGGGAAAAAAACAGTCAGCCTAGCAACAGGGTGAACATTTCAACGGTAATAAAAAATACACGTTAGGCCTATAATTTATTTCAAATCAGTTTTCCTGTTTATTAATTATCTAGCATAATTAGGTTTCTAGGTAACAAATCGTCTATTTTTTCCATCTAGTTTGCGTTTTCTTGCTTTATCTTGACTTCATGCTCACCCTATATTAAAATTATTAGCCTACTGCCCTCCCTGGCAAGTTTTATTACAATCAGTAGTTTGAGTCAAGAAAGATGTACTAACTTATTTTGATATGAAAAACCTCAGAGTGAGACAATTTTTAAAGGGTCGTCACGCATTGTTTACACGGAGATGTCGGAAGTTTTACCTTTCACTAAACATATTTAGATATATCGAGATTGCGATTTCCCTTATATCTAAATATGTTTATTGAAAGGTAAAACTTCCGAAATCTCCGTGTAAACAATGCGTGACATACATACGCACACGATCACTTCCGGCGTCACGTTGGAGACGGTTCAGTTCTTCAGTTCGGTTCAGTTGGACATGCAGTTCGACGGCTGTTAACAAGAGGTAAAAAACATATAAATACTGTTCGTTTTCTCACACAAACAGACAAACCCCTCGTTTCGTGCCATCAGTGTGTACTTACATTCACAAGTCATTAAATCAAGTTTAATTTTGACTTCTCTGTGCATGCTCTTTGAGGTGGGCTCCATAGACCTGCATTATGACTGACAGACAACAACGGTTTGACCAAAACATGTCAAAATTGAAAATATGTGGAAACAAAGACACCTACATCTTGGATGACCTTGAGGTAAGCTAAAACATATCAAAAATTCATTTCAAAGTGAACTATCCCTAAGAGCAGACACGGCCATTTGTGACTTGAATGCTGAAGGCTTTCAATGTTCAATTCCATATATTTTACCTGTCTATTATGCTGTTTTATATTTTAAACTGTATGCCTTTTTGTTATAATATTATTTCAATTAATTATCAAAATCAAAATCATGATCACACTGGTTTGTAGAGCAAATAGTTTTTCCATTTACTGCACTTTGTTATCCTTTTAGTTATTTACTAGCGGCTAATGAATCTGACGTCTTGAAACTGATAATTTACTCACCCCCATGTCATCCAAAGATTCATTCATTTTGATGAATGATTTCAAACAGGAGTCATGAACGCGCATCACAGAACAGAGCAAGGTGAGCATTTGTGCTTATAAAACTTAAACTTTTTATTTATTTTTGAAATGACCGATCGTTTCGCTAGATTCATCGTCTGGTAGCATTTAAAGCCCTTTTAAGCTGCACTGAAAGTGTCATTTGCATCTTGGAAACTGTCCATTGAAGTCCATTATATGGAGAAAAATCCTGTAATGTTTTCATCAAAAACCTTAATTTTTTTTCGACTGAAGAAAGAAAGACATGGACATCTTGGATGACATGGGGATGAGTAAATTATCAGCAAAAGTTTTTTTAAAAGTGAACTAGTACACTTTTTGAACATACCGGTGTATACACTTTACTTTTTACTTTAACTTCATTTGAAAGACAAATATCGTAGTTTTTTTTTTTTTTTTTTTTTTTTTTACAAATATCGTTCTTCAGTTGAAAATAGTAACGTAAGTCTGGGGATGATTTTGGTTCCAGCCTTGCAGGGGTTGTATTTTGGTTGGAAATGAAAGTCGGATTGATGTCAGAACCCGATGTCAGGTTGACGTCAGCATCCATCGTCATATACATTCGATTTTGGCTGGAAATGAAAAGGTTTGTTTGAGATGCGCCTTGTCTCGCGGCTCGCCTGAAATGTGGTCGAGAGTGCAGCTGCAGTGAGGGGAGGAGTGAAAAAAGCACAGGCGAGCCGAACAATAACTGTAGATTTCTCAGCCATTTAGCGTCTTATTAACTCACTGTCATACATTGTCTGCAACACATTAATTCTCCCGCTTCGTCTTTCTGAAATGTTTCTCTTCTGCTAAAGAAACTCTTAAGCCCCTTAAAAGTCCTTGTCCCTAACAATTTTGACCTCAAGACCTCTTTTAAGGGTTAAGATACTTTCTTAATTACTTTTTTCTTTACTAGGATTTTTACTAGGAGGAGTAAACACCCACATTTCTAAGAATGTTCTTAGAAATTTGTCTCTAGGAGCTACTCTTTGCATTAAGATTCTTTATAAATACAAGCCCTGTACTTCTACTTAAGTAAAAATCTGTCTTTACAACTTTTACTTGTAACAGAGTAATATTTGACCAGTAGTATCCGTACTTTTACTCAAGTGAGGAAGTTGTGTACTTTGTCCACCTCTAATTATGTTATATTAATGACAACCAGCGGAAGGAATGAAAAGAGGCAGATGTGAAAACTAAAACTCTATAAATAGAGCAATCAACCCAAATGTTCATCCATGGTTTCATGTTACGGACTTCATCTTTTTAATTAGGTTTCATACATGATCATATTTGCAGAGGAAAAGAAACAAGCTTCCATTGCTGTAAAAATTCTGCACCCTAAGGTCACAGTTAAATGTGAACTACAATGATGTCCTGAATGACTGCCACTCTACTGTTTCTCTTGCCTTAGGTCATATGCCGAGATGTCCTGAACATATTAGCTCTCTGTTACTTAATTTCCCCGGAGTGTTGCAACAAGAGTGCACGTGGGGGGAAACTCTGCTACAAAATGACTGAAATGGCAGCTCAAAGACCATGATTATTTGATTTCACAGTATTACAGAACCAAATTATTGGCCCCTTACAGCTGGCATTAGTCTCAAATTTGATAAGATAAGAGATTCTGGTAATAACTGAAAACAGCTGCAGCAGTCTTATATTTTGTGTTCTTAAAGGGTTCTCTCTTTCTTGTACCAAAAAGAGTTCACTTTCGTAGTCACTTCGAGTTACGTCGAACAACAACAAAATGAGGCTTCGCTTAGAAAGCCTTTCAACTTTGAGTATTACAAAATGAGCCAAAGAAATACGTAACTCCGCCCCACCTCGTGGGTATAAAACGAAGAATGCTGGCAACATGCAGATATGTTTTCACTTCGGAGCCAAGAGGATCTCTTAACTCCACAAGCCAACTCTGAGTTTTCTTCACTCTATGAGTCGAGCAACTGTCCGGTGTTGGTGTGACGGCGATCTCCAGCGAGTTCACATTGCCTGCTGATCTGTGCAGTGCTCTGCCAGTGTGTGTGTGTGTGTGTGTTCTCCCCGGTCGCTACAGCATCAACATCAGTTTATTCCTCTCTAAAAGAGCTTTTTAAAGATGACTCGCCCAGGTAATTCTGGTTGGAGTCGGTACTTCTGGTTGGGGTCTTGTGGATGACTAATGTTCTCACTACGGGAACATGACAATCGCAACATTACATTACCCTCATCCACACCCCGATCCACCGTCTCCGCAAGAGGTTGTACTTCGACTGGTGGCCAGGGTGACCAGAGGGTGACGGTGTGTTCTAATGCATCCTTGGCTCACACAGCCCTCTCCGATGTTGCAACCCGTGAGTTTGCTGATGACGCCCGTGTGCCCCTCATTGGATGCCTGGCGTGTGTCTTTCGGCAAGGTGGGTACGAGTTCTCGGGAAGTAAGGATTCGGCTGTGCTGCCACCGTCGGGTGTTTCAGCATTGCCCAAGTCTGATCCTGAGATGACGGCCATACTTTCCCGGGCTGCCGCGGTTGGACCGTTGTTTTTGTTTTGTTTTTTTTGGTCCATTGGTTAGGGTCGCCCCGAGAAAGGGGCTATCCTTAGCATCCGTCCAAAGCCTGTAGGTTTTCGTCTACACTCGTGGCGAAATCCTATAGAGCCGCAGGACAGGTAGCCCCGCCTCACTGCATGCAATGGCAATTCTGCAGGTCTACCAGACCCAGATTCTCAAGGACATGCACGAGGGCAGGACTGACCCAGGGCTCTTTGATGAGCTGCGTGCCACCACTGACCTTGCTCTCTGGGCATCGAAAGTGACCACTCGCTTCCTGGGTCTGGTGACATCCACTAATGTGGTCCAGGAGCGACACCTCTGACTGAACTTGGCCGATATGTGGGACACGGAGCGGACCCGGCTCCTCGACACCCCCTTATCCCTGGCCGGCTTCTTCGGCGGAGAGGTTGAGGACTTTGCCCAAAAGTTGGGATCAGTTTGGGATCAGACCCTGCAAGATCAGGGAGGATGAGGAGCAGGTCAAAAATAACAAAAACTATGACTTTATTCAGCATTGTATTATCTTCCGGTTCTGTTGTCAATCTGCGTTTAGTGGCACTGATGACGTAAGACGCTGCTGACGTGTATCTGGTGCGTCCATGTATTCGGGTTCAAATAAATATGGCTGGCGAAAAAAAGCAAGTATTCCTCTGTGTCGAAATCCTTAGACATGTTCGCGAAGGTTGTTTTGTTTACAGCGTGCATCTCCCTCTGACTGTAAATGAAGCTCGGGCGCACAGATAACACGTCAGCAGCGTCTTACGTCATGAGCATCACTGAACGCGGATTGACAACAGAACCGGAAAAGAATACAATGCTCAATAAAGTCGGGAGTTTTTGTTATTTTTGGACAAAAAATATATTTTCAATGCTTCAAAACATTCTAACTAACCCACTGATGTCACATGGACTACTTTGATGATGTCTTTATTTCCTTTCTGGACAAAGACAGTATATCGTACAAACGTTTTCAATGGAGGGACAGAAAGCTCTCGGACTAAATCTAAAACATCTTAAACTGCGTTCCGAAGATGAACAGCCTTGGAACGACATGAGGGTGGTCATTAATGACATAATTTTTATTTTTGTGTGTACTAACCCTTTAAGGCATTAAACTAATCCATTATCTAATGCTGATTAATTTTTTCAGAGCCACAGCAAATAGTGACTGACACAAAGCATATAGTATGACAAAGCATTCACATAACTTTCAAATCAAATCTAAATATTCAGTGCCATCTCACTAAAAACACATATTCTGTTGTGAATGATTTATTTATAATGCTGCATATATAAAAACCATACAGAAACACCAGCATACAGATCTTCTATTTTACAGCATCAAACATTTTCAGACAGAAGGTCTTAATGTGAGTGACAATCAGACAATTACATTGGACATTTACATTAGTACAAGAGATTTGCATCAGCTTACAAGCACAATACATTTGTCACCACCAAAGCATGAAAATTATGCGTTGTTGCGAGAGGCATTTCTTATTGTGTTCGGCTTTTCTATGAAGTCCATGGTAAATCAGAGAAACTGTGCGCACGTCACTTCAAGCAGTCATTTGATGATTAATTTCAATCACTCCAAAGGAATATAATTGAATAAGACAGCTTAACCAAATTGCATTGTTGTCCATGAAAGCAGGTTAAAATGGCAATATGTTTCAAGGGAAAGACACTGAATGCTGTACATTTTCAAAAAAACATAATTTTATCTTACCTAATTTACATTTTCTGTGAGCATAAGTGAATACTGTACATACTATTTTCTTCTTTCAACAAATAAAGCAATGTGATCACTTTTAAAATAATTATTAACATTTAAATATTAAAGGGGACTTAAGAGGCAACTATTAGAGAATATATATATATATATACTTCTTCAATACTGGACTAATCTAACAGTTACATCAGATGCACGACTGTGAACATCACAGATAGTGAAATAAGCTCTGCTTATCGGGGTAATTTGGGGTAAATAATATAGTATTTATATCATATTTCACTCTGATATCTACTTTAACAGTCTTTCTCCATACCAAAATTGTAAAACAGCTCTTTAAGGGAGGCCTAGCAAGATGCATAAAGAGGTTCAACCTACGGCAAGTCCTATAGATGAGGGTGTTAGACACCTGTGGTGACCTGCGTGACCTCCGAGCTCATGTCAACACTGGGTTGGCAGTGGGACTCCAGTGATGACATCTCCAGGACTAGTCATACCTGCTGATTTGTCCTGTCAACCGTGTTGCCACTGGACTGGCCCTCACGCTGGGGGTTCCTAGTGCGTGTGGAGTTCTGCAGGTCCAGCACGGAGGGACTGGGAATACAGAACTCCCTGAAACAACGCTTGAAATTCTCATCCAGGAAGGCGTAGAGCACCGGATTGAGGCAGCTGTTGGTGTAGCCGAGAGCGATGCAGAAATGCCAGCTGACGGTCTGCAGGAGTGAGCTGGGAATGGTCACCAGGGCCTTGATGATCACAAAGATGTGGATCGGCGTCCAGCAGACGATGAAAACTGCCACCACCACCAGGACCATACGGGTGATGCGCCGTAGGTTGCGGTCCTTCTCCTTAGAACCAGACAACATGCGCACACTTTTCAGGCGAAGGATCATCAAGCCATAACAGACGGTGATGATGAGAACGGGCATGATGAAGGCAAAGATGAAGACACAGATCTTCAGGAGGTTCTCCCAGTACCAGGTGGGGTGGGGAAAGAGCAAAGTGCAGTCAGTGACTGCAAACGCTGTGAAAATAAGAATATACCTCAGTACAATAACACATTGAGACGTGTGAAAATCAATTAATTTACAAAGAAGACAGTTAAACCACTAGTCATTATTTCCTCAAGGCATTGTTTAGGGAGCCTCAGAGACATGGGCTATTAAACCATTTTATTATTTTTCTCCCCAAATGTCTAGAAGTGACATTAATCTAAAATTTTCTGCAAAATTTGTGTCAACACAGTAAAAACCTGAACATTTCCAGTATTGAGAAAACTATCTTAATGTTTTTTTCTTTTTTTGAAATATGATTATTTTATTGTTTTATAGAATTCTATTACTAATTTATACAACAAAACTAAACTGTCAAATGACATTTTCATGACCAATCGGTAATAGTTATTTGTTGATTTAGAAATGTTCATAACCAAACATTTACCCAACTGCCACCAGTTCTGCAACATGACATCATGACTTTTGCGTAAACATACACTTTCGACTCAAGTGGCGTGTTATCTCTACGCATTTTGAGCTATCCGCATGTATCCGTGTGTATGTCTACGCCATTAACGTCCGCGTGATTCCGCGTGTCTGTACACGCCGTCAAATGTCAGAGCGAAACAAAGCAAAATGTACATCTACATCTGGGGACCTATCTTTTTCTTTCCTAGGATGGTTAGGGAACAGTCATAAATGTCATTAACCCCAGTGACAGGTAGGTTTAGGGACGGGGTTGGGGTAAGTCATATATTTATATATACAGTAATAACGTTAATTCAACGGCGTTCATAAACACGCTGAAAAGCGATTATGTGTGTTGATAGCACGCCAAAAATGGAAATACGAATTGGCGTGTCATACACACGCTACTTCATGAGATCAGTCTGAGTATTGACTAGATTTAAATTATTGTCATAGGTTTTTGTCATAGGAAAGTCAGTGCATCTGATCAGACTATTAGAATTTTGTATTTTGGCACAACATCATTTGTTGCTTTGAGGAAGCTAGTCAAAAGGCAATAGTTCATTTCAAAACATGAAAATTATTACATGTTTTTCATTGTAATTGGCCTTGAAGAGGAATTTTAATAAAAAAAAGGAACAAAATTCCAGAATTCTATTATCAATTCATCCATATGTCTCACACTAAACATATGTGACTTTCTTGCTTCTGTGGAAAACAAAATAAGATATTTCTTCTTATTTTACATTGACTGTACATAGGAGAATGTGGTGGTAAACATACAACTGCCTTGGTACTCAGTAGTGGTGGAGGCCATGACCATGACAGGGAGACCGATGGCAGATGAAAGGATCCAGTTACACACATTGACAATCTTGGCATTTCTGGGGGTTCGGAAGTCCAGGGCTTTAACCGGGTGGCAAACAGCGATGTAGCGGTCGACACTCATAGTGGTAAGGGTAAAGATACTGGTGAACATGTTGTAGTAATCAATGGACATCACAATCTTGCACAGAACGTCTCCAAAAGGCCATGTACCCATCAGGTAGTTCACACTCTGGAAGGGCAGAGTGCTTGTTGCCAAGGCATCTGCTAAAGCAAGATTGAAGATGTAGATGTTGGTCGCAGTTTTCATTTTGGTGTATCTGCAATAGATAAAAATAGATCGGAAAAACAATTTGAACAGGGCGAGTAATGGGTATGTGAAGGTACTACAGAAACGGACTTGAAAAAGCATCCCCTTCCCCATATTATATTATATATATGTTATGATTTCAGTAACAATACACAGTGTGCTTCAAGCCATTAAGTGTAACGCAACTATGAACTTCATTGAAATGTTAATTTAAGAGCCCAGATAACCACCATTATCTACACCATTATACAAATGCACTTTCCACAATACCACTGCAGTAATGTTTCAGACATATTTTACCAGCTTTTCAGCGCTTTTTTAATCCAATTTAAAAATACGAATATGTGCTGAAGTGTACAGATTTAAGACAATGCTGTTTTATGTATTACATCATGTCTATTCAGAAATACACAGGTTAAATTTTAACATAAGTAATCCAAAGTCCTCTTGTAAAACATATACGCAGGCAGACAAATTTAAAAGTAGAATAACAAAAAGGGATGATTTAAACATAGTTTAGAAGCTTTCAAATATTTTTTTAAGGAACATTAGAAGTTTAGGAACTTCAGAATACTGTCATTTCAAAAGAGATGGATGGATGGATGGATGGATATTTTGTTCTGTCTCTGTCTACTCTGATTTCGATTTTATCGCAAAAAGAAATGTTAAACCCTACTGATCATAGATTTAACCCCGAGCTTGACTTTCATTATACCAATGTTGGTGTAGCATGAAAGAATGGTTTGCACACATCAGTATCACAGAAAGCTAGTTACACAAGTCATTTGTGCCTTAACTGATTTGCTCATTTTGTGATGAATTGGAAAGATACCTTTGATCTGGAAAATGAAATGTCATTTTCATGCTATTGACTGATAGAAAACCCCAAGAATGATATCAATAGGGGGATCTTTCAATGCTGAAAAATTAGATATTGATTTAAACAATAATTTAGTCTAGAATTACAAAAACTGAGTGCAATGTGGTTGCCTGCTTCAATCTAAATACATAAGCTTTTTGTGAATAATGCATAATTAATGGATACTTGGCTAATTTCCATGAAATATATCGATATTTAGCACTTCTTTTCTGTCTTTAGGTCTCTGTCCCTTCTGTAACGGGGCGTTCTGAGACTGTATGTCAAATCACATCTTTACTTTATCAAATTGCAGATCTATCTGGTTCATTCCTTTAACTTTGAAAACTGCATTTATCCATAATTTCCTGGGAATGCTGGGGACGTTTATTTAGAGACACTTATACAGCTGGTATTCTTTTGTAGTACACTCTACATCCAGATGAAAGAAAAACATACTTTAAAGACTCTATGTTCCTTACCGTTCTTCTGGGCAAGATAATAAACATGATGAGTCATGCGGCAATCTGGACTATGAAGATACACAATTTCTGATGTATTGCAATAGCAGCAGAGATGATAAATTAAGCGCATTTACACTATGTAAACTATCATCACTGCAAAAACGATTATGGTTTGTCACAGATCCAATGTTTGACTTTCACAGAAATATACAAGTCAGGACACAGTCTAGTCCATCCAAATACAGTCAGCTACAGAAAAATAGCCAGTGTGTGGACAAAATGACATCTGCAAAAAAAAAAAAAACAGCAACGTCTCGGTTACGAATGTAATCCTCGTTCCCTGAGTAGGGAACGGAGATGTTACGCTGGATGACGACCAATGGGGTTCGCTTAGAAGCCTCTCATCTTCGAAAGAAATAAAACAAGCCAATGGCAAGGAAATGCCATGGGTCTGCGGAATTTTCATGGCGTAACTCCGCCCCACCTCGTGGGTATGAAAAGGAGAACGCCGACAATAGGCAGATATGTTTCTTTGCTGAGGAGCCAAGACTGAACTCAGTACAGCGGAAATGGTAGGGAAAAGTAACTTGTAGTGACAACGAAAGGGAACATCTCGGTTACGAATGTAACCCTCGTTCCCTGAGAAGGGAACGGAGACATTCCCTTTCATTGTCACTCTGACTTGCGTCAGATGACGACGAATGGGGTTACCAGTCTAATCATGCCACCCTCTCAGCAGTCTTCCAGTGCCCTGCGTTAGAGCTGAAGATCTCTGCCCAAATGATGGGTTCGGTCGGGCTCGGCCTGAATTTAGTTCATTTTACGCGGGCTCGGGCTTGCGCAGGCCGGGCTTGCACTCTGGATTGCGCGGTAAATGAGTGGTCAGGTGATGCGTTTCGATTAGCGCGAAAATGGATGCTGAGGAGGTGAAACAGAGGTTGGCCTCTGCCGATTATGTTTTGGTTGCACAGACAAAGAAAATCAGTCTGAGGTGTGGAAAAATTTGGACTTTGTGCATAATGAGACAGTGGGATGTGTGAAATGCAAAAGATGCGACATTCTGTTAAAGTACAACAGCAAAACGAGAAGGAATTCGTCACTGAAAAGGCATGTTGATCAAAGCTGTTCAACACCTGCCAGTGCCCAGGATCAAACTACAATCACATTGTTTGTTACAGCATCAAAACCCATTCCTGCAAAGGTGAAACAAACGGTGACGGAGAAGTGTGTCAGCTTTTGCTGTAAAGACATTAGGCTTTTTAATATCGTAAATGGCAAGGGGTTTGAAGAGCTGCCGCAAGAACTAATTAATGTCGGGACTGCTTATGGGAGGGTCCTGTCCTGAAACCTGCGGCAGCATGTCCATTGCACAGGGCACCCCAGCCTGTGGTGGGGACATCTGTTGAGACATGCTTGGAACATGCCTGGAAACTCGGTCTAAGGGCACTCCTGCCTGTAGAAAGCTGAGGTTTGTCCACAGGGTGAAGGTCTGGGGGCAGGTCGGAAACTGGTATTTGGAGCGTGCTTTGTTGCCATGCCCACCTTGGGACTCGATTGGGAAGCCAGAGCTGAAGCGGCCTCATATGAAGCAAACCAAGCAGTGTTGCCGCAGCTGCGGATCCATGAACCGTGGCCTCGTACTGTCTCAGGCAAGACAGCAGTGACTGCGTGTGTTCGCTCGAAAAGAGATCCTCTGCACGTGGGGCAAAGTTTGCTCTTTCCCCAGTTGACCCGAAGACCCAGACGAGCTAGGTGCTGGAGCTCTAGGTCCCTGTGTTCGCAAACCTGGTCTCGAGAGTGATCTAGGATCAGCCAGTCGTCCAGTACGCCTCTTTTGCAAAAGCGGTACAAGGGCTGCCTCGGCGACCTTTGTGAAGATGCGAGCCTGAACGGGAGAACCGCGTACTGAGATGCCTGCCCCTCGAAAGAAAACCGTAGGAACGGTCTGGAGAGATGGAAGTTGGCGTCCTTTAGGTCGATCGCTGCAAACCAATACTGGGGCTGCACAAATTCGAAAATGCATTTGGCTGTGAGCATCTTGAATGGTAGCCTGTGAAGGGAGTGGTTAAGGTCCCGCAGGTCCAGGATTGGCCGTAACCCACCGGATTTCTTCGGGACAATGAAGTAGGGGCTGTAGAAGCCGGACCTCATTTTGGCTGGAGGGACAGTCTCGATCGCACCCTTCGCCAGTAGGGTGGCGACCTCCGCTCTAATGACACGGCATTGCCACGGACCATAGTGAAGCGGACTCCCCTGAAGCGGGGAGGAGACCGTACGAACTGAATTGCATAGCCGAGCCTGATGGTTCGGGAGACCCAGCGAGACAGATTAGGAAGCTCTAGCCAAGGACCGTACCAGTGGGGTCATGCGTCCCCTTGGTGGTGCAGCGAGGCGGAATGACCAGCCCAGACATCGGTGGCATAGCAGCCCATTATTTAAAGGCTGAAGGTTGGATTATAAACATTACATTTTTTACCTGTAGACATTTTGATTTTAAATATTGTTTTATATAGAATTGTTTTATAGTCTGAACACTCTAAAAAATGCTGTGGGTTGTTTCAAACCATGTTTGGGTCAAACAGACTAACCCAACCATTTGGTAACACTTTAGTTTGGGGTCCATTCTTACTGTTAACTATTTCTTATTAGCATGCGGATATTGTCTGTTTATCAGTACTTATAATTCACATAATAATGTCTTATTCTACTTGAACATAATTCTACAACCCTTAATCCTACCCAATACCTAAACCTAACAACTACCTTATCTTTTAATAATCAGCAATAAGGAGTTTATTGAGGCAAAAGTTATAGTTAACAGTGAGAACTGGACCCTAATCTAAAGTGTGACCAAAAAAATAAATTAAAAAAATTAAATCAACATTTGGGTTTGTTCATATTTGGCCCAAACATGTGTTGAAACAACCCAGCATTTTAAAGTGTTCAGTAATGCAATTATAACTGTAATTAAATTACTGAAAAATTAAGAGTATTATTTTTCAAGGGATTTTTTTTTAATTACAGAATTAAGTGCTTTCTAATGCATTTCACCAAACACTGACCATGACATTCTCTGTAACAGATAAAATGACAATGAAATTTTTAAAAGCATTGAAAATAATTCTGTTTTCAAAATGTTTCGACAGCTGTAAAGCATTTGTAAAAATGCCTAGACATAACACCCTTCCCCACAGTGCGGTGAACAAATTCATTCATCACTAACTAGAAGTCTCATGTAAGGGTCTAGGCCAGCAGCCATTTCTAATGATTTGTTTGTCATCCAAGGGCTCTTTGCACCAGACAAATGGTCACACCGTTTATTTTTCCCACAAGGTGCTGACTAATTATGAAGGCATCTCAGGGAAGCACTGATCCTCTGTACTCCACATTAAAGACTTCAGAGGTGAAATGCCAGACCCTTGAGTCTTCTCACTGAGTGGAGAAGCTGCTCTTTGGTGTTGAGAACATCACTTACTGGAAGGCAAGCCCATTAAAAATGTATTTATCTTCCTTGCTGAATCAACACTGATGGTTAGCAGCATACAGTATATGTTGTGTTTTTGGTGCTGGTGAGCAGTTTTTTACAGCAAGATTACAGTACATCTATTTCCTCCCTGAAGCTTTGTAAATCAACCAAGGGAAGTTTACCAAGAGAATAAACGTATTTCGGACATCATGCCTGGCAACCAAGACCTCTGGTTAACCTATAGGAAGGTGTGCAGTATTGCTTATGGAAAGAATTAGGACTGTCAACCAACAGCTCAGTGCAGAGTCCATAAGTTCAGAAAGGACATCGACTTGCTAACTCCGAGATGAAGACAGACACATGTCTTCTAGTTAACATGTTTTCTACAGAGAGCTGTCAAAAGTAGCAAAAATTCAAAAGTTAAAGCTAGAATTTATTGTCTGTCATGTAGAAGGTGGTCTTTATTCATGTCAGTTTGCTTGAGTGAAGCCAAACTGATTTAAAATTTCTGGGTATACCGGTAATTCTTTTTTCTCTTCCTCTGGCATGATAAAAAAAAAACCCACAGTGCTCAATGCTGAAACGTGACAGGTGAAAAAAGGAAAAACAGCTTTTAAATACCCTGCTTGGCACCTTCAAGGCATTGATGGTAATAATATTTGTGACAAGACAATCCATTTTCTTTTGTTACGGTTGTATTCTCAATGTTATTTGCAAAAATTACTTTCAAAGGACAAATTGTTTTTCCTCTATCTCAAAAAGACCTGTTTTTAGGTCGTTTCCGATGAAATAGAACGGTTAAGAAATTTGGACGCATACTGCCGGCCCGACAATTTTCGCTTTCTGTGGTTCGGTTTCCCCCACCTCCACAATTGTTGCATAGGTGCACTGAACAATCCTTCATAAAATGCATTAAACTTTAGTTTACAAAGACATGAAATTCACCAAGTGGTCTGGGGTGTTGACTGAAATGCTTGTAAAGACTGGAGTAATGATGCTGAAAATTCAGCTCAGTTACAGGGATAATTTACATTTAGAAATATATTAAAATCAAAATTATGTAGTTTAAATTGTAATAATGTTTCACAATATTACTGTTTTTACTGTATTTATCAAATAAATGCAGCCTTGATGAGCAAGAGACTTATTTAAAAAACATTAAATCTTGCCAAGAGAAGTTTATTTATTTAAAATTTATTTGTTAAGATAATTTTTTTTTGCATCTCTTATATTTTAAGTGTAAAATATGAGTATTATTATTATTTTCATAAATTATAAATGAAAAGCTTAATTTTTGAACATGTGAACATGAACATGTCTTTAAATAAACAATACTGTTAAATTTGTATGATGACAATCCATAAATTAACATTAACCACCATTTCAAAGACAATGCATTGTAAATGACTTTGGTTGAAGACAAGTAACTTGAAGGAAGAGTGTAGTAACCAGGCAAATCAGAATTTGTTGTGAAAAAACCAAGGACTTGCTTGTTGCTAGGGAACACCAGAACATGTGCAGATTTCTTATACCATCTACCTATGTGCAATCTGCTCATAGATATGGACACAATGCTATGTTAAATTACTTGGAACAAATGAACTTTATGGTCTATCGTTGTGAATTAGATGCTACATCAAAATAATTAACGTATAATTGCCATAACGTCAACAAAAATAAAAATAAAAAAGGATGATGACTCAAAATATTCGAAGCTTTGAAATTTTGTGTTGGTTATCACTGGTTATTTGATTTGATAGAATGTATGAAAAAATGCATAATTTAAATACCCAATACACAGCTATCAATCCAAATGACAAGCTTTTAAAATGAGCCCCAGCAAACTTTTTCATCTTTAAAAGCAAGAAAAGAAGAAAATGGGATAGAAACAGATGAATCACTCAAAAGCTTATTTTCTCTTTTTTCGTGATGCGCTTCTGATTTCAAAGCCTCCAGAATGGCTGAGGAAAATATGATAATGTAACCAAACTAATCTGAGTGAGTCATGCATGAATTGCCTATGCTGATTTAAAACTAATCAAAAGTGACGTTTACATTTACAATGTCAGACACGGTCTACCTAAGACACGGTTGCAAGGCTGCCGTCCAGTCCAGAAGCTGGAGTCCCATCAACAACCACTCAGCTTGTCTTTATGTTTCTATGCCAATTAGGTGGATGTCAAGTGCAGTCTTTTTATCTGTCAGGTTCATTAAAAAGAATAAGGGCATTGACAAATAGCACTTTTCAAGTCAATCTATGGCTCTGAGATGCTGAAATGTTTCCAGGAATCTGTTTAGGCTTAGAACAACAATTTCCATTTACTATATTCTCTGTTGCTACTTGCTCTTTTGGGTGGAAAAAGCAGTGACATGAGTATTTAAAGAGAAAAAATAACCCTGATAAAATATGACAATGCCAAATACATCAAATTAGAAGTCATAATAATAAAATAATATTTTTCGAACCACGCCATTTATTTATTTCACCATATCAGCCAAGGCAAGCACTGCGGTTTTTATCTGGCACTGAATCATCCTTTCAAAGATTCTGCAGTGCAGAGCAGTTTTGTCTGTCTCTTGCATCCCAACAAATATTCTCATTTAGTCCATTCACACAGCAGCACAACAGTTCCATTTCAATGTCATGCATGATTGGTCAACAGAGCTCTATATCCTCCTGAGAACATCCATTCCACATTGAGTCTCTGTGTTTTGAGCACACTGACTGACTGACTAACAGTTTGCATTTACCATATAGCACAAATAATTTTTTTTAGCATTATAAACTATTGTCAGAATTTACTTAAAGTCCCCGAGAACCAGAAGTTGTAAACTAATTTTCTCCAGTGTTGTGACGTATTTCCAAGAGAAACGGAATACTAAATGAGGCAAAATAGTGGGCGTGGATTTTTTTTTCCAACTAGCACCTGATTGGATCTAGAAAAGTAGGTGTAACACTAGTTGGAATTATAAAACTATTTTTATTTGCTATTACTGCTGCAACCTTAACCGTTATGATAGTAACCTGCATGTAACTCACTAACTTATGAGTGCCACAACCAAAAATGCACCTCCTCGCCATCTCTCCTTTCACACACAGACAGCCTGTCTACTGTCAGTTGGAGGGGCGTGGTTACGGATGTTAAGCAGACACCCAAACTGTTAAACCTACGTCATCAGGGAAGGTCCTCCAATGCAGAGGGGAGAAAAATTTTCTGATTTTGATTAAAGATTACGAAGCCAAACTGCATGAATGAATTGTTCGTTACAAAACGATCAATTTGAGCAAAGTATGGTCAATTTTGAATTCATGGGGACTTTATGAGACGCAGGTAAAAATCTGCAATTTTAAAATCTGCAAAAAGGACGTGGACAGTTATTTTTGCGGCTGACTTTACTGAAGGAATTTCATCAATATCTTCTGCCACTTTTAGGCCGTTTACATATGCTATATACGTAGAATATAGGCTACTTATATACCCTGTATACTTATATTAAAATGGTTTGGTCGTCTGGATCAGAAGTAGATGAGGGAGACACAAGTTTAGCAGCTAATAATTTTTGGTTCCCAGAACGGTCTTTTTAAAGGTTTGGGTTTGGTAAGCCGGGAATGTCTTTTTTTTATGGAAATAGAATGTTAGTTTTTGGTTTGTATACAGTTATTTTAACATTACTTTCCTAACTTTGCTCTAACATTATTATAGCATTTCTCTTATTGTGGAGTTTATGCTTATTTTGGTCCATAAACAAAAAAATTCTCGATTAATATATCATACGTATGGATTTAATAAAGAGATTGACAAACGAAAATAAGTAAGGTAGTAAAACGATACTCAATTTCAGAAGGAGTGAACCCATCTGTTCTTTCACCTAGCTTAAAGATTATATGGGTAAAAATAACCACCCAGCAAGTTATTTTATGGTTGCAGAATAACCATTGTTAAATGTTCTGTATCAGTTGTTTCTGATCTGATTTGTCGTTTCACAAATGATTTGCTCTTATCATCCGATTGTGGTTTTCTCTATTACTGTTACTTGATCTTAGTGCTGTATTTGATGCCATTGACCACAACATTCTTTTAAATAGACTAGAAAACTATTTCGGCATTAGTGGAATAGCACTAGGTTTAAATCATACTTATCTGACCATTATCAGTTTGTAGCAGTAAATGAAGATGTCTTATTGATCACAAGTTCAGTATGGCGTACCACAAGGCTCAGTACTAGGACCATTGCTGTTCACTCTGTATGTGCTACCATTAGGAGATATCATTAGGAAACATGGAATTAGCTTTCACTGTAATGCAGATGATACTCAGCTGTACAGTATATTTCTTAACAAAACTTACCAATTCGCAAAATTAACGAAATGCATAGCTGATATAAAAAATTGGATTACTAGTAATTTCCTACTACTAAATTCTGAAAAAACATAGATTCTATTTTCTGGACAAAAAAAAAAACTTCCTTACATAATAACCTAGAATACTGTCTAACACTTGATGGCTGCTCTGTTAAGTCTTCGTCGTCAGTTAGGAACCTGGGTGTCTCTTTGATACCAATCTTTCATTTGAAAATATAGTATCTGTAAAACCGCATTTTCCATCTTAGAAATATATCTAAATTACGCCATATGTTTGTATACGCCATATATTAACAAATGCGGAACAATTAGTTCATGCGTTCATGACCTGCTATCAGTTGCACATACAGTTATTCTCTTGTGGCGCGCGCAGTCTTCACTCGGACGCGCTCTTCAATCTGTAGCCATTGTGGAGACTCTATTCATTCCGGTGAAATCACAAAATAAAATGCACACAAGCGTTTCACTGCTTGATATAGACTGCAATCACCGATGAACATATTCAGTTTTGATGAGAGAAAAAAAAGTATACTAGCATGGATTAGAACCCGTAACCTTTGACACGCTTGACAAAAGATCTACCACTAAACCATTTAAGAACTCAAACAACATTGGCGGCTCAGTTTGAAAAGTTTGTACCCAGCACTTCTGAAAATGCCATCCATCCATCTTCTTCCACTTATCTGGGCAGGGTAAAGGGGGCAGCAGTCTAAGCAGAGATGCCCAGACTTCCCTCTCCCTAGACAATTCCTCCAGGTCTTCCAGGGGGAGACCGAGGAGTTCCCATGCCAGCCAGGGTCCTAGGTCTTCCCCGAGGTCTCCTCCCAGTGGGACAAACCTGGGAACACCTTCCTGGGAAGGCGTCCAGGAGGCATCCGGAGCAGATGCCAGAGCCACCTCAGCTGACCCCTCTCGATGTGGAGGAGCAGCAGATTTACACTTAGCTCCTCCCGAGTGACCAAGCTTCCTACCCTATCTCTATGGGATCGCCCAGCCACCCGGCGGAGGAAGCTCATTTCGGGCACCTGTATCTGGGATCTTGTCCTTTCGGTCATGACCATAAGTGAGAGTAGGAACGTTGATTGACCAGTAAATCGAGAGTGGTGTGTACGTATATACTCCAGAGGTCTGTCAGCCAAGACAGCCCCACAACATCCAGAGACTTGAGGTACTCAGGGCGAATCTCATCTACCCCCGGTGCCTTGCCACCGAGGAGTTTCTTGACTAACTCTGTGACTTCAGCTAGGGTGATGGACGAGTCCACCTCTGAGCCCTCAGCGTCTGCTTCCTCAATGGAAGATGTGACGGTGGGATTGAGGAGATCCTCAAAGTATTCTTTCCACCGTCCGACGACATCCCCAGTTGAGTTCAACACTGTACACTGTAAACAGCGTTGGTAGGGCACTGCTTCCTTCTCCTGAACAGGAACCAGGCGTTGGTGAGTGGATGGTGGCTGAAGATAGATGCTGACTTAGCTAGCTGTAGATTGATGTAGAGTTTCTGTGTAGACGAGTATTCAGGCAAGGAGTCTGCATGTCGTTGAGCATAGATGAGACCAGACCCCGATGGAGAAGAAAGTGACTGAATATATGGGGTGTGATAATGAGGGTGATGGTTTTCAGGTGTGGGTGATAGAGGAGTGTGATCAGGTGTGAGCCAGGGAAGATCATGGGAAATGCTGAGGGTGACTGTGGGGCCGTTTACACCTGGCCACTTCATGCGTTTTCTGTGATCAGATAGCTATCCGATCGCGAAAAGATCGGATATCATGATCACCTCAGATGAGCAGCTGAGCGCCTAATCAAGCCAACGCTGCAATCTATCGCAAATCAAAGTGAAAGTAAGTCGCAGACGCTTGACACTACAATATTCATTAAAAGTAAAGAAACAAAATGATCTGACCAGGGCTGTTGCAGCTCTTTCTTATTGCTGTCTTTGCTGATTTTGAAATTAGCCGATGATCAATAAAATGCAGCTCATACTGTATCTGTTGCTTTCGGTGACGTGCACTTCATTAAATCTGTATATAGCGTGGGAATTGAAGATCGGATTTATATCCGTTTTGCAAAAACACATTTATGTGACCAGGTGTAAATGGAATCGTTTTGATAAATCAGATAGCTATCCGATCTGAGAAAATGCATGAAGTGGTCAGGTGTAAACAGCCCCTGTGACACTCTGGATGTGGTCAAAGGTGGACAAGCTCAAAACGTTTTAGACCCCATTTTACACCCACCTGCATTTAGCGTCGTCCACTTGTGATTTAATCGACCAGGTGTAGGCCTTAGAAGCAAGCACCTATTTATTCTATCTAAGATACAATCAAGACCAGAGGGGAGAAATAAAAGACACATTTTTTGGTTTTGTATTGTTTTTCTCTTCTTCTTTTTTTGGCAAAAACACTACTGGGGTTGGGTTGGATACAACCTCTCGAAACAATTGCCTTCCAGACAGGAGCTCTTTTTACACTAATTAAATAATGGATCATAAGAACCATTAGGATTGCACAAGGATCAATAAACATTTGTGGCTACTATACCTTTTGTTAGCTCAGTATACATCATGGGTATATTTACCTGAACATTCTGAAGCCAGGTTCAAAATGCTACAAAGTGAAATGGGTGCAAAAAGCCAGGGCTAGATTGAGTAAAGCTGTCTGAAACTTGAAGACATTAATCAGTCAAGTTAGAGCTCAGTATAAACGAAATAAACCCTTTTTTGATTGTCTCTGTAATGCGGAATCCAATATGATTTTTGCTTTTATCATAATAATTGAATGTTTGAGGTTCATTTGGCACAAATCAAGGGGAACATATGCAGAGATAAGGAAGGGATATCAGCAAAGCTTTTGATAAATAAAACAAATGAGAGAAACTGTGCCCAGTATTGATTTTTTTTGCCTCATCTTTTGTGTACTTTCCTGTGGAACAGTAGTAAAACAAGAACAGCTTTTAACCTTTCTTCAAGATGTGTATGAGAAACTAATCCAAAATTAATTGATATGTACAAATGTTTACTCTAATTCAAGTATCTTTCTGCCTACAGAAATATAATTGATGAATGTTTTCCATTTATTTCTCATTTGTTTCTAGCTGCAGGACACATGTAAAGGATGCGGTTATTGTCAGAGCCGAAATGTTGTAAACAATCGCAGAAGCTTCTCCATCACAACAAGAAGCTTATGTTATTTGAACTCGCAGCATTTACCCTCAGCACTTGAAACAAATTTTCCGCACAGCTGTTACTTTTTATCACTTGCAAGAATTCCTGAACTCTAGATGCAACAGGATAAAACAAAATGCAATGATGCTTTAAAAAAGACTTCTGGCCATTTACTTCTAAGGTTCAATTTCCACATTGTAAGCACCATTTTTCATTCCATTGACAAAACCTCAGTTTGGAACCTTAATTTCACCATGAAATCAAAATTCTTTGACATGGACATGCTTGACATGCTTTTCGGCATGGGGTGGGACAACCTATCACTCACATGAGATCACAGCAATAGCAAACCACAACCATCAAATTCACAATGGACAAAATCATGCCCTAGTTTTCTCACTCAGATGTCACAAAAGGGAAGAAAAGACTATCATAACTTCGGTTTCATGCCGACTTTAAAGTCACCATGAAATCAAAATTGACAATTATTGATTGTTGTTTTTTTAGAATATTGTTGTATTTATTACAAATGATTTATCCGTGCATATTAATCTTTTTTTATTCCTATGCCCTTGTAATCTGTTATCTAAATTACTTCCCTTTCCTCTTGCAGCAACATCTCTTCTCTTCTCTGATGTGTTTACAGGTGTGAAGGCCGGACAACCTGTAACTCACATGAGATCACAGCAATAGTAAACAACAACCATACAATGATCCAATCAATTCTTGATGGAAAAAATCAAGTCCCGGATATCAATACATTCTCACTTCCAACTGTTACGTCACTTATTACCTTCTCATCTATCTAATCGTGTTCTAATACTTGTGGTATAAAAGAGGTTCTTACTCATGTGGACACAGGCTCCACTCAGAGATTGTAGAATCTGGCGAATGTGTTGGGTGTAGCCAAGCCCGCAGCTCTGCAGACATCTGTTAGCAAGGCGCCATGCACTAGAGCCCAAGAGGACGCCACACTCTGTGTGGACTGGGCAGTCACACCAAAGGGGCATGTTCAACCTTGCTGCTGGTATGCCAAAGCAATGGCGTCCACTATCCAGTGAGACAGCCTTTGCCAGGAGAAACCTTTCCCTTTAGCTTCCCACTATAACAGACAAAGAGCTGGTCTGATGTTCTGAAACACTGCGTACTATGTACAAATACGTGGAGGGTGCGTAATAGACAGAGCAGTGCCAAGGCTGGGTCTGCCTCCTCCAGGGGCAGTGCTTGCAGGTTCACCACCTGATCCAGGAAGGGAGTGGACACATATCCAGGCCTGGGTCTCAGGATCACTTGAGAGTAAGCCGGCCCAAATTCCAGTCATGCTTCGTCAACGGAGAATACGTGCAGGTCCCCTACCCTCTTGATGGAGGCCAGTGCAACCAGGAGCGCTGTCTTCATCGACAGGAACTTAATCTCAACTGATTGCAGAGGCTCAAAGGGAGCACTCTGCAGGGCAGTTAGAACCACTGAGAGGTCCCAAGAAGGAATGAGATGAGGGCGAGGAGGATTCAGTCTCCTCGCTCCTCTCAGGAACCTGATGATCAGATTGTGCTTTCCCACAGACTTACCCTCAACCGCATTGTGATGTCCGGCAATAGCGACAACGGATCAGACTCGTTATGCTAGCACACCCAAGGATGGCAGCACAGACGAACCATCTCTAGAGGACTCTAGCTCACCTTGTGATACGGCGATATACATGATTTCATCAGAATCGTGTGAGAATGAGATCGCAGGCCAGCCGGCGGGCTGGCTCGGGTCGGCGAACTCATTCGAAACCCCACGGGTTGCAATGTGAAAGGTGTGGACCGAGGATATTTCGTCGGTTTAGTTCCAAACATGCCGTCTTAGGTCACCCTGGCCACCAGCCAAATTATTATCTCACGTGGAGAAAATAGATCAGGGTGTGGATGAGGGGACTCTCGCTCTGTTAAGCTCATTGAGTCTCGACCGTTACATTGCGATGGTCTTGTTCCCGCTGGGAGAATGTGACACATCCACGAGCGCTGTCTGAACGTGATCAAAGCTCAAACACGTCAAAACAGCGCTCGTGTCAATCAGCTGAATCTATCAGAATACCCCACTCATAAATACACGGGCAGATCGTCTTTAGAAAGATGTAGCATGTGCATGCTCTTTTTGTGAGAGAAAAGCTTGCAGCAGTACTGAAGCCCCCAGGGAGAAACACAGACGCTGTTCAGTTCAGAGAGGAATGTGAAACTTGCTGGAAATCGCCATCACACCAACACCGACTGGAAGCTGGTCATCTAGAAGATTTTTGAAGATAGTCAGAGAATAGGCTGCAGGAGTGAAGAGAACTTCTTGGCTCTGAGGCAAAAACATATCTGCATATTACCTTTTATACCCATGCAGTGGGTCATGCGGAGTTACGCCATGTAAATTACGCCATGCAGACAAATGGCATTTTCTTGCCATTGGCTCGTTTTATTTCTTTCGAAGATGAGAGGCTTCTAAGTGGACCATTCGTCGTCATCCCACGTAACTCGGAGTGACAACGAAAGGGAACTTAGTTGGATCCAGTGTTGTTTTGGACTCAACTGACTTTCAATGAATGAAATGAAATTAATGTTTTATGACAACATGAGAATTAGTACATTTCTTCATTTTTGGGTGAATTATCCTATTAAAGAAAAGTGAATCGCTAGATCCGTTCCTAAGGTTTTTAGATAACTGCATGAGAGGAAACCTGCACCGCACCTTTAAATCGACTTACTGTACAATGTCATTGCTCAATATTTTTTATGTCTCCCAAGGCTGATTTTATTACCACATGATAGGGTCAATAAACCAATCCCTGACTGTAATCGGCTCATTACTCACAGAAGTAGATTGCACCCACTGAGCTATATCTTTTTTTTGCTTCTCACTGTAGGCAGCTGCCTCTAAAACTCTGACTGGTTGCTCATAAACTCTTGGAAAGCACTAAGGCTCCACAAAGCAAAGAAAATCAGGTGACCTTACACAGGGGTCAATGTTTTAGCAATTAAAAACAAATTGAATGATTCCTGTATCTTTACGCTCCATATGCCTCATATGTCTGTTGACCAAATATTATTCTGTTAAAGGATATAAAAGTTGTATTCAATGTCAGACACAGCATCTCTGAATTAAGTAGTTAATGTATGCATGATCTGAAATACAGTGCCACCTATTTAATCACAATTCTCTAAGACAAACAAGTCCTCACCCTTATCATTGAAATTCATTCACTGTCTGTTTAATAACTCTATTGATTGCCTCTTTTCCTTATGCCCGCCCGGCAATACTGTGTTCCTAGGATCAGGTCAGATGTGTTTGCCATGTTTCTGGTTAGATGAGGCAAGTCACAAAAACCGGTTCTGAATCATCTTAGCAGCTTGCAGCTGTGAATTGTAGGTGCATGTATCGGGAAACAGCATGGGCATGTGTCTGTCTGTCTATCTATCAAAGCCATTCACTTTCTGCTGCATTTTAATGGATTATTCATGTGAAGCATCCGCCCAGTTTTGTTCCATTTGCTTGCCCTTATACATAAAAACACGTGATAGAAAAGTCCTAATAGAGTACTTGACAATATTAAGTGCCAACTCAATGTGAATGGCACGTAATGTGTTGTCCTCTCGTATACGCTGAGACTCGTACTCGTGTACGCACTCTGTTACATTAGTGGATATGAAATAGGCTATGCTAGTGCAGAGCTGAAAAGCATTTATATTTTAAAAATGAGAACCACGCATATTTTATTTAAAACATGAAGTAGCCTACGGCAAAAAAATATTTATTTGTTTTATTGACAGGTCTTTTTTGTGACTGAATGACTGATATCAACATAACAGGTTATGTTTCTGTAATGTAATGCAATGAACGTGCCGTTTACGACTCTAATGGCCGGAAATCACCACCTCTTTCAACAGGTTATCTTTCAAATTAATAAGAAGTCTAGTTTTTAAAGCAACTATGTATAAATAGCCTATGCTATTCAGGTGAAGCCAGGTGTTTTTGTGCATCGGCAACAGATAAAGCAATTTACATGTCATCTCTTACCTTATAATAACATACATGACGAGGACGTTGCCCACTAGTCCCAGCACACACACTATAGAATATAACGTAGTGATGATGATCGCCACTACAACAGGAGTTGCGCCTTTGTCCAGCTCTGCCGTCCTGTCACATCTGGAGCTGTTCATGTTCACGAGACCGGAGCTGCTGAAGTTTCGGCAGAATCCACTGCCATTCGACACCGCAGGGTTAGAAAGCGCATAGAGAAGGTCTGAAATGTTGCCAGTAGTTTCCATGGCAAATGTTGTATGGGTGAGATTCGCCCAAGTTATTTACGCGCGCGCGGTTTATCAGTCACGTTTTTTATATCAATTTCCTACCTGTCCGACTTCAAAATGCTCGGACTCTCAACTCTCAACCGTTTACTGAAGCAGTCTGATGCTGCTGTTGCTGCTGCTGCTGTAAGTGTACCTAACAATCCCCTTTGTTTATGACTCTATGTTAAAATCTATCACCGCTGTTCTTACATTACCCTCGTGAAAATGTATCGAGCGTCGCTCGTAGCGCGTATTCGCATTTTATTCAACAAAATGACGTCACATATATATGCACATGACTAGAGGCTTTTAGCAGTCGCTGATGGCTTTTGCAGTGATTCCAGTGACTTTCTCATCAGTGAAGCTGTTTGAATTTAAAATCGCTCTTGTGCATCTGCATCTCTAGCTGGGTGTATACGGCTTAATGCCATATTTAGGCTACAGGTTGTGAACAGGCTTCTATTCTATTCTATCTTTTATAGGAACTATAAAAAAGGAAATGAAAACAAATGGTTGAGGTCGTAAAAATACATCTTTTTATGAGGTTAGGCTATTCAGTTTAACGGGGGTTTCATTTTAATAGCCTCAAAAGTATAAAGTAAAAGTTAAACAAAGCTCATATTTTCATCTGGTGATAAACAGAAAATCTGTGGTAACCACGGCAACAGTTGAAGCTTGAGAATAATATTTGTTATCTTTAGCATGGAAAACTGACTAAACTGTTGCAATACAATACCTGTATTGTCATTATTATTATTATCATTATTGTCATTTAAATGTCATTATAACAACACTTAGTCTCCTCACATACATGTTGCACATTTTACAATAAATATGAATTAATAGCTACTGATTTGGCTTTTGTTTATTTTCCAAGGCAAAATTTAGGGAAATGTTTATTTGCTTTTTTGATGGCTTTAAGGCTTGTGGCATATTTACTTTCACAAGTAAACTGACCATGATATTATTTGATTTACAATATTAATTTACTGTAAATCAAATATTGTATACCAACATGTATTAAATGTTTTTTTTTTCAGGATAAAATGAGTAATTGACACAATTTGATATTATATTATATGATATAAGATTATAGTCATGTAATATTTCATTGAGATTCAGCATGTAAATAATCTGCTTTGATTTTGCTTATCATTTACAATTGCTTAACAATTACAGAAACAGAAACATTTTAAACATTGATATAAATGTCACATTTAGCGGTGCCTCCATTGGTGTGAAATAAGTTGTCTGATGTGTTTCTGTCTCTGTATGTCTGAACGTAATGAGTGCTGTCAGTGAGCGCTGTCTGTGATTGCTTGTGTCTTTCATAATTTCTTCTCATGTTCAGATGAGCGTAAGGAAAAACGGTTCCTTTCCTACACAACTAACACAGTTCATTTTTTATTTTTATTTTTAGGGCTCTGTTGAATAATGAATAATAATCAATATTAAAAGTAATTTAAAAGGAACAATATTTTAAGACATAAAAGAACGTAATTGTATTTTAAGGTCAATCTACCCACTTACCAAAATAATAATGCAGGGCCCTTTGATTTTCAATATAAAACAATAGTGTTTTCAAATAATTTAACTGCCACGTAACTCTTAACTTTGAACTTAACAATATAGCTTATTGATATATTGAGGCTGAGAGACATACAAATTTTACTAATGGTCTCTTAACATCGGCGTAGAATTTATAGGGACGCTAGGGACGTGTCCCTACCAATATCCAGTGACACTGATATATCCCTAGCAATAATTTCAATCAGAACGTTTTATATTTTTATATATTGATGTCCCCGTCCCCACCAATTTCAAAAGAAAACCTACGCCACTGGTCTCTAATGATTGTAATGATAGTCTCAAGCCACTGAATCTTTTGAATCCAATGAAAGGTATACAAATGACTAATACAAATTAGTTTCCCTCCATCAAAGACAAGAAGAACTCAGAGTACTCTTTCATTTGAATGTTTTATGTTATCATGTAATTCTGTTAGTATCAGATGTCAGGTGTTGCAAAGTCCAAAACAATCTAATAGTAATTGATTTTAATTATCCTAATGTAAATGTCTGTGACATCACTTTCCTTTGAGAGTTTTAAGCAAGAAATTATGTTCTGGGGACATGTTGGGTGAGCATTACCAAGTATTACTTTAACGTAATTTCAAGTATGATCCATCATGCAGAAATTAGTATGCATAAAGGTGCAAAAGAGATCATTTAGTTTAATCCAATTATATTCTGGCACCTGGGTTGCTGAAACAGCATTTGCACAATTGATGTTTAACAAAAGTACACACTGTTCACATAAAATAACTTTTTCATGCCTTTGAGGTGTGTCGGCGTGATTTGGTTTTACAATGCATCTTTTGAGTCATCTCGTCCCTATAAGATTTCAAAAATACTTTTCCTTGCACAAGATTGCATACAAGATGCATACAAGATTTAGCAGATTTTTGCATATTGCTAAGTCTAAGAAGATTATAAAGGTCACCGTGTTCTTAGAAATTGCTTTTTCAGTTTGTAGATCTATTGTCTGTGATCCAAGACCACAATGAATGGTCCTATGTCTGTAATTAGAGTTGAACAACACTGTCTCCTTAAAGTAGCTAGTTTATGGAGCTGACCCTGATCTCCAATTTTTTGCTCTAATGCCCATTTCTCACAGCTGGGCTGTCTTTTATGCCCCTTAAATAAGATATTGAACTCAATGATTCCTGGTCTTTTTTTCGCCAATAAAGTGGTGCACTAAATTATAAATATGCTCAACTGACATCTCATCTCATTTAAGATCTTTCATGTTGGATCTGCAAGGCATGCTTCCAGTTTTATCGATTCTAACCTATTTAAAACTGACTTAGAAGCTTTAGATTGTTACAGAGTGAAATTATAATAATGATTGTTGTGTATTATAATAATGATTATTATAATTATTATATAATTATTGTTGTGTATTATAATAATCTTTATTATTATAATAATGCTGCTGCTAGCTCATGGACAGCTCTACTCACGCTCTCCGTCTCTGCAAGATTTGGAAGGGAATGATTCAGATTTCTTTTGGCACAGCTACTAGCAGACATACAACTGTCTGTCAGGTTGCTCACGTCACATCTAGGTCATCAAGCTCAGTTTGAGCCTGCGCAGTGCACTTGGCGATCAGGAAGTGAGTGCTTCTAATTGACTTCACTTTTCTCTGTTGAAGTCTACTGAGCTACTGATTGAAACTGAGCTTGACGACGTAGATGTGACGTGAGCAACCTGTCTGACACTTGTAAGTCTTCTAGATGTGCCAAAAGAAATCTGAATCATTCCCTTCCGAATCTTGCAGAGATTGACAGCGTGAGTAAAGCTGTGCATGAGCTAGCAGCAGGAGCAACTTTACAACTCTCTATGGGCTTCTCTCTTGACTTTATGCCTCCACTTCCACCCAATTGTCCGCAAGCTTCTCCATCCGTCTATACGGTAATTTCTTTACTGTGCGACAGAGAGTTGAGGGGTTAGGACGCAATCTTTAGCCTATTTTTACAAAAACCGCTGGGCCATTACGTAAGATACAAAGTATGAGCCTGTTATGCATTGTCGTGTTTCTTTAGAAATTGATGATGATGATTTATTTGTCTAAGAGAGGACATTTGTTTCCACCATAGATGCATACATAATACAAACACACATGCATAACATATTAAGAACATAAACATATAAACATCTACAAAACAACAAGAGAGCATACTTGACGTATCAAAGGCCGATTCCTGTATTTAGAGCTCGTATAGATACAGGAAACAAACTCTTACTAAACTTGGCCTTCCTATAAATAATGGACAAATGGAGTCTTTAAACGCCTCAGATGTAAAGGTATTCGCTGTCAAATTGACGCAAAAAATGAATGGGAGTCAATGGAATGCTATAGCAGGTGATGGTCTTCTACAATGGCGGCTCCCGAGCGAAGCTTCAGTTTCCGGCTGATGAATTACCCCCTATTACACATCTTCTGAAGGAGTACAGAATCTCCTGATTAAAACACAGGCAAACTGTGTAAACCTGCAAATTAACGTAATGCTCGTCGCTTTAAAAACATTTATTATTTAAAAATGACATCGTCCCTATGGCTTGTAGTGTCTCTGGCCTGGAGGACAATTTACAGTATAGCACTTGCCGGGAGTTTATTTGAATTCTATGTTATTAGACATTTGGGAATACATTCAATATTAATGGAATGGCTGTTTTTGATGAGAAAAAAATATTTACCTCATATTTCAGCAGTGAGACAACTTGAATGACTCTTAAAAGCAGCACTGATTTAGTCATTATTCCTTGGATTGTGGAGGGTTCTGTCTTATCAACTCTTCCAGCAAACAAGCTTGAACAGGAAGACTGAAGTCTGATAAATCAAAACACCAATGGTTAAATATACAACTTAGATGCCCCCTGGGGCAAGACCAGAGAAAATCTCATCTCAAAACATGCAAGATTTAGTCAGTCGAAACCGTTTTGATGTTAATTAATCTAATTGTGTCTGGAAAATAATGATCTTTGACTGAGGGAAAATATGTTGAATATAAAAGATTTTTTGTGTGAATATCATTTGAAATATTTTTACATTATGTGCCAGGACAACTAAATTTAGAAATATTTCTATTTCTTTTTAATAAAACATGACGCATTATCCTGCACGCTAAACTAGTATCTAAATGTGTTTCCAAGTAAATGCACATTGGGGGCATCTTCCCCTTTTAAACGACTTTGCAATCTTCTGATCCATTATATGTGAAATGTATGAGAGAGAACACTTGTCAAATAGACATGTTTAATAGACCACAGAATTTTCTACTTGGCCAATTTGAATAAGCCTCGAAGCATTTACACTTAGGTCTACTTTAAGCCTCGCAAAGATCATATAGCGTGAATTTAGCTTGTGATGGAAAACTTAATCATACCCTGCAACCTTTTTTTTTAATGCTCATCTCCTCTATAACGATTTAATACCTCCAAATGGTTGCTAGGAAATTAGAGGGCAAGGGTATTGCATTTGTAGGTCTGCACCTCCTGAATAATTGTACATGTTACAGTACATGTTTTTTCCCCTGACTCTAAACATTCATTTTGGATGCATCCATCTGACTTTTTCACCTTCTCATTACAGTCTGTTTGAGAAAAGACAGACTTGCATGCCTGAGTTGCGTGTACATGTGAGTCACTGCTCATGCTCGTCTTTTTGAGATTTTTCTACACAAACAAATTGTCCAAAATAAATGTTATGAAAGCACACATGCATGGAATATTAATATTTTTTATTACTAAAGTGCAGGTGTAAACTTTTAATTAATAATTCAAATTAGTAATTAGAAAGTAAGAATTAATAATAATATGCAGCATGTGCCATGATGCATTAGTTTAGTTAGAAATCCACAAATAACACAATCACTAACAATTACAACTGTGACAAGACGAGCTAGTCTAATAATCACATTTTGGTCACACTTTATTTGAAGGTGATTGTATTTACTCAAATAAGTACTGAGTACATGTATTTAACTACTTATAGCCTGCTTAGTATAGAGTTAGGATTAGTTACTTGTACTAATCCATTATTTACTGTTATTACTATAGTAAGTACATGTATAGTAACATGTAACTATGTCACCTTAAAATAAATTGTTACCCACATTTTTATAGGCTACTGATGGAAACCTAAATGTAATTTTTGTTCTTTCTTGTTAATTTCTATTTTTTAAAAATACTGGATCATTTCACAGGTAGTTCAATTTATTCTTTAGCCTGGATGCCAGCCGAACTTAGCCCCGCCCACAACATTTGAGGTCGGGAAGTTTGGTCTGGGCTTGATCCATTGTGGAGCAACTATGCGTGAACCAGAGCTGTTCGGACCAATCAAATTGTCAGTGCAGGCTTCATTCAATGATGGACAAATGGTTAACAGTAACGTAATTATTGATGTCTCCAAAGAGTGCTTGGGTTGAATTCGTTTACAACAAAGGTGGCTGCCGCTGGAGAATGTAGATGTGTAGATTCCACCATTGCTGATGATATCCATCAAGATATCGACAGCGCATTCATTTTAAAAGAGGAACAGAGAACCGCGATCAAGGCAGTTTTTGTGCCCTCAGAGAATATATCCTCAGAGAAGAGGTTATGCAACAGCGACTATGCTTGTAAAGGCAGGTCAGTGAAATGTAAAAACAATCGTCTAGATATTTCTATCACAACTTTGAGACCCCCGTGGAGACTCAAGAATACCATCAAGATTCACATAAACAAGAGGCTAACAGGCTTTCACTCCTGTACTTATCAAAGTCTGTGAAGAGCCACCACTTTGTCATCGACACAGCCAATATTAGATCTCCTGAGATAGGCTGACATTATAGTTGAGTTTGTATTGAATGTCAAGGAAAAGTAGGAAGTCAGAAGTTTTATTTAAACTGCAGGATACTGTCTGCTGCTGATTCTATTTCATATTCACAAGCTGGTCCGTGTCAGGATTTAATTGTTGCCAGAGACATTGATTCCCATGGCTAAGTATTGCTCAGCATCCTGAGGACAACTAATTACAAGATAACATCTTGTAACAAGTAACATCTTTTTGTGCAAAATAGGTTTGATTCAAATGTTTCTATGACAATTACATAAACTAATCTCTGCATTGGATGGTACTGTGGTTTGATACAATGTTTATGAGTGACTCATTTGAACCGATTTGCTTAATAACATTGATCTATCCAGGAACGAAACAAGTGTTCTATCTTTACGACTGAGTCATTGAATCATTCACTCAACCAATTAATTCAGGATCAAAACTAATATGTCATTGTATCATTCACTCAACCCATTTGCAGAAAATACTGATTGATTCAAGAAATGAAATAAATGAGTCATTGAATCATTCACTAAACCGTTTTGTTCAAAGCAAAGTACTTACATTGCGAGCGCTAAAAAGTTTGTTCTAGTATGAATGGGCGTTGCTCCGAGACGCATAACATCTGCTTCTGTTTTTGGTTTGGGAATATTTTTGTTGTTGCAGTGAAAATAGATAAAGAAACTGGCAATGTCTCTAAAATGTAAATCACTTTATATCAACGTCTTGTTTACTGAACTATCGTATTGTTCAATCGTGCTGTTGGTCAGGATACATGAACTATCGTATTGTTCAATCGTGCTGTTGGTCAGGATACAAGAATGACTGCTATATTTGGAACAACAGCTAGCAGTCTTGCGCGTGTGATATAAATCAATGTTCTCGGTATTGTTATCTTGAACTGATTGTTTGTAGCTGATTATTTAATGTGTGCATTCCTCAGATTCTATCTACTGTATGAACCTAAGAATGTGAGCAACACAAAGGCAAGGGAAGGCAAGTTTATTCATATAGAACATTTCATACACTGGCAATTCAAAGTACTTTACATAGAGAGAAAACAATCACAAAATAAAAGCGAGGAAAATTCAAACAGTTAATCAAAAGCTTTACGTTCGTAGAAAGGAATCATAATAATCACACTATAGCAATTCATAGAGCTTTGCATAGAAAATAGATACAAAATGAAAGCAGGTGGAATTAAAGCAGTTATAAAGGAATTCAAAGAGATAATAGATACAGTTATACAATTTAATTAGAGAACAATTAATTAAAATAGTAAAAAGATGATACACAGAATAAACTTCTCATCTGCCAAAACACCGGTGTACAGTATTTTATTTTGACTATGAGATTTATTCAGTATTCTTCTGTGGATTTTTAGTAGAACCGTGGATTATCTGAGCACCAGATTAGAAATCTATACCAATCCAGACCAGTAATCTGTACAAGTCACCACAGTGTTCTCTTGATAATCCGTACCAGACTAGTAATCTGTAGTTACCACATTGTTCTCTTGATAATCCTACGCTATCTCACGACCAATTCGTATGAATTCGACGAATGATTAAAAAGTGTCTAATTCGTACGACCTCATTCGTTCGAATTCGTACGATTTGTCTGAACCCACATGATGGGTAGGTTTAGGGGCGGGGTAAGGGGTAGGTCACTCATACTAATTCATACGAATTGGCCAAATTCGTTCCTAATTCGTACGAGTGAGGTTGTATGAATTGTTACGAATTAGCCACATTTTAATCATTTGTCGAATTTGTATGATTTGGACGTGAGATCGGGTTGGATAATCTGTACCAGACTAGTAATCTGTACTAGTTACCACAGTGTTCTTTTGATAATCCGTACCAGACTAGTAATATTCTGTAGTCACCACAGTGTTCCCTTTATAATCTGTACCAGACTAGTAATCTGTACTAGTCACCACAGTGTTCTCTTGAGGATCTGTACCAGACTAGTAATATTCTGTAGTCACCACAGTGTTCTCTTTATAATCTGTACCAGACTAGTAATCTGTACTAGTCGCCACAGTGTTCTCTTGAGGATCTGTACCAGACTAGTAATCTGTACTAGTCACCACAGTGTTCTCTTGAGGATCTGTACCAGACTAGTAATCTGTACTAGTCACCACAGTGTTCTCTTGATAATCCGTACCAGACTAGTAATCTGTACTAGTCGCCACAGTGTTCTCTTGAGGATCTGTACCAGACTAGTAATCTGTACTAGTCACCACAGTGTTCTCTTGAGGACCAGACTAGTAATCTGTACTAGTCACCACAGTCTTCTCTTGATAATCCGTACCAGACTAGTAATATTCTGTACTAGTCACCACAGTGTTCTCTTGATAATCTGTACCAGACTAGTAATCTGAACTAGTCACCCCAGTGTTCTCTTGAGGATCCGTACCAGACTAGTAATCTGTACTAGTCACCACAGTGTTCTCTTGAGGATCCGTACCAGACTAGTAATCTGTACTAGTCACCAAAGTGTTCCCTTGACCGTCATGAGTCAATCCCTCCACAGGATTTAGTGCAAAACACCGGTTCATCGTATCAATCAGTTCCATTTGAGTTCAGTTTAGAATCAAAAGGAAGAATACAGTAGTTTCGAATCAGAGAATGCAGAAATAAAATATACAGTAGTGTAATCAGTCGGACGCACAGTGTACTCTTTCAGTAAATGCACAGCTAAACAGATGTGTTTTGAGATTGATTTTAATGTGACTACTGTATACATCTGATCTATTCAGCTGTGGCTGGCAGAGCTCCGAAAGTCATCATGATATTGTGGATATAGTATATTGTTAAGCCAATGCCAAAGCTTTATCCTGTTTGGATAAATACTTTAGCTGTGATTGCAGGCCTGTTTTGTTGATGATAATGGCATATAAATTGATTTATTGATAAAGTGATATTAGAGTATCTATCTGTCGAAAACAAAATATTTTTTGGGTTTGCTGATCAAACAGTTTTGTTGTCCATTTTACCTGTCTGAGATTATGTATTGATATAGCAAAACAATGAAACCAAACAAGTTCAATGCAGATGAGTACCAATATTTTTTTTTCCAAGCATGCAATTATGCTATGCAATATTGAGTTTATTGTTATGCAAGTCTGCAAAGTGCATCCAGCGCTGCTTGTTCGACACATTAGTACAACCACAAATTTTATTGAAATTGTTGCTCTTAGGGAGATGTCAAGAGGCCCGGAAAGGATGAAAATGTTTGGGAGGGGTGGTGATGACAGCTGTTTGGAGTGGAGTCCATGGCTTCCTGATTTCTTACAGCATAAATGCTCCTTCATTTTCCATTGGCTTAATCCCAGATGGATTGGTCTGGACTGAAACTTCACTGCTTTTCCTCACCCTTCTTTCAAATAATGTGAGCGAGCGCTGTGTTGGAGAATGGAGAGCCAGTGATTTGTTGCAGCAAAAGTTGTGCTCTGCAGTACACCAATCACACGCATTTCAGACAGCTGCGTTTGTTAGTGCCTCGGCGGAGAGGAATCGGATGATATACTATGTTCAGTGGTCAAGCATGAATTCAGTTTATGGTTGTGACGTTCCCAGCTGGGGCTGTTCAATTTCATGCGGTCTTTAAGTTGTGTGAGACCACATTTAAAATCTAAGATTCAGAATCAAATAGAAATTACCCTAGAAATAATGTTTTAAGATATGAAGCAAAAAGAGCCATTCTAAACAAATTCATGGTTATTCAAATTTTCACTTAAATATACCCATATATTCTTCGAAGTAAAAGTTGTCATAGTAGGGTAAACTTGTTTAGTGGTGAGCAGGACAATAGGGGAAATATGACGTTTGTGTTCTCATTTTCTCCAGTAACAAACATAAAACAAAAAATTAAATAAATGAAAAAAAAAATCTATGATAGGCTTTTCCATTATATTTCCAAAAGTGGAAAGAAATACAACGGTCAAAGAGAGAAATAAGACAGATTTACTGTACTGTCACTTCAGCCAACGTATAAAAAGACCTTGCAACTATTTTTCTTTTGTAATTGAATGAGATCCCTTGGACATGGCTGTGGTTACACAAGGTAAAAACTATATAAATACTGTTCGTTTTCTCACACAAACCGATGTCTTAGGCCATCAATGTGTACTTACATTTACGAGTCATTAAATCATGTTTAATTTGGACTTCTCTGTGCATGCTCTTTGAGGTGGACCCCCTATACGTGCATTATATGACTGATAGACAACAACGGTTTGACCGAAAAATATCAAAATGGAAAAACTGTGGAAACAAAGACACCTAGATCTTGGATGCCCTTGAGGTAAGCTAAAACATATCAAAAATTAATTTCAAAGTGAACTATCCATTTAAATGTATTAATAGGGCTTCTATTACTCCTAATGTATTGTATTAGATCTGATACTGTCATCTATTTGGGTTATTTAGTGTTTAGCAATGTTGTTGATCTGTGTTGTGCTACTTTCATGTTATCAGTGTGAAGCTGCTTTGATACAATCTGTATTGTGAAAAGCGCTATATAAATAAATGTGACTTGACTTGACTTGATCTATGCAACACATCTACAGTAGGTTCTTATTTGGACATGTTTTGCGAATGCCCAACAGTGGTTCCTTTTTGGACTTTTGTAAGTAATGTTCTTTCGGATATTTGGATATACCGCAAGACCCTTTGCTATTTCTTCTTTTAGATGACTCCTCACTCCAGTTGAATTCTCAACAAAAAAGGACCTTATTGGCAGGAAGAACTGCTGCCAAAAAGACTATTTTAAAGCTATGGATAGAACCATCCATACCTACAACTTTCATTAGCTTGTACTTTCATCTTGTTTTAGAGACATTGTATTGCTGGAAGGTACCACTGCCAAGGTCAACAGCTCAAAGGACAAGACTATTCAGATCTAGGCAAAAATTGCGGATAATTTGTTAGATAAGCTGAGATTTTGACATACGACATTGCCCTCTCTCCCCTTTTCCTTCACCCTCCATATTCTACAAATCCTTTTAATGTTTTTTTTTTTGGTTTCTTTATATGTGTCCACAGTTTTCATGGCATCTGTTTGTATATAGTTCATGTGAATTCAGATATGTTCCTGATATGGTAAATAAGATACAAATTTAGAATAAAAATAAGAAGTTTGTTTTTCTCCAATGGCATTGTAGACATCACGTTTCAGTGGACAGCACTCCAACTCTCCCACAAGGGGGAGACAGTCTAAATTGTCATAACAGGTGCTAGTCATCAGAATGCATGCTGGGGGAGAAAATCAGAAACGCATTTGGAGTTTGGAAATATATTTACATTTAATCAGTTAGCAGACGCTTATGTCCAAAGTGACATAAAAATTAGGGGAAGAGAAACGATCAAACCAACAATAAGGCAACAACATGTTGCCAAAATAAGATTCTTGAAAATGGCTAGAATCAGCAGCTTGGGTTAAGTTAGACAAGGCAGTCCACCAGCAGGCAACAGTCAAGGTAAAGGTCAGTGAAAATGATTTTGTGCCTCTTTATGTTTATTTGCAGAACACAAGCTTCTGGAAGTAATTTGCTATGTGTTGATATACGCCGGTAATTGTTATGTTGAAGATGTATTCAAACATACATTAAGTACAAACAAGTACATAAATACAAATGTAATGTATATTAAATAAATGGTGTTTTCTGTTCCAATTTCTTTAGGATCTGCCAAGTGAGATCCCATGAGCATGAGATCCTGTAATCTAGAGTGACCCTTGCTTGTGTAAGTATTCGGCATTTCTTCTCTTCTCTTGCCAGTTTCCTAATCTAGTAGTCTAATAAACCTGGCATTGTGTACTACAATGATTGGCTCTTTGATCAAAGCTCTGTTCTTTTGTAAGTCACTTTTGATAAAAGTATCAGCTAAATGCATAAATGTTTAAAAGTAGGGTACAGAGAAAAATTAGTGCCCACCAAAAGTCAATTACTATGTTACCTTTTACTGTGCTAAAGTTTTTTTGCACCGTCTCGCAATGTCTAGCTGAAAACATTCAGTATTCAGGCAACCCGAATGATTAATAACCATCAAAGAAAAAAAGAGTTTCATATCAAACACTTTGTGTGACCTAGCTTCAGCACACACAGTTAACCATGTGTTTAATTAGTCTTTCCTCAGCTCTTCAATTATTTAAGATTGCCAGGGGTTTGATTGCAGGTTAATTAATGGGTTGACTCTCAGGGGCACAGAGGTGTGAGATGAATCATGTCGCCGGCTCCATGCAGACAGACAGAAGCTCCCTCGGGGTCTACTGTCCAACCACTGGAACCCTGATAATGATCAGGCTTATCTTACCACCTAGAAAGGATTTAGCACATTTGTTACAAGTTCACCCGTGTGCAATACTGAGATTGCTTGTTTTCTTCATGCGTAATAAGAGTAAGGCTATTTTTTATTGTCCGATGAAGGTGAGGTAATGACATTGGCAATTTTCTGAAAAATCTCTGCCCATCGGAAATCTTTTCAAATATTTCCAGAAATGTTTTACTCCTAAATTAGATTTTTTTTTTTGATAATGTTGGATAATGAATGCTCTCCGATTGGTTTAAATTTCTAGGAGATAAAAGTCATTTCCTGGAAAGTGAAGCGCTGTAAACTCTGAAGCACCATATGATGGAGGCTAAAAACAAAAATATAAAAAAGTGTTTTTATCTGTTTTATTAATGTTATTAGATGTGAGAATGTTGAATGGTGAGTTTAAGGTCATGACAAAAACAAATTACATTACGATACATTAACTTATCACCAAATAATACATTTCCTGATATATTAATCTGGTACATCATTTCATTTAAGTCATCAAGGCAGGCTTCAATTGACTGACGCTGCTTTACAGTAAGACTTCTAAGAACAAAATGTGATCTTAAAGGGTCATAAAACCCCCCTCGTTCAGCTCAAGTCTAGCTCACAATCTTTTGAGTAAAAAATGCAACTTAAATGGGATGGGAGTGAGTTTGGTATAGCCATCACCCTCATCGCCAATGTCCCATGCATATTGACTGTAACTAGCAGTGGCAAAGTTAAAGTCTTATGAAATACACTGACACTTTATTATTGTCCTTTCAAAAGTAACTGAATGCCCTGCTACATATACAGTAATCGTAATTCTTTATAATTATTAAATATATAATTAATATTATAAATATAATATTAATATAAATATAATATATAATATTATAAATATATAAAATAAATATAATTAATTCTTTAATTATTTAAAACATATTAATGTAGGCTACATGTATAAATATAATGTCATTATAAAATATATAGGGGTTTATATATACACTATAAATGCATTTGAAAATTATTAATTTTACGGCTTAAAAAAATCGTTACGTGCACAGCCTAGATCTATGCGCCCCCTGAACACCCATATAAAGATGGCTCTGCGGAGGTGGATGACTTCTCATTTTAGACACATACCTCTGAAGGGATAGAAAAGTCCTCAGGACTTGGTACCACATCACTTCGCTAGACGCAACTTGGATTGGTTGTCAACAAGGCGAAGTTCACCATTCTCCACTTCTCGCAGCTCTCTCTCGAGAAAATGTTTGCGGCACACACTATAGACCATTTCACAAGATGTAAACAACACTGGTCCAGAAGCACTTCCTGTTTCAGTTTTTAACACTACATAAAAGCTGGGATAAAATAGAACCAACAGAACATTTAAAACTGAATCAAAAATTTAAACAAACATCTTTAAGATGTTTTCTTTACATGTGAAATAAAGAAAACGGTTACAAACTGAAACAGGAAGTGCTTCTGGGCCAGTGTTGTTTACATCTTTTGAAATGGTCTATAGTTTAGATCATAGACTGTTTAGATGCGTCCGTGGTTGATGGCAAACCAACCGTCCAGAGCCAGAGTCTAGCCCTGGCAGCATCGCAGGGAAACATATTCAATCCACTTGGACTTTGCACCATGAAAACAAACACTTGCGTCTCATGATTGCCTCTTATATCTACTACGCGATATCACAGTTTGACATGTCTGTCACTGAAAAGATCCACGTGGTGTCATGAATAATTAAGAGACAGTGTCTTCTCATATGAAAACTCAGTCTCATTAATAATTATGAGTCACACTCACACGTGGACACGATGAAGATTTTAAACCCGGAAGACGAAAAAAGCAACAAAAAAAAAACCTCAAACTTAACCATTTTAACTCTACTATAAAATCTAACAGATGCTAACATCGTCTTCAATGGTGTTCAACACACACACACCTCTGTTAAAATGTCAGAAAATTTGGTTTAGGGTTTCATGACCCTTTAACTTTGACCTGTTGCTTTTGTATCTGTCTAATTAACTCTCCAAGATTCTATCTTTCATCTGTAGGGAACTAGATTTAAAAAAGCTAATTAATCCAATATGAAAAACACTGACCCTGATGTTGTGTAATTTTGGTTTCATTATTAGTGTAACAAAACTTCACAATTCACAGAACTCTTCAACACCATTTTATCAACTAATTAGCACTAGAATCAGCAGAGAGATATCTGCTCTCTAGTGAATGTCTGCTGTCAGTGCTTTGATGATTCCCTATTCTCCAGTTGTTTTCCTTGACTGCTCATCCATCTGTGTGTTTTGTCCACAGATATAACTTAACCCCTGTGGACAGGCTTGTGTTTTAATTAGATATTGTCTAATTAATTACTTTTTTTTCGTGGAATGTCACTCAATGGGAATAGGTTATTGGTGAATCAGGCAAATCAAAGCAACTTTCTGTTGCCCAGAGGAAAACGGCCATGATGGTTTATGAAATACACTCACCTAAAGGATTATTAGGAACACCAGTTCAATTTCTCATTAATGCAACTAATCAACCAATCACATGGCAGTTGCTTCAATGCATTTATGGGTGTGGTCCTGGTCAAGACAAACTCTTGAACTCCAAACTGAATTGAGCAGTGATTTAAGCAATTTTGAGCGTAGTATGGTTGTTGCCAGACGGGCCGGTCTCAGTATTTCACAAATGCACCCTGCGTTTCCCCGTGAAAGAGAGGAAACATAAATGGATCCTAAGTGGCCTATCATACCCCTTAAGTCATTGCGCTGGTGACGACAGCATTTTTATTAATTAAAAAAAAAGGACAGCCGAAAGTTCGGTGGTGGATGGCAAATTCACATTTAAATGCAAGTGAAGTATTATGTTTTCAATTACTCAAATAGAGAAACCAGAGGTTTTTTTTTTTTTAAATCATCGGCGGTGCCAGGGCTGAAACATCCTCCCAAGTCTTCCAGTAAAATATAAAACAAAAAAATGGCAATAACCAATTATGTCTGTCTCAATAGCTGTTTACCCAGTTATATCAAATGAATGATCAGGAAGGCTGTACTCTCGCACCGTTTTTGCTTGGCGCCAGGAGCAGTAATAGGGAACACCTGGTTGCACAACTAGGAAATCCCACAAAACCTACATGGTCCGTGGCCTTCGAAGGATGCAGCCTTCACATTGGGATACAGCTGAGATACAGTAGAGATATAATATGTGCAATTGTAGTAAGAGAGGGAATTTAAGATTCAATTTTTTCTTTAGTGGTGAGGGGAAGGTTGTATGGCAGATAATTAGAGCCTAGTAATTGTATTGTGCTCTCAAGCTGGGGGAAAGCTGGGTGTCATGGCAACTGATGGAAAAGTGAGTCATCTGAGATTTTTGTGTGCACATGTGGGTGTGTGTCTGCTCGTGAGTGTCTACTTGGGAGTTTTTGTGACCACTAAAAGGGATGTACATCAGTGATTTTCACATTAATTTCAGGTACATGTGGAATAAGTGTTCTGTTTGTTTGCAGCAAGCAAGCATAAGGACTTTTTTGTCGGAGCACTTTCACATGAAATACCCCATGCATCTATTTCTGATGAATTAAGAAGACATATGATTGAAGGGAGCATATATCATGAAAAATCTCACATAATTCTCACATAAGAGTTTGATGTATTATATGTAAACATACTTTCGGAATAAATAAACATTTAAAAGTAAAAGGATAGTTGGTATTACTGGTATTTTGAAGAAGCAGGGCAACATCATTACTTGGAATCCTATCCTATCAATGGTGATTTCGCTTAGGAAATTGAACAATTTCAAATCTTAAGCAAAAAATTGAGATGGAAGTTTCCGTAATAAATATATTGTGGGGGGAAGTTTGTCGAACAGGTTTTTTTTTTCTTTAGTAGCATCTTGAAATCTTGTCAATGTGTCGTTAAAGGGATTCTATGCAGTTTTTTTAGCTGAACTGAACAACGGATACAGTGTTCTGTTGTGATGCACAGTCTTCACACGGACGCACGCTTCAATCCGTTGCCGGGACTGAGAGACTCTATATTTGTTACGGTGAAATCACAAAACCTAATGCGCAAGAAACGTGTCCCTGCTTGATATACAACCACTAATAAACAATCGGTTTTGATGGGGTACGGATTATAACCCAGAACCTCTGACACGCTTGGCAAAAGTTCTGCCACTGGACCATTAAAGTTCATGGGGATAATTGTCGGATCTATGTATTTAATCACGTGAAAATTCTCACCACTAACATATATTAGATCTCATTAATTGACAAATTAAACACAATGTACTATTGTATACTATGTAACACGTCACCCCATGTCAATTCATGCTGTTCTTTTGAACTCTATATTTCTCAAATCCTGAAAAAATGTATCACTGTTTTTACAAAAACTGTTTATTTTTTTTCTTGAGCACCAAATCAGCTTTAGAATGATTTCTGAAGGATCATGTGACACTGAAGGCTTGAGGAATGATTTCCTCTATTTTGTAATTCTTACATCAATAAAGGTAACACTTTACAATTAGGTCCTATTCGTTAAATGCATTAACTAACTTGAATTTAAAACGAGCAATGCATTTGTTACATTATTTATTAATGGTTGTTAATGTTAGGTAATAATAAAAATGCAACTAATTTTTAGTTATCTAATCATCACATGTTGATTCAGGCTCATTACATATTAACATGACAAATTGTTATTAAATGTTGAAATTAAACTAATTAAGAAATGTTTTAGAAGTATAATTCAATGTTTGCTCATGTTAACAATTGGAACCTTGTTATCAAGTTATAAATTACTTAAACTGTAATTTTAAAATACACAATTTTACTTTTTTCTTTCAAATAAATGCAGCCTTGGTGACCTTAACATACTTATTTAAAAACATTATAATTATTTTATCATTTTAAGTGAACCTCAGTCCGGATTAGAAAGTGGCCTCGAACAGCTGAAGGGAAAGACATAATGAGCCAGAAAAGACTGTTGTGCCACCAGCAATCAAAGAGATGTGGAGACCGTGATTAAGAATGATCCTCCCACAGGGACATATAAATCACAGCTGATGATACTTCAGACACAGCGAGACATGGGGCACAAAATCCATAGTTGGTATTTGACTCAAAATGCTTCAGCTGGGAACTAACGCCATCAGTCTCTGTCACTCAAGTTGGTTGTCAAAAACAACATTAATTGAAAAACATCTGTATTGTTAAGATTCAATGAAAGCTCATGGAGGCATCACTGCCGTGAGGTGTGTCCAACAGACAATGAATCATATGGGATGAAACATTTCGGGCGAAGAGGAAAAGGTTATCTGCCAAATTCTGAAAAAGAAATGGCCGTGTTAATGTCATGGCAGTTTGAAGATGTGTCTCATGCATTTTATTTAGATGTGACTAAGCAGTACCTGATGGCAAAAAAAGTTCACACAGGTTTGCCTGCATGGAATTGCCTTTCAGATGTTCTCTGTATTGTGCCATTTTTGCTTTAAACTGCTGATCTAATTAAAGAACGTGTCTGAGCTACCCCAGGCATAATGAACACTTTTGAGTTTGGCTGGAACTGCCACCTTATCGTGGTGGAGGGGTTTGAGTACTCGAATGATCCAAGGAGCTTGTTGTTGTCCGAGGCTATATGCCCCTGGTAGGATCTCCCAACATAAACATGTAGGGCCCTATGAATTGTGTAATTGGCAAATTAACGCGGAATCTTGTGTTAACGCGGAATTTCGACTTTTATATATTTGGTTTGAAATTCTGTGAAAGACCTGGGGAAGTAAATCTGGTTGACACAATGGCCAAGACACCATGGCCTACCTCAGCATTTTTTCTGACCATGTCCATCCCCTGTAAGGCCACCATGTACCCATTCTCTAATGGCTACTTCCAGCAGGATAATATACCATGTCAAAAAGCTCAAATTATTTCAAATTGGTTTCTTGAACATGACAAAGAGGTCACTGTACTACAGTAAAATGGCCCCCACAGTCACCAGAGCTCAACCCAATAGAGCATCTTTGGGATGTAGTGGAACAGGAGCTTTGTGCCCTTGATGTGCATCCCACAAATCTACATTAATTGCAAGATGCTATCCAATCAATATGGGCCAACATTTCTAAAGAATGCTTTCAACACCTTGTGAAACCAATGCCACATAGAATTAAGGCAGTTCTGAAGGCAAAAGGGGTTCAAACACAGTATTAGTATGGTGGTGTTCCTAATAATCCTTTAGGTGAGCAATATATATATATATATATATAAATATATAAATTGATGCTGTATATTGTTGTAAAACACAGCATATTTAATAGAAAAAACAATGACAAAACCAGACCTGAAATTATGCTTTTTAAAAGTCTCAGAAAAGGCACTACAAAATATTTACTACTACAAAAAAAAACCTGAAAAGGAAAATGCGGAGTAAATGTCAGCTTTGATAAGATTACAAAAATAATATTGTGAAAACAGCACTAAGGATTATCTGTTATTAACAACAATTCCTGGCAGTCCAACATAACCACTATAAAGAGTTGTAGTATCTGCATCTCACAGGCATGATAAAGCTCGATAGAAGTGGTCACTTAAGGCTTATCCTACTATGACCGGAGTGCTGTGGTCTCAGTGCCTCCTAGTGGATATCATAATGCTGCAATGGTGGTTTGTCTGTTCACTCAATCTGTTCTTTGAGAAATGCATTAAAACAGTCATCGTAAAAATTCATGTTTATTCTTTGTACTTGGCGTGTGTGTGTGTATGTGTGTGTGTCTGCGCATAATTTAGAGTGAAGAGTTATGCTGTCTTGTATAATTTTCTGATTTAAATGTATCTAGGAAACTCATCTCTAGAACTTAATTTGAATAGGCTGAGAGATTGTCAGGAAAAAAACATAGTACGATACAAATGCATAAACATGTGTTTATTTTTATTTGTTGCTTTATTTTATTAAACCTTGTGGAATTTATAAAGACATCTCACTAGGCAGAAGCAATCTGTAAATTTAATTTCAGTATTGGATAGGTGTTTTTTTTTTTTTTGTTAGCAGGTGTTTGTTGGTATATAGGATCTGCGGGACCAGCTAGAGAAGAGCAAGCAGAACTGGAAGATCCAGGTAGAAACCAAGAGCAACCAGCATACTCTGGAGCTCAAAGAGGTTTTAGAGAAGTTACAAAAGGCTGAGTTTAGGATCAGCGAAATGGATAAGTCCCATGAAGAGCAAAAAAAAAAAAAAAAAAAAGCCACCCTACTTGTTAAAGAGTTGGAGCTGGCTGAGAAGATGATGGGCGATTATGAAGCCCTGCATAAGAGAGAAGCTGAGGGTCAGTGAGAACTGACTGCAAACTGTGGAGGCAGATCACAACACCCAGGATGTTAATAAAATCAAAAATAACTCTGAAGAGAAGATTAAACTAAAAAAGAATATGGAAAAAACTCACAAAAAGGGAAAAATAAGTCTCCACTTTAACAACCCAAGTAGACACCCTAAAGACCCAAATAATTGCCTTGGAGGAAAAGGTTTGTTTGAGAGAGAATGCGGCAGAAGGATTCTTAAGGGAGAAGACATGTTGAGGAGAAGAAATCCAATGATGCATCAGGCCAGCTGGTGATTATTAGCCAAGAGTTTCTGAAGAAAGAGAGGAGCCTAAGTGAGCTTTATGTTTTATTGCTGGAATCTCCACGCCACTCTGCATGAGCGGAGTGGAGGATGAAGGAACAGAAACTGCAGGATGACATTAAAACCCTGAGAGAAACACTTGCTCCTGAGTCGGAAAAGTTTGTCTCCATACCACCGCCAATACTCTATGATGGATCCATCTGCTCCAGACACAGAGGTGGCCCGTCTATGTTAAAGGCTGCTGAGCACAGAAGATGCCCTGAGGAACGCTCTGGAATACAACCAACACGTGGACCAGCTAGTGCAGGCCATGTGTACCCGCCCAGACAAGAACCAGGCACATGCTAGTGCAAATTATGCAATTGGAATTCATCAAGACACTTCCTTCACACAAGAGAAAGGAAATAGATGAGGACTAAACAGTTATTGGATGTTTAAGGAAGAATGAAGGTGTAATGGGGAAAAAGACGGCAAGTTGATGCCTAGACTTTTGGACTAATGCTTCACTGGACATCTTATTTTTTTCCGTTTACAGTTAACACCAAAACAACAACTTTATAAATGAACAAACAGAAGCCACAATTTGAAAAACATCTAAAATGTTCTGAGATGCTATAAAAGACCTAATGGAATTGGTCAATGGTAGAACATGGGCAAACTGACACACCGATCCTGTAGACTACCTCTGAGATGGACAATGATATCTGACTTAACAAACGAGAGTGTTGGTCAGGAAAACGAACAATACCCTGCTATACTCCCAGTTGGTTGTAACCAGTTGCAGTTTAGAAAACATTTTTTGGCATCAGTTTACACCTTTTAATTTATTTGCCATTTATGCTTTTCACCTTTTTTAAAATGATAAACTGGCCAACTCTCAGCATAAGGTTTGAAGGATGGCAGAATACAATTCAGTTGTACTTTTTCAACTTTCTTGTATTTCTCTCTGTGCTGTTTTAACATCTCCAGGTTTATTTTCCTCTCTCTGTGCCCCTGGTTCATAAGCATTTACTGTAATTCCAAGCACAGGAACTAACTAACTAACTCTAACTGTCATTAACTCTCAAAAGTTCAGCCATGCCGCCATCTTTTAACTCATCTAGCTCAGTTCTCAGAAGATATTACTAAGGCAGCTCAGCAGGGACACTCAATAAGCTCAACGAGTCACATTTGTCTCATCCTCTCATGTTAGGTGAGGAGAGACACTGAGTTTTGCCAGCTTTTCACTCAAGCTCATCCATTTTTGGCTGCCATGTAGACAGGCTGTTGAGGGTGGTGTTTACCTTGTGACTACTGGTGACAACTCCCACTTCTCAATCAGTCTTTTTCACCACTCATCCAGAATGCCTGCTGCTCATCTGGGTCACTAAGAAGGGGACAATGTTGCTAAGAGGGCTCTATCGGTCAGGGAGTCACTCCACCGAACATCAATACCAGCGGTGCCTCCAAAACTGTAATACTCCTGTAAAGGATATAAAGGGATACTTCACCTCTGGAAAGATGAATGTGTATTTAAAATGGGTCATTTATGTAAAAGAAATGTGAAATTGTTTATGAATTTGGAGATTTCTAGACTGAGAAAAGCCAGAAAATGTATTGGCTTATGTGGATGAAAGACAACAACTCCCAGAATGCACTTCCTTCACTGCCCAAGGAGGCCACGCCTATCAGTAACAGAGTGCAGTAGTTAAACAAGTCTAGGCTACTAGTGAGTCTCCGTGATGAGTCTGCCCGAAAATGTGTTTCGAGATCGCCCAAAATGTCCGGGATTCGGCTTTTGCGTTCTACAGTCGCCATTCATTGTGTTTACTGTGGCGAGCATTATGAGGCTGAGGGAGAACAGCGTGAGGCCGGTGGCGGGATTACCGATGAGCGACACCTGTGAGACGCACTGGTCTCATATCTCTCATGGAGGAGTGGGAATTTTCTTAGGAAAAACGTACATCAACCTCAACATGAGCATAGTGGGACTATGTGTAACTTTTTGTGTAATTTAATATTTAAAATAAATATTTTTATTCATAAATATGTCCTCAATGGTGTACAAATATCTCTGCCAATTATATGGCTCATCCTCGTAAAGGAAGAATTTATTTTTATATACATGGATGGGTAAGTCCACGGAGGCTTCCATGTAGTTCCGCCATCTTGAAAAACTATAATAGCAGAGAGGGACATACTAGGCCAACGCGTTTCCACAACGCATTTTCGCTCAGAGCCAGCGTGACGTGACAGTGAGAGGCTCTTCACGACCAGAAAGTTTAAAAGGCTGCATTGCAAATCCTCGTTGCCAGAAAAGTCCAATAAGGGATAGCTTTTTTCAGGTGGATAGAGGAGAAAGAGTTCAAAAGAGACGCTGAAGTCCTGCTTTCTCCTCGACAGGTAAGTCAATGTTACAGTCTTAATTACCCTACAAGCTTTTTTTTGTTATGTACTTTATTATACAGACAGAAGAACATTTATATTTAAAAGTTGATGATGGTAACAGTATATACTGTATATAACAGTATATATAACAGTATATATATATATATATATATATATATACACACACACACACACACACACACACACACACACACACACACATCTCTTTAGTTGTATTTTATTAATGTTGTATATCTTCTATTCAACATTAAAGTTGTAATATTATTTTCAAGGAAACCATTAGCAAACCAAATGCATAGTCGCCGTCGCAATTGGAGAATTTCTCTTTTTACAACTAAGACTTTGTTTTTGACAATGTTTTATAGTAAGTCATAGAGCTTGTTTACGTATACTACTGTGTTGTGCGTGCATGTATATTTATTTATAGTGCAACCAGTCAGTTATTGTGAGCAGAATCTCAGCCTTTCATTGCACCTCTGCTTCTGCACCCTGTCCGCAGCTCGCGCTCCGTGAGCTGACAGCTCCGTCGCGCATGCGCAGGGCGTCTCCACTGGCTCGCTCGGTGCTGAAGTTGGGCGGATGGACGGAAAACACCGCTGATGGAGATAAAACGGCAGCATGCAACCTCAACGCGCGATACCCCCGATATCCGCATAAACACGTGTAACGACACCCTTTTAGAAGACTGACATCTAGAACAAAAGGGGTAAGGCGACATATGCTCTTTAACGGTCTCGGTGGTACCGCTAGCTCGCCAGCTAACGCGCTAGCCGTTGCCTCCTTGCGCTTAGAAAATCAAAGAGCCACTGCGAAAATGTAATAAAGTGGAAGCTACACTTCATTTGTCTAAAACAGCGGTTACTTTCAATTGCACTGCGCTGTTTTATAATAGAAATAGTTTGGGCTTTTTTACCTGCGATGACTTTAGTAAAGATGCTGGCTGTGTCGCAAAACCTAGCGTGATGCCTACCCAGACAGCATTTTTGGACATTATTCGAGAGGTTGGAACGTTCCAGCAGCATTTGTAACGCTCGAAAGCGTTTGGGGGCTTTATATGGGCGTTCAAACGATCGTTGGTGTTTCAACGATACCTAAAAATGCTGGAAGGTAGGATCCTTTAGGCTCTAGGTTTTGCCACAGATCCGTTTTTTGATTCCACTGCAACGGGGAATGAAGGCGAATTGCGGGATGACAGTCGTCTATTATCACGGTCGGAGGCTTGTATTATTTTGTTATATATCAGACGTTAAACTGTGACTTTTCGTACGATTATGGTAGCCGACAATTTCCTCACGGTTGACCGTAAGTAAAATAAGATGGAAGTTCTGAGCTTGTTTTTATTTATGGGTCTTGCAAGTAATTATTTTGTTTGCGTTCAGTTATTGATGACAGCCTACGTGATATTAAGAGTTTCCTTCCGGAGGAGGGCTGATTGCTCGACCATTCATCATCATACATGTTCTGAAGTTCCTCCCATTCAATTGCGCTTCTGGTTTTAATATGCAGTTGGTTGTATGAAACATGCTGTCTAATATGGGGAACATTTTGGGTGTCAAAAAAGATGTATGCAATGAAATGTACATATTGTAACTGCAACATTGTTTTACTTGTTTTGGACAGTTAAAATGTACAGAAAATGAGTCGGTAAATGAGCCTATACTTTATTATTCTTGTGATTATTTTCTTCTATTACTGATATAGTCAGGTTCATTGCATTTCAATTTGCTGTAATTGATAGGCTAATTTAAGATTCATTGGGTACTGCAGTTTATTTCCTTGCAGAAGTATTTACTTGTTTTTATTTTTCCACAATGTCTGGTTAAAAAACATGACCTAAATTGTAAATGTATCTTAGTAGTTTGAAGGTTTGATGGTTATTGTGTCAAATAGTAATGGGAGACTATACAGTACATCTTGAAATGCATAGTTAACTTATGGATTTTATGGGAACAATTTCACTGAATAAAGCAGTCTTTGCTTTCCACAATGCAATGTCATATATTATATTCCCCACTAAAGACGAATTTACTCAATAACCAGTTAACTTATCTAGTTTAATGAAAGGAAGGTTACTTAGTACTTTAAAACATTTAAATTACTGATTTGATTTATCAACACATGCAGTAATTCATGTAAAGTTGCAATGAAATAGAATAGTGAGAGATCTTTTTTTTTCATATTGTGACATACGTCGGAGTGAAACAGATTATCGACAATAAAAAAAGGTTGGATTTGGAGGGTGGAAGTGGAGGTGGATGAACGAAGCGACATTTAAGGGGAGGCGTTACCTGCACACCTCTGTCATTTTCATCAGAAGGTCCAGCATGATTAAGCTAGGGTCAAGGGTCGATTAAATAAATGAAACGCATATGAATTACGATAAGATGTGTAACATCCATTTAAAAAGTAGACTTTAAGGTTCTTTTCATTATTTATTTATTAGTACTAGCAGTAATATTTCACATCAAATACTAATTAAAGGAGAATTAGATATTAAGAAAAATCTTTCTTTGAGTGTAATCTAAAAGATTTACAAATTTGAATAATATCATTTGTTATCAGTTTGTGATAATTTATTCCCATTTATAGTTTATTTTATAGGCCAAGTTTAAAGCAGTTCTGATGCTTTCTTTGTGTTTTGATCTTTTTCTCAGATGTCTTATCCTGGATCATTTAGCCCCTGACTCAAGGAAAGGGTGTGCCTGCAAATACCAGGTGTTTGAAACCTACCTCCACCCACCTCCTGCGTTCTTCATCAGGCATGATAAGAGAAGATACAAGAGGCCACAATTTGTTTTCCAGCACTCTGCCCGTCTCAACGTTTGACATTACCGTCATGATTTTCTTACCTGATCTTTGGATGGATTGCTGCTAATTTGCATGGTAAGTTAGAGGTGGTTCTCTCCTAGATTGATTGCAAATGCATTGATGATGTGGTGAGAAATGTGGGCGAATTTTGTCCCGGTGTGAATATCACATGTATCGGAAGTGTGGTGTGACATGTTTCTCGAGCTAGGCTTTGTGGGTAATGGCTCTAGGAGGCTTCTGTTGTGCAGCCAGCCATGGCATGTGCTATGCATCACTTGCTGCCCTGGAATGTGTATGGGGAAGTGCACAAGGGCACACAAGACTTCCAATGGGAGAACGGGGTTAGAGGCGGGACGACTGCGGCATCCGAACATGCTCACACGCAGAGGCATATTCGCACATTGGAATGTAATTCCTGAGTGCACACCGATGTATTTTAACCGTTGTGCATCGATTAAAAAAAGATATGTACATAGAGGACAAAAGCTCAGACTTAAGTTTGGTATAATTTTAAAGAAGACCCTTGGCAGATTATTGCTAAAAATGTACACATGTAAATCCCCCCAAAAAGTTATATAGGTATAAGTTTATGAAAATTATTTTATTTAAAATATATATTTTATAAAACAAGTCGAACTATAAAACGACAAGAAAATCAAGGCCATAAATCTAAATAAGTTGTGTTCCAAAGTTGAAGTTGATATGAGCTTTCGCTAAGAGTTTGTTTGGGTGCATTTACAGATTTTCCCCATTGGGTGCCAGCAAAACTCCATTGGTGCACACAGTGATTGGATTTTGTTATTTGCAGTTGAGTTTTTCTCTCTCAATATTACATATTACATTGCATTGATATTAGCCACTTGCCACTTGTTTCTATATTCTACCAGACAATGTCTAATATGGGGATAACTCCCACTCTCTTGTCTCTTTAAACTTCCGGGTTCTGAATTGGTTGCTGTTAGGGATGGGGCCGATCCGATCCAGTATCGGTATCGGGACCGATACCAGCGTAATTCACGTATCGGATTTTTCCGATCCAACCTGCGGAGAAATCCGATATTTATGATCCATGTATGCGCTTTAACGTTGGCTGCTGAAATGACTCCAAAAGGGATTCCCCGGGGCTGCTAGTCTGCTAGCCTAGCTGGCTGCAAACTGAGGAATGGATATCCTGAACGGAGGTGCAGCTCAATCATAGACTGTAAAAAATAGGGCTCAATGAGACACACAGACGCCCGCTCAAGAAATCCATTCCGCAGTTTGCAGCCAGCTAGCAGGATAGCATTGAGCTACCAATATGTTTGCTGTGTGGAAATCCTATGGTGGAAATACTTCACACTGGAAACACCGCAGCAGAGCAAGACAGCAAAATGCAATGTTTGCAAAGCCGTATAAATTAAACTATTTGTCTGTGATGCATGTTTGCAATTCGCAGTCCAGAAGAGAAAGAGAGAGAGATCTCTCACGCGGTGCCACAGCACGCACAACACGACAGCCCTGCTTAATGAGTGACGACAGAGAAAACATAGCCTGGTTACACTTTAGATCTGTGATATTAGTCTGATTTCCAAAGATTAAAGAATATATTGAGGTAAAAAAAAAAAACATTAAACAATAGCCGCATTCTGTGTAGCCAACTTCCTTCCCATCGTCATTTCTCCGTAAAACTCAAACTTTAAGACAGAATCAGCACGATCGGTAATTGTTGTAAAATGCCGTCTCTGCTGTTGCTAAATTGCGGGACGCTTTTAATAATAAAAAGAGCTATTAAAAGCACAAAAGTTGCGCAAGAGGGCGGCGCGCGCTCCGAAACAGACAAGCAAATTATACTTTGGGCTTCATATGCGCGTCTAAACGATCAAATGTAGCCTGCACAAAAATGTCAAAACGACCGGCTTGGAGATTATCACTTAACTACGTTCATTTTAGACATAAACGGTTTATGGAAATAGTTGGGAGAAAATATGGTGCATCAGTAGACTATGAAATCCGCACTAGTTCTTAAAGGGGCAGCAGTATAAATGTGACGATTGCGACATTACTGCGAATCAAACAACAAAAGGCAAAGAGAAAATAACTCACAGCTCTTGAATGAATAACTTCAGCTTTAATAAGCATAAATCTATCTATGATAAACTTTGCAGTGCTATTTTACTTTTGATTACTTTATTATAATTCTTTTTAGACGATATACCTGAATAATGTTAGTAGACCTTCCTGAAATTAAAGCACTGTGTAGGCCTGTATAATGCGTATATCTTTGTTTAATTGTCTATCTATTGTTTAATATATCTATTATATATATATATATATATATATATATATATAATGACATAGGCTACATACGTACGTATCATCCTTGCTTGTAGAGAGGTGTTTATTTCAGCATCATATAAAATCAACAATAATGATAAATAATGTTAAAGCAAACACAGGTCTGGTATCGGAAAAGTATCGGTATCGGCCGATATCCAAAGTCAGGTATCGGGATCGGATCGGAAGTGAAAAAATGTGGATCGGTGCATCCCTAGTTGCTGTTTCAATCTGGGTCCATATGAGGGCGCTCATAGGACGAGTGCAGAATGAATGGAGGTCTATGGAGCTAAACCCCTCAAAATACATTTTTTTAGGATATAATTTTTGTCTAGTAATTTGAATGTTGTATTCGAAAGGAGATGCAAAGAAATTACACAATACTGGGTGAAAAAAAGTCTTTTAAAATGTCAATGACATCATACACATCGTATGCTTTACGGCAGTCCTTCAGTCACTTTGGTGCTTTCGTGCACAGATTGCCCTATTGGCCGGTGGAGGGTACGTCAAAGGTGCCGCCACAATGCCGAGGGCAACTTTCCCATACCTCTCTTACCAGGAATTGAGAAAAATGCTTGTTTCGTGTGCTGGGGCTGTACAAATCCCAAATCCACATGATGCATGCGCGAGAACTACGTTATTTTTCTACTACTTCTTGTTCAGTTCTCGCGCATGCGTCGTGGAAATCTCGAACTCTCGTCTCAGGCCCAGAAGGAAGTAAAGGAATAGTCAAATAAAGTCGTTATTTTTGTTGTTTTTTCGCACAAAAAGTGTTCTCGTCACTTGATAAACTTAAAGTTGAGCCACTGTAGTCACATGGAATATTTAAACATTTTCTTCAATGACTTTCTGGGCCGTCAAGTTTCAATCCCTTAGGGTGCCTATGTGGTAGTGATAAAGCTCTCAAATTTAATCAAAAATATCTTCATTTGTGTTTCGAAGATGAACGAATGTCTTACGGGGTTGGTACAGCATGGGGGTGAGTAATGACTTGATTTTCATTTTTGGGTGAACTATCCCTTTAATTGAAATAAATGTCTTGCATACAGCTCCTTTAAAACATGTGCTAGAAGAGTTAAAGTCCCAGTGAAATCAAAATTGAACCTATTTACTTTGTTAGCGCATATTACTAGTCTTGTGGTGAACAATTAATCCGTGCAAGTAAAAATATATTTAAAAAATGTTTTACCTTTAGTAATCTTTAATCAAAATCTGAAAAGTAACTTCCGGTCTGGAACGGTTTCTTTTTCTGATGACGTAGGTTTCACAACTTGGGTGGGGAAACACTTAAGCACTCCCCTCAAACCGTTAGTTTGCTATGAGCGAGAGATGGAGAGGAGGAGCGCTAGAGTAAAACCCTGCCCTCTGTTCAATATTCCGTTTCACTTGGAAATACGTCACAGCACTGGAGAAAAATCGTTTGCAACTTCCGGTTCACGGGGACTTTAAGTCTGCCTTAACATTGGTCCTGCTTTGGATGCCATCAAGCAGTGTCTCTTGCCGTAATTAGGGATGGGCATTTTTAAAAAATATTGCATCTCATAAAAATCAAATAATTGTTTTTTAAATGATGTTTAATGAAAAAGAAGTTATTTTTTAAGTTTAATTTTTGTTACATTTTTGTCACCATTTCTGAACAAGCTTACAAGTAGGCAATATACACAAAAAGCTTACAATATATGTTAAAGTTTTCATCTGAATGTGTGGCAAGCGGTGACCGGGGCATTCACTCTCTCTGCTTGTTCTCTCATTAACAAGCACAGCAGTCAGTCATCTACATCACTCACCGGTCAAATAAGGCTTTGGCGGGACAAAAAATACGCATTAGTAAGGCTGACCGAAAACAGTGCGCAAATTCCAGTCTTCTTGCGGTTGATATTTAAACTGACAGGACTTGCGCTTGTATGTGTTCGTGCAAAAACAAACATTCTACATACACAGGAATGATTATCGGCCTGTTCACATCGGCCCTATTCTGACATCGGAACGATACCGATGTGTAAAAAATTTACCATATTGGCCGATATAGTTACTTATTCTTTTAGTTAAATATCTGAAGATGAATTATAGTGGGGCCAAAAAGTATTTAGTCAGCCACTGATTGTGCAAGTTCTCCTACTTGGAATAATGAGAGAGGTCTGTAATTTTCATCGTAGGTACACTTTAACTATGAGAGACAACTAAAAAAAAATCCAGGAAATCACATTGTAGGATTTTTAAAGAATTTATTTGTAAATTATGGTGGAAAAATAAGTATTTGGTCAATAACAAAAGTTCAACTCAATACTTGGCAATGACAGAGGTCAAACGTTTCCTGTAAGTCTTCACCAGGTTTGCACACAGTGTAGCTGGTATTTTGGCCCATTCCTCCATGCAGATCTCCTCTAGAGCAGTGATGTTTCGGTGCTGTCGCTGGACAACATGAACTCCACAAATTTTCTATGGGGTTGAGGTCTGGAGACTGGCTAGGCCACTCCAGGACCTTAAAAAAATGCTTTTTACGGAGCCACTCCTTTGTTGCCCGGGTGGAGTGTTTGGGTTCATTGTCATTCTGGAATATCCAGCCATCTTCAAGGCTCTCACTGATGGAAGGAGGTTTTGGCTTAAAATGTCATGATACATGGCCCCGTTCATTCTTCCCTACACACGGACCGGTTTTCCTTTCCCCTTTGCAAAAAAAAACAGCCCCAAAGCATGATGTTTCCTCCCCCATGATTCACAGTAGGTATGGTGTTCTTGGGATGCAACTCTGCATTCTTCTTCTTCCAAACACGACGAGTTGAGTTTTTACCAAAAAGTTCTATTTTGGTTTCATCTGACCACATGATATTCTCCCAATCCTCTTCTGGATCATCCATATGCTCTCTGGCAAACTTAAGACAGGCCTGGACATGTACTGGCTTAAGCAGGGGGACGTGTCTGGCACTGCAGGATTTGAGTCCCTCTCGGCGTAGTGTGTTACTGATAGTAGCCTGCAGGTCCCTCCGTGTAGTTCTGGGATTTTTGCTCACCGTTCTCTTGATCATTTTGACTCTATGGGATGAGACCTTGCGTGGAGCCCCAGATCAAGGGAGATTATCAATGGTCTTGTATGTCTTCCATTTACAGTTGCTCCCACAGTTTTTTTTTTCTTCACACCAGCCTGCTTGCCTATTGTAGATTTACTCTTCCCAGCCTGGTGCTACAGGTCTACAATTTTCTTCCTGGTGTCCTTCGACAGCTCTTTGGTCTTGGCCATGGTTGAGTTTGGAGTGTGACTGTTTGAGGCTCTGGACAGGTGCCTTTTATACAGATAAGGGGTTCAAACAAGTGCCAATAATACAGGTAATGAGTGGAGGACAGAAGAGCTTCTTAAAGAAGAAGTTACAGGTCTGTGAGAGCCAGAAATCTTGCTGGTTTGTGGGTGACCAAATACTTATTTTCCACCATCATTTACAAATAAATTCTTTAAAATTCCTACAATGTGATTTCCTGGATTTTTTTTTCTTTTTTTTCTCATTTTGTCTCTCATAGTTGAAGTGTACCTATGATGAAAATTACAGACCTCTTTCATTATTCTAAGTAGGAGAACTTGCACAATCATTGGCTGACTAAATAGGTTTTGGTCCCACTGTATATCCCAGTCAGATTAATGTTGTTGTTTTGTTTCAGTTGTAGCCATATCTTGTTTAAAAAGTGTAAAGTTTTTTTTTGTTTGTTTGTCTTTTAAATATGTAAAGCCTATCCTTTTAAAGCCATGGAGATGCTCACACATAAACTTGTATTAAATAAACAATCTTGACAGAATATCAAAATTCACCAAAAAAATCACAAGGTAGAGCTAAAGCACCTGCTAAACAGTCAAGACAGTTATTGGCAGATTTATTAGCCAATAATCTAAAAATAGCGAAATATAAGCTGATACACTGATATTAGTTTTTAGTTAGTTTATTTTAGCTTGCCATGTAATAAATTGAATATATGATTTCCTATGAAATCAAACTGAGTCTGGTTGTATTTAGAGTCTGGTTGTATAATAGCTTTTTCCTCAATACGCAACTTACTCTTTTACATATTGAGCAGAATTGTTTGTTAGTGATCTAGATGTGAACAAAGGGACTCCTCAGTGTGTTTTGCATCAGGGTGCATGTTTTCCATTGCCTGTCACTGAATAACCGATAGTTATGTTTTGCATATTTGGTTTATATGGCTCCTTTATGGTAAACTCTCAAAGGGTGTTCACTGTTCACATTATATCCCTGACACACTGAGTTTTCATCACCATGTAGAAGGGCTGTTTATCACAACACGGTTTAAGTGAAAGGATGAATTTAGAGGTAAGGTTTCTGTTTCAAGTGATCTGTTTAACTATAATTTACCTAAAACATTTCTTAGAAATGTTTTAGAAATTCTAAAATTGTAAAATATTAACTTATAATGATATTAAAGTGGATTTAGAGATTCACAAACAAAATCTACAATATGTATGTTGAGTTAATGTTTCTGCTATGTAAGACAGTACAGTACTATTAACCTAAATAAATGTACTACTAATACTAATTGCAGATTGGAACAAAATGTTTACTTTCAGATGCAGTGTGCTTTTTGTGTTTATTTGAGAGAGCAAATTATATGTAATATAGCTGTTTTTGTCCATCAAAACAGGTTGTTATGTGTTTTTTGTCCTTTTTCACACAGCAATGCTTTTCAATCTTTGCAACAGAAAGTTAGCCAACCAAATGCCCTGTGGTTATAGGATATTTACCAATACCATACAGGGAAATATATATATATATATATATATATATATATATATATATCATCCCAGACCTCCAGCTTGTGCAGTGGCCAGACTGTTCCTAAATATTTGGATCAGATATCTAGGTGATGTGATATGGTGTTTGTTCCTGGCAAAAGATCCCTTTCTAATAAGGTTTGTGCTAAAATCAACAAATTTGATGAGGTCATAGTGTGGGTCATCATGTTTACCAGGGATTCCAGTAAGTGTATTCTCAAGTTTTTTACATTTGTTGTGATGCACGCAAACAACTTGTAGAGCATAAAGTGATTCATTGAATAGAGTAATGAAGCAAGTCCGAATGTGAGGCAATATGTAAAGTGCTTTGGTGGCCAATGGGTCTGTGAAAACGCTATATAAATGCAGTCCATTTACTATTTTTCCATACAGGCCAAAAAACAACTGAAGTACAGTGCTGGGGTAAAAGGGAGAGTTCAGCCTAAAATGAAATGTCTGCCATCATGTATTCAGCCTTATGGCTTTTGAAACCGTTTTGACTTAACTCTTTCTGATCTTCAAACCTGAAGCCCAAAGTTTATTGCGTGTACACCTGCTTTAGATGGACTGAACACGGCTTTCTTTCTACACCCAAGGAGTATACCAGGCTTAACGATTACTTTGTAATGGAGCCCATGTGCTCTTAAGCCTGAAAATTTAGGAGTGCATTAATGCTAGCATTAGTAGTACCTCAAGTAGTTTAAACAGTGTGACAAAAGTACATGTCTGAGTCTGACCTAAATGTTTAATGTCACAATTGTTACCATCCGTTTGCATTAGTTTATATCCAGCTGGTCATTTTTATGCATTAGATTTCAAACAAAGTTGCATATTTAAAGCATGTGACATGAGAAAGCAAATTGATACAGTGCTGGTCAGAATTATTTGCCCCCTTGGTAAATATGATCAATGATGTCTGTAAAAAAGTAAATCTGCATTATTAATCCTTTTGATATTTTGTTTTAAAAATTAGTGATAACAAATTATGAATAAATAAAATAATTAAAAATTAAAAAGTGGGGGGAAATCACATTATGAAATAGATGTTTTACTCCAAAACGCGTTAACTTGGGAACAATTATTTGCCCCCTTTTATTAAATACTTATTTTTTCCAAGATAACAGCTCTAAGTCTTCTCCTATAATGCCTGATGAGTTTGGAAAACAACTGACAAGAGATCAGAAACCATTCCTCCATACACAATCTCTCCAGATCCTTCAGATTCCCAGATCCATGTTGGCGCTTCTTCTGTTCAGTTTAGATGAATAGCTTTAGTTTAGTTTTATTTCAGTTTTAGTCATTTTAGTACTTCAGTTTAGTATTTCAGTTAGTTGCCAAGGCAACACGATGGTAGTAAAATTATAGTAACAATTTTTTTTTGTTTATTTATCAGTGATCAGAATCACATATGACAAAATATATCTTTTGATTCACATTGTTCATTTTTATGCAGGTAAGGTGCTTCTATCTACCTGTCAAACAGAATAGTCAGCCATGTGTTTCAATGACATGTTAATGGTACATTGATGGATCACAGTTAGAATAGAGCAGAGCTCTGAGAAAAACACTTGCTTATTTCCTCTCCTGATAGAGGGCTTCTTGGAAACCCATGCCGTTAAAATGTTTGTGGACACGATCTGTGCTCTGATGTTGTTTTTAACAAGCCAGTGATATTGGGAACCCACCATGGAAGAATTTATTGAAAACCATTTTATTTCACGTCTACTCCCTTATTGTCTATTTACTGGTAAAAATTGTGATTAGCACAGATTGCATATATTTTTATATGGAGCCAAGTGAATTAAAGACATTATAAAATCAAAATGAGAATTTTAAAATCAAAGGTACATGACATGTAATAGTGAGCTCCTAATGTTGACAATAATCACACGTTTAAAATGTATAGTTTTCTTTTTTCCAGGAATACAGACCAAATACGTGTTTAGTTACATTTTTCCTTGACAATGTATCTTATCTATTTACTTAGTTTTACTTGGTAGAATACATCTTTTAGGCCAAGTCAAGTCACCTTCATTTATATAGAGCTTTTTACAATACTGTATTGTAAATATTGTATCAAAGCAGCTTCACCGTGATAACATGAAAATAATACAAGTTTGTTTCTAGAAGTTGGGAAATTGGGTCATTGTCTACCTGAAGTAATGCAAATGCAGCAAAAATGTTGAATATTTAAAGTCCCCAATCAAGCAAGCAAAAAGCCAAGGCAACAGTGGCAAGGAACCAAAACTCCCATCAGGTAACAGAATGGAGAAAAAATCTTGGGAGAAACCAGGCTCAGTTCTCCTCTCTGGCCAACGAACGAACGGTATATGATTATGATTCAGGCAACATTACAGGTCATAAGTCAGATTGGATCAGAACATTCACAACATTTATCCAGTTCCATCTGGTTGGAGGTCATGGATATGAGTTTATTAAGGGTATCCATGAGTAGCCTGGTCCCACCAGGCTCTTGTACATTTCATTTGTACAAAGAGTCTGGCCTCACTCCTTTGACAAGCGTTAACTTCCTTGTAGGCGGGTACTCTGTTGAAGTTTAAAGCTATTGGATCTGCCCAGAGTCACTCTGGATCTGCCATAACCAATCGCTGACGTTTGGTCGAGACGTATGACGACTCAAACCACTCAAACTAGCACACGACACCAACGTCATCGTTCTCAGCCACTCCCTCTATTCGCTGATTGGACTGGTAAAAAATTGACTGGAGAAAACAAACTAATACACTACAATCCCAGAAGGAAAATTAAAATTGAGCGGAAGTACATAGGAGGGCGGAGCCAGGCTAGTCCATGAGGCCTTCACAGGGCTGATGAGAGATGCATTGTGGTCGTATCCAGACGCAGGTTGACCATCTGATCTGGAAATGGCCCAGATCCGGCTGACTTCAGTAAACCTCGGAATAAATGGAAAGACTAACATTAGCTTAGATGCCATTCTTCTTATGATGTAACGAGTACATCGGGTGTTGTAGAAAGTGTCCCCAGTTCCGGCTGACCTAATCTATACAGCCTAGGAATCATTTAACTGATTTGAATAATGGAAATCTATAATGTTCTATGTGAATGACAGGTTTTTAGTCTAGATTTAAACTAACAAGAGTGTGTCTGCTTCCCGGACAATGTTAGGGAGACTGTTCCAAAGTTTAGGTGCTAAATGGGAAAGTGATCTACTGCCAGCAGTTGATTTTTGATATTCTAGGTATTTTCAATTGGACAGAATTTTGAGATCGCAATAGACATGACAGACTATAATGCGTTGAGAGCTCGTTCAAGTATACAGGGGAGCTAAACCATTTAGTGCTTTGTATGTAGTAAGCAATATTTTAAAATGTATACAATGTTTAAGAGGGAGCCAATGCAGTGTTGACAGAAACGGGCTAATATGGTCATGCTTCCTGGTTCTGGTAAGAACTCAAGCTGCTGTGTTTTGAGCCAGCTATAGTTTGTTTATTAAGTGTGCAGGGCAACCACCCAGTAGAGCATTACAATAATCTAGCCTTGCGGTCATGAATGCATTAACTAACTGTTCTGAATTTTTCATTGAAAGCATATGTTGTAATTTAGACATATTTTTAAGATGGAAGTATGCGGTTTTACAGATGTTAGAAACGGGACTTTCAAATGAAAGATTGGTATCAAGAAGCACACCCAGGTTTCTAACTGACGACGAAGACTTGACAGAGCAGCCATCAATTGTTAGACAGTATTCTAGGTTAGTAAGTGAAGAAGTTTTTTGGCCAATAATTAGAATATCTGCTTTTTCAGAGTTAATTAGAAGGAAATTAGTAGTCATCCTAATTTTTTGTATCAGCTATGCATTCAGTTAATTTTGTGAATTGGTGCATTTCATCAGGGTGCAAAGAAATATAGAGCTGAGTATCATCAGCATAACAGTGAAAACTAATGCCATGCTTTGTAATGATATCTCCCAACTCCCAAGAGTAGCATGTACAGAGTAAACTGCAATGGTGCTAGTACTGAGCCTTGTGGTACGCCATACTGAACTTGTGATCAAATAGGACATCTCTTCATTTACTACAAACTGATAATGATAACAGTCAGATAAGTATTATTTGAACCATGCTAAAGTAATTCCACTAATGCCAACATATTTTTTAAGTCTATTTAGAAGAATATTGTGGCCGATGGTATCAAATGCAGCACTAAGATCGAGGAACACTTATAGAGAGATACAACCACGATCGGATGACAAGGGCAAATCATTTGTAACTCTAACGAGAGCAGTCTCAGTACTATGGTACTGTCTAAATCCTTACTGGAAATCTTTGCAGAGACCATTTCTTTCTAAAAAGGAACACAGTTGTAAGGATACTGCCTTTCCTAGTAATTTTGATAGAAAAGGTAGATTCGAGATCGGCCTGTAATTCACTAATTCTTTTGGATAAAATTGTGTTGTTTTTTTTTAAAGAGGTTTTTGGTATATATCAGTGACAAAAATGAATTAATGATAGCAATAAGAGGATCTATGACCTCTGGAAGCAGCTCTTTGAAACGTTAGTCGGTATAGGGTATAACATACAGTTTTAGACGATTTAACGGGTTTAGACAATTCTTCCTCCCCTATAGGAATGAATGAATGGAATTTTTCCTCAGGGAGACTACAACGCACTGTCTGATGCGATACTGTAGCATAGTCATAATTTTTTTCTCTTAACAATCTTGTAAGTAAAGAAGTTCATAAAGTCATTACTGCTGTGCTGTTCATCCAGTGTTTGTTTTATTTTTCGTTAATTTAGCTACTGTTTCGAATAAATGCCTAGGTTTGTGTTTGTTTTTCTTCAAAGAGTGTTGCATAATAAGCAGATCTTGTGGTTTTTCTGTACGCAATCGTGCTCTTTCTCCACAAAATTCGAATTTTGTTTTCTTCCAGCTACGCTACATTTTTCTTGCTGGTCTCTTAAGGGCCCCAACTGTGCTCATTGTACCACGGCGTTGGACTATTTTCTTTACACTTCTTTAAGCGCAATGGAGCTAAAGCAGGGAGGGAATATGCTTTTATTTAGTGTATTTAAGAAACAGGAAGTGACAGCCATTGCATTTTTATAACCGTTTACTTCCTAAAAGGAAATCCGTTGCATTTACACTTGTGTCAGAAGTTGAACATGTGAGATCCCACACTACTACAGCCTGTTTGTGTTCAGGGGTGGGGGAGTGACTGCATCTCTCTCTCTCTCTCTCACAGCTCAAACTAATTTAGCATCTTGCCAGAGGAATGAATGTGTATTCTTAAGAGGGTATTTCTTTACTTTGTCTGCCTCTCTTTTGTTCAATCTTTACAGACACTCTCACATGGATTTGAATTGAATAAGCCTCCGACAGTAGAGTAGGATATAGTCCAAAATGCCCAGATTCTGAGCATCTTTATGATCGCTTGCATCGGAAAAGCTACCATAACCCTACCATAAATCTCTCTCCTAGAAACTCCAAACAATTAATCATGCCTTTCAAGGTTACTTTAGATTTAGAAGCATCTGTAGTTAACAAGATACTTCAGCTAACACAGTTCCCAAGCTTCCAGTGCTTTGTTTCTAATCAGATGTGTCTGTCCACAGCCTCAGAGTGTGAGTGGAGTTGAAATGAGGAAAAGGCAGCAGGGACGTATTGAAGGACCCCCACAGGCGCCTGGTCACCCGAGGCCCAACACCTGCTGTCTTTGCTGGTGTGGATGCTGCAAATGCCTCTGGTATGCCACATCTTTTCGTTATGTTTTTCTGTCAGTAAAAAGATTGTAATTGTACTGTATGTAGATATTTGCTTAGAAATTAGTTTTATATAGAGCTGCGCAATTAATTGCTAAAAGATCGTAATCTCAATTCAAACACCCATGCTTTTTTATTCCTAAATGACAATGATTCGGGCTAAGTCTATTAAACCTTTGACAAGTACGATCACAGTGGAACAGTCAAATCTGCGTTGGCGCTGCCACTGAGCCGGAGAGAGCTGTTGTAATGTACAGATATGAAACGGTTTCATACAAACAATCTTTTCATTATATCTCTGTTATAATAATTAAGATTATCACGCAAGTACTTGGTACTGTAGACAGTTTTTATAACCAAATTATAAACTTTTATCCAATCAAAATAGAGTAAATCACCTTTTGAAAGGAACTTGAGTCTTGAAGCTTCGAATAAAGATTGTTTCAATTACGTCATTGTACCTGTAGGTGGCGACAAGTGACTGTTAAAAAAAATGTATTTGTCATTGAATCATTAATTAAATAGATCCGTTCAAAAATGCTGATTCATCCAGTAATGAAATAAGTGAAGTCTTTATGAGTGTCATTAAATCATTCATTCATGGATTTTTTATTTTTTTTGTACAGAATCGCAGGAGAATCATGATCTCTATTTTAAACAATTTTTTTTTATTTTTAATTTGTCCAAAATCGTATTTCATCACCATCACCTGCCTCAGGTACAAAGGTTTAGAAGTTTGGGGCCAATAAGGTTTTTGAAAAGTCTGTTATGCTCATCATCAATTCTGCATTTATTTGTTCAAAAATACATTAAAAACAGTAATATTGTGAAATATTATTACAAATTGAAATTGCTGTTTTCTATTTTAATATATTTTAAAATGTAATTAATTCCTTTAATGACAAAGCTGAATTTTCAGCAGTTATTATTCCAGTCTTCAGTGTCACATGATCCTTCAGAAATCATTCTAATATCCTGATTTGTTGCTCAAGAATTTTTGTATTTATTATTATCATTAGGGCTGCATGATATATCGGAATATTGCAAATGTACTGCGATATGCATATTGCAATGGCTCGCAATAACTGCATGATTTTAAGATTACAAAAGATTACAAAAAGTCCAAGTTTTAGGTCGTTGCGGACAACAGAGAATAGACTGGACACATGACTTATATGTGTGACATGCTTAATGTTATTAGGAGCAATAAGCAAAGAACTCATGCACACAGGAAGCTAACATTACATTTCTAACATTACTGATTGCAAAAGGTACTGCATAAAAGGAAAGTTTAAAAATTAATTTATTTGTTTTGTGTTGGCATTGTTGATGGTTAGCATAGCCTATGAGGAAGAAGCTTTGTCTCAGTTTGCAAATTTACATGGTGCATTTTTTTGATAATTACTGAGGGCACTTTTAAGCATGCTCATATATTTAGAAACACATAATATCAAGTCAGTCTTCCTTAAAGAGTTAAATAAGCTTGTGAAAAAACAAAGAAAGATTGAAAAGGCCATAGCACAGCTTGCAGGGGGACTAAAAATAACATGAATGAATACAAATATTGCATGAAATAAAGCAAACATTGAAGAGGCACCCTACTCTGTAACCTCGGGTTTCCACATCCACCCCCCCACACACACTCTTATTATCTGCTCAGTAAACGGCTATTTCTGTCCCACATCACATGCAAAACAGCTGTGTAGTATGTTATATATTTAGCGTCTTGTCAGCTTGTCGAACCCCATGGCTAACAAACCCAATTATACTTGCTCTACAGAGACTTGGATTGAGAAACGCAGAGAATGTTCACCTGTAATTTGTAGCTTAGTTTTAGTAAATGCTGTTATTGGACTAGAGGAGATGTTATTACTCAGAATATGCTTAGATTTGTACTGTTCATCTCAAATTGTGTGCCAGAAGGGGGTGCTTTGGGGTCCTCTAAAAATATAAAAATAAAATAAATGAACAGTAAAAAAATCAACAGTTTATTATTATTATTATTTAATTTTAAATTATAGTTATTTATTTCTTTAATATATATATTATTAATTTCTAAATTTCCTTCTCATTATATTTTAGTGTATTGTCTTTATAATATCATAATTATTGTTCTACATATAAATGGCTCTAGACTTTAACATTGTTTTGATGGATTTGACTCTTAAAGCTGCAGTTCATAACTTTTTTTGTGTTCAAAATGTAAATAATAATCGAGTACATCATGAATCCATTTTTTCAAACCGTGTTTTTGTCTTATCTTAAATCACACCTAAAATAATTGTTTATATTATGACTATTTTTGACTGATTCAGGTCAAACCACTGCGGAGTAGCCAAGTACTTGTGTGACTTGTAATAGACATAAACAGAGAGAAGTAACTCCGGCTACAATGTTCTTCCACAAGATTAGTGCAGTTCTGTTTATTAACCGCTAGAGCGCCAAAAGTTTCGAACTGCAGCTTTAATGTTCATTGCATTATTTTAATGTCATGTGTGTTACCATGATGGTGTTTTGTATTTGTGTGCATGACTAAGTGTATTTCTATTTATTAATATTTTATATTTTATAATATTTTACATGGTTTTGTCATTACCACCTGTATAATTATCATTGATGTCAGTATGTTAAAAGTACAAACAGGTTTTAGTAGCAGCATGGCCTTGATAAATCAGCAGAAAAAGGTTGACCTGTTTGTTTTTGTGTAAATTACAGTTTTAAATTGTTGAAATTTACAGGTTGCTCAAATTTTATAGAATTATTCAGGCATCCTCAGCTGCCAGTTTTTTTCTGTTAAAAATGACCGGATTTTATTATTATTATTATTATTATTATTATTATATTTGTTTTACACAGTGTATATGACCCTTTAAACACCTGAATGGCTCCAAAATCTAGTTGTACCATAACTTTATAACCTTGCATTGACGATCAACAAATGTTTCAAATGCCACAGAGACTTTGCCCTGTCTAACACTTCTCTCCTCACCCTAGGAATGAAGACAGAAGGGAACGTTCAGAGAGGCAAACATGTACAAAGATGGATAGCATAGAAGCAACAGAGGAACAGTGAGTTGTTAGAAACCTTTATTATTGTTTAAGGACACGATGTTTGGTTCTTTTTTATAGTGCTTTTGTTGAAACCTCTTCAACATCCTGTTAAATTAAGCTACATTAAAATGGAACCTTGTTAACGGAATAGAAAAATTTGGGAAATCATCTAAAAATCTCACAAAGCAAGTACTTTTTGGGGCAATTGAATTTCTAACCAATCCTTCAATACCATTTACATGGATTTTATTTACTGACACCTGAAATAGTTTATTTTCTATGGGTAGTTCCTGCTTTTTTTCATTGTTTCAAATTTTAAGGTGTCCCACACTGGATGAGGTGATTGCCTGGTCACGGAGCTTTGAGATGATGATGCGCTCTCCAGAGGGGAGGGATGTTTTCCGGAATTTTTTACGGTCTGAGTACAGCGAAGAAAACCTGATGTTCTGGATCTCCTGTGAGGAGCTGAAGAAAGAAACCAACCCATCTGTTATCGATGAAAAGGCCAGGATCATTTATGAAGACTACGTCTCCATTCTTTCACCAAAAGAGGTTAGATTATGGGGTGCATCAAAAATAAACAATGCTGTCTGTGGCTGCAATGCATCAAAATTCCTTTCAAGGAAAGTCTGTTCACTCAGTGGCCATATTTGCAACGCCTCCAGGCAGCTAATTTTGTTATGGGTGTTTGTTCTATGTTCAACCTGAGTCTAATGAAGAGCATGTAGCTCGACAACATCACATCTGTTTGCTGAGCTCATTACATGTGTTTTTTACCAATTTATTTTCTCTCCTACATTTAAAAAAATCTGGAATCTGAATGTATAATATTTTTGCAGTACAATATGTCACACAAAGCTTAAAAATAATGATTTTTCATTCATATAAAAATTGCATATAAATTCTATTCTAATATTTTTTTCTTTGTCATCTGTCAATTAAAAAATAGTATTCATGAGTATATAAGGGTATATTTTTTTCTATGTACAGTACAACTTGAGTCAGAAGAAGAGCACATCATCTGTTCACATATATGTTTTTCTTGGGTGCATTGTGCTAAGTTTTTTTTTTTTTTTTTTTTTTTTCCCTCGGTCGGCAGGTCAGCTTGGATTCACGGGTGAGGGAAGGCATCAACCAAAGCCTGGCAGAACCCAGCAATTCGATGTATGAGGAGGCCCAGCTACAGATCTACACCCTCATGCACAGAGACTCCTTCCCCCGATTTCTCAACTCATCTGTTTACAGGGATCTCCTTAACAGCAAGAGGGCTTGCTTAGACACCTAGGTTTCAGCAAGAACATTTGAGACAAAAAAGCCCCAAGGTGCCACTTTCAAAAGGTGTGATGTTTATTTCAAGAGTGAGTAGTTAAGCAATTCTGAGCATCCACTAGTGACCCTGAAGTTGAGTTCTGTTTAAGTGCCAATATGAGCTGCTCAGGCAACTGTGACACACACAAAAAAAAAAAAACATGTAGGAAAACCGACAGACCCACACTTCCTACTCTCAACTTACTTGTCTTTTTCATTCACCTATTTTCCTGTTTACCTCACCTGTTCTCTCTCTTTCTCTCATGTTCTTTCTACTTAATCCTTTCCATCTTTTACGCCTCACATGTCTGAGGACAGCTGAATAATGCTATTTTTTTTAAGAAAATCAAAAAACAAACGGATAAGCGGTAGATGTTGAGCTAGAAAACCTTTGCATGATACAAGGTTATGGAATTTACTCCAGTTTGACATTCAAGCCCCGGTCTTTTTGAAAAAAAAAAAAAAAAAAGTTGTTTATGCTGTCGCGGGGAGAGAACATTCTCGTAAGCGAAGGGAAAATTAGCTGTGCCAATTGTTTTGTAAAAGAGAAGCTGGGAAGCGTAATCGCCATCTTGCCGTCCAAAATCTTTCTTTGCGTGTCGACAGTTCTTTAACTGGGAAATATAAGGGCTAGCTAGTGTTGTGATTGGGCAGCTAAATTAATCATGAAGATTTCTTTCTCTCTGCAAAAATCACAATGCCTCGACACTGAGTAAGGGCACAAAAGCTGCTGATGCTGGTGATGACACCGTTTTTTTTGTGCGAGTCCTCCTAGCCCCTCCCAGTCCATTACTAACAGAGAGAAGCACAGGTACTGTATATCATGGGCTGTAAACTTCGCTGGATTGACTGAGAATTGCTTGAAAATCACACACCAACGTTCTGGACGTTCTTAAAAGAGCTTCGAATTGTCTTACACATTAAAGAAATGTATTTTATTAAACAAAAGTGTAGTGAACACTATGCCTTGTTTTTGAGAATTACACTAGGTCTATTTAAAATAACTGTGCTCGCCGAGACCCGCTCGATGAGGTGGTGCGACGGAGTCGGATCGATCAGGGAAATTGTTCTCTGCCTCCGAGTCCAAATGTTTGTTTTGCGACTTAAAACTTGGAGCGGTCTCGGTCATTTTCACAGCTCGGAAAACTGCAGGTTATCGGAAACGAAAACAAGTCAGTCTTTTTTATAATACTTTTTTCCAGCATGCGTTTCTTCTGTTGTGTCATGTACACATTGCAATACTCAACCCAGATATGATGTGAACCTCTGCGGGAAGCATCATGTCGAAGACGATACTATAAAGATGTTTTTCTTTTCTTTAGAGGTTTAGACGCGTGTCCCTCAAGAACGACAGCTTTTCAGCTCTGTGTTGTTGGATTCAAACTTGAATGTTGCTGTTCAATTTTCTAGACATTTATGTGCTGTTGCAATCGCAGCAGCCAGTGCATGTGAACACCATATTTAAAATGCCGGTGTGTTAAACCACTCTCTCACTTTTTAGCAGAGTAATTCAAGAGTGAATTGCATTTAAACCGACATTTTTTTTGGTCACCATACCCAACCTCATAGTGTCACTTACCCTGAACTCTTGTGCCAATGAATGAACGAACGTTTGTCAAGTAAATCATGATCAAGTGTGTTGTTGTTGGGTTTTCTTATTGGTGCTCTGAGAGTTAAGTGCCATTCACTCTGCAGGTTTACCACATTAAAATGAAGACCTTTGTCACTTTACTGAGTGCATAGATATCCTTCTTCAAGTATTTGTGTGTTTGAGCATCAGCCAATGTGAGTAGGTCCTTCATTTATGTTGTTTTACGAACCAAATAGGTGTTACCTAGTAGTTTACTTACTGAAGCAGCGAACCATCATGGGAAGCTTGGTTCTCTTACGAGAGGTTCTCTCGTATTGCGGAAGCTAGCTTATGCTACGGGTACAGTCCCGTACATTTTTTTTTCTCGAGGTATGAAGCCAAAAAATTATCCTTCATTTTGTATTTATTGTCAACGCAGTGCCTAGCAGACTGTCTCTGCAGCAGCCTACCACTGAGCCTGGTGTGACGTCACGCTCTATGAGGCCGCATCGCGCCCGCCAGAATGGGTGTGGCTTAGCCAAACTGCTGTGCAGACGGGCCATAGAAACAGTACCTCCTCTGAGTGAGTCAGGCTTCTTTCAGCCGTTATTTTTTGCGTACCTAAGAAGGATGGAGCTCCAAGACCTTAGACACTTGAACTAAGCTCTCATGAGGAGACCATTCAAAATGCTCACGACCAGACAAATCCTTTCACAAATTTGCCCGACGGACTGGTTTATCTCTCTCGATCTGCAAGATGCGTAGATTATCATCTTTCATATCCAGCTTATACCTCGTCACAGGGCAGATTATACCCTGAAGGATTCGCCTTCGATGGTCCGGTATATCAACACACCGTCCTCCCTTTCGCCCTGTCCTTGCCATCTCATACGTACATTCACAAAGCCTTTGAGAAATCAGGGCATGCGAATTATTAACTATTTGGATGATTGGCTGATTCTAGCACAATCAGAGATGGAACTCTTATCTCACAGAACTGTGCTCCTCAGTCACCTGGAAAGTTTGGGTCTCACGGTCAACTGTACCAAGAGCTCATTAACGCCCATTCAGTCAATTTCTTTTCTGGGAATGGGCTATATGCGCGCATAAGTTCCGCATTTGACGCAAGGATGCTCGTCAGTTTCCGGTTGGGGAGATTAAAGCGGTGGAAAACCGAGGAAATCGGGATTATGTCAGAGTCTTCAAAATTTACTGTCCTCCCGACGAAACTTTCATACGTTTAGATGCAATTTTTTATATAGTTATCTTTATTTAATATAATTTTAAAAAGAAGCATAAACACAACGAGGGGTGTCTGTTTTATCTGTTTTTATGACTAACGTTTCTTTACTATAACCATGGAGTATAAAATTCAATATAAATTCTGTCTCGAGTTTGGGTCAAACTGCGTGTCTTGGTTTGAGGATGACTCATGAGTCATCCTCAAACCAAGGCATGGCTATGTCCCGAAGGTGATTGGCACTCCCTTCAGAGCGCAGGTCATTTCTCTATCGACTCTGAATCCGATAGCGAAAGCAATATTAACCTCCTCTGCCCCGTCGGTGCATTGAGGGTTTATATTGCGCGCTCCACCTCCTTTCGTTTGGTGGGTGCACCAATGGTCTCGCCGCCTCGAAACAGAGCCTGTGCAGATGGATAGTGGACGCTATTGCAACTGCTTACGCGTCAAAAAGCATGCAATGCCCTCTAGGCATCAGGGCACATTCCACTAGAGGCATGGCCTCATCGTGGGCGTGGTCCAGTGGAATTTCTATTCATGACATCTGTATGGCGGCAGGCTGGGCCTCTTCGTCTACATTTGTAAGGTTTTATAACCTAGAAGTTCCTGCCTTGCGGGTTAAACTTTTGTCAGTCCAATAATGTGTATGTTATGCCCACGTCTGCAGCGCGCAGGCTAATATCACGTGACTAAGCTCTCCTGGTTGAGCTGCACTAATAACGCTGCTCTGCATTTCCATAGGGTGCTTATATACATGTGCCTGTTTACCCCTGTTGTTCCCCGGGACTCCCAGTTGATGAAAACCAGTGAAGCAGCCTCCGAGCCGTGCTTTTATATGCTAAGCCACACCCATTCTGGTGGGCTGTGACGCGTAAAGGTTGCGACGTCATGCCAGGTTCAGTGGTAGGCTGCTGCAGTTGCCACGGAGCAGCCAATGAGCACGCTAGACAGCCTGCTCTAGGTCTGCTAGCTGCTGCAGTGCATTGACGATAAATACAAAATTAAGGATCATTTTTTTGGCCTCATATCTCGAGAAAAGATGACTTTACCTGTAGCGTAAGCTAGCTTACGCAATACTCGTTCCCTCTTCTAGAGAGAACCAAGGTTACGTTAGGTAACCGAGTACAATTTCCCACATTTATAAAACAAAACTATTGAAATTTTTTGTTTGTTTTACAAGAAAAATCATGTCATTTAAAAAAAATGAGCAATAAATCAAAATGGTCTTGCTCTAAAATAAATAAATAAATAAATAAAAAAGACCCTGCATGATACATGGACATTTACTATCTTTGAGAGGGGAGAAATCAGATATGACAATAAGTCGCACTGAAGTGTCAATGAAAAGTAATGCATCTGTATGATTATTTCAACCCGTACAAGCCAGTAATCTGGGAAGTCCAACACCATAGAGGTCACTGAAACTACTGGACAGGGAACAGAGTGAATATGTATGGATATTTTTTATCTTTTCACAATAGAACATCATCATGATTTAAATTTTAATCATACCTTTGAAGTGCATCACTCAAAGGTAAAAAGTCCTCAATATTGACAAATGCAAGGAAATTACCGTAGTAAAGTATTGTGTACTATATTTTTTCTGCAGGTGGAATCATTAAATAAGGTCAAATAAAATAACTTTTATCAACATCTATTGAACTATTGATCAGCAGAAAGTTTCCCAGATAAATGTATTATTCAAAGTATCATCCTATTAATCTGAATAAATGTGACATTTTCACTGATTTATTAGATCATTTCAACAACATGCCACGTCCCATTTGTCACATTTAGAATTAACCATCATTTTTGAGAGTAGTTATCTCTGTCTCAACTTTATTTTTGCTGCTAATGTTTTATCAGATTTCGAGAGTTTAGGAGTTTTTCACTTGACGGCTGTCACAGTGATGGCCAACAGCTGTTGATAATGATTTTATCAGCATGGTATGACTTGTAAAAATAATAATCTTTCTTGCCAAAAGGCTCCTTTTCTAAGCAAATGAAGTGGAGCCTGTGCTATGTTATTGTAGGAGCGCCATCCGCACGAACTGTCTCTCGTTTTCATTGGTTTTCCACTACCTCTCTCGTTATGCTTAGTTTTTCTCATCTATTTGTTAATGTTAAATGTTTATTTTGATCTACTTGAAGCCTAATACTGTAACTGAGATGTATGCTGGTATACTGAGGGTTTATGAAGAAGAGTAGCATTTTTTTGTTTGTTTGCTTGTTCAACATAATTATGATATACACTCATAAAGAATTCAGGAGACATACTATTAAAGGGCTAATCCCATATTGCCTATGCAAATATCTTAATTGTCATAATGGAATAATTAGTGACTGAGGAATGTTTTCCTGAAATCAGGTGGTTTACATTTGCCCAAAAGCTACTCATTTTAAGATTGAAATAAATCTGTGTTGTGTCTACTGGGGGTTGACAGTTTACTTGACGTAAACTGCACACTGAATGTAAGATACTGTGCATGCTAAAGTTTATTTGGTTAAGTGATGGCAAACTGGAGCCACACAGGGCAGGAGGGAAGTAATTGAATTATTTGTAGATAAAGCAAGTGTCTATTCTTGTTTTTTTTAAGGGTGCTTCAGTCTTTTTTGCAAAGGTTGAAGGGCTACTTTGGGCACTTTAAACAAGCTTTTCAAGAACAAGAATATCTACCTCTTGGTTCTGTTCTCTCCATATGCTTGATAGAAGATCGAGCCTTGAAAAACAATGTAGCTTGCACACATTTTGCTCGTTTTGATTCTGATTGGAGCCACAGGGAACTGGCGGCGCTTTTTAAGGATAGAATTTTTAGCTCAACCCCATCGATTACACTTCTCATCCTTTAGTTCTGTTGGTTTTCTTTGTTTAAACAAAAGATTGACAGTTTGTGCCCAAGCAAAGATATATTTTCTGTTTAAAAAATAATACTCATTTATTCTAGTGTCTGTTACCTGCATGTGCTTGCATTATGTGATCTAAATAACATAACGTATAACAGATTGCTGTAATTATAGAAAAAAAAAGTCACAATTCTTCATTGTGATTACATGGAATATGATCTTTACATTCATAATTAATAACATTAATGCCATTGATTTGAAGGGTCATGCAGGGTAATGTGAATTTAAATGACCTTGCGGTGACCCTCAATATACTGTATGAATATTGCAGCAAGGTGGAAGGCTTCATCAGCTTTTTTTTCTTTCACTAAATACTTTTTTTTGACATCACATGGAATTGGAAAGAGGTCAGGTAACATTTTTATTAAACATTTGATGCCTGACTTTAAAATCATAATTCATAGTTCAACAATTTGTGTTTCTATAACCTCGTCATGCTCACTTGTTTTGTCTTCACGATTAGTTCACAATTACATTCCAACCGCTTTCATGATAATACAGCCTGACTACAATTGACTCTGCACAGCGCTATACTGAATTACTTCATATGGGATTTTATACCTCATATTTTCAACAAAACGTCGTTTTATGTTTTATTGCTCCAATATCACAAACAACCTGCCAGTTAGAGTCGTCAGATATTTAAATGTAAAGATTCCAAACTATTTGAAAATCGGTAGAATTGTAGAGAAGCCCTCTGTGCATTAATGCTATGAAGAAAATAAAGAATTATTAACTGATCATTTTAAGGCATCTTTCCCAGGCTTTGGAGGCAAGCTGACTCCTGTATCACAGTTTATCACAGTCACCCTGAAGTGCCTTGAATATTTAGGCCATGATCTATGATTTAGTTAATATACCAAGGGAAGATGTTTGTCTTTTAAATCTTGTGCTCTTCTCTATGATCGAATGCATGATGCACGCTATAAGAAAAGACATGATAGTATTTGAGAAATTTGAGCCTTTCAGCTTCTGTCATTGTCTGCACACACAAAAAAATGAACAAACAAAAACTATTTTTTATTTTACCACCACCATCAAGTGTTTGGTGCTTATTATATGTCACATAATGAAATCCCACACCTCTCGTCCCATTGACAAAATATTTTTTTTCCTTACAGAATATAGGCTTGCCCTGTTTTTTCTTCTCAGATCAGACACAGGTCAGACCTTCACTGAAGGCTTTCTTTAGAGCTGTGCCCTGATATGAGACCTCTTAAATACTATCACCTATTTAATATAAACTGTTTTAAAATGATCTAATATTTAATTATAATTCTGTTGTTTTTAATGCCAGAGGACAACTATAATGCCTTTGTAAATTTTAACTGATAGAAGTAAAAAAAAAAAAAAAAGAATGTTTTATATTTGGCATGCTTTTGCTATTCAAAATAGTTTAGTTAACACAATGCTGTACAAGTATATATAGAAGTACTGCAATTTGCTGACAGTGACACTGAATCTCCTGGAAGAGTTTTGGAGATGGACATATATTGGAAATACTAGCAGTTTCTTTATAATTGTATTTAAATATAGTATTCTGTGCTGAGCTCTCAAAACTTGGTGGAATTACTAAAATTTGACTTCTAGTAATGAAATTAGTTTATTGTTAAGTGATGCAGTTCAGTTCAAGAACAGCAGTACTGGTTTATTAAGAAGTGAGCCCAAGCGGATGGGCATCTTTCAGATCACATGTACTCCTGCATGAACACTATTAAAAGAGAGAACAAATGTATTTGTAGACATCAAATAAAGTGACTTACAATATGGTGCTTCTACTGTCTGTTTAACACATAATAACACACTGTACCAATTAGCTCAAGAGCAAAAAACAGTGTAATTTGACGCTAACAAGAAAAAGTGATTTTATATTCGCTTAGCAGTTTTTCTGTATTGTCATTTTTACATTACATTTTCATCTAATTTTTTTTTTCTGGTTGCAATGTGTGCTATGTTTAACTATTTCTGTCTTTACTCCCTAGACAACAATATCATAAGCTCTGGAGTCAATGAAAGTACTGGCATTCTCGTGTTTTCTGTAATGATTGCTTAACGTGCCAAAATTATTAAAAAATACTTAGATTTGTGAATACAAACTGTCCAGACACAAATTCCTCAAAAGTCATGGGTATCATATCTTTTTCTGTGAACTCCATTTTATAATAGCATGTTCCATATAAAGTAACAGCAGCCTGGCACAAATTAAGTGGTTTTTGATATACTCAATGAAGAGTTCAAAGGAACGCATGTTGTCTCATAAATAGATGCTCAAAATGTTAACTATATTCTACACAGTATATTTTATAGTTAGCATTTTGAACACAAAGTGACATTGAATGGTTGTTTCAAAAGTGCACATCCCTCTAACTGCACTCCAGCAGGTCTGTTTCCAGTAATGTTGCTTGGATTTTGATATTTTTAGGTCAAACCGTGTTTGTCTGTCATATAATGGCGGTATATGGGGTCCACCTCAAAGAGCATGCACAGAGAAGTCCAAATTAAACATGATTTAATGACTCGTAAATGTAAGTACACATTGATGGCCTAAGACACGAAATGAGCGGTTTGTGTGAGAAACCAAACAGTATTTATATCGTGTTTACCTCTTGTAACCACAGCCACGTTCAAGTGATCTGAAGGCACGGGCGCTTCGGTCTGCGCAAGTGCGCCGGAAGTGATCACTTGTGTGGTTGTGAAAAAAAAATCAACGTTGTCTGTTAATATATCGAAATCGTCTTCCTTTGCAATTTTCTGTATATCTAAATATGTTTAATATGTTTAGATCTTCACAGAGAAGGATAACACTTCTGAAATCTTCGTGTAAACAATGAGTGAGAGGCACGAGAGATGACTTCCGGGGTTTTACGGAGCTCACCGGCACGCTTGCTCAGACCGAAGCGCCCTCGCCCTCAGAGTACTTGGACGTGGCTGTGGTTACAAGAGGTAAACACGATATAAATACTGTTTGGTTTCTCACACAAACCAATCGTTTCGTGTCTTAGGCCATCAATGTGTACTTAAATTTACGAGTCAGTAAATCATGTTTAATTTGGACTTCTCTGTGCATGCTCTTTGAGGTGGACCCCATATACCTCCATTATATGACTGACAGACAAGAACGGTTTGACCTAAAAATATCAAAATTGGAAATACTGTGGAAACAAAGACACCTACATCATGGATGCCCTTGAGGTAAGCTAAAACATATCAAAAATTAATTTCAAAGTGAACTATCCCTTTAGGTTTTGCTAAATTAGTCAATTAATTAGCCAAAAGTTGTTTGGAGACGCCTACTCGGTTATTATTTTCCACATTCTGAATAATTGTAAAGTCATCAAAACTATGAAATAACACAAATGGAAGATTGATAATTAATCCTCATCAATTCAAACAAAATTGTACTTTTGTAAAGGAATTCATACATATTGTACAGTAGAAACTATTTATATTTCTTTACAAAATAATTTACAATCATTTAGGAATACATATTTTGTTTTATAACAAACACATTTGTGAAATTCATACATATGCTTAAATGAGAGAAAGTGATTTTGTAAATGAATATAAATTGTGCCTAAGATTTTTTATCAAAAAGGATGAGAAACATTTGTCAGATGTAATGCTGCAACTTTTGACTGGTACTGTACACAGATATAAAAATGAATAAGGACAAAAATTCAGAATCTTTTTTTAACTTGTTTTAATTATTCAAGTTGTGTAATGGAGTGGTTTTTTAGATTTTTGATGTCTCCCTATTTCTGTGAGCATTATAATATGCAAATATAGGTCTAGACTTACTGTACCATGAAATATTTGATATTACAACACATCATACAGACCCCCATATCACATAATAAATTAACTGAAAGCCCCACATATCCCGTAGTAAAAAAAAGAAACGCACAACATTCTGTTTTTGGCAACTACTGTATAGTTCCAGATCCATGAAACTCGTTTTAGTTCTTGGAGGAATTTCTTTATAAAGTACACACTCTTTATCTCTTAGATTGTGCTTGCCATACTCAGAGATGTAAAGGTTGGTTTACAACCATTTTCCAAGGGACAATTAATCATCTTACTAATGGTAAAATATTAGAGCAAAAAGGTGTATACACAATATGTGCCAAAGAGTGAATATGGCAACTTTTAATCGTTTATAGTAGATTTACAGAAATTACATTTTCTTGTCACTGCTTTTATAATGCACCAGTAACCAGCACCTTGTTAATAGTGCTTTAATGTTAATATAAAACAATGACACATCTGGATCACAACACATTTCAAAACAGCAGTGTGCAAGAAATCTATATGCAATCATTCCTGACACCTTCTTTAGTCATGTGATCTTGAAGAGTTCTTATTTTGCAAGTCTATAAAAATAATCACCGCTGTGACTGATGGTGTTCATGAAGTGCGTGCACTCAAGGCCCAAACATAAATTCTTATAGTCACCAAATTCCATTCATTGTTTAATCTCATAGATAGAGAGTAACAAGCTTCTGTTCACTCTCATTAACACTTTTTTTCTTTATTATTATTATATCTTTTTTTTTTTTTTGGAAGAGCGGTTCTTTTCCCTTAAATAGGATACTTAGATTTTCTACACATGGCAGATGTTTTGTTTTACTGTAATGTACATTACTTGAGCTCAGGAGATCATGCTGGGCTGAGGCATTAGGTGATTGTGGTCTCATATGGTCTTCTGCTCCGGAGCGTCATGGAAGGCTGAAGTCGAGTCGTCTTGGCTCTTGTCTGTGCTGTGGATCTTGGGTTCTGTGGCAATGGTGGAGGTGGCATCTATGCTCTCGTACGCCTCCGATGTCCACTGCTGAAAAGAAAGGACGAGCTAAAAAAATGCATGTTTTCTGCAATAACTTGAGGCTAGATTCAAATCTGTAAGACTCAAAATCATTGGGAAGCTTATTTATAATACAAAGATACAGGATTTTAGGATGATTAGGTGCATTCTGGGTCCAGAATTAACACATACAATGCATTGATTAAATAAAAGATTTGAAAACCTACTAAAGAAAACACTTTTTTCTCAACAGCACGTCTAACCTTTACCAGTGTGGAAACTAGAATTTTCTCCAGAACTTGTGAAGTTATACACTACCGTTTAAAAGTTGGTAAGTTGGTTTAAATTTCAATTTTATTATACCGATAGTTTAAATGGAGGACATTTTATAGTTTATGTGAAGACAAAGCTAAAACTTCATCATTAATCCAGTCTTCAGTGTCACTTTCCTTCAAAAATAATTTTAATATGCTGATTTGGTGCTCAAGAATAATTTCTTATTATTAGAATTATTAATAGTTATTATTAGTATTATTTTTCAGGATTCTTTGAATGGAAAGTTCAAAAGAGCAGCATTTTGAAATTATAATCTTTTGTAATATTAGAAATGTCTGTACTGTCACTTTTAACAATTTAATGCTTCCTTGCTGAATACAGGTATTAATTTCTTCTTTTTTTTTTTAAATTCTTATTGACCCCAAACTTTTGAATGGTGGCGTATAATAACAAATTAAGGCACCAAAATGAATTAATTTATATATAAACGCATATTAAGGTTAAATACATTTTCATAGTTAAATAAGGCAAAGAAATTAAACAACAACACAGCAAATGAATATAATCAAACAGAACATAGAATAAATTATTTTCTGAAGTTTAAATATAATAGTGTGAAGCATTATTTAAATATTTTAAGATATATAAATAATAATATAGAATATTATTCTAATATTCTAAATATTCTATTTAAGTCAAATAAATGTGAGATGTTTAAACTTTAAAGGTTATAAGCCTCTGCTTTGTAAGTGTAGATTAATGACAAAAATAGGGAATTAGCATGTGGTGAAAATGGACAAGATCTGCTTTTTATCATCAGAAGGCAATTCTGATGATAAAAATCTGGCAAGCTTTTTTTTTTTCTTTTCTTGAAAATGCTTTTAAAAAAATCTGAAAAGACGTCCCCTCACCTGTGTTGCGCGACTGGAGCGACAGGACGGTCCCAGGGCGATGTTGACAGAGCTTGAGGACTGCGTATCGCTGGTGTTTCCCCCCTCAGCTGCAGAGAGGCCTGAGATGACCAAGCCGCTGGAGAAGCTGCGCTTGCCGAAGAGCAGGCTCAGCGTGGAGCTGGAGGAAGACACTTGACTGGAGCGATGGGGACCCGCAGCTGAAGCCAGAGGCCCTGTTGTGGACAAACGAGGCACCTGGGAAAAGACGGAGGCAATGGAGGAAGTGTTGAAAGACAGCTGGCTGTTGGACAGGCACTGCACAAGTCCTGGGCCTCCAGATCCCGAGCCGTGCTGGCTGTCTAGGATGGGGCCCGATCGGCTGGTGACGGGGGGGCGCTGGGCATGAGGTTGCACTGAGCGACTGCGATACTCCCGGTGAGCTGCAGGGAAAAAGGAGACTGTCAGCACAGACAGAAGAATGTACGTTTTTGGGAAACATTCATTTCAAGATGATAAAATGCTGAACTTGAAAGTAATTTTTTAATTTAGGTGAAAGTAAACCAAATTGTTTTTTTATTTAAGTTTTTATGTCTTTTTTTTCTAGGCTTTAGGACAACAAATTGTACAGAAATGTATAGTGTCCGTGGTTTGTTCTGACCTCCGTGGTTTCTAGAATGGGAGCTGCGAGGACGGCCATGATATAGGCTTAGGCTCTGGGATGTGGCGGAGTTATGATTTTGACTTAAGGAGGAACCTGCACAATCCACATCCTCCATGTTCATGCCACTGTTACAGCTGGTAAGGTTATCTTTCCTCACCCTAGAAAATGCAAGAAATGTTTTTTTTTTAATTTTTTTTTTATAATAATACAATTATAGAATAGAAACAGAAAAAGAGCCTGTTAATGCCTTATACATACCGAAACAACCTGGAGAGCAGCCAGGTGCGAATGCTGTCCAAACTGAGAGGGCCGCCCCATATGTTCCTGATCTGCTTGTGAGTTCCCATATAGGAGGTGGTGAGTGGAGACACAAACATGGGGTAACCCAGGGGCTGGTCACAGGAGGAGTTGATCATGTTTCGCAGAGCCTGCTTTGAGTTCTGGATGCTTCCGCGTTCAGGATTGCGGTTCCGGAGGAAGACGAGCTCTTGCTGCTGACCTGCCCACAGCCCTCGCACACATTCTTTATTCATCTGAATGGAAAGGTGATGAGATAAATGAATAACAATCAGTCTTAAAGGAGTAGTTCACTTTTAAAAAACGTTTGCTGATCATTTACTCACCCCCATGTCATCCAAGATATCCATGTCATTCTTTCTTCAGTTGAAAAGAAATTAAGGTTTTTGATGAAAACATTCCAGGATTTTTCTCCATATAATGGACTTCAATGGGAACCAAACGGTTCAAGGTCCAAAAGACAGTTTCAGTGCAAACTGCAAACTGTTCAAAGGGCTTTAAACAATTTCAGACGATGAATAAGAGTCTTATCAAGTGAAACGATCGCTCATTTAAAAAAAATAAAGTTTAAGTTTTATAAGCTCAAATGATCGCCTTGCTCTGTTCTGTGATGCACGTTCGTGACTCTCCTGTTCGAACTCGTTTATCAAAATGAACGAATCTTTTCTCGTGTCATTTGGTTCACTCAACGAACGAAATGAACGAGTTGACTCGGGAAAATATTTGTTCATTTTGATGAATGAGTTCGAACAGGAGAGTCACCCTTTGAACAGTTTGCAGTTTGCACTGAAACTGTCTTTTGGACCTTGAACCTTTTGGTTCCCATTGAAGTCCATTATATGGAGAAAAATCCTGGAATGTTTTCATCAAAAACCTTAATTTCTTTTCGACTGAAGAAAGAATGACATGGATATTTTGGATGACATGGGGGTGAGTAAATTATCAGCAAAAGTTTTTTTTTGAAAAAAATGTGAACTACTCCTTTAAAACATTATAAACATACAAACTAAAACTACACTACAAACAAAAAAAAGTGTAGAAAATAAAACTTAGCTATTTAGTTTTTGCTCTCTTGCCTTTATAACTTTGAAGCTGAGATGTCGTTTGTAGAGCATGATGATCTTATACTCATCTGCGCCTTCATCCACCATATGACGAAGCGTGAGAAGTGTGTCTTGGCTGGACAGTACTGCTTTTCGCCAGGCGGGGTCGCTCTCATGACAGATCACTAGACTGGTTATGTAGTTGGTTATGGCCTCGTAAAGCACGGCAGGCTCCTCAGTCTCCTCCAAACTCGTGAAGTGGTCCTGTAAAACATGACATTATTGAAATTATACCAAAAGGCTGTGAATAGTCCATCATGTTGTGCAAACATTGTCCAATGATTTCACCTGGTGGAGCTTCAGACTCATTCTCACGGCTGGGGCCACAACCGTCTGCAGCAGGTCCATGTCAGCAAAGACCCATTCATCCTTAGCAGCAATGCGGAAGTCACCTTTGAACAGCGTGTTGAAGCCATAGAGGAATGACTCCAGACTGTGGAGGAAACCATTAAAGTTGCCATGAAATCAATTAACGATTCGTTTTTTCCCACGTTTACTGGCGTGAGGGCGGGGACAACCTGTCACTCACAAACTATAACAATTCTCCCAATTCCCGGACAGAAAATAATGCCCGTCCTACTTTTTTTTGTTGTTTGAAAAAACGTTTCAGTCGGATATACTGTACATCACAATGGGGAAAAAAAGACGTTCGCAACTTCCATTTTATGCCGACTTTAAAACGTAAAATCGCTCACAGAGATCGTGTTTTTCCATTCCATTCCACTGCACTGCATTGTTTTCCTAAATAATCGTGCTAGACCGACATAAACGTGGCACTCAAGTTAAAATAAAAATAAAAGTCTTGCGTTTTTCAAAGCAAAACAGCATTCTGTGTGAACCAGCCCTTATTATGGCAGTACACATTTTATTTGGTATTATTGATTCTGATTGGCATCCATCAAACAAACTATTATCTTTTATCAAGTATTTAACCTTCGAGTATATAAGTGCACATCGCTAATGTTGGAAGTGTACCTGTTGGATCTGTTATGTGCTGCTGTGCTGAGGGATCTCCGTCCAACCACAGACAGAGCAAAACACAGAGTAACCAAGGGGGAATCTTCATCGCTGTCCACTGGCTGAGAACAAAAAAAACTAAACTTTAGCTATAAGGTGCAAGTTTAGATCACCTTAACATTGTGGAAATGCAAAGAAGAATTCAACCGTCCTACCAAAGGTACGTCGCAAGTTTATGCACCATTTTAAAATCAGCCAGACACTGTTTTTTACGTCCTTTAGTGTATCAGCTTTCATTCACTCTAATGAATGCCATTTGTGTCCCCTCACCTCCTCCAGCTTGTTGGCACAGTATTGAATCCACTCCAGGTAGACGTTACAGTAGCTGGCTCTGGTGACCCCCTGCAGACAGTGGACATAGTCTTCATCAATCTTCATGCTGAACACAGCCGGATCCTTCTCAATGTGATGCCATTTCGTGTAAGACTGAAGGACTTCCTGCGTGGACTGGTCTTTTATCCATATCTGCAGCTTGGGGTTGATCACCAGGTAGTAGATGATACTCTAAAAATAGAAGTAATTGAAAATACAGAGATGTGAGTGTCGTCAATGTCACTATCAAAAAATAAACCTATTTCTTCTTTGAGGAAATGTAGCATATGAAATTTAAAGGTCCATGACATGGGGATATTTTATTATTTTATAATGTTTCCTGGGTTGCCTTTATAATGTTAGTCTGTGTTTTAGATCAAAAATAGTCATAATTTAGAAATAAAAGGCATTTTTTTGTAGCCTGATTTTAGCCTCTGATTTGAACGTGTCTGCTGTGGGATTCAGTGGAACCACCCACTGCTGTGATTGGCTGACATGTATTACATGTGAAACTCTCTCGAATACTTTTTTGCCCGTTTGCAAAATTGCAAAACTTCCATAAAGAAAAAACGTTTCTAGCAAGCGTATAACGCTGCTGACTTAAGTAACCCGGATGAGCCTTTGTTATCTGTCTTCAGCGGTTGTTATAGTGGAGTAACATGCCGCTGCATGGCGCGATTGACCAATCAGAATCAAGTATATTCCACAGAGCTGTATAATAATCACAAAAACATTGATCAGCGAACAAAATTTCAATGGTTCTTGTGGAAGCTCAAATGTGTTACGTGACACGAGAATCAACCTCATTGGTTCTCACACGTTGGTTTACGACAGCTGATGTGAGAGTAAATGAATGTTTAAATTATATGTGAATAAAAAAGCCTAAATTCAATCCGTTCGAAATATAAATCCGGCGTCTCTTCAGAAACTTTGGACTAAACCGCTCAATTCAAATGGATAGTTTTACCAACTCTTAATGAACTTTTTGTTTATGTCAACAAGTTATTACATGGTATTCATAGCTCTAAAACTTATTTAAAAAGTAACTCCTTATGCAAGAATTGGTTTAAAAAATGACTTTTTTCTTTTCTTTCAAATATATATTTTTTTCAAATTGTACAAAAAGAACTATTAGTTAAACCATTAGTTAAACAGAGTTAAGAGAAATGTGAACTAGAACTGTATAGAACTATTACAACTTTTTCTTTCAAAGGTCACATAATAGTGTTGCTGGTACCTTAAGGTAGTAAGTGATGAGCAGCTTGCGCAAGTCATAAACTTGCAGCATGGTGGCAGCGTTGTTTTCGCTAATGCTGTAGCCCTCCAACAGATACTTGGTAGTGGTCACCTCCCAGGCCAGCCAACGTAGATTGAAAGCAGCATTGCAGGACAGCACATGTGGCAAATGACCCGGCTCACAGCAGCAGCAAGAATCATCCTCCTCTACACCTTCTGTGATGGCCTCCACCTCCCGCTGCTGACAGTAAGTACCTGAGGAAATTAGGCGGCCAGTGAGGAGAGGGAACATTTACAACAACATGACAATATAATATTAAAACCACTTACCCCTGAACTCCAGGCCTCGTAGCTGAAAGGTGACCAGACCGTTGCCGACCTCAATGAGGTGAACGAGTGCATTCAGGTAGTCAGAAGCCAGGATGAAGCAATCTCCTGCGCAATAATTCCCCCAGCGGCCCAACATCAGGTCTCCACATAAAGAATGCTGCAAGGAGCGCGTCAGGTACTCATAGAAAATTGAGTTGAGGTTGTTGTCATCGCAGCCTACATGGTGAGCATATAATCTCTTTTATTTAAAAATGTAAGAGGTAGACAATGTCTGACATACTTAAAAATAAGTTTTATACTCTTTAAAACAGTCAAACTGAAGCTTCATGCATTTTTGAAACATTTTTTATTAAGTGTAAGGTTATGAATAGATAAAGACAGTATTTACCAGTCTCTTTGTCAACCTGAGACACCAGTCGGCTGTTGGAATTGTCAATTCGTTTGGTGCTGAAAATGTCAAATCAAATCAAATGCGCATGAAGTGAAATTCACAGTCATGTAAAAAAAAAAAAAAAACCATTTAATCCGATGCCTGTGCCACCCTTCATGTTTAATATCAACAACAGAAACATTCTGTGTCATCACATTTGTGGTTGGAATCTACATCAATAATTCAGCATTGTGTGGCTTTCTCTCTGCTACTACAGGCTGTTGGACTTCAACCATAAAGGAACTTTGTCCCAATGGAAACAAGACAAGTACCAATGGAAACAATGTCAAACACGTCTTACATCAACAGCCGTTTTCCGATTAATAAATATGCATTTGTTCTTTCAAGACCTGCAGTCAAGTATGTAGTTGGCTGACAATGCATTACGCCACTCTAAAGCTACATGCATGTTTCATGTACTTGTGGAAAAAACAGACAACTCACTTGTAGTTCCTTTCCCAGAACTTCACAGGCCGTGGATAAGAGGTGATAAAAATAGCGCTCCCGAGGAAAGGGCTGAGTGGTGTGTAGAAGAGCGTCGTGATTAACGTCTGCAGCAGGAGCATGGCAGAGTCTGAGCAGCTCCGTCAAGGAAAAAACGAAATATTTGCACTGCATTTGACGATATGATGCTTAATCGTATTGCAATAGTTCTTTAAAGGTGCTATAAGCCATTTCTTTTCATGCGAGTGTCCTAAGAAAAAGTAAAGAAATTACATTTAACCGAATTTGACATTAAGAGCTGGCTCAAAATCCTGAGATTACTCATAAACTATTCTGTTGACCAAAAAAAAGTTGTAAACGTAATAGAAATAATATATACTAATATATAAAAATATAAGCCCTATAGTATTTTTTAAAAAAGTGTCTCGCTTTTTTTAGTATCTTTAAAAATACCCTCGCAAGGGGATTGTTATATTTTGAGGGCATGTTTTACGTTTACTTGATCAGATTAAAATTGGGAGTAAACATAGTACAAGGTCTGTACTACCAATATACACACTCAAGATGGACAGATTGTAAGGATATGAGGTACAGCAAAAGGTTGTGCAAATGCATGAAATGCACTACCCCATGCTATCTGCCAGGGGGCGATATACACCAGAATGAAGTGCAGCTTGTGGAGAAGATCCCAAAGCTGTGGACAAAACAAAGAGCTGTTGTAAGACAGCAAGACAACAAAGGCAGTTATTTTTGGACTAGTTACCAAATACTGTCAGAGCTATTTCAGACGATAGCTCGGCACGATATTGACATGTCATTTTTATCTAAGTTGAAAAATGAAACAAAGAGCAGGGAATGATGAGTGTTTCAACTGATATAGGACTGACCTTGTTGAAGATGATGGACATGAGGAAGAAGTTGAGCAGGAATGTTTCAGAGGCACGGCTGCAGTCAAACTCAAAGAAGATGATGGTGAAGATGAGTGTGAGGAACTGGTAGCTGGGATTGCAGAAGGAGGCACGAAGAAGCTTCATCCCAGCAACTGTCATCAACAAGACATCACAGCTGGAGCGAGACACAGACACCACTCAGGTGCAGAGGCAGCACACAGCCAAGCACAGAAAACAGAAATCAGGAGGCTCTGACATAACTTCTGCTAAAACCACCACAATGAGCAGAAAAATGTGTTGTAAGTACTCTACCAATACTGCTTCTATGTGTGTGTATATATACAGAACACAATTATAGTGTTTCATACACAATTAAACAATCAAACTATACTATTACTACTTTTTTATTGAACTATATTTTAAAGTGAATTTATTTACCAGTATATGAATTTTCAGCAGCCAGTACTCCAGTCTTCAGTGTCACTTGATCCTTCAGAATTTCTGAAGGATCAAGTGATATACAGGTGTCCTGTTTACAAACATTACAGGGTGCGTGCACATACCAGAGGAAGAAAGCCAGATTGGTGAGCTGGTATACTGCAACAACCTTAAGTATTGAAGCTTTCCTTATTGTTTGTATATAACTGCTGTGCTGACTCAATAATACATGATTTTAGTTGGATCTGTTTGTCTGTCTTTAATTTTGCAGTGTTGCTGTGGTATGAATTATCATGTTAGGCTAGTAATGTAATAGCCAATGTTAGCAACGCAGCATCTACTGGACTGCCCGAATTTGCTTTAAAGGGATAGTTCACTTTGAAATGAATTTTTTGTATGTTTTAGCTGATCTTAGGGGCATCCAAGATGTAGGTGTCTTTGTTTCCACAGTAGTTTCAATTTTGATATTTTTAGGTCAAACCGCGCCAAATTAGCGCGGACATATTCAAAATTCAAAATTGAAACTACTGCGGAAACAAAGAACTATCCTTCAATGCCCGCGCCCTTGGATCACTTGGACGTGGCTGTGGTTACAAGAGGTGAAAACTATATAAATACTGTTCATTTTCTCACACAAACCGCTCGTTTCGTGTCTCGGGCCATCAATGTGTACTTACATTTACGAATCATTAAATCATGTTTAATTTGGACTTCTCTGTGCATGCTCTTTAAGGTGGTATCAACATTGAAACTACTGTGGAAACAAAGACACTTACATCATGGATGCCCTTGAGGTGAGCTAAAACATACCAAAAATTCATTTCAAAGTGAACTATCCCTTTAATATAAGTTACACTCCGCTTGTTTACATTACAGACACCACCACCACAGTTACACTTTTAGCAGCACAACTGTTTTCAACATTGACAATAAGAATGTTTCATGAGAACCAAAACAGTATATAAGAATGACTTCTGAAGGATCATGTGACACTGAAGACTGGAGTAATGATGCTGAAAATTCAGCTTTGGCCATCACAGGATTTGTTTAAATTGTAATAATATTTTACTGTTTTTATTGTAAATATAGTCTTGGTGACCAGAAGAGACTTACATTTAAAAGCATAATGTTTAGTTTAAAGCTTGTCCATGAGAAAATGAGCTATGAAGTACGATACATGCAGTCCATTTTTTACCATTTATGAACATGCGAGCGCGGATTGAGTTTTTCCTTGAGAGATATCATGGCTTGCAAACGAACTTGGAATAGATCTAAATACTTTAAGAACTTTCGTTAATTTTTCCGTTACTTTCCGTTAACTCACGATTCGTTAATCTCAATAGCTGTAATAGTAAAAACGTATAATAGCTGTAGTAAAAGTATTCGAGAGAGTTTCGCATGTAATACGTAGCTATTTCATTTGCAAGCATGTCAGCCAATCACAGCAGTGGGCGGTTCCACTGAATCCCACAGCAGACACGCCCCTTCAAACAGAGCGTTCAAATCAGAGGCTAAAATCAGGCTAGGAAAAATGCCTTTTATTTCTAAATTATGACTATTTTTGATCTAAAAAACATTATAAGGGCAACCCAGGAAACATTATAAAATAATAAAATAATCCCATGTCAGGGGACCTTTAAAATAAAAATTATGGGATTAACTGAAGAGTAAAACATTTACAATATTTTTTAATATCTGCATTGAATTGCCAATAAGAATTAGGGGAAGGATACTTACTGTATTCCTAGTTTCTTACGATGGCTGAGGGCGAAGCCATCGTTGGTAAGTGCACTGAGGACAATGGCTGGGTAGACAATATACTTCTCAAAAGTCAACAGCCCCACATAGAGGCGCTCGAACCACATCAAGTGAGCATCCTCTAAAAAGATAGTATACTAACATTAATATTCATATGAACGCCAATGACAGTAGACGTGACAGATGTGCAGTTAACCTACCTCTGGGTTCGAACTGTGAGTATTCCTTACTCTTCAGCACAGGATGAGAGATCCACAGCCAGGGATGGTGTTTCCGTAACTGAGGGATGAGATAGTGGGTGACAAAGCCCACAGTGGCTGCTAATGCATACAGCACTATGGACACAAATGGCTGTATGTGACAAAAACAAGTGTTAATTGACATGTAGGCTGAATCATTGACTCTTGTCTCTCTATGATGTTTAAAAGCAAGAGAAACTCACCCTTAGAGACAGGAAAACCGTGCTGGCAGTAATAGCAAAGGTCAAAACTGAGGCGAGGATACAGATAACCAGATCTGACAGTAAAATCTCTTTCTGCAACATAAAATTATGCATATATTTGAAGTAATAAATTAAGATTGATACATGGATCCTTAGATGCAAATACTACACTACTGTTGAAAGGTTTGTGACAGTCAGTAAGATTTTATAATTTTTTGAAGAAATTAATACTTTTCATCAAGAATGCATTAAATTGATAACAAATGACAGTAAGTACATTTTTAATGTTTCAAAAGATTTCTATTTCACAATAAATGCTTCTGTTCTTTTGAACTTTTTATTCATCAAAAAATCCTGAACATTTTTTTTATCACGGTTTCTTTTATAACATAATACTGGATAATAATAAAAAAATATTTCTTGAGCAGCAAATCAGCATTTTAGAAGGATTTCTGAAGGATCATGTGACACTGAAGATTGGAGTAATGCCATCACGGGAATAAATGACATTTTTAAATATAATAAAACAGAATAAGTTATTTTAAATTGTAATAATATTTCAAAATTTTACTGTTTTTTTAATTAGATAAATGAGAGACATAAAGATCTTCTTTAAAAAGCATTTAAAAATCTATATGGTAGAGTACATCTGATTATTATTGTGTATTCCCAAGTGAAATGAAAGCGTTTTTGAATATTCACTAAATAAATCAAAGGCACTCACCACTGAGCCTTTGAGTTTCTCAGGAAGAGGGTCTATGCTCTCCTCATCCTCCTCCTCTTCACCATGTCCAAGTGATGGCATCAGCTTGGACTTTATCAATGAGCTAATATCAAAGACAAACAAACATGTTTTTTAGTCCAAACTATGACAGAAGTTCAAAATGTTCTTAACCAAATGATCTGTGGAAAGTGCACAGTGTTCTTACAATAACACAGATGGATCACTGCTTTGTCGACTAAGATGATAGGACAGGACCACTAGCAGGGCACAGAAACCAGAGAAAAGTGCTGGAATATGCTGTTCATCCCAAGGCTCCTACACAGAAGATGCCAATGCCATCACAAACTTGTAATCTCGTATTGCATTCAAAAAATTAAGTATATCTTTTACTGATGATCTACTATTTTTTTAGAGTATACTGCACCCTTTTATTCCAGTAGATTAAATGCAGATCATACCTTCAAAGCGCCAAGACAGAATCCGTAGAGTAAAGCCAGCGCTATCAGACTCCGTACTATACAGTACACTGCAGATGGGAGTCCAGTTGCAGCTAAGCAGAAAAAAGGGGAAACATTAGTTTCCTCCAACTGACCTTTAGTCATTTATAATTGTCTGCATTTTGAGGAGGGGAAAAAAAACTATAATTTATCATGAATACTGACCTGTACCTCCAAAAAAGTGCATGTCGATTTGTTCTAAAAAGTATATAAAAAAGGTGTTGACTTGCGGAAAAAGGCCCAGAAGAAACGTTACCGGAAAGCAGTATGTAAACCCTGAAAAGATCAGATCAACACATCCATCAAATTTAAAATTACAATGCAACGATTTCCATTTCTAATGTTTAAAGCATACTTTTCAACTTACCGACTAAAATGTCCTGCACGTACTGAAGTGTGTCTGATGTTACTATTGTGATGCCATAGACGGTGGACACAGGGAGGTCTGGCCTTCTCAACACTATCTCCAAAATCCAAATAAGGCCACAGAACATACAGAAATATGCAGCACGACTGTAGATGACAATTTGATTATGGCCCTGTTAAAAAAATATTTTTTTTAAGAAAAGTTTTTTTCATCCTGTAGTTAAACACAATCATGACAAGAAATTTTCTTGAATGCTTCTCCAGTAAAACTCACATGAGTAGGTGAAGCTGCATCTGGCTGAACACTCTATAAAACACAAGATGCTTTAGCAGGCGGTCTAGCAGTAGATTCATTTTCAGCAAAGACGGGCTATTAAATGAGGAATGTGGTACCTTCAGTAAGGAATACTGACAGCTAGCAATCACCAGGCAGAACTGAAAGACCCAGATGTCTTTGAAGCAGCCCTCGTTCAGGAGCACAAACCCCAGAAAAGCCACCAAGACAGCTAAGAATACAGCCACCATGTTCTCAGCCATATCCTTGTTCCTGCAAAAACAATTATCTTTCTGTGCTTATGGTTTTTAAATAGCACTGCAATGTCTACAACCTTCATTGTCACACTCACCTGTCAAATAATGCCAGCAAGGTTAGCCGATCATACAATATGTTCACCCATTTCCCAGGAAAAACTTTTAATTTGTAGTACAGCTTTCTTGAGGGTTTCTCTTGGGTTGATGTCTCGGATGATTCATCTAAGGAGTCCTCCTCCTGCGCATGAGAAATATCCAAGCCCTCAAACGGTGAGTAAATGATGACTGGATTTAATTTATGGGCCAACTATCCTCCAAGATACAATATTTTAACTAAAACCAATCATGTTTTCTATGCATTGTAAAAAAAATATTTTCATGATTTGTAATCACAACATTTTTTCTTTTGTCAAATCAACTTAAATAATTTATGTAGTTCAGATAACATAATATTTTGAGTTTCTGGTGATTAAATCAATCTCTTTCATTGTATTAACTCAATTTTTCTATTAAATGAGCTTAAAATTTTAAGGCAACCAGGTTATTTAATTTTTTAAGTTAAACCAACAATATTTTTTTACAGTGTGCGTTTTGTTTGATCTGTTCTGTGAGAGCAAGCTTAATGTGTGGAAAGAGGGATTCCACACCTGGAAGATTTCCGGATGGGTTCTCCTGGGCCGGAGTCGGCGAGTTGGAAGGATGCGTCGCTGGAATGGGCATTCAGAGGGTCCTCCCACCAACCCGTCCTGGCACTCGGAGTTAGAGGACGTGGAGAGGAGATCACTAATGAAGAGATGGTAACATTATAAATCTAGAACAACTGTGTGTTCACTTCATTTTGTGATTGTAAAAGAGAAATAGGATGCAGTACCATATGTTGCCGGTGATGAGCTCGGCACCAAGGGGTAAGTTTAGAGCTCTTTCATTGTACAGTTTCCGAGGTCTCTCTCCTGTATATATTGAACATGTTAAAAGCATCACAAACGCTCCTCTACTAGTCCTCTTACATATATATGACATTGCACTTAATGCAGAACAATCATTTATGTCTGTCCACTGTACTCACTGTGAACAGTGTGAAAAGTGTAAGCCTCCTCTTTGCATGTAGCCTCTGGTCTGCAGATGACCTGAAGCATAGAGCTCTCTGACTGGGACGTTTGTGAGGGGAGAGAATCATAATCAGGGTCCCTCTCCTTGTCTGTCTGCGGACTGTGAAGACAAGGAGAAAATGTGCCCTAAAATGTTAATTCAGTTTGGTATGTGTATAGTATGAGTCTGTGTTAATAACTCTTGATTATCATGAGGGTACACACAAACTGCCATTCAAATGTTTGGTGTCTGTAAGATTTTATGTTTTTGAATGAAGTCTCCTATGCTCTTCAAGGCTGCATTTAGTTTATAATTGATTTCAGTATATTTTAAAATGTGATTTATTCCTATGATGATTCCTATGTGATTTATTCAGCAAAGCTGAATTGTCATTAGCCATTATTTCATTCTTCTGTGTCACATGACCCTTCAGATTTCATTTCTCATTATCATCAATGCTAAAACCAGTTGCACTGCTAAATATTTTAGTTATATTTTATTGCTTTTAATATTTTATATTATATGTAAATGCTTTTGCATTCACTTGAAAAGCTTTTGCATTCTCTGCAAAACTGCAAAATAATTATGTTTCCCCAAGAAACTTTTTTTTTTCCCATCACCATATTCCTTTAGGGTCTCCATACTTTAATGCATCCTTGCAAAATAAAACACATTTTCTTAAAAAAAAAAAAAAAAACATATTCTGGACAAATGTGGGCAAAATAGTTTTGATTTATTTTTTATTTTTTTAAATACTTCCCTTGATCTGAGCAGTACAAGACTTGGCTACTTTTCCTAAGTTTGCCTTCTGAACACACACATTTTTTTTTGACTCAATTCTACAATGTTAAGTGGGTGAAAAAAAACTGTGTCAAAAATGGGCACCCATAGAAATGAATGGGGAAAAACTGTAATTTAGAGCATTCTAAAATAAGCCAAATAACACACCAGGTAACAGCAAAGTCACTTCATCTTTAGGGTTTAGCTCTAAAAACTTATTGGAATGATATTTTAAAGTAGTTAAAAAAAAATTAAAAATAAAACATAAAAATAAGCATAATTTACATTGAAAATATGGTACTTTTTGAAGTAAATAAATTCAAAAATACCACCAAAATAAAAAAAACACCATAAATGGATAAACAAAACTTTATCGAAGACAGTGAAATAACATTTATAATAAATAAAAATTAGGATCACAACTGAGTCTTCTGCCCACATTTGTCCACAATTACAGGATTAAGGGCTATAAAGTGAATACAGTTTGAGGGCTACAAAATATTATTGGTCAAAACTTTTGAATGGTATTGTGTGTTTGTGTGTGTAAATATATATAAAATCATTATAATTATTTGATTAAATCTGTTGTCTATATAGTGTATGTAAACACCATGCTTATATTCAGATTTATAGTTTACCCACCTTTCTGGAGAGACGATAGGAATGAGAGTCCCTGGAATAGTTTTCATTGTATCTGTAGCCAGACTGTTTGGGGGATTTGGACGCTCCTGTTGTTGTCCTGTGGATTCTGACACGTCAGAGTTATTCTCCGCTGTCATGCTTTGCTCTAAAAAAAGAGTTAGACCATTAATTTAAGCAAAGATATTCAATGCAGTCTCATGCATAAATCAACACTCACCATTTCTCTCTTCCTTCTCCTCCTCAGCCTCATTTCCACCCCCAAATCTGGTGTTGTTGATAGACTCCAGCAAAGACACAAACTCAACAAAGTTGGACTCATTGGGTATCTGTCCCTCCTTGGCTTCTAGGTCAGATTTAGAGGAGGTCATTGTACTGAGTTTATCTTTAGCTCTATGGCTAATGAGGACAGCATCTCGTCCACTGTCGATACTGAGTCCCCTAGCGTGTGTTCTTCCACTCTGAGTACATCTCAAATATGCCGATGGAATTTGCAAGAATCCATCAGCATCCAGTCTAAGCTCAGGAGGGTCGTTTTCATCAGGGTGGGAGTTGACATCAATGCCTGAAGAGCTGTTATTGGTCAGTTGGGGGCTCAGGTTGGGTATCTCGTGCTCATTGCTCTCTATTTCTTTGCATTCCTGAGCAGAATCAGAACTGATGGTCTCTTTGGCAAGAAGACTGTCTTGATGCTCGGACTTCTCCTGAACCGAGTTGTCTTCTGAAACCGGCGTATCTTCTTTCTCATCATCGGCAGAGGGTTCCTCCAGTTCGTGAGGCGAATCAAAGGTGATGACAGGAATTTTGACAGGACAGTCGGATTCTCCCTGGTGGGACTGAGCTGACTCTAAGATGCTCAGTTTAACAGACTCTTCCAGCTCAGCAGCTGTCTGTGGGTCACAGCTCATTGTGATAATGATCTTCACTGTATCACTCTCGTCCAGGTGGGACAAGGGACTCGAGTTATCAACCAGCACCACAGCAATTTCATCCGAGCAATAGTTCTCCTCAGGTCTTTCTCCATCGTCGGCATCTCGTGTGATTTCTAGAGAGGTATTATTGTTGTTGGGGTCAGTGGGGGGTTTGTCTTTCTCCTCTAAATTGTCCGCTTCATTCACAGGGGAAGGAGGAAGATCATTGTCAGCTTTGTCTCTGTGGGATGAAGGAATCTGCTCTCCCTGCAGGAGTGGGGCAGACTGGTCAGTGTTGGGACTGAACACATCCTCAGGGGTGAGTCTCTCCTCCACATCTGGCCAAGACCGTTCATTACAGACAGCATCACTCTGACCTGTAAATGTCAGTCAGTACGCAAACAGCATCTTTAAAATGTCAGATTGACAAATGGCTTATGATATATTTTAAATGAATTAGCTATTAAATGCTGCACCCTGTTGGCTTATGTCAAAAATCATGATACACCATTTTTTACTTCCTTGACAATTGATTAGAAGGTGTAATTATACTTATTTAACCCGCAACAAAAAAAAAATCCAGTGCTGACCAACATTAGGCTACATAATTTTTCTTATTTTATTTTTTATTTTATAAAATTATATGAAGTAAAAAAATTACATTTAATAAAATCTTCTGAAATGTCTGTTTTTAGATGCAGTCAGAGACCCTCACTATGAGCTGTGTTTAACCAAAGCTGTCTGATAGCTTTTTTTGAGAGGTCCTGGCTTGATGTCACACTCAGTGTGATGTGTGACTGAGGCAATAGAGAGTAGTCAAGTTATTCCTCAGTTCATATGCTAGGCTCTGAGACTGAAACTTACAGTAGTGTTTCTGCACAGCATGTTCCAACATTTGTGAGGATCTCTTCCACTGCAATGAAACCAGGCCAGTGCTATAATTAAAGCTGGTACATACCCCCTATGTTTTTCAGCTCCTCGGATTTTGGACACTCCTTCACAGTTTTGAATAGCAGGTTAACCAACAAAAATGATATTGTTATTTAAAACACACACACACACACACACACACACACAAATTATACATAACAATATTCACAGCTAGATTTGTGCAAGATCTGCATTCAAAAAGCTGCTGTTACACTAATAACCTTTAACATTTTCTGCAACAATACATTTTTTCCAAGTATAATTAATTATAGATCCAATCTTGAAAGTATTACTCACTCCAATCAGTCCAGGGTCTGTTTCAGTCTGTTTCACTGTGACCTGTATTACTGGACTTGGTCTGTTTTTGGTCAATACTGATGTGGCAACACTGTCAGGAACTGTGCTGCTCTTCCTTTGGATTAAAACAATTCAGACTTTAGCCTAGTTACATGACAAATATAAAAAAACAACAACAACTTTTGGCAGTAGAGTTTATGAGCTTTGAGTAGGCAAAACCTTTGGGGAAATAACATTGTAAAATGATATTGAAATCAATATAGCCTACTGATCCAACTGATTTTGGATCTTACCTTAGGGATGGAAGACCGGAATCAGACGCGTTGCTTTTCTTGTCTACACCTTTGCTTATGTCGGGCACACTATTCTGGGCTACAATGTCGCCCTGATCGAACATCAGATGGAGGCGATAATTTACCATCTTAATGACAATGAAGAAAACTGTCACTGAGGTGCAGTAGATACTGAGGGTAGTAGTGGTGGGTGGAAGAGCCTGGGGGAAAATACATTAGAGCCATGACATCTCTGGAACAATTGATACATTGACAGATAGATAAGTCAAGTGTTAAATATCTTTTTAGAATATTAAATTTGCATCATTGTGATGTCTTTTCTGAATAAATAATAATTGCATGACCACTAGAAATAAAAAACCTGTATAGGCCTATTGATATTGTTGTCTACTGTAAATGCACAACAATGCTATAACACAGACTGCCATTCGTGAATAACCTGTACAGGAAGCTATGCAGAAGAAAAATGCGACAGTGCAAGGAGCTACGAGGAGCATAACACGTAAATTCATATAGTCAATAACATTTAACGCGTAAATCCATTTCATTGATTTAGATCAATATTTCGTGTGATGTTTCGTCTGCTAACGCATTCAATCAGCTTCATATCAGCTGTACAATATTATCGGCGGCCTGCGATATTGTATCACTCACCAAATGAAGAGATAATGGAAGCATAAGCAAAAACATCCATAAATACAGGTGACATGAATTGTTGAATTTATTCTGGTCTGGATCATGATACCATCCACCGGTCAGTGAAGCCCAGACTCCTTGGCGTAGCGTTTGCACGACTTGAGAGCCCATATTTTCAATAATGGTCGCTACAAATATATCATGCTGCAAGCTGCGAATTCACACCTCTGCCGTCCTGGACTCGCTGCCCCAACGCGCGATTACATATTTACAGAAGCTGCCTCTACATCCTTCCTTGAAACCGTTTACTTTTCTTTTTCATCGTCCACGCCTTGTCTCCCTATTTCCCAACATAAAAGCATTGGTTTTGTGCGGTGAAAGGCTCCCAGCAGCAGCATCCTTCTGCGCCTGCTTCACATGAGCGGATAGGAGGGAGGCATGGACTGATTCATAGCGATGCTCTTCTGCTCACTGAGTCATGCGCCCCCACCCTGTGTGTGTGAGGATACAGTCAAAAGACGAGAGCCGTGGAAAATCAACTGTTCTGAGATGGAGCCAGGAAAGCGGGAGAGCATTTTGAACTTACATAAACAGCAGAACATTTTAAGTAGGCCTAGCTAAAATGTTTAAAAGATTATGTTCAATAAGTTTTTTTTTAACACAACACCGCAGCATCAACAGGACTTTTTGAACCAGACTTAAATGTACACATTTCGGGGCCTGCAGTATTGTTTTTTTTTTTTTTTTTTTTAAATACAAAAAAGGAATGTGGAGCTATATATATATATATATATATATATATATATATATACTGTATATGATAGCCATCATAGGATGGGTACATGGTGACCATAATGGGATGGACATCGTCAGAAACAATGCTGTGGCATTTAAACGATGCCCAATTGGCACTAAGGATCCAAAGTATCCCAAGAAAACATCCCCCACACCATTACACCACCTCCACCAGCCTGCACGGTGGTAACAAGGCATGATGGAGCCATGTTCTCATTCTGTTTAATTCTGACACCATCTGAATGTCTCAACAGAAATCGAGACTCATCAGACCAGGCAAAAGTTTTCCAGTCTTCAATTGTCCAATTTTGGTGAGCTCTTGCAAATTGCAAGATTCTTTGTGAAATAAACCGGCCCGTCTGGCACCAACTGAGAAATTGAACCAGTGCTCCTAATAATCCTTTTTTGTGTGTGTGTGTATATGTATATGTATATATGTATATATATATATATATATATATATATATATATATATATATATGTGTGTGTGTGTGTGTGTGTGTGTGTGTGTATCTCTCTCTCTCTCTCTCTCTCTCTCTCTCTCTCTCTCTCTCTCTCTCTCTCTATATATATATATATATATATAGCTATATATGCTTTCAAACCGATTAATCACATCTAACATAAAAGTATTTGAAGAGTTCAGATGCAAAAGCCTCTTAGTGCCGTTTGAAGTTTTCTGCTGGAATGATCATTTTTATCAAGCTTGTATATTTAAGTAAAGTAATTTCACTTAAATGGCAATTAATAGGTAACCTTTATTGCCATTTAAGTGAAATTACTGAACTTTAATATACAGGCTTGATAATTCTCATTATAAGAAAATTTCAAATGGAACTCTTTATTTGTTATAACATGTGTGTGTGTGTGTGTGTGTGTGTGTGTGTGTATCATTATATTTATATACGATAGATAGATAGATAGATAGATAGATAGATAGATAGATAGATAGATAGATAGATAGATAGATAGATAGATAGATAGATAGATAGATAGATAGATAGATAGATAGATAGATAGACAGATAGACAGATACACACACACACACACACACACACACAGGATTTTTACTCACACACGCAGGATTCTGAAATGAAGTTTCTTCATTGACTCAGATGCGTTTATGACACAAGATAGTACGTTTTCCCTTTCTAATAGTCAGTGAATTAATATTATAACATAAAAGTTAGTTATAAGCCTAATCTTTATAGCTCAATAGCCTATGGTATTTAAGGATTTCATATGAATTTTATGCATGTTTGTTTATTTCCTCGATTTAAATTATCTGATAAGTGTCTCATTACAGGTGTAGCCCTATAAACTGTAGGGTAAAGCATACTGGTTTACATTATACATTATAAATTAGTACATTATAAATCTTTAAGTACCATGAAGGTGCCTTGAAGAAGTAACATAACATCGCAGATTGAAAAAAAGAGAAAGGTTCGCAGTTCCCACTTGTTCTTCGCTCACGCATAGTGTCACGTGACCTCCTGTAACCAATCGATTTCCACCGTTTGCTTCTCTCCTCCCTCTAGGGTCAGTCGAGTTGGAGAAGCGGAGAAGTGATGGCGATGCACACATAAACTGACTAAACAAAGTTTTCGTAGCTCAGAAAAAGTCTTTAGATCCACAGGAGAGGGAAAAAGCTATAACTTTTTGGAAAGCTGGCGGACGACTGAAGTGCTCGGGAGCCTGGCTGCGGGAAACACAAACTGTGGTGCGCTCGCGACTTGTACTTGGCGACGGAAGAATTTTTGGGAGCCGCGGTTATTAGTTCGTGAACTGCGGAGAGAGAGTTAGAGGGAGAGATAAAGCTAACTCGTTAGCACAGCTATTTAGCCTGCTCGTCCAATGTGTTTTAACCAGCCAGAGAATGGCTACGAGGGGGTTTTGTACAAGTAGACACGCAAGTTAATAAGTAACTTATCTTGGGTAGTGAAATAATCGTGTGTATATTTAGCTCGATTCATTCGTCTAGGATGAGCAGGTACTTTGCACCTGTAGCCTCACGGCTTGAACACTCTTTCAACTTTCATGGTTAGGTATGTTGTTTTACTTGTATTGTGCTTTTGGTGACGCATGAATCGACAGGCTGATAATGTAAGTTTTACTCTATAATGTAAACAAAAAAGTTTGTGAAGCGAGTAATTAGGCTAAAGCTGATGTCCGTGCTTCAGAGACATTTCTCATTCCGAGATTGTTTAGCTGGCTTACGTGGGAACAAAGCAATGCGTCTTTTAAACTATATTAAGCCGGACTTAACCTGACCCACTCTCCGTTAATGGTATAAAGTGACCTGGCTGGGTTTGTTAGGAACTTTTTGTGGGTGTGTGCGTGTGTGTCATTGGGGAATACGACTAACGTTACTGGACTAGTTTACTTTGATTTGACATCACGGCACCCTATGGTGCTCCTGCAGGCACCGAGACATGGATGTTCCCCAGGCCGTTTTCCCAAACGGTGAGGGGCGCCTGAGCCTCCAAGACCATGTCTGGACGGAGTCCTCCAACTCGAGGGCTTGGGCTGACTCTGCCCCCGTGTGTCCCCGCTCGCTCTGGACGGCGGTGTTTGACTACGAGGCCAGCGGGGAGGACGAGCTCAGCCTGCGGCGAGGAGACGTGGTGGAGGTCCTGTCGAAGGACGCTGCCATCTCGGGAGACGAAGGCTGGTGGACTGGAAAAATTAAGCGTCGCGTGGGCATCTTCCCATCTAATTATGTTACTTACCAACCAGCTATTTACAGAGCGGTCGGGGCTCGCGAGAATGACCCGCCCGCCCCTGTTCGGATACCTTTTACTGAACTCGTTCTACAAGAAATCATCGGCGTCGGAGGGTTTGGCAAAGTCTACCGGGGGGCCTGGAAGGACCAGGAGGTCGCGGTGAAGGCAGCTCGACAGGACCCCGACGAGGACATTAAAGCTACTGCAGACAGTGTTAAGCAAGAAGCCAAACTTTTCTCGATGCTTCAACATCCCAACATTATCAAATTGGAGGGGGTGTGTTTGGACGAGCCCAACCTGTGTCTTGTCATGGAATATGCCCGAGGAGGCACTCTGAACCGCGCCTTGGCGAGCAGGAGGATCCCCCCTCATATCCTCGTGAACTGGGCCGTCCAGATCGCCAGAGGCATGCATTATCTCCACGAGGAGGCCGTGGTTCCCATTATTCATCGAGACCTGAAGTCCAGCAACAGTAAGATAATTGATACACACACTCATTAATTCCTCCTTGTCTTGACAAAGAATTACTGGTATTTGCTCTACTGTAGAAACACACACTTGGTTGTCACATTGGTATTTCCTTTCGCAATTAGCACGTTAATTATTAATCCCCACCCTCCTTTACAAAGCTTTATCATTAGCACATTCAACCTTTCCCATATATTCCTGTGTTTGTACCTGAAAGGAGGGGAACAGAACACCACGTGCTCATGAAATAACTTTTAAAAGGTCATCATGGAATATCCTGCCAGTCTAAAGGTATTTAATGTTTCCTATATATGTAGCCACAAGTGCTGTATCTTCTCGCTAAAAGCAATATGCTTCTCAAAGGAAGCCACTAACTAGTGAAATCTAACCCTAGAAGAAAAGCTATAAAATTGATGGATGTCCTAAGATTTGAATTGAGCCTTTGTAGTTAATGTTAAAGACACTGGGTCCTTCCAAGTCCTTATAGCAACTTCAGCATTCGTTTATCTCAGAGTACAACATTGGCAGCAAAACTTTCAATATTTAATTTACAAAAACAAAACGAAACTCTTATGGAAAGCATACTTTTCCTTCCGGTTCTTGCCTATACTATTCTAGATAGTGTTTCAAACATTGCCAGCATTTGTCATATCCTTAATCCTTTAAAGCCTGACGTGATTTTTTTTGTTGTTGTTGTTGTTGAACCATTGAAAAAAGGATAGATGAAATAACAAACCATATGAAATATGATGGTTTGTAATGTAAATCAATGAAATAATTCTAACAGTAACAGAATATTTAAAATATCCGTTGTCAATATATCAATAAAATGTCTTAGTGAGATGATGTTTTATGATCAAAGAACCTCAGTATTTATAATTACCTATAATGTAATACAATACAATGAGTAAGATATGTATTAATAAACATTCCTTAAAATCCTTATGTATTATATTTGATACTTGCATTTTAACATAAAATAAAAAAAAACAATGATGTATGGATAATCAAGTAAAGCTAAGCTGGTTCAGTCCAGTTCATCTTGATATATTACTAACAATATAAAAGTTATTCTTATGTTATAAAAATCATTAAAGAGTTCACCCCAAAAAGGCACCTGAAGGTGGACATTTTACAATTAGGCTACACTAAAAGGCCTTTTACTTGCTAAAAATGTATAAAGGATCAATCAGATGACAGAAGCCTTTTACAACAGCTAAGATTTGATGATTCAAAAATAGAAGCCTTTGTGTATTAAATATAATATAGTAGGCATTAAGGTGAATCCTTTGTTGTATTTCTCATTTATAAGAAATAGCCTACTGGATAAAAGCATCTACCAAATGAATAAATGCAGATGTTGTTTTTTGCTTTCTTCAATCGAAAATGCACCAAGCATTAAATAATCTGTGGTTAAACCACAATGTGTACATCTGGGTGAAAATTCTTAAATACTAAACTAAGATAAAATTACATTTGTAAATGTTGGCAGCCCTACAGTCATCCAGAGGTATTTAAGGTTGCAATTTTTTTCTCCACATCTCAATTGTCCTCGACTAAAGAAGAGCAGGCTGTTTGAAAACTGCACCTGCATTTCAACAGTGGATTTAAGTCATGTGCTTCAGCAGAGTCTTGAGTTACACAGCCAACAAGTAAAAAAAACACTGGCTATCTCCAAACCTTTCAAAGGAGCTGTGGGAATGATGGTTTCTGAATGTGTGACCACAGGCAGGTTGTGAAGTTAAGAGGTTAGAGTTTGAACAGCTGGTGTCATTGAGAAACTGGCTATCTGCTAACAAGGTTCAGAAAACTCTGGTCTGAAAATACGTCTGCACAAAGAGGCACCAAGTCTGTATGTAAATGTTTTTTTTTTGTTGGTTTTTTTTTTTTGATGATGATATAAAATAATTGGTGTTATAATAAACTATGTGTCACATACACTGGTGGTGAGTATTATTTTGTTGTATTGTTTCAATACTGCCGAGGAGTGACAATTATTAAACCATTTGAAATGGTGGAGTGTTGTTGTTTTTTGCGCTTCACGTGTTACAGAAGTTTATGGCAAGTGTTTATTTCATGCAAGTGTTTTTTTTTCCCCCCCTAAACATTACCATAGCTGCAGGGCACACTGTGATTGTCCTATCATGTTTCCCAGTCATATATGAAGTTGGGAAAGACCCTTACACTTGCCTCAGGTATGCAAATACCTAAAAGAGACATTTCAGTTATTATTATTTATTTATTTGATATGGACATAACAAGTGCATTGGACAAACCAAAAACATTGTTTTTTTTAGTGTTATAGCTAATTTACAGCACTTGTCCATAGGAGGCTACACATTTCACAAAACACAACACAGTACAATATACAAATCACAGTACAATATTTAAGAAGGTAAACGATACACATCACTATGCATTTGTTTCAGCCTTTTGCCAAAGCTGATCATGTCTGTCAAATTCATATTGCCTTCAGAAGTTAAGTAACTTGTAAACAGAATAGTTTATCTTTCTGATTAATCCTCACAAAAAAATATGTAACTCAAATACAGTCTTTGTGCTGCAGAGATTTGATCAGCGGGTACCATAATAATGTAAATCCATTCAGCGGCTCTCTTCATTCCATTAATTTATTAGCAAGCTGTTTTTCATATCTATACCATTAAAAAGTTTGGGAGTATTAATTTTTTAAAAAGTCTCTTTTGCTCACTAAGGAAGTACTAAAACAGTATTATTGTTAGATATCATATAAAATAACTATTAATTTGTAATGTAATGTTTTAAAATATAATTCATTCCTATGATGGCAAATCTGTATTTTCAGCATCATTCCTCCAGTTTTCAGCATCACATGATCCGACAGAAATCAATGTTGAAATGTTGAAAACTGTTTCTTTTTTTTTGTTTCAGTATTTTTTAATGAATGGAAAGTTCAAGCGAACAGCGTTTATTTGAAATATAAATTTCACATTTTTTTGCAGCATTGTTGTTTTTACTGTCCCTTTTGATCAATTTAATGCTGAACAAATTTATTTCTAAAAAAAATCATTCTAAGCGTTAGTGTAGATGATTTCTTTCTGTAAACAAATTGCCATTATTGTCATTTTCATCAGCATTCCACCATTTGTTAAATTAACAGTGTATTTCTAAAGCAATAAAATAGACGGCATTCCACTATCAACAATAGACGCAATGTGGCACCCTGCCCCCGTTCAGCATGGCAGTGCTACTGTTAACGCAACTCAGTTTGTTCATCTCTCCACAGGATTGTGACAAACAACATTGGAAGCTTGCTGACCTTAATTGAAAAAATAACGCGTGTTTGCTCAGTGCAGAACAGCAACCCATCATGAGCCAGACCCTTTCGGCTGTTTTTTTGAGGGGGACTCCTTACCCATTCAGGTTGCGGCGGTACATTGTTTAGTGGGTTAAAGGTGGAGGGTACTTTTTAGGGAGGCACAAATAGCAAAGTCAAATTCTTGGCCTCAAAAATAAGAAATTAAAAAAGATTTGCGTTGTGCCCAGTCTTGCTTATCTAATCAATGATTATCTTTTAAGATATAGCAAATAGTGAGTCAAATGATGTTTTTGTGCCCTAATCTTTTAATACCTCACTCAAAGGAATGTCACTAACGAGGGGGCAAAAGCTTAACATAAGTTTGCACAATGGAATGGTCAAGCACTGGTTGCTAGGTGACTGCCTACCCGAGAATGCCCCGACTCCTGGGCCTGAAAGGCTTATTTTCATTATTTTTAATCTCCTCAATGGCTGCTGTTTTCTCTCCAAGATGGGGAGCTTCCCCTGATTGGGGGTAAAGAATATTGCAGAACTGCTGCCAGGAATCCCTGTGAAACTCGGCACTATGCCACACAATTTCAGGCACATGAAGTGTAATGTTAAGGAATCTCAAGCATGTGTGCTCTCCAAAATACACACACACACATACTCTGACTGACAGTGTAGAGAATAATGGGTCTTGCTCGCTAATAATTACATAAATTATTTTGTACATGCACAGCTGAATTTCTCACGACAAATCTCCACCTAATTCACAACATCTTCATTTGCACATAAATTTGTTTTCAATCTCGTTCTAATGTTATGGAATTAGAAATATTATAAACGAGTGGCGGCGTCCAAACCATCTCCATATAAGGGCTTTCCGCGCAACCTTTCCTTTACAGCCTTTCGCCACTCTCGTCAAACATATGCCACTCTCTGCAGAAGCGCTCTCGCCAGATCCTCGAGCAATGCCAAGTGTGTCATTCTCAAAACCAGTTCAAACTACTTTTATACAGACCCGCAGTCTAAGTTCCTGTATTTCTTCGTAAATGTTGAATACATTTTAGAACACAAGTTTTTGGTGAATCATGATTTCTCGTTTGTATGTGGATATGTGCCCACGCACAATTCAACAGTGAATGAGACCCAATGGCCTTGTTGGAGAGACAGAGGACCGTGGCAAACAGGTTATTGTCTCATGATCTAAAGGTGATTTTCTGCTCCATAAAATGGACACCATAGAAATCTGAGCCAAGAAAAGACATGTTACAAAAGTGGGAATGAATGAGAGCTAGACTGTAGCAAAGTACTATTACTTTAGAAGTTCATTTATTTTATATTTCAGGTTCACATCTGACCAGAACATCTTTGTCAGAAAAGTGGATTTTTCTTTAGTAATAAGACCACATTCATATCCAACTTGGCTTTTTGGTTTGCTAAGATGAGTCCAATATTAAAAATGATTGTATAATGGGTTGTGGGTATGTAGAATTGTCTATTATTTCATTATATTTAAGCTGTTGATTGGTGTTGTTACTTAATGGAAAGGAAACCTTAAAGGGCTAGAAACCCAACAGCTGAGATTAACCTGAAGGCATCAAACAGGTGAAACCAGTTCGAAATGGAATTCCAATCTTCATGTTTGTCCCAAAATTATAAGTTTTGTTCACAATTTTAACTGAGACCTTGCTAACAATCAAGCCTTTTATCTTAAAGAGAGACTTGTAAAAGTTCACAGGTGAAATTGTGGTTCTTTTTATTCCCAGTGTCCAGCATGTTTATGGGTTGAAAAGAAATTAAAGGGAAATTCACCCAAAATAGAAAATTACCCCATTATTTACTCATTCTCAAGTTATCCTAGGTGTATAGCTATGACATTCTTCTTTCAGACTAACAATATTAGTTTTAGTAAACAATTTCCTGGCTCTTCCAAGCTTTATAATGGTCGTGAATGTCTCTTTCTGTTTTGAAGTACATCAAAGTGCATCTTTCTATCATAAAAGTAATTCACACGGCTCAGGCCTTCTGAAGTGAAGTGAAGTGAAGCGATGTGTTAGTGTAAGAAAAATATCCATATTTAAAACTTCGGCAGACGACTGTACCCATACTACTCAAATGAACTTTTGCCACAAGAGTAACCCGTCACGCACGTATGACTTAGGAATGGATGTAGGAGTAGCGGAATTAAAGACGCCTCTCGCATTTCAAACAAACAGGGCTGGGCAACACATTCAAGGTCCTCGGACATTCCTCTTTAAAATTGTCGTTTTAGACTTCTAATTCGTGACTAGTGTTTTAATTTGCTCTGTCCTCTGTGTTTCCGTGTTCGTCATTATGTGCGTTAAGGTCAAGTGTCTCTCTTCCGCCTTAAATTGGTGCGTACGGCCATTTGCCAGAAGTTATTTATTTTAGTTGATAAAGTTTTAAATATTGACTTTTTTTTTTCTTTACACGAACACATCATTTCACTTCAGACGGCCTTTATTAACCCACAAGAGCCGCATGGATTACTTTGATCATGGATGGATGCACTTTGATGGACTTCAAAACAAAAACAGCCTTTCCCTGCCATTTATAAAGCTTGGAAGAGCCAGTATATAACTCCCCCAATTGTATTTGTCTGAAAGAAGAATGTCATGTACACCAGGAGGATGCCTTGAGGTGGAGTAAATCATGGGGTAATTTTCATTTTTGGGTGAACTAATCCTTTGAATTGTAAAGGATCTAAATCCTCATTTTGGAACTGCTAGTTAGATTTCTCTGGCTTGTTGCTTTAATAAATAAAGATGATTTTCAGTGCACTACTCTTGTACTGAACAAATGAAAATGTTACTGTTATACTTAATGTCTTAAATTGTAACAACTGCATAAACTGGGAGTGTAGTCAAGGTCAGTACTCTCCAATGTATGCTGGAAGAAGCCTGGGAAAGTTTAAGGCATTTAATGAAACTTGTCCACAAATAACACTACTTAGTTATACCCCCTCAGGTCATGATAATGGGAAAGGAGTCATGGTCAGATTAATCAGTCATGTAGTTATCAACTGAGGGCCTCCCTATTTATTACATATTGATATTGATAAAGGTCTCAATTTGGAATATTGTCAAGGACAGAACCGGTGAGAAATACTACTCCTGACCTCGGGATGTTCCGGACTTCAAAGACAGCTGGCCTACATTCTCATGTTATTTGTCATTTGGTACGAGGCTGTATTGTAAACTAGACTGACTTGTATGACTCTCTGAGTTCTTAATGTAGACCTGTGTCCTTGAAGATTCCCCTTCATTATTAAAGCATGGAAATATGATTACCCTCTTAGCATTCTTGTATTGTTATTCATTGACATAAATGCTCAAAAGCTAAGGCTCACGTGTCGAAAGACTCGAAAACATTCCCATCATACTTTAAAATAGCTCAATTTGTCTAATTCAACTATTAACTCATATGTAATTTAGTACAAATATCTAAAACATTTTTCCTGTCTCTGTTCTTTTTTTAGTTTTATTACTTGAAAAAATTGAGAATGATGACATTGGTCGAAAAATCCTGAAGATCACTGACTTTGGCCTTGCTCGTGAGTGGCACAAAACGACCAAAATGAGTGCTGCTGGCACTTATTCCTGGATGGCTCCTGAGGTCATCAAGTCTTCTCTGTTTTCTAAAGGGAGCGATGTCTGGAGGTAAGCTGTTATTTTAAGTTAATCACAATGTTTTATCAAAGCCTGTTATTAAAGTTAATTGGTTTCTTGAGGTTAGACACAATTGCTTGGGCAACATTTTAAGCTTTTTCAAAAGGCACAATTATACTTGTATAACGCATCATTTTGGCCAAATTCTAAGTTAGTGTAACGTATTGTTCATGGATACGACATAGTTCAATATAATTACAGACTGATATGTGTAATGCATTAGTACTGTATGTTGTGACTGTACCTTGCAAACTTAAAAACTTGCAAAGTGTTACAAATCAGTCATTTAAAGCCTGGTTCACACGGGACGATTTTAAAATTGTTGGCCGATTTTTCCAAACCTGAGAGACCCTACACACGGTGATTAAAAAATCATGGTCTAACAGTTTTGGTCGTACAGTCAAAAACAGTTTTTGGTCTCAAAATCAATACATCACACACAAACCGATTTGATTCCCAAGCATTCCCAGGTCAGACGGAAAATCTTGCAAAATCCCTCGAGATCAAACATGACTTAAGAGTAAACAATCAGTGCAGTTTGTGTTTAACCAAAAAAAACGTTATCAAATGAAAAGGTGATGTTTAAAGAAGTGGAGACTCTTTTGATTTTGTTTCCCGGTGCTTCCCCAATGCATTGTCACCTCGCTTTCTGATTGGCTACATGCCACAGTCCACAGGCTGCGTACTCGTTTGTCCCCGGGGTACACCACACGAGAGGAGAAATCGGGACAAAAAAATACAACATGTTGGATATCCCCAATTTGAGATCGGAGCAGTCCCGACGTCCTTCCGAGCAGACGAGAGCGGTCTTAACACACCACACACAGCAGGAATGTCTGATCAGATTATTTTACGATAATTAGAGCATCCTTAAGATTGTCGGAAGGGGAGATTCGGGGCTAAAATTGGCCTAATTCTCCTGATTGTCCTTGTTTAAGAGAATCAATTTCAGTTTGGTTGCTGCTGTATTTGTAGGCGATAAACTGCACTGCAAGGTAGCTGACTGGGGCCCTGTTTACACCTGGTATTAAGATTTATTTTGGTCGATCGGATCACAATTAGATGAGGGAGACACACCGGTTTAAAAACATGATGTATCTGACATATGAACACAGACGGAGACAGAAAAACATACAAGGAGCATCAGCTTTCGATTCTGCTCTGTTAGCCACAACAATGGAAGCTGTGGATGTGTGTTAGAAATCCGGAATGGTGAGAGAACATGTGCTTGGTACATGATTTTGTCTTCAAACCAAACTTGGATCTTTAGCCAGCAAAGTTAAATCCACTCTGGCTAGCGCTCTTCCCATAATATTTACGCATTAAGTTAGTAGGCAGAGAGTAGGTGGTCTTTTATGACTGTTAGAACACATTCAAACACACAAGTGCATTTTCGACTATCTCTGGATGTGGTCAAAGGTAGAAAAGCTCTAAACGTTTTAGATCCCGTTTGTGATCTGGTTGACCAAAACGCATCATAATGCCAGGTGCAAACAGGGCCTAAGTTTTAAAACAAAGCTTAAATGTAATGCCTAGTGTTTGATTTAGTTTTAGGTTCACAGAATCTTTGGGTCAGTTTCGATCAGTACAGCATTTGGTGGTGTTCCAATTGCCCTTTTACCTTGTTTGTGAAAGCTAAATGTCTCGTCTTTTTTATTTTTTTCTCATGCCACTTGCTCAGACACATTTTGATTGATTTCACTTCTACCTTCTTTATTTCCTAACATTGCTAGAATATTGTCTTTTCCTTTCTTTGTGGTTAAGAAGAGAAGTAATGTTATTTAGCGATCATACAATGTTTCCATTAAGAATTTGCCTCTGAGATGCTTTATGTATACACATGTAATTTAATAATTTAAAAGTGCAATCAGTTTACAACTTGATTTGGGAAAAAGTACAGAGGGCCCCAAAGTTTCCTAGCTGGTTAATATTATGAGTACTTTAGGTCCAATTGGTGTGATTATTACCAACTCATTCCACACTGACTCTTCCCTGTGTTCTGTTTTCTGTCCAGTTATGGAGTCCTCCTCTGGGAATTACTGACTGGAGAGGTTCCTTACCGTGGCATTGACGGCTTGGCAGTTGCCTATGGAGTTGCTGTCAACAAATTAACCCTTCCCATTCCATCTACCTGCCCCGAGCCTTTTGCCAAGCTCATGGAGGGTAGGTCTGCTAGTGGTTCACTAATATTACTCATTGTTTATCCCATCACTATATGTTATCAACATTCCATGAGATATTTGACATTTAGGCACTGATGCCCCATTCACACTTTGTCGCTGCATGTGGCTTGTCTCCATACCTCAAGTTGCTCATGGGCATTCCTAGTGCTGTCACTAGGTAGACTGCACATCTGGAAATGTCTTTCAAAAAGGCAATCACAGATTATGTGTATTGATGATAAAACTATGTTAACTTTATGCTTTAAACTCATTGAAATGAATGGTATATGAATGGGGTGTGAGTATAAACCAGTCCCACTGCAATCTGCAATTAATTAAAACGTGTGGTCATTGTAATAACCTGCAAGAGTTCCAACATATTTTTTTGTTCATAGAATGCTGGGAGCAGGATCCCCATATCCGTCCGTCTTTTGCTTCCATTTTGGAGCAGCTGACTGCCATAGAAGAAGCTGTGATGGCCACCATGCCACAGGACTCCTTCCATTCAATGCAGGAGGACTGGCGAGTGGAGATCCAGGAAATGTTTGATGAGCTACGCACTAAAGAAAAGGTCTGTTGATAAAAGATTTTGACTCTTTTTCCTTTCTGAGCTTGTTTTACATATAGTTTTTACATGATTTGTTATGAGACAGTGGGCCTATATTGTTTTCTTATCAAATATGGTTCAGATTTTATTAGGTTAGCTGTATTTGGTGTTGCTGATCCTCTTAACAAAGCTAGCCGTTAGCAATGAAATGGCCTTAAGTGTTCAATGAAGTTAATATGATAAGCTGCTTCCGATCCTAGCAGCTTGTTATGTTGGAAAGGGTTTGCCATTGGTTGCCTTTTCCTGCAAGTCAGCTAAAACTTCATGTAGAAATCCTGACATTGTGTTTCATGTGCAAGTCATTCTTGATCAGTGGATTTTTCCACTCATTTAGGAACAGTCCTGTCACATAAATATCTTCCTTGTTAAGTGATGCACCAAGTGAACTTTTACTCGATTGTAAATAAACAAATTGTTAATTCATTAATTAATTGTCTACATCATCTGCCCAAGTGTGTTTCTTGGCAGAGTGCCCCAAAGCTTCTTACAGAACTTATTCATAAGAGATTAGGCCAAACGGCTTTACTCCATGTGGGCGGAAAACGGTTTTGATTAATGCTTAACAATTCTCTCTGCAAGTTTTATACATGAGGATTATTCTGTTCAATAGATATAGAGAATGAGTAAACTAACTCTATCACAAAGAAAATTTATTCTTTTAACCAAAAGGCAGGATTTCCTTCACCATATTCACAGTATTAAGATTAAATTGTAGGCCAGAGCAGAAGTGAAAATTAGAGAAAGGGAACATTAGAAATTTGAGTTTTTATTTACTAGCTTATAAATGGTGCTGCTGTTTTGTGGATGACTTACTCACAGGTCTAGTATTATTGTTGCGTTTATGGTGCTCAAAGGGAAAAAAACAAGAACAAAAGGCTGATCTGAAATGAGCAGTTCAAGGCAGAGAGGAATCTGAGCTCTGTTCTCCAAGGCCAAAGGAAGTGAAAGTGCCATTCATACCAATGATGTCTTTTTTGCTCATAGACAAAGAGTTGTTTCATAAGCATGAGAACTATCCGAATTTGCTTCCTTAGGCAGTAATTCAGTATATACAAATATTTATATTTATTTGGTCATTGTTTGGCAATAGTTTATCCAAAAATGGTATTCTGGCATCATTCACTCACCATAATGTAGTTTTCAGATAAACTCCAATGATGGATTCCTTTGCAAAATGTGTTTGATCACAAATGTTCTTGACGCCAACAGGAGCTTCGTTCTCGTGAGGAGGAACTGACGCGAGCAGCCCTTCAACAGAAGTCTCACGAAGAGCTGTTGAAGAGGAGAGAACAGCAGCTGGCCGAACGGGAAATTAACGTGCTTGAGCGTGAACTCAACATCCTCATATTCCAACTAAACAAGGACAAGCCCAATGTTAAGAAACGGAAGGGCAAGTTCAAACGTAGCCGCCTCAAGCTCAAAGATGGCAACCGCATCAGCTTACCCTCAGGTTAGAGCCGCATTATCTTATTAGTTTACATTTTAATTTGTTGTCACATTAATAATGTCACAATAATTTTTTTTCTTGTAGTATTAGAGTTTTAAAGATGGTTGATGTTGAAAATGTTATTGTAAAATGTAGTAGTGTTTTAGTAAATTTTACTGGTGGGTAACCTTATTTGTTCATCAGATTTTCAGCATAAAATCACAGTTCAGGCCTCTCCAACTATGGACAAGAGGAGAAGCCTCAATAGCACTAACTCCAGCCCTCCCAGCAGCCCTACACTGATCCCTCGCCTCCGAGCCATTCAGTGTAAGTGCCAGCATCTGCCACATTGTTATTTTACATTACATTTATCTTTCAATTATTAGAAATTATCTTAAAGTACTCAAACAAGATATGAAATTCAAACAGACCCATTGTCTTGCCATTCCATTGTAATTAGCTAATATCAGGATTGGCCCATAGCATTCCTGTTGAAATGTTTTGCCAGTTTCAATACAGTAAAAACATACCAAGGGCAGTCACACTAGTTAATCCATTTGTGAGTAGCTCAGTGTGACAAAAAATGGCATCCAGGTCATTGCCAGTGGTTGCTGAATCCTGTGTTTGTCACACACTTAAAACTTATTTTTTTCCCATCAGTGAGCCACCCAGGTGAGACTAGCCGAAGGGGCAGTATGTTTGTGTATCACCAGGATGTGGATATCACAAGCGAGTGTAAACCTCCTAGCGGATTTAGGAAGAAAGGCAAGGACACTGTGGTCCTGTGAGACAAAGCCGTCCCATCTAACTGTGTGTTGGTGTGATTGCTGATCACTATGGCTCTTACTTCACAACATCTCTTTTTGTTTTGATGCCTTTAGGTTGTCTTAACGCATTGCTTGATGAAGTTTTAATTGTCTGTAATAATGATTTGCTTTGGGAATCAAGGACATTATTGTAGACCTTGAGCTGGTGCTGCCAAACTTGATCTGATGATTGCATCAATAACTCTTTTCAGTGAATAAAATCCAAAAAGATTTAAAGCAAATGTTCTCATAATGTTCTTCCTGAAGCTCCATTAACTGTTTTTGAGAATGATTGCAATGATTTAACACTTGTTTTGCTGGGTGGGTGAAGGTTGCCTTAATTTCTAAAAACGCTGTTTCTGTTCTGCTGTGAAGGACTAATAGATTGGATCTCAGTATGTGGTGTGGTAGATATTGGGACTGTCAGTTTAAGAACATTTCCATTGGTATTAGCAATTCTGTTTCAAATTCTATGTGTCTTCATTTCTAGTGACCCTGGACGAGAGCAACAGAACATGGGGTCGAAGCACCAATTTCAAACCTGAGGAGTTTGAAGATGTTAAGAAAGGGTTCAAGAAGAAGGGCCGCACGTGGGGGCCAAGCTCTGTGCAGACGAAGGAAAGGGGAAATTGTGCTGAAAGGTTGGAACAGTGTTTATTTTTGTGTGTTCCTTTTCTTAAAGCCTAGACAAAAATATTATCTTTAAGCACCATATGTTACATTTTAATTATTCAAAAAATACATGTAGTTGCTTTAGTTTAATTATTAATTGTGGTTGCCACTGTCATTTTGTCTTCAGAGTTCGACCTCTCTCAGATGGAAGCAGTCCCTGGTCCACTAGTCTTATGAAATCCCAGAAATCTGTTCCATTGGCTGCATTATTTGCAGAGCAGGGTATGTAAAGAAAGCTCATCTCCCATTTACTTTTTCCATGTACTCGGTTTTCATCGCTCTTTGTTGTATATTTAAAGGGATACTCCACTTTTTTTTGGAAATAGGCTCATTTTACAACTCCCCCAGAGTTAAACAATTGGGTTTTACTGGTTTACCCTATTGACTTCATAATATGGAAGTCAATGGGACCAGAAACTGTCTGGTTACTGATATTCTTCTAAATATCAGAAAATCGGCTGAATGGGATCGAAAATTGTAAAACTTAACTGTGTAAATCTGAGGGAGTTGTAAAATGAGCCTATTTCCAAAAAAGTGGAGTATCATTTATATCCCTGAAACCACCTTCTTGACATGACATTAATCACTGAATGCACAGTTCAGAATCTAAAGTTTTATTTGTTATCAAATTGCTTGTTCAAATTGCTGCATTCTTATAGCATCTTTTATCAAGGTTATCAAAAATACATTATGTATTATGTGTTTTGAAATGTAATTTATTCCTGTGAATAAATGACATGAATTTTCAGCATACATTACTGCCATTACTAGCCATCCTTCAGAACTCATATTGGCGCTCAAGAAACATTTCTTATAATTATCAATGTTGAAAACAATCGTGCTACTTTGTAGAAAGTTGAAACCATGATATATTTAAAAGATATCAATTTTTAGGCATAAAATATCCAAAGTAGCAATATTTGGCTTCTGGCTAGCAATAATAAGATAAATGCAAAGAGAAATATAAGGGCCTTTGACAGTGTATCAAAAAAATATGACCAAAATGAATACAATTTAGGACGTGTAAAAATGTATGAATCTGATCGTCTGGGGATAGTGAGAATGTATAGCAACTGTCATCTTCTGTTAAAGAAAGTTTCTTAAATTTGGTTTTGGTGGAATGAATTCTGTCAACAGCTTTAAATTGGACAAGATTGAAAGGAGCACAGATACGCATCGAATTTATTTTAGCAAGAGTATGACCGAGATGATTTTCCTAAGTTTCCTTGAAACCAGAAAGAGGGGGGAATTGGGAAGAGCATAACTAATCATACATTGAGGCTATAGACCTTATGTAGTCCCGCCCCCCTTCAGCGTTGTGCTTGTTGTGTTCCATCTTCTGCTTTATATTTCCACAGCATGATGGTAAGATCTTACGGATTTATGAATGAATCACTCATTTTAAAATCTGCCTGGTCTACTGACATTTGTTATGACATCCACTTCAAACATTACAATCCTCATGATACCTTTCGTCACCTCTACAATAAGGAAATCCACTTCGCCAGCTAATTACTCTTTGACAGTGATGCCATAGAAATATACAGAGCTACCGCAAAAACAAGTTATAAGACAAAATTTTAAAGATGGCTCCACGCTCGTTTCTCTGGTGCAGAAGGTCTATATGGCTAATGATTTCATCTTAAATCACAGTTTTCGGGTGAGGAAAGGGAGCAAAGTGTGCTTTGGCAAAGTCACATTTGAAGCTACATGAAACGACATAACTAGTCTCTAACCTAACATCTGTATTTATACTTGTCTCCCCCCAGGAACCAGTAAAGATGAAGTATGCTCTGCTGATGGATCTGACAACAAACCAAAGCAACTCAAGTTCCCCAACCAGGTGTATATCGATCTACCTCTGTGGAAAGATGAACAGGGGGAGAGCCAGGGGCCGGCTGGTGGAGGTGAGAGCCAGGACGATCCAACGACATCCACAAGTTCCACCAGCACCACACCTCAGCACACACCCACCAACAGCCTGAAGCGCAGCACCACATGCCGCCGCACAGACTCTGTTCTCTATGGCTGTGCCTCCATCCTGGCATCTGTCGCATTGGGCTTTGACCTGCGAGAGGTCTGTAAGGGTGCTACCAATGAAGAACCGGAGCCACGTGAGGAGAAGAAGAAACGAGAGGGGCTATTTCAGCGGGCTACTCGCTTCCGCCGCAGCACCAGCCCCCCTGGTGGCCGTTCACGCAAGGACGAGGTTACCGCTGGGCCAATAAACCTGCTCGCCATGTCATCGATTTCTGAGTGCAACTCCACCAAGTGTCTCCTGCAGTCTGATTGTGGGGGGTCTGTACACAACCTAATGAACGAGACTCCAACTAGCAATTCTAGGACACATCAGAATACAGGCATTAGTGAAGTTCTCCCCTCAACCCCTGCGCAAGATCTCGCTTCTGGATCTAGCTCTCGGCTTCGGAGAAAGAAGTCCAGTCCTGCTGTGTGTCAGACCAGTGAGTGAGATTTCTTACGGGTTGATCACGATATTAGAATTATTTCTGATAACCAATAAAAGGACAATTTTAAAGGGTTAGTTCACCCAAAAATTAAAATTAAGTCATTAATTACTCACCCCCATGCTTTACCAACCCCGTAAGAGCTTCGTTCATCTTCGGAACACAAATGAAGATATTTTTGATTAAATTTGAGAGCTGTATCACTACCACATAGGCTCCTAAGGGAATGACACTTGACGGCCCAGAAAGTCAATGAAGAAAATGTTTAAATATTCCATGTGACTACATTGGCTCAACTATAAGTTTGTCAAGTGACGAGAATACTTTTTGTCAAACCAAAAATATCTTCATTCGTGTTCCGAAGATGAACTAAGGTCTTACGGGGTTGGTACAGCATGGGGGTGAGTAATTAATGAATTAATTTTCATTTTTGGGTGAACTAACCCTTAATATCTTTTCTATTTTGTCTAAATAATTAAAAAATGAAACTTATAAAATTTGTTATCAATATAAAATGAATTGTTTTAAATGCTATAAGTTAATTTAGACCGCACACAACATTATTTACAGAATGTAAAATGGATATTTTAGATTATTAATTCAGTATTTGTTTGCTCAAGAGAACTTGTGTTTTGTCTACATTTAAAAATGAAACAAGTGTGTAAAATGACTGGATATTGGCAGATACTGATACAATACTGATTTAAAATATCAAATATTAGAAGGCATGCGTCTATTTTTACCATTGCTGGCATCTAATAAAAACCCTACTAATTTAATAACATTGTTATCTAAAATAAAATTTCCATGCTGTACATTATAAAATTGTGAGGTATTTCACTTGTACCATTTAAAATGGTTTTGTATCGGTTCGGTTGTATTTTATCTGAATGTAAAAACAGATGAAAATTAGAATATAAAATTAAATCGAATACCAGCTGATACAGATTTGCTTATTATTCACCATGTTGCTCTCTTTCCTTTAGTTAACGGCAGCAGTAACTGCCAGGCCAGTCCAACTGATTCCGCTACCACTACCGCAAAAAAGAAGGCTGACAGAGAGCCTGCTCAAGAGAAGGAAGCAGTATCTAGACCCAGACCGCTTTCTCTAAGAAGCAAATCTCACTCCTGGGGTCTTCTAAAGAATCGCAACAAGAGCTATTCACTCGGGCACTACTCTGGGGAGAAGAGTGCCCAAAACTTGGACATGGTCCTCCCCTCAGAGGTCAAAATGGGCTGCTCTTTACTGGACATGGACACAGAGGGTCAAAAACGAGACAGCACGGTTCCCCTCTGTCGAATACAGAGCACACCAGGTCGGCCATCTGTCTTCGAACTGGAGAAAGAGTTTTTATCCTGAAATAAGCTGCATCTGGAACACAATCTTACTTTCGTCTTGAATCTGTTCCACGTGACATTTAGTCGTTTTGTTTTTCCCAAGATTAACATCATGGCCTTTGACCAATATTTGAGCCATTGCTGCTGGAGATATTCTGTAGAACCTTTATTTATATGCTGTTTACTTTGATATGTAATTTAATATGAAGTGACGTATATGAAGTGAATGATCAACATTCCATTGAACTTCCAGTAGAATTGCAGTCACATGAACAAAATCTCAGAATCGGTTAGAAACTGTTTGTTTCGTTTTGTTTTTTTTAGTGTTCAGACGTTTTTGTCATTTGATTCTGTATCATGTAATGTCATATGAAAGGCATAAACAGGGCCCACAGTGTTTTTATAGTAAAATTATTAATAGTTGTACAGATCATCGCAGATGCGATTGACCAAACTAACAGACTAGCTCAAACAGTGCTGTCATTGAGCAGCTTAGAATTCCCATACATAGCTCATTATTTTTCCTTTACTAATACATGATATTTTAAAAAAAAGGTTTTCTTTTTAATGACCTTTTGAAATTGATTCCTGAAGCATGCTGTGGTCAGCATTGCAATAATCAATTTATTTCTGCTAATCTATTATTTGTTTTCTCCCCTTAAAGCTATATTGGATACTCTCCCCTTTTTTTAGCTTTAATTCAAATTTATTTGAACTAATTATGTCTTTTAGAACTAATTATGGCAGTATGGTTGATCAAAAATAGCAAAAATATATTTATATATATAAACATTGCATTATACTGGCAAATAGTGATGAATGAACTATATTGATGGTGTCAATTGTTATTGCTTTTTATTTACAGATCATTCCTTTCCTTAAAAAAACTTTCAAAAAATATTACATTATACTTTAAATCCACTAATAAATTCATTGAAGCACCAGCATGCTACTTAAACCTGTTAACATCTGAGTTGCTTGATTTTGAGTTTAAGCTGCAGTAGGTTTACAGAAAGGTTAGAGTTATTATTAAAATATAATTCAGCATTATACTGTATCTTAGTGATTTAAACTTCTGCCGCAAAACCCCAGTGCTCTAGCTGCTAGACCGTTTGCTCAATCACCCTGTGTAGAAGACTGAATTATTAACTTGTTCATTGCCTACTGTGGACTTAAGTAGTTCAGTATCTTGCTTTTCTGATCTCTCTGTGTGACATGTACAAATACTGTTTTGTATCTTCAAGATGTGGAGACTGTGACTTGGAACATGCACTATTGAACAAATTGAAACATTTAGTGGTTATAGCCTGTCACATTAAAGAGTACTAAAATCCTTAGTTTGTTGGAAAAGATGTGTTTGAGAAACAACTTCCATACAGTATTGAAAAGCTTTTCCTTGTAGTGTGAACTAGAATTATTTACTGTATTTACAGTAATTATATTCAGATGAAATGTGCTGTTTGTTCATAAATGATCACAGGGTTTCACAATGATTCCAGTTTAAAATATATTCCATTATGTGGAAGAACAAAATATGTTGTGTAGCACTGGAAGTTTCGAGTCATGTGATGATGATTGTTTTTCAATCATTTATGCTGTTATTATATATAAAGACGTAATGATTACTACTAGTTTAGATTATACAACTGTTTTCTGCTTTCTTTATACAACTGCACATTAAGATTTATAAGAACAAAGGACTCAAGAGACATTGTGGTGCCTCTTTTTTATGTCTTACAATGAACATTACTTTTATGATGAAGTAACAATAATATGATGCCCGTTTTTGAGGAATTCATTTGGTGTTATTGTCTAAGCACAATCGTTTCTCCTCTTATCGGAGAACTGCAGAGATCAAACTTTTAAAGCAGTTTCATTTGGACTGATTCCCAATCATGAAGGACACAGATGTGTAAAAGAGTTTGGAGCAACAGAATATTCATTTTTCACCAAAGTTGAAGTCTTGGATTGTAAAATGACTTTGAGAGATTGTTACATGGTTCACATGCACTGCAAATAGTTTTACTGGGTTTGCTTTTTAGTGTCTGCACAGTCTATGTTGTACTGAGCTCTGTTTTTATCTAATGTTTTACCCATGTGACCAATTTAATGTTAAAAGCTGTTCAGTTCTAAATGCGGACTGGTTATTTGCTCCAGGAGGGCTCAATGAAAGGGCTGAGCCCAGAATCATCTCATTTATATCAAATTCTACTATTTTACTTTACACATGAGACCAATAAAACCTTTATACAACATTAGGCATTGTTTCTCTTTCATCATTTCTTTACATTTTATTTTCTGTCATGTGCTGTAAACATTTATTTGTTGTATTCCATCATTGTGTATCATGTTCAACTACTTCTGTCTGGTGTTTCGTTGCTCAGCCCTAAACATGACTATTAAAGGGATAGTTCACTTTGAAATTAATTTTTGGTATGTTTTAGCCTACCTCAAGGCCATCCAAGATGTAGGTGTCTGATTTTGATATTTTTAGGTCAAAGCGTTCTTGTCTGTCAGTCATATAATGCAGGTCTATGGTCACCACCTCAAAGAGCATGCACAGAGAAGTCCAAATTAAACATGATTTAATGACTCGTAAATGTAAAGACACATTGATCGCCTAAGGCACGAAACGAGCGGTTTGTGTGAGAAAACGAACAGTATTTATATCGTTTTTACCTCTTGTAACCACAGCCACGTCTAAGTGATCTGAGGGTGTGGGCGCTTTGTGGCTGTGGTTACAAGAGGTAAAAATTTTATAAATACTGTTTGTTTTCTCACACAAACCACTCGTTTCGTGTCTTAGGCCATGTGTACTTACATTTACGAGTTGAAACTACTGTGGAAGCAAAGACACCTACATCTTGGATGCCTTTGAGGTAAGTTAAAACATACCAAAATTTAATTTAAATGTGAATCCCTTTAATTCATAGCCTTAAAGCTGAAGTGTGTACGGGACACACCTTCCACACTGCTGTTGCTCAATCCATGGTGTGATTTGGGGGTGGAACTATCCGTATGTCCAGCCAATAAATGATGAGTGTTCAGAAAACCCGTTTGCAAACAATCATTATTTTTGACATTGCCTTTGTGCTAGTGGAACAGAAATTACACACTTCAGCTTTAATGATACCAAAAGGCTAGGCCAGGCTTAAAGTCTGTCTTATAGTAAACATGACCTTGGTGAACATTTGCAGACATCCCACTATGTAGTGTGCATGTGTGTAATTTTCACGTTGAACAAAAGGTCCAGAAGCAGCCTCACCCTGCAGGCAGATAAAACAAAAAATGTAATAATCGAAACTGGAAATAATATGAATAAAAATTGCTTCAAAAAATACTATAGTGCATCTTGTAGTGGCAGAAGAGCACTCAAAATTCTCAAGATTGATACTCTCAGGAAAGTAGACAGACAATCACTCTAATTTATCCTAAGGTGGTTGGAACTTGATCTGAGGGTCTCAAGGGTGCAATCTCTGTCTCAAATAACAAATAGCGTGTCTGTGCTCACTTTGTCGTCTTTTTGTCTAACAACCATCAATGCCCTAAAGGCAACTTGGAGAAAGTACAAAGGCGGAAACTTGTCATGGACACCGTCATTTATCTCAGGTGTTCCCCTTAATAAAGAAACCATATCACATGTTACGTAAGGCTTACCTGTGGGAGACACTAAACCCTCAATGAGTGTTGACGCAGGTGCTGGAACTCCGGGAGCTTTTACGGCCTGAGCGAGGAGTAACGGACAGAGCCTGAAGACAGTAGGTGGTTTTCGGACGTAGCGACTCAATCACAAGCTCCTTGGAGCAACTGTCTGTTTCATGAACTTCCTGTTTGGGAAAGATGATTTTTGTGAATGTTTAGCATGCTGCATTTGAGGAGTTTTGAAGTCATTCAAAATAATTATTCAAAATTATAATAACCGAGCTGACTGCAAGAACATTTCCGGGTTGGAAATGGGCAAAATGAAGCACAATTTGCTCAGCACATGTTAATCTTCCTATGCAGATTTTGTTGCTTCAATGTTACAAATTGTAAAAAAAGAAAGAAAGAAAAAAAGCAGCTAACTCCTATATCATTTGCTCTCTCAGAATATTACATAGTTGTTTCTGTTGTTTTATTGAACTTAAGTTGTGTATATAATCTGAACAACACCACTCTAGACTGTGTGATATGTTTATAAACTTTATAGTGCTCCTTCACTTTATATGACCATCATGGTCATATAGATCTCTACTAGATCATTGATCTCATAGTTCTCTCTAGGGTTCAAAATGCCTTATGACTCTTGGGGGCCCCCTAAAAAGTATACAATTATAAAATGATGAAAAATTCTGAAGACTACCTTGCTACACTATGTAGCCTACTGTAAGCAAAATGATATAGACCAATATTTTGTACATTTTAAAGATAAATTCATTAATCTGGTGCACTTTGAGTCACTCAAATCTGTTAAAAATAAATAATAATCCACCCACCAACCATATTCTTTGATTTAGATATCTGGATCTGATCATCACATCACACAATTATTCAATTAAGCATGATAATATGAATATTATGATAATATTAAGTAACGGATCACACTGAAGTAGGCCGATTTAAAATTAAAATTAATTAAAATTAAAAGTTCACACTACATGACTTCTTTTGGCAAAATTACATTTCCTTTATAAAACAGAGGCTTTACTCCCTTTAAACTTAAATTGTCAATGTTTCATTTTTGAAAACACTCTTATCTGAATAATTTTTGTAACTTTTATAAAGGCCATTTTCCCCCTAATTTTATTTAATATATGCTCTAAATTTCATTTCAAATTCCTACATTTTATTAACAGGCTACATTCAATTAAAATAATAAGAGGGCCTAGCCGGCTTTTACCAATCAAATGAAATAATTTACATTGAAAAATGATAACTGTATTAAATGAGATTTTGAGATTGTTTAAAATATTTTTACAAATAAGGAGCGTTGAAAAGAATGATACTTTGAAACTAAACTGCCAGTAGGAGGCAGCAGGCGGCCGTCTTAATGAGCGAGTCATTGAGTCATTCATTTAAACGATTCATTCAAACGGCTGATTTATTCAGATAAGTTTAATGTTAAAATATATTTGTCGGGGACACCCCAAAATCCAAAAATAAATTCTTATGGAGGGTCCCTAATGACTTATGAAGGGCATCACCCAACCCCCCAAACAACTATGTGTTTAAATCTATAATTTCTTACCTCTTCAATGCCATCGCGCATTAAATATATTCTGAAAATCAGTTTCTGCAGTTTTGTCACTCGTATTCTGCCCTTCTGTCCTCGCAGTGGTGTCCTCGGAGGTCGGATCTGAACTGTAATGGTCTGTCCTGTCACAGTCGTCTTTATCTGGGGTGGGCTGAATCTGGCTGTAATTTAGAGAAAGTTATTAGGTAAGGACTTCCACTGAAAAAATTATGTTAGGCCATTGCCATCACAAATAGTGTAATCTTCATTTGGCACCTCTATACCAAAATCAACCATATCACATGTATATGGAAGATCATTTCATTTCAGATATAGACAATGTATAAAACAATGTAGCATACTCACTTTCCCACTGAGGGTAAAACCTGTGGCTAAGGACCCATGATGAGTTGCCCTCGGGGGAGAGGGAACGGACCCGGGCATAGTACCATTCTCTGGGATCTGATGTCGCCTGGCTCAGGTCACACTCCAGCTTGTGGATTCCTTGACAGTGATCAGAATTAGTCCACTCCTTGTCTCCGTATCTAAAATCAAAAGAGGTCACCAATTTGAAAAGTTCCATTGCAATAAAAATGTGAGGATTCATCATACCATTTAAACATGAGCTACGATTTTTGACAAGAAAGTTGTGCACTTACATTTTATACTGAACAAAATATTTCAGGTTTTTGGCAGCTTTGTTTGGATGTTTCCAGCGCAAGACATTTCTGAAGTCCAAAGAATGGAATTGTACTTCGAGGGGAGCCATATCATCCTGCTGAGAAGGGCTACCTTAAAGACAGTAAAGGTGAAACTTCACATGGATGGTTCATTGTTTTCATGCAAGCTGTCAAAGACTTACTTTATACCAAGCTTGATTTGAAGCCAAAGAATTGTTTGTATAAAAAGTTTGCAGATAATATTAAAAACGCTCAATTACAGTGCAAGAAACAAGCTATTGAACTTACAGTCTGCCCAACAGAGAAGGGACATCGCTAAAACAAGGTCCAGCCATTGAGGTCCAGTCAGGGCATACATGATGAAAGGCATGTTGGCTGTTCATCTCTGAGACCTTTAAACCTCTCCACTTCCTATTTTCTCTTTTCCTCTTAGCACGTGACATTTACAAGGTCACCCGGTACAGTGTATCATTTTCTTGCATTAATGATATCTAAATACGTCAATATGTAAAATAAATGAATACCTTTTGTAAATTATATTCAATATTAGATGTTAAATATCATGATGAGAGTAGTTCATTGATCAAATTTGTTTTATGATGATCCAAAACCACAACAATACACTCATAAAACTATTGTATTGGAAAAAAAATAATAACAATTTCATTTCATTTTAAATAGTTCCTTATGTAAGGATGTGGATATCAAGCTGAAGTCGTATTAAAGTCATACAGAAAGCATGAGTTAACTGGTTGATGCTCATCTGTTCATCACAGCACTGCTGCTTTCTCTCCTGCTCACAGTATCGCTCTTAACAGGAAGGGAAATACATGTACTATAAATTTAATAAGATCAGATACCAAGGCAAGATCAGCTGATACCTACACGAATTTTGGAAATAGTGAAACCACATTTCCTCTTTCATGTATGGTTTGAAATGTGTCTACCTGCTTGTAAGACTATAAGACCCTGACCTTTCACTTTGTTCCCCAGCCTTTGTTTTTTTCACTTCACTTTTATTGTTAAAAGGGCATTTGCATGTCTGATTTGACGAACAGTGTCACGTATTTCCAGCTAAGTGACACATTTGACATTTTGCCATTTTGCAATGGAGGGTATTTATGTAGGCTATTTCCACTGACATCTGACAGTTTGGAAGTGGAGAATTATACATAAATTGGTATGCAATTCCATGTATGTTGATTTCAATGAAATGTAAATGTTATAGTTTATACTTATAAGCGAATTTGTTAAGATAAAGTTGAAATATAGTCCATTTAAAATATCAACTTTAAATGTAAATTAGGAACAATGTGATACTATTTTTTTTTTACTATTAAATGTGATACTTGTGTTTGACCCCCTTCAGAACTGCCTTAACTCTACGTGGCATTGATTCAACAAGGTGCTGAAAGCATTCTTTAGAAATGTTGGCCCATATTGATAGGATAGCACCTTGCAGTTGATGGAGATTTTTGGGATGCACATCTAGGGCTTGAAGTTCCCGTTCCACCACATCCCAAAGATGCTCTATTGGGTTGAGATCCTAACCCCTAACCCTAACCCATACTCAGGTATGCATCCGTGGCATTTAAATGATGCCCAATTGGCACTATGGGGCCTAAAGTGTGCCAAGAAAACATCCCTCACACCATTACACCACCACCACCAGCCTGCACAGTGGTAACAAGGCATGATGGATCCATGTTCTCATTCTGTTCATGCCAAATTCTGACTCTTTTTCCAGTCTTCAACTGTCAAATTTTGATGAGCTCTTGCAAATTGGAGCCTCTTTTTCCTATTTGTAATGGAGATGAGTGGTACCCGGTGGGGTCTTCTGCTGTTTTAGCCCATCCGCCTCAAGGTTGTGCATGTTGTGGCTTCACAAATCCCAAAAGTTTATATATATATATATATATATATATATATATAAACAAACAAGTACCTAAGCTTTAATTGGTTAGTCACAAATCAGGCACAAAAAAGATTATTAAAACATAATGATTTAAACTGTTACATGTCACCACCCTTTTTAAACATATAGATCTGAACTTAAACTTAAACCTCAGGTTGATCTCTTTTCAACAAAGACACTTAGTAGAATATTGCAGAAGTGAAATCACTTCAAAAAATAAAAAAGTCGAAAGTTAATAGAAGTTTAAGTTTGCTGTAAAGCAAATGCACTGAACTAAACATTTTTTTTTTTATAGAAAATATATATTTTACAAAATAATTTTGAACCAAAAATTGCTAGAAAAGCATGCTAAGTTTCCCACTACTGGGAACTGACAGTTAACATGATAACAAAGCATACCTTTAAAAAAATATTATTGAAGTGTATAAGGGGACATTGTCATGAAAGTTTTTATCACACTTAAGTGGTATTTCATTTAATTAATATGCAGGTGCAGATTTAAAAAAAAATAATTAAGATTTAAAATGCACTACAAGAAAGTGAAGAAATGTTGAAAGTTTATATAATTTAGATTACAGCGCTAACTGACCATCAGAACACAAATATGATATGCTAATATAACATGCACCTTGCGTTATGATGCTATACTTCAATCAAGACTGAAGTAACATTTGCCTTCAAATGTCAGGTGTCTGTATGCCCACCATGTGCTCATTCACTGGGAATCTAAAGGCTTCCAGATGGTAAGGGTCAAGACTCTTTTTGTTGGTCTATCAAACTACCTTTGACCCAGTTGCCATGGTTTCATTATCATTCCTACAGCTGTTCCGACGACCCTGCCCCACGCTGTTGTTCTCCCCATTTTCCTCCATTTACCCCTGTGTACTCACGGTGAGCACATATAGGCTTCCCTAGACATCATTTCCCAGGAACAACAAAGGTTCCTTTTCTTTTAGTTAAAGAAATTTCAAAAGATCTGGCAAAAGAGGATTTATACACTGCTTGTGTACAAATTACTGCATAAATGTACTGTCTCACTTAAGTGTCATGTTCTGTTACTTTCCTAAAAATGCAAGTTCATAGAGCTTAGTGAGCCAAAAGATAATTATGTGATTGATGGAAATATTATGCATGGATCAAATTGAAGAAATCTGACTACCCTTTTATTCATTCACACTTTTAATTTTATGATTTACATTTACCATAAATAAACAAACAAAAGAGTGAATATACAAGGCAAGCACATATCTTTGTCTGCATGCATTTATCAACCATGTATGTGTGCCAATACTTTTATCTCATTTATTATAATAGTGCGCTATATTTACGTTAACATACTTTGGATCTTTGCATATCTTCCCTTCTTTAATAAAATGCACGTGTTTTTTTTTCCAGTCTATGTTTTTTTTCCCATGAATAATGAATGTGCAGATAATGAAAGGCTTTCGATGTGCTTGACATTTAGATTTTTTTTCCTTGTTCCCTTTTACACTGACTGCATGAAACACAGAGGTGTAAAAATATTGACAGATTGTATATCTAAAGAATGAATATGTAGTATCAAAAGTGTCTCTCAAAGAATCCCGCATGACTTTAGATTTCGAGGACACACCAGATTTGAAACAAATGGTTTTGAGCAAATGGTTTTAGTTGAGATTTGAGTTGAGTCGATTGTGACCAGGTGAGTCTAGATGCAGTTTAGAATTAAATAGATGTCATTGGATTTAGAAGTTCAGCTCAGTGTAATTTGATCAGATTGTTAGGAAAGAGGAAAGATTTTAATCACGATGACTTTCAAAAAATCATTGTGAAATGTAAATGTAAATGAGTAATAGTACAGTCTTCGGGTGTCAATAGAACTTGAGTAAATTAGCCTACTTAATTCTTTAAAATGAAGTATCACTCAAAATTACACCTCTGCTGTTTAGTCTCATTTGAATCGGCTTTACTTTTACATTAAACTTACACTACCATTAAAACATTTTTTAAAAAAGAAATTAAGAATTTTATTCAGCAATAATAAAATAATAATAATAATCAAAATAAATGCTGTTGTTTTACACTTTCAATCAAAAAATCAAAAACTCCTGAAAGTAAATCCTTTAAACATTGATAATAATAAAAAATGTTTACTGAGGAGAAAATCAGCATATAAGAATGATTTTTTAAGGATCATGTGACACTGAGGAGTAATGATGGTGAAAATTCAGCTTTGCCATCACAGGAATAAATTACACTTTATAATGTTTCAATAGAAAGCAATTATTTTAAATTGTAATACTATCTAACAGTATTTATGTTTATATTGTATTTATCAAATATATGCAGCCTTGGTGAGGATAGCAGACTTTCATGGGTTTTTTTGTTTTTATTTTACAACTTTGAAACATTAGTGTGTGTCAAATACTTACATTTCTCACCAGGTCTGAAAGCCCTGAACCGCCTGCTGAATATCCATGTAATCATTTTTGTCAATAACATATTTCAACAATGCCAGTGTTCTCTTTTAGTTCATATCTGCATTAACATAATGCTACTTTTGTAATAATAATATTTTTTCACGAGGAGAGTGTTTAAAGACAATAAACATTACTAGTCTATAGCCAATGGAGGGCAGTCTAAGCCACAAGCAACATCCCACTGAGCAAGTGTTTTTGCTATCATGCAACTTGGGCTGATGCTGATATTTTAAGTAGGCTACAAATTATGAATATACAGATCCAGTTGTTTTTGAATCTTCGATGATATTAAAAGAATGTCTAAACAAATAATTTCTGGACATAAAACTGCTGAGGGATCAAATGATGTGATCTGGGCCTGCTGGAAGAAAGCATTAAGCTGTTCTGCCTGAGAGGTGAAAGCACAATGAGTTCTCTCACAAGAACCATTGATAAGAATGATACAGTCAGCTGGTTTGGTCACATAAGTCACATGTTTACAGAATGGCATGTGTGGTCGGATAAGGAAGTACAGTATCTCTTTGATCAGAATGATCTTACTAGGCTATTTTTTTGTGTGAAGCAACAAGCAGTATATATGCCTATATTCTTGTTCAGTGCAATTATTGAGTGGAATATTAATGGAATATGCTCAAACTTTCTTATTTGATTACAATGATAGTAGTAGATACACTATGCATCATAAAAAGTAGAGCAAAGCATGTTAGAGAGACATGAAGATGAAAAGAGAAAGCACTTTGTGACCACAAAAATAAAAAAATAAAAAAATAAGTGAGAAAAAACACGAAAATGTTAAATGGCCAATTGTGTGCTTTATAATTACTCTTAAAAATAATTAAAATGGAATCATAAATTATATGGGGCAAATTTTCTTGAAAGCAGCTTTACTCAAGTTAATGTTTGTTTTCTATTCAGAAAAACAAACAAACAGACATAAATGCATTTCAAATAAACCCTTTTCATATAGTCTAGCAGACAATTCCCAAATAGTCTCTGGTATTCCTTAGTGATATTATAGCCTAGCTAAGAAAAAAAAGTATTTTAAAACGTACCATTTTAAGTAAAGGATAAATAAGTTTGTGGATAAAACAGGGCAGGCAGTGTGCCCTATAGTTATTGCTCACAACAAGACGATAACAGTGAAATTAAAGTCACATATAAACTATTACGAATTTAGACTAGATCTCAATCATGCAGTTCTCACTTAACGGGTTCACAAAACAACTAAAAGGATGGTTGATCTAGTATAGTGGATCTAGTAGTAGCCTGGCAAGTAGTATTTCTTTTTAGCTTTAGTCGATTCTTTGAATCAAGCTGTTCAAAAGAACCGACTCGAGGAAATGATTCAGACTTATCACCAAAGCGCCATAGGAAAGCACGTGACAAAACAGCCCCCGGAAACAGCCCTACGCAGAACATGATTGGTGAAATTGGAGAGTGACGTCATACAGGCGCGCTTTGTTTTTGACGTCAGCGCTTTGGCGGGATTCACGCTCAGGAAGAGACAAGCAGCGATTGATTCAAAGTGTGAGTTTGTTATTCTTTGTCATTTACGTTTAGTAAATATCTGTTTTTCCGTAAAGACACATGGACATTTTTGCATGCACGTATGTTAACGTTAAATACGGATGAGGACATTGACTGCTGACAGACAACAAATAATATTGCCTGTGTAAACTATGAACTAGTATGTTAGCTGGTTAACTCAGCATAAATCAAGTTATAATTCATTATTTAAGCAAATTATTGTTGCAGTGTATGTCATGCGAGCTGTATTGGTGGTCTGTTTCTGTGTGTGTATTGATCGTCAACCTGTTTTCTCATTAAATTGCTATAGGTCTATTCATAGTTTCATATTGATCAGATCATAATGCTTTTAAAAGATGTATAATTATCCAGTTTTGTAAACACTGTGTGTCCAGGATTGTAATGCTGTTTTCCGGCAGAAGAAAGAAGCTGATCGGCAGCTCTCAGAATGATCTGTATGATCACTGTCTTCAGTTCTATGGACAGCCTCCGCTGGACAACATCTCTCTCACTGAGTTTGAAACCTTAGCAGTGGAGAGGTTGAAATGTGAGTCATTTGCATGGGACAGGTGTTTTTAAATAAGAATTCTTTTAATATTCTACTAATATATATTTGTAATTAATTAAGTGCTCAAGACTGTGGAAAATCTTGGTGTGAGCTATGTGAAAAATTCAGAGCTATACCTGAAGAAATTGGAAACTGAATATTCAAATCTGAACTTCCCACTCAGGACGGAATTGGTGAGGACACATTCTTCATATACACTTGTATTTATTCATTTACTTACCTACGGGGATACAGTGATGCTGAAATTTTGTGCTGCTTTGTTTAATGTTTATTGCATACATTTAATTTGCAACACTACACCGGACATTCAGCACTTGTGTGTGCCAGCCAAGCGAATACGTTTTGTTAAAAAAATATTTTCTTCTTTACGGGCATTACGTCATTGATGTTAGCTTTAATGAGTCTATAATGAAACTATCCCAAACCCAATACAATGTTACACCTCCTCAAATTAATTATTTTATGATGCTTTGGTTGTCAGTCATAGAAAAATTATTAATTTTATGATTACTTTGTCTTTGAATTCTTTTTTATCGCATACTGTTTTTTAAATGAGTGTACTCCATGTATTTTATATCAACAATCTGTCCTAATAACCCAGGGTGACCAAAAGATTCAAGGAGGAATATCTGAATATGAGAAACGAAGAAAAGACCATATCTCCCATTTCATTCTACGCTTGGCTTATTGCCAGACGTAAGTATTCTTAATTTAGGAGGTACTGATACAGACAAGCAAAAATTAAAATGGCCAATTATCTTTGTGTGACTCTAATCTGTCTTTGTTAATGTGCTAAAATTCATGCTATGAATATGTGTATATGAAACATTAATAATCTTAAGGCAAGCTCACACTTCAGGGCTGTAAGACTACGATGTAGTGCTCACACTACACAACAAGGTTTCTTGTCATCCGTCATCATCGTGTCATAGCATCTCATTTTTAACGAGCAAAGCCGGCCACAAGAGGCACCAATTTAGCCAAGTATAGGTCTCTGCCAAAACGGAGGGGCATTTTCAACCTCGTTACCTGATTTCCTCATGTCATGTGACCGTTGTTTAAGGATGGGGTCAGGTAAGGGGCATCATTTTGTTCTGTAGAGACCACCACACACTCAATTAGGCGCGATCCAAGGGTTTTGTCGCTAGAAAAATCAGTCCAAAAGTTGTGTAGTGTGTGTTTGCCTTTAGCTGAAGTGAAACAATAGCTTCAACTATGCTGGGATTTGCTCATTTAAATGTTTATTAATCATATATGAAGATCATGTATAGGTAAATTTTGAAATGAACATTGTCAGTTTAAATTAAGGTACACATTTAGACTTAGACTTTTATCTCGTTCTAGGGAGGACCTCAGACGATGGTTTATCCAACAGGAAATGGATCTTTTCCGTTACCGGTTCAATGACCTTTCTTCAAAGCACAAGACTGACTTTTTGCATAAAAATAATTTGAAGTACGAGACGGTGAGGCTATTTTACATATGTCACTGTTGAAACTAATGCCTTTTCCTTGACTTGGATGTTTAAAACAAAATCAAACATCAATTGCAATTAAAATCCTAAATCTGTTCATCATATAAAGTGATTGTGTCTCTTCAGACAATTTGAACTAAATCGCTCAATTCATATGGATTACTTTTATGATCTCTTACGAAATGACAAAGTGATGGTTGTGTGGACTGTCAATGGAGGGACAGAAATTTTTCAGGTTTCATTAAAATATCTTGTTTTGAAAATGAACAAATGTCTAATTGGTTTGGAAAGCGTGATTAATTGATTCGTATTTGTGTGAACTAACCCTTTAATTTAGATTACAAAACTATAAAACTGAAAAGTAATTGCTATAACGAAGTTTATCTATTCTTCAAAAAATTTTACCATTGTTCGAAGTGTGTATTTTTACAGATACAATATATAGTTATTTCTCTCATCTGTACTGTAGGTGTTGTTTTCTGTCCTAATCAGATTCAGATTCAGCTTCCCAACATGTTACTGACAGATCACTTCCACCTTGTAACTGAAACATGGGAATTGTTTAGTATATGCCCCTGCTAAACCCTTGATTTAACTTTCTAATTTGAAACATCCCATCATGATCATTGATGTTTTAGACGTGTACAGGGTCCAGTGGAAGTTAAATGTGTTTTCACATACAGTCCAGTAGGGGGCAGTTGTTCTACACTTAAAGCATTGCAATATGATTTCAGATCAGTGCCTAAATGCTTGTTTTCTAGCTGTAAATAAATGCTTATGCCAATATGTCACTGAATAAATGCTAAATGATATGTTTTGTCATAACCTTTTTACATAATTCAATTATCTTATTTTTCTTTTAAGTTGCTTTCTGAATTGTGGTGATAAATGCTTTTTCTCTGCTGATTGTTCTCCTTGCTTTATCTCTTTTAGTTTCTTGAAACTAAATGTATGTCGTCTGTGCTATTTTTATTCCCCTTTCACTTAACAGGTTAGTGCAGACGAAAAGAAAAGCTTAAAAGACAAGCTCATCAACTCGAGTTATGGATTAAGTGGAATCACAGTGGAAGAATATGATTTCTACAAAGTAAGATAATTATAACTTTCTAATTCTAAAACTGGTACAGAGTTATGAAAAGCCATTTCATGCCGAGTCTCTGAAACTTTGTAAAAGACGACATGTGAAAGACCCACTTCAAATCATTAAAGTGTATATATGTCTTATTTGTCTGAAGTAAACTAAAATGAGATTGTATTAACATTATTCACTGACCTGCCTGTGAATCTTTTGAATTTAGCATAAGCTGTAACACTTTAATATTATGGATGTGCTTCAGATTTAAAATGATCTGTTATTAACAAAATGTTTAACTTATTATTCTTTTGTGTCAAAGGTCCCATTTCAGGATGCCCTGGATTTAGTGCGTACAAGGAAAGTCTACTTGCTGGATGGAAATGCCTATATTCCCCACAATGAAATTGTCACGATTGTTCTGAATGACTTCCGTACAAGACTGTCCAAAGCCCTTGCGGTAAGTAACTTGGTTGTTTTGAGTCCAACATTATTAATGCTTCTTAAATGGTGCAATGACACACTGAGGAATTAACAAGTGATGTATATTGTCACAAAATTTAGACCTTTCCCACGACAATCAATGATCAATAGAGATTCATCATTTGTATGTGGCAGTTTGTCTAAGCTGACCGAGATGGTCTATGCTGTTACTTTAACCCTTCATCCACTCCACGCATCCTGTAACAAAACTTTCCCCAGTGGGTCAAAAGGCCTAAAATTATACTTTCTTTTCTTTTTTGGTCCAGAAAGCTTCCATTTTTCTAATATTTTTATTATGTACCCTTGCATTTTTAGATTTATCAATAAATAATATAATTGAAGCTCATTCTCCAATACATGCAATAACCAGCTCAAATCAACTCAAAATATGTCACATTGGGTCAATTTGTGTCTCTGCCGACCTCTTGTGGAAAAAAATAATATATATTTCATAACTCTTGCCGCTAATGGCCTTATATGTCTATGAAGAGCAAATGAGCTGTTCCGCTGGGTCTTAAAGTCAGTACAGTTTTGGTAAAGTTTTAGCATTTTTAGTTTTAATTGAGTATTTTTTTTTTTGTATTCTTGGGGTCTTGGACCACTCTGATTTTTTTAAAATGACCCAAAGGAAGGCATTATCGTGAGGATGTTACTTTATACCAGATTGGGAATGGTTTAAGGTTCTCTCAGAATTCAATGAAATACAACCCCACATTTAGTGTTCCTTTACTAAATTTCAAAGGTTTCCTATGTTTTGAAAGGGTTTGTGGGGAGTTATTGTAAGCTACAGAAATAAAGCTTGTAGCTCACAGTTAGAGTTGATGGGGGAGCTGCATTAAGGTGGTCTTAGATGACTAGAAAGATAACGCAATGGAGAGGTTATAGCAGTCATGAGATTGCTTTTTTTTTAAGGTGTGGAAGAGTGGGCGTCAGAGATGATATTTTGGAGAGGCTTAGCGTAAAGTGCTTGATGGCACACACTGAGAAGTCATGGGTCATTTCCACCCTCAGACGGAGATTAAAAGGCAGCTAGGAGACGGAGGAGGTCACGGGGAGGGTTGTTGGTCAGGAAATCAAAAGCAGCTTTTCTGTTAGCTCCTGCCAAGATTGGTGCACCCACCGTGGAGGCGACTCGATTTTATTTTTTCCCTTAACCCTGCCAAATGGCAGCGAAATGTGCTTCCCTGCGATATGCTATTATCCTTTGAAAAAAAAAGGCTTGTTTATATTCCTGCCATTGAGTTTCTTCCCTTGCATCATATCATAACACATGTAAATGTAATGTGTGTCAGGAGATTCCCAGTTGACAGCACATTGAGGTCTTTTCATGCTTGACGTGGAACGTGAGCTTTGCTGCTTGCTTATTGTATTTTGTTCAGCTGCACAAGCACAAACATAAAAAAAATACACAGGATCGTACAGGCTTAATCTTTTGAATAAGAAAATTGTTAGGTACTGCACTGAATATGCTACATTTGTATGTATGGAGTTAAGATATTTTATTCAGCAAGAATGCATTAAATTAATCAAATGTGAGTGATATGAAAAGACCAAATTCAATGTGAGTGATTCAGATTCTGCAGCAGGTGCTGTATATGGATCACAAGTTCAAAAATGTGCATATCGTTCACACACATTTGTGTTTTTTTTTTGAGATGTGCTGCAGTTCTGTGTATGCTTTGCCCTCTAGGTCTCTGCGCCAATCACGTGACTGAAAACTATGAATTTGAGTGATTTCGCATGGAATGTCACACTTAAGTCTGGCGTTATGGCTGCTGAAAATTCAGCTTTGCTGTCACAGGATTTGAAAAATATATTAAAATAGAAAAAAGTTATTTTAGGTTGTGATAATATTTCACAATATTGCTACTTTACTGTATTTTTTTTTTATCAAATAAATGTATGCCTTATTGAGAATAAGAGAGAGAAAAATATTTCAATTAGTTGTAAAGCCGTTTAAAGCTCTACAGTGCTCTGTTTTTCCATAAAGGTTTTGATGAGCATGAGTTCTCCCATTATCTCGTTGAGGTTATGTATAAAATAACGCTCTAAATATGAAGCGCGTTTAAATATTCAATCCGTTGTGCAGAACTGTGTGATGCTGTTAAGGTAATATCCGCCTGTTTGTCATCTTCACTCCATTAATATCTGAGATTCGAATGAGAGTCTCTGTGATGGTAAACAATGCAGCAGCATGTTTAATTGCTGCTATAACTGGAGAAATTAAAATGTGCGCAGGATATTGGGAGCAATAATAAATCAGGCAGCTTTGTGAACTTGAATTACTTAACAACATTAGTCTGCCCAGCTTGGGTTTAATTGGGCATTTTAATTGAAACCGGGGAGCAGTTGTGTTCGGTTGATCACTGGTAAGTGGAGAAGAGACAGGCTTTGTGCATTTAGTTCTGGCATGTAGTTTGCATAAATTGTTCTGAACTTCTGGAATTGAACACTCTGTGTTGGTTGAAAATGTTTTAGGAACTGTGCCATACTTTTTTTTTTTTTTTTTTTTTTTTTTTTTACACAGTTCTCTGAGTTTTGTGTCGCACACCTGAATGTTGGATATTATGATTGTCATAGATGGATGATGCAAAATTAAGAGGATTTTCTCGGCATGGTAAATTAGCGTTCAGCTTGGCAGATATTTTTTTGTCATCTACATGCCATCTCATCAAGGATGGCCATCAGAGTGAGTCTGCTAGACATTTGGACAGCTGGTGGGATGGGGTTTTATTTCGGCAGAATGTTCTCTGAGAAAAGTCATTTGAATTATTATTCGGTAAGCTCTTGTCCGACCGAAGCAGTGAACAGACACCGCTAGTAAACAATCTCTCTCCTGCCAGTACATTGAAGCTCTATAAGCTTGCACATTAATTCATCCTGGCTAATGAAAACATATGCTGCCTGCACATTTTCTTTTTGATGGCGTTCGGGATGGCCACGCTGGAAGAAAATGAAATGTGTCAATCTTCATATTCTCGCTGACTCCATAAATCAGGCCTGGAAAGAGTCTTTTATGATACTTGAAATCATTTCCAGAGAGACTCTGAAATCTATTGCCTGGTTGAAAGTCCTTTACCAGGCATCACCTAGTGTAGCTCTGAAGGACCATTTTAGTAGACCTGCCATTGTAGAGCAATTGTTACAGGTGGGGAATATTTCCAAAAGTGAGGGTATGCGTTCATTTCCTTTTCCGTTTTTTTTTTTTCCCCCCACATTTTTATGTGAGCTAAAAACGATGGGCAGATTTTTCTAACTTTGGCTTTAAACCATTTTTGTAATTTTTTCTGTACTTATATTTACTGTGTGTTTTATGTTGTTTTGCACATATTGACAAGATAATGTTATTTAGCTGTCTTGCATACAGTGGATGAGGTTCTGTCTATCAAAATAGAAAGAAAAAACGTATGATAATCTTGGTAACATCAGTAAAATTGTTGAAAACTATTAAATGTCATAAATGTATGTACATTTTAGAGGGTACTATGCACATGAGGTCACCATCGGCCGGAGTGACTGCGTTTATGCCCACTGAGTGGCAGCATTCGTTTTCTTTGTGATATTTATTTATATTTATTATTTCAGCTGCGAAAAAAACAAAACACATCTGAAAAGGGAAAGAGCTTCACGATTTACCATACAAACAGATTTGACTAGGTATAGTATTACAGACTGCTGAAAGCTACAAAAAAGATAAGCAAATGGATCACTGCAAATCACAGAAATAGACCATTTCACAAGATGTAAACAAGACTGGTCCAGAAACACTTCCTGTTTCAGTTTGTAACTGTTTTCTTTATTTCACATGTAAAGAAAACATATTAAAGATGTTTGTTTAACTTTTTGATTCAGTTTTAAATGTTCTGTTGGTTGTATTTTATCCCAGCTTTTATGTAGTGTTAAAAAACTGAAACAGGAAGTGCGTCTGGACCAGTGTTGTTTACATCTTGTGAAATGGTCTATAACTGGACTCCAGGCAGCAGTTATCATTTTGTGTCAATAATGTTGAATTTTGGGGTTAAATTTTGTATTATTAATCTCTCTTTATTGAACATGTTAAAAAAAGACAACAGCAAAAACTGAATAAAAAAAAAAATAAATAAATAGTTAATCATCAACATAAAAAAAAGTAAATCATACAACAAGTCATCAATTCAATATTTACCATCTTATATTCTGCACAATTGGTTGTTTTTATATAAACACTGAGACAAATCTAAATAAGTTTTAGGGATGGACAATATACAACGATATATACAGTATAACATTGAAATGGCTAATCACCTGGATTTAGACATACCGCCCTATATTGTATTTATATAAAGCAGTCATGGGCAAATTTGCTTTATGGATTTTCCTAGGGTCGAAATCAGGCACTTATAAATGTCAATATCCATGGATCACTGGATCTTTGGTAAGTTGTAAGGAACACTATATTTAGTCTAACCTTTAGTTTAAACTGATAATCGTTTGTATTTACTGGTGTTTTCGCAGTTCCCCTTATTAAATCCAGTCATGCAGCAGGCCCTTTTGCCACTCAATCTGGCGGAAGGTGCGTTCCGGTGGGAAATTGACGTCAATGCATACCCTCTATCTTAAATGTCCACCCTGTAGTAGGTTTTTTTTTATTTTTTTTTTTTAGGTTTTTTATTTTTCTCCTGATTATTATCCTTTCTTGCACATCTAAAAGGCCTAATAGCTCTGTAAATTATTTATTATCTGTGTCTTGATGGTAGACATTGCAATTTTAGTGTTTTTCTCATGTTTAATTGACTTATTAAACAAAAAAAACTGCTGAAGCTTGGTTTTGTCACAAAGTTTCAACGGTTCCCCTGGTAGGTAAGCGGCAACTGGCCAATTACAATTTAAAAGCCAAGCCATGGGTCATGTTCGATTTTCAAAAAAGCGATCACCAGCCAGTAAAACGTGGTGAAATACAAAGGTAGTCATGTAGAGTTAATTGTGTCCATGACGAACAAACAGAACGTCTGGCATGGGAATCCGTTCTTAATCAAAGCTGAGCTGCGGCTTATGGCCCGACATTTAAAGCGCTATTTCCATCAAAGTCAATGTAATTCCCTCTCTTTGTTCAAAAGTCATCATGGATGAAGCGGCTCGCTCGGCAAATTTTCAACACTTTGGAAATAAGACCTCTAATATAATGAGACTCTCCATTGATGTAAATTATTATTAGCCTGAGCCTTATAAAGCATGTTAAAGACTTTCCCATCTCACTAATTATTTTTCTGTCATATTGGTAATGAGGTTTGGTTTAAAGCTTTTTGACTTTCTCGCTGTTCCTATGATGGTCAGGCCAGATTTTTACCAGCATTTTAGGCCACCCTTAAAAATATTCTTGTTTGCCGTAACCCGACCGACCCTGTCAATTTAGGGCCGACCCAATTTATTTATTTTTTTTTCCTTTTTGTCCGACCGACTTGCCGGTTGTAACCTGCGTTCAGACCGACCGATTTTTTTTTTACTCTTCAAACGACTAATTCAAATTCAATAAAATAATATTAATTATATTTTAGTTAGTATTGTGAAAGTTGCTTGTGTCTACATAGCCTACAAACGTAGGCTACGTTCTTTCTTAAATAAAAACCCGTGGCGTCATATTCATCATTATGTTTACACCATTGGTTTAACGTTACGCGTGTCACTATATGGCTTGTACGTTCGCTCGTTTCAGTGTTCCCGCTTGGTACCCGGTATTAAAAGGGCAACGGTGCTGAATATCAACCATTTCTATATATAATAAAAATATTAAACAATTTGTCTGTGATGCAATTTTGCTATTCGCAGTCCAGAAGAGAGAACGATCTCTCACCCGGAGCCACAGCGCGACAGCCCTGCTTAAATGAGTGACAATGAGGACAAAACGTGGTTACACTTTAGATCTGGGATATTATTCTAATTGTATTTTAGATTTCCGCTTTCAAAGATTATAAAAAGAAGATATTTGAGATGAAACCATTACAGACGCATTCTGTCTAGCGCAACTTCCTCCCCTTCACAGCGTTGCGCTGTCATTTCTTCCTAAAACCCAAACGTACCGTCAGAATCAGCACGATCGGTGATTGTTGTAAAATGCAGTCTGTACTGTTGCTAAACTGCGGACGCGTGCAATCATTAAAAGAGCTATTAAAAGCACAAAAGTCTGCGCAAGAGACGTTGTTCACGACGCGCGGCGCGCGCTCCGAAATGCACTAAAACGAGACAAGAAAAGTAGGCTATCGCCTCATTTTGGGCTTCATGTGCGCATCTAAACCATCAAATATACATAAACACAGTTTATGTCTTAATTGGACGTAAATAGTTGGGAGAAAACGATGGTGCATCAGTCATCTATTACAGTAGAGTTCTGCATTCGGTCTTAAAGGCGCAGTAGTCTAATAAACGTGACGATTGAGCCAATGCGAATCAAACAACAAAAGGCAGATAAAAATCACTCACATCTCTTGAATGAATAACTTAAACTTTAATAAGCATTAATCTAACTATGATAAACTATGCAGTGTCATTTTACATTTGATTACTAGCTAAATTAAATTTCTTTTCAGAGAGAGCGACAGACTTAACTAATTTTAGACCTTCCTGAAATTAAAGCACTGTGTATATAGGCTAATTTGTATCTTTGTTTAATTGTATTCTTTGTTTGACCATGTGTTTGTACTTGTTTTTGCTTATCTCATGTATATATATGCATAACAAATAGATATTTTATACATTTTGTGACTAGCCTAAAATGTAACTGGTCGTATTTTGCATTAACACCTAGCGGCGGATGCACAGTTTGAAGACCCAGTCAGTGACGTCACAATATGCATTTTTTTTTTAAATTCACGATCACCATCTCCAAAATTGTACCTTTTTTTTTACACTGAATCTTGGAAAAAAAAAAATATAGACCTACCTACCGACCCTTTTTAAAAAAAAAATTTGCTGTTACTGCAAACCAAAATATTTTTAAGGATGGCCTTATCAACAATTGGTGAATGGGTGCAATGAAACAATGTAAATTAATGAAAGTAATGAAACACTTTTGCTGGCAAATAATAACAAAACCTCACCTATGTTAGCCAGTTAACATTATCTTAAATCGGCATTGTTTCAACAACAATGCTTACTTTATCACAGGAATCCAAATGTTTAAACTTGAATGGCATAAAACACGCATACATTCTCTACAAATGTACAATGTAGTCACAATGCAGCGCTAGCCCGGGCAAGTAACCGTTCCATCAACGTGCCTGATGATCTCTTACGATAGCCATTGGCCATACATATTGTTGAGTTTTGCTTCTTTAAAAAGTGTAATATTTGGTGCTTGTACTCCAGAAAATGTTAAAATATTTGGTAATTAGTTATGTTCTTTGGATGTTTTCTAGATTTAATCACTAGCCAAGTTTGCTGACTTGGACATGTCAGTGTTTCTTTTCTCATTAAACATGATATTTTTAGATTCATAATTAAAACTAGCTCCAAGTTTCCTCTGCTGTCTGATGTTGCGTGTTTACCTTGATTTGCAGGATTTTGATTTCTAAAACTAAACTTTTTACAATTCATTAGTTTTAGACTGAAACAACAGACTTTCTTTCACTGAAACAGTGGGAAGTTTCACATTTTAAAAATAGTTATTGGCTATTTAGGGCATGCAAATATCTTTCATCTTTAGAAGTGTTTGTGAGAGGGAAACTGACACAAGTGTTTTAATTATTTGAAAGTTAATATTGTGGGTTCATCCGAGAGTTATTACTTTAATTAATTTGGCACGGTTAATGGATTTTTAATTAACTCTGTTTAAATAATTTGGAAAGGAATCAAATAAGTTCTAAAACATCTTTTCCCCTTAATATAATTTTTTTTTGTCTTTATAAAACAAAGAGAAACTATACACAAACCGAAGACGACTGGATAAATTAAATTCTGTCATCTAGGGATGACAGAATGGGATTAACCTTTTTTCTCTTTCGACTATCAACCAAAAATGTCATTGTTAATTTTTCTTGGTCAAAAATGCAGTGCAACTATTGTATTTAATTGTATTACTATTATTATTTGTATTTACTGTAACACAATAACGGTGACACAAGTGACACGATTGTAAATGGCCTCCAAAGATACTAACTTTTTAGCAGTTTTCCCACACCGACTGACCCCAGGTTCTTCTGTTTAAGTTTGTGAAGTGTTTCTTTTATCATCAGGTTGTAATATAATACCTTGTCGCTAGGCATCACACACTTTTAGAAACCAAAGCTTGACCTAATTGAGTGTCACCAAGGTAGAGTAGAAAAACACAGGCACTTTCACTCTGCCAACCAACAATTCAATTGAAGCTGTCAATCTAGAGGCTAATTTTAGCCATTTGGCGGTAGCTGGCTTGTCTGGCTAGGGCTGTGGAGGTGCTGATAGATGGATGGACACATGCTGAAAACATGGCAATGTCGAACTTTCAATCCTGCTGAGTGCTTCCGTAACAGAAAGGCCATCTCGAACAGTTTGAAGGTTTGTTTTTCCTTGTCCTCTCGGGTGATTAATGAGCAAGCATGGCTGTTGTGTGTCCAGACGAAGGGCTGATGCATTCCTCGCTTCATTATCTGATCAATACGGAAGAGACTCTGATAACAACTTGAGTCAAAGCTTTGGGGATTTTCTCTGATTTCTTTTTGTTTTTATACGGTTCACACCAGCAGTGAGTATCAGTTTCACTCTGAATAGACCAATATGTCATTGTATCTTGATTATGGCAAGTATTTGAAATGAAATGCAATAAAATAATTCCCCCATGGAAAGTAATCAGTTGGCTTGTAAATGAACTTTAATTATATATGCAGCCATGTGATAATGCTGTCTGCTAGTGCATTTAGCTGTTAATTATAACTAGACATTTAATGGATGGATAAATGCATTTTAATGATTTTGAAAGGATCCAACTTAAGTGCAAATCAGCATCAATTGTGTAAATCTGTGGATCTATGCACGCATGGAGTGCAGATATAATGTTTTGTATGTTACTTATAACATTAAGTACAGTGGTCAAAGCCGTGTGAGGGCTTAATACATTAAAATAAAAGTTTAGGCGCTAGTTTTATATTGTCATCTTATTTTGTTTAACGAAAATAGTTTTTGAATGATCTGTTTTTATAAGTAAATACATTTTTTATGAGGCAACCAATCCTCTCTCCCAAATAATAATAAAAAAGCCATCAAGAAGACAATATCAAAGTAGTTATTCATCTGTGTAACATGACGTTTTATAGATGAGCAAAGTCTAAGCCATATTGATGTCTGGTATTAATTTAGTTTTACTTATTAATTTGTGTATACTGTATTTTTCAGCTGTGGTGATTTTTAACTGTTCAAAGGAGGTGCTAAGAATAAGCAGTGTCTAATGAAAAGTATACTTAAATATTCCCTTTTTCAACAGTAGATCGTACAACAAATATATTACTAACAAAAAGTAATTATTATTTTTATAAAATTTAATTTGTGGGTAAAAAGTCAAAAAAGTTGTGGAGGAAATATGTAATTGAAAGCGCATCAAGTACTATATTTTTAATTCTTTCACGTTCTACCCACAAGTTCGCAGTCCAGTGGGGCTCTGCTGTTGATTTATGATTGTGTAATGCCAGGCTGGAGATCTCTCCTACTCTGTGCTGTGCCAAATGTCCTGATGAATGCTGGAGGAGAGAGATGACCTCCTTGTGGGATCCAGATAACAAGATTGATTTGGGTTTCTTGTCGGCAAGTCTTGTCTTGTATGTAATGATGTGAGCTCTCCATGCATTTATCAAAGCGCCACTTGTAGTCTTCCGTGTCTCCCATCTCGCTTAAATGCAGAACAGGGAGCACTTGAAGTAGTTTCCCATCTTTAGGGAAGAATGGAGCCTTCGGGCATGTGTTGTACAAACAGATCCACAGTGCCAATTTAGCAATAATTATTTTATAAATATCTCTGGTGCACAGGCGTCAGTCTCATATCACAGATTTTATGAGAATCACATGTTGACAATTGACAGGATTTTATTTGTGTGATGTATTTAATGTTCCATTGGAAATGAGGGAATGTTTCAAAATTATCCATCTATTTTATGTTTGTGCCATCATACAGTAGGCTATAATGTGCCTTGTGTTATGAAAGGGGATCGTCATTAGATTATAATGGTGTCAATGTGTCAATTATTCATTTTTTTTATGGACTGGACTAACATTTAAGTTTTTTATTGCATGCGTTTTGCATACAGTTTTTCTATTTAATCCTTGACTTGATGTTAATGTGACGCATGATGGATGGTTAAAGAACGATGAAGTGCCAGCAAAAGTACAGAGTTAGCTCTTTCTCTTTTTGTGGAGGTGAAATGTTTCCAAGAAGAACGCCTCACACACTCTGTGTGCCTCTCAACACCGCCCACTTGTGAAATGCGGTTGTCTCTTCAATTTTCCAATTTTCCTCTCACAAAAAGCCAGGGCTTCTGAAAGGCACTTGAATATAAATATTTTAGGGTTGTAATTATTTGAGGGGGAAGCACTGATGTTTAAATATTAAAGGCTTCATCTCTCAGTATGCTGTGACAGTATTTAGATGGGCTCTCAGACGATCTTATCTGTCTGTTACAGCATCCGATTATTGCTCAAGTATGAATGGGTTGTATTTTTTGCCGTTTTATTAGCATCTTTATTTTTCTGGTTTGCTGAATCATGCTTGACATTATTTACACTTCAATTGAAGGATTTTGCCGTTTGCCTTTTGTTGATGATAGGATAGTAATGTAATGTGGTTTTTTCTGTTGCACTCATATTGATGGATTCAGCCAAGAAGATTGCTTTTAAGAATTGTATATATCTTTTGTATTATTTTTCTTCCATTTCAGAATAAGTCATAAGAATTTCATTATAGATGAAATTACTGTTTACTCAAAAGTGCTGCTTTTGTGGTATTTGCAGTATACTTTTACGAACTCTGAATTTGGCTTTCTCATTAATAGAATCACTAGACACCGGTTACCTCTCATCTCCACTACAAATAGGAAAAAGAGGCTACAATTTGCAAGAGGTTACCAAAATTGGACAGTTGAAGACTTGAAAAATGGTGCCTGGTCTGATGAGTCTCGATTGAGACATTCAGATGGTAGAGTCAGAATTTGGCGTAAACCGTGCAGGCTGGTGGTGGTGGTGTAATGATGTGCGGGATGTTTTCTTGGCACACTTTAGGCCCCTTAGTGCCAATTGGGCATTGTTTAAATGCCACGGCCTATCTGAGCATTGTTTCTGACCATGTCCATCCCTTCATGGCCGCCATGTACTAGGGCTGAACGATTAATTGCATTTGCGATATGGTGAAACGCGATTTTGTTACCGCAAAAGCTGCGATTACACTAGTCACGTGACGCACGAGAGAAAAGCAGCCTGCAAGATCAAGTATAAACTTGGCATGCTACGCATAGGTCTGGCATACAGATTCCCCTATTTAAGTCATCTAGGTTTCCCTAGATGACTTAAATAGCTCTATTTGTAAAGAACTATTGATCGGGTGATTTTGTTGGGTACACTGTAAAAAAATAAACATAATTTTTACGGTAAAATACCGGCAGCAGTGATTGCCAGATTTTTACCGTCAAAAATATGGTAGCAACGTTATTGGTTTTACAGACTTAACTCAAAATTTACAGTAATAAACCGTATTTCATAATCTGATATAATGTTAATTTAACAACATATTGAAGCATTAATATATGTTTTGTACCTCTGTAATACACTGAAAACCATCAAACACAGCAGTGATGAGACACATGATCAATCAAAGCTCATAACAAGTAGCTTTTATATTATATAGAAGGTGCACAGTGTAATTCACACAAACATCATCATGGTAACATGCACGAAATTTAAAAACTGCAATAAACACTAATTTAACAACATTACATGTAACATAAAGCCCTGATGTACATAACTGATTAGAAAAAGACTAAGAAAACTATGAAGATGCATAGTTATTTCAACAAAAATGCATCGAATATGAAGTGTCACACAGGGAATTGTAGGAATGTCAATTTATGTTTATTTCACTGAAAATTATACAATGAGTTGTTCTTTTTCACTTCCAAAAACTGTAAGCATACAAGCAAAGAGACAATACATAAGCATAAATCAACAAGCATAGATAAATACAATAGAAAAATGCTTTTATTATTTGAAGTATCAAGTCATTTTGGCAAAGAATGGTGATGCCTTTGTAGAAACTGACGCTGGGTGACCAATGGACTTGTCCTGAAAATTTAAAATTTAAAATAAATTTATTTTCATTTTTCGTCAACTTAATGTTATCGGAATTATTAAAATGTGTATTAATATTCTTTCCATAATAGCAAGAAGTTTACTGATGCCTTTGTTGAATTGTTTTCATAAAATGTTATTCTTGACCGCAAAATGTCTTTCAGGTCAAGGGGGTTGAATAATTTTGATTGCAGCTATATCTAGTGTGGTTTAATGCTTTTTTTTGTTCTTATTTAGTTTTGTTTTATTGGAGTCAAAAAGATTAAAAACCACTGCTCTAACTTCCTTCACTTCAGTCGGACTGTTTTTCCATAAGTGAACATGTCAGGTCATGGCATCATGGGAAATGTAAAATAGACCTCCAGTGAGACATAACCTTTGAGTTTGCTCAATCTGTTCATTCCTCAAGTACCTCATGGCTCTGGTTGCACATTGAGTCAAGGCCACTGAACTGCACGGCTGGAATTGGATCACTGTTTGCTTTTCATATCACACTGAATATACTTAAGGACAGAAGATGATGATGATGATGATGATGATGATGATTTTTAGATAAATGCACTAACTCACTTCAGTACAGCATCTGGGTTCAACATGAATGCTATCTGTACCGTTGCAAGATCGACTGGTAGACTAGGCTACTTTTTACAATCTATGGCTACTACATTCACTGCAAAGCTGCTGAAGAAAACTCCAATGTGGGACATATCAGTCTATTCTTATGTTACAAAACATTGATGCTAAATAGTGCTAACTACGTGAAATTGTAGTGAAATGTCACTTACCGGGAAAAAAATGGAGCAAAGTACTCCTACGGTGTCCGTTAGTGCAGTTTATAGTAGAGCAACCCATTTTATGTGCGAAATTTCAATAGCAATGTTCAGAAAGGATACAGAAGGTGGCATGATGTGTTGTCAGATCATGGCCGAGACGTCAAATTTCAGGAATTCCACTCGAGCAGCCTGTTATCAGCTGTCAATCAAGCTGTCAATCAAAGTTAACCACGCCCTTATTTGTCATATATTTTATATCTAAATACGATCTAAAATAACCAGTTAGAAAAATTCACCCCCCTCACAGTTTTCAGGCATTCGTAACCTATCGGAAAAATACAATAAAAGTCCATGGGACCAACCTGTTAAAGCATGAATTTATGCTGTGAAAACGGACATTTTGACATGGGACATTTGCTCCCTTTATGGACCTGCCGCTAGCAGATTTTCGATTTATTGAAGTTTTTCGCACCTCCTTTTGCACCGCTTTGCCTCAGATTTCAGGCAGGTCATCAATCTCCATTTAACTGTCGGCATTACTGTTGTTTATGATTTTTTTACACTGTATATGCAGGTCAGTCGATTAAAAAAATGTATATTTTTCTGTAATTAATAAGAATTGTGATCGATGTTTTCACATTCAATCCCCAAAACAATGTAGATACAACATAGACTTATTTTAAATGCTTTCTTTTACCAAGCATTGATTGAAGGCCAGGATCACTGTTATCAGTACTGTACTGATACTGATGTGATGTCTCTATTAAATTGATTTCTTTTCTAAATTGTATCCGTTAATTATAGACCTTCAACATTACAGTGTAATTGAATGCTTTCATTTTTAAAATTTAATAGGTGTTAAACAATAACAACTTTTAATTTAATTGAAACAATCTTCAAATAAACCATGCAATGTCAAATTTAGCTGTACTTTGAATATATCAGGGCTCAGTGCTAAGGTCTTTTTCTACTGGACCAGTCGGGCCGGTTCAGATTTTTATATAAGAGAAATGAGTGTTCAGATGGCAGTGCTGGTCTCCTCACGAAATGTGAAAGTTTTAAAAACCTTGAAGTGTCGTCAAAGCATCTTTTGTGTTGAAATACTCTGAATCCTTTTTGGAAAGTCAGTCAGTGATCTATGCGGACCAAAGGAAAGTAAATGATCCAGCACCATGCATCAATTCACAGCAGTGAGCCGGCTGAACGGCCTGCCAAGTTTTAACGCCAACTCTGCAACTCTGCCACTGTCCCTGAGCTCCAGTGAATTTGCATCGAATGACATTTTTCTGTAACGCTAACAAGAGAAGCCGGTGTTTTCAATCAATCAGCTTGTGAAAGGCTCTTGAAGTCAGCACATGTATTCTATTGAAAGTGCCTGAGATCATTGTGCTTACACAGCAACTGTGAATCTGGTCACCAAGGTTACCGCTGAATTATATCTGCGTCTGTCTCAAGGACCCTGCGAAGCTTAAGATTGTAATTTTGGAGCTTGCCTTTTGGGTTAAAACTTTCCTTGCTCATTTAAACCAGCTCATTTAATGAACTCATTGTAAAGTATAATTCTTAAAAAAGATCTTTGGAAGCATTGTGGGTTTCTAGTGTTCGTGTGGTTTTATTTCTTTTAGGCCTTTTTTAACAGAATGGGGAAGCAGAGGGCAAAATCCTCATCTCATCTGACGGTCCTTAAAGCAAAATTCTCATCCAAGTGATGTTCGAACTCGACAGGTATGAGTGAGCTCTCCAGAACACACATTAAGCTGTATTTCAATCAGGGCTCTGAACCGGTTCAAGGAACAAAAACAAAAACTGGTAAGGAACGAAATTTTCAACTGGAACATAAAAATGAAAACGAAATAAAGTTTTAACGATCTGAACAGAAACAGTAATTAAAAAATTACCCTTAACAGGTTAATAATGTTATTTTATCGTTCTGTTTAAGATTTTAATTTGGCAGTCAACCAATCATGAATTTAGATTGTACGGCCTATGCAAATGTGACGTTGACGCATCCAAAATTAGTGAAATGTCCATGTTCAGCTGTCAAGTCATGCAATGCTAGTCGCAAGACAATGTGTTTGCAGTAGCTGTGGATCACAGGAGTTTATCAGAAAATATATTTCAATGACAGGTCCTATGCAGCTTGTTTTGAAACCAGCAAAAATTGCAGGTTAGTGTAGATCCGCTACTATTTGGGAATATATATTAAATAAAGAAAAAAATGGATTAAAAAGATTAAACACCTTGTTGTCAAAGTTGGTATTGTGGCTTAATATATGGTCAGGTGCGTCTGTTGGTATACAATTAACATTATTCCAAAATCAAGCTCAAATGTAGTTATGAGGTTTTGAGGTCAACCTCAAATGTTTTGGGATTGAATGTTAGAAAGCAAAAATGTCTAACATTTATTAGGTAAACAAATCATATTACATTGTGTATTGTTGTACTGGTTGCATTATATTTTATTACAAAAATTTGAGAATGGGAAGATGGAAAGATTCAACTATTATTTATCAACATTATGACTTAATTTGCATATTTTTAAGTATTTCTGCGTATTTTTGTTTTATGTAAGTGTCTGCATATTTATTTGTTTTATTTTTGTAAGCACTTTGAGATTTGATGTCAAATGTAAAGTGCATTATAAGTAAAATTCATCATCATCATCATTTAATTAAAGCGGGAAAAGTCACAGCATAAAGGTGCGATCACACTAGTGAAGGTTAATTGTCTGTTGTCAATATATTGGAAGCACAGCTCACACACAAAGCGCTTTCAATCCATGCAGAAATTGAACCCATAATACCATTGAATAATCTGCATTGAGAAATCTTTCAACTTCACGTGAAAATTCCTGATTGGTTGGTTGTAGTAGATTCCTATTGAAATTACTGGTATTAATTCATGATGATTTGCTAGATAATGGTAAATTAGAATGAAGCCTACCTAAAGAGTGAAGGGACTAAACAAATTCTGCATTTTCTCAAATGCATTTTAGAGTACTAGACAGCTACAGCCTTATATTTCAAGATAAGTATACATTTAAGTAAAAATGCTTAATTTTTTTTTTTTTTTTAAACTGCCTCGTTTTAGACGAGCATCTTTCATCTCTGTATCTTTGCTGGTCAGATTCCTCCTCATTGGTTCCAGTTAATCTTGTCAGTTTGGGTATTGCTGATTGCTTATCAAGATGTGGATGTCTCCACCAACAAAGGGGAAAGGACTTTTGCAGCCTCGCTGCAGACTATGCTAATCCAACACTCAATTTGGCCTATCTGGGGATTTATGAAAGCAACAGTGGGGTTTCTGATATATGGCTTTACACTGATCCATCTTCAGGAACATGCAGAAAGGTCTGCTCAATACGTTATCATCGAATCCAAACATTTATAGCTCGTAGCGTGGTTGTTCAGGATTTAAGCAGCTTGCACAGAGTAGCCTGCCCGTTCACATAAATGTTATTGTTGTTACAGGTTTATGGGTTTTGAGAGGTTTGTCTTTTCCGAGGTCTTTGACTCTTTCAGCTGTGCCACATAAAGACGTTTAAGACATGAAAATTAAGCCATTCTCTCATGTGATGAACCATGTGATTCTTTCATAAGGTTTGCTCTGAGTTTCTACTCTCAGTAATGTATTTTTGTAAGCTGCTTATAAAATTGTATGAAATGGCAGTAGTCCAATTTCTCCCCTTTAAACCCAAAGTAGAGTTTAATATGAGGACATAAGTAAAAGCATGTTGTGTGTGTGTGTGCGTGCGTGTGTGTGTGTATATATATATATATATATATATATATATCATTTACATATAACGTCACCAATGTGAACCAATCAAATTTAAAGGTGCTATATGTAACTTTTCTGCTAAAATGAATCCTTTATTGCCTGTGTGTGAAGGGGTTGTAATCACACATTACAATCCACTTGTCAGGTTTTGATATTACTTCTTAAGTAGGGATGCAAACGTTTTATCGATTAATTGTCGACAGGAATTTACTCAAATTAATTGTCGGCTAATTGAACATTGCGAACATGACACAAGACACGATGTTCTCATGCAAGAGAGCCGACACAAACGTGAGGCGGCAAAAAAAGAAACCAAACATGAGGTGGTCAAAACGGAGTGGAGTGCATCAATATTGACTACCAGCTATACAACGTGCTAACCTCGAAAGTCCAGCTCTGTTCTAACAATAACTTGGCTCATATCTGTCAACACTCCCGTTTTCCCGGGTTTCTCCCGTTTTTTAGCCCTATCTCCAGTACCCCTCCCGGTTTGTTATTTTTCCCTGGAAACTAGTCTAACTGTCTGTCATACTTTCATACATGGTGTGTTCACTTCACATAGACAGCAAAAGGGGGGTTCGAGGCGCACGGCACATACAATACAATACTGCCGATAGTTCAACAGGGAGCGCGCAGCTCTTAAAGGGGCCACACCTTATTTCCACTCGTTACAAGTTGTACATTTGACTTCCCCCTCAGCCTATATTATAAGTGCTGCTGCTAATGTTTCAATTTCTTTTTGTACAAGTAGTTTACCAGATACATTATTATATGTAGGCTTAATATAGTGTAGGTAGGATAAGCCTACCCACATAGATTTTTGTTTAAAAATGTTTGTGTTGCTTAAAGGTGCTCTAAGCGATGTCGGGTGACGTGACTTCTTGTTGACATTTAAAGTATATTCAAACAAAACGGGGGCTAGATAGCCAGATAGTTCAAACTTTTATTTGTTTAAGCCATTTTAACTCAATTAAAAAAATTAAAGTAAAGTAAAAATGGAATTGATTTTAAAAAAAATTAGTTTGGCATACTGTGGGCTGCATTTGCATTCTTGACTGGCCACAGGTTGAGAACCACTGCTCTAATGGATGTTCCTGTCGATGGGTAACGCTCCGCATGCATTTCACGTGAGACTACTGTCCAATCAACTATTATATGTAAATTTGTTGCTGACATCACAGTTCCTCAAGTGTTAGTTTGTTACCGATCAGCATGTCAAGCGAAGGAGACAAGCGGCTGCCTACACCGTATAGATTTTATACTATTTATATTTACTTATAAATGTATAAAAACCTTTTCTCATGATCTCAACATAACAAAAGTTGTTGAGCCGTTGCAACTGTTAAGCATATGATTATATATTTATTTTAATAATGCAATGAAAATTTAGCTGACATAATTTTTGGCAAGGCTGTCAATTTTGTAGACAGTTTTGTTAACAATTTCTGTATGCATTTATTTTCTTGAGCTTTTTTTTCTATGCATTTTTTTTTGCATAGTAAAATAAAACCTGTTGCTGTAGGTTTTGTTGCAATACACATTTCCCCCCTTTTTCATTTGTACATTTGCATTAGTATGTTTAAGCCTGTGACAATCTCATAAGTAATCTTTACATCGTCAAAACCTGCTCAGTATATCAGTATGCAAATGTTCATGCTGCTAATCTTGTTAAATTGGCCTCTTGCGCTCATGATGCTGTGCGATGACTGTACCTTCCCTCCACTATAGATCTGCAGACTCCTTATGCATCAGCTGTTGGCACTTTTGCTAACAAGCAAAATCCAGTGACTAGCCACTCCACTCCTCGGAGAGCCAAACAAGCCTCCGTAGGAACTCAATGTAAATTAGCTGCATCGTCTTCTCGCCATTTTGTGTAGCCTCTAGCAGTGTACACAAGTGCGACCCAAAAGATAAAGTCCCTGCATAGCATGCCTCTCAATTATGTCTTTTTTCATCACCGTTGAATCACCACCTGGACCAGTTAGTTCATTAGCTTTTCCTGTCTGGACAATTTTACATTTTCCTATGCCAGCTCATGCGTCAGTATGACATGTTCAAATGGAAGGCTTGTTTGGATTTAAAGTAACCCTTTATTTTTAATTTTTTTTATTGAAAGTCTTTTGGTTTTGCGGTTGTGATACCAATTTTGATTTAACAATACTTACTTGAGATGCATTACCATTTTCGAAATTAGTTTTTACTGATATTTATTCATATCAGTTCATAATAATACTAGTTCATTGTTAAACTAATATTAATGTTCATTACCTAGTTATACACTGGTGTTGCGGTTAGTTTTTTGTTTTTTTTTAAGTCGTGATAACAAGACAACCACTTTTGTTATCTCAAGATCATGAGAAAGCAATAAAGAAAAATAATCATAATCCATGGCCTCTTAGGGCTTCTGTACTTTTCTAAGAAGTTTTTTCTCAATATTCTGAATATATTTTGCAATCGTGTAGAATTGCAAGATTTAAATGTGCAATTCTGGATAAAAAGTCAGAATTGCGTGTTATTTATACATTTGCAATTGTGACTTAGCACTCAATTGTGACTTTATATAATGCAATTCTAACTTGGAAACAAGCTTCCGTACTATAATAATAATATAATAATAATTTGTTACATTTATATAGCACTTTTCTGGTTACTCAAAGTGCTTGACATAGAAGGGGGGAATCTCCTCAACCACCACCAATGTGCAGCATCCACCTGGATGATGCGATGGCAGCCATATTGCGCCAGACCGCCCACCACACGCCAGCTTATTGGTGGAGAGGAGACTGAGTGATGAAGCCAATCAGTCTGTATGTATGGGGATGATTAGGACGCCATGATGGACAGAGGCCAATTGGCAAATTTGGCTAGGATGCCGGGATTACACCCTACTCTTTTTGGGATTTTTAACGACCACAGAGTGTCAGGACCTCTGTTTAACGTCTCATCCGAAGGACTGAAGTGACACCAGCTCAAGTAAATTAATTTAGCATATTAAGCTTAAAGCTTCAAGTTGGCATGTTTGATAAGTTTTTTTTCAGCCTCAGATGGTGATGTTGTATCCAAACATAAATGTAAAGTTACAGATATGCTGTTTTTGTATGAAAGGGCACACTGTACTGTATTTGCTCAGTTGGAGTTTGTTGTAAGGATGTCCTTGCATTCCTTGCTTTGACCTGATGGGGGAGTTGTCTTTCCAGTTGTCTCTTATTTGGCTCAGCAAGCATATTTTATTGCGACATCTGTTCCCTTGTAATGTGTCTCAAGCAACCAACATGATAATCAGTTAAAAAGGAAGTCTCACCATACTCTCTACAAAGTGTTTAATTTGTACATTTTGTGTTTCTGATTTGCTAGAGTCAAGTAACAGAAAATTAACAATTTAGGTTCTCGTTTTAAGGGGACTGACTTGATTTATTTATTTTTTTCTTTGAGATGATGTCCTGATTCCCTTGTAATAGTTAAGAATTCCATTCCAGATGGAGAAGCTGCAATTATCTCTCTGTGGAGGAATGTCTGCACTTTTTTTTTCTTTTGTCATAGAATAATGTCTTTATCCAGTATATCAACACCATAAATAATTACATGTTTAATCCAGACAGATAGATGGTATATGGGAGCATATCTGTTTCTTTTCAGCCCCAAGGATATTCTGTTGTGGAAATTCTTAATATTATGACTATGAATAATAAACTACTACAGTATCTCAAAGTGATTTCCTGAATTGCCTGAATACTTATACAATACAATACAATACTTTCATACAATACTACAATACAATAAGAGTAAGGTGACGCCGCGGCATCCTGTCAAGAAGCTACTATCACTGCCTCAATCACACATAGTTGTCTTTATTGTTTTCTTTTGAGCATAGAATCATTAGTACTTCTATTACTACCTCAATCACACATTGATGTTCTGTTGTCTCTTGAGTGTAGAGTCTTTAGTAGGGCAACTTCTATTAGCATATACCTGACACGACTTCCAAGTTGCTCTTTATAGAAATAGGCCGGGAGATCACTGGCCGCAACAACCAAGTGAGTCTCCTGTATAGAAAGATACATGTACATTTATATCGTACAAGATCACGATTATTTAACACAAAATACTAAGCCTTAATCAAGCAGCCCTACTATTGGTCATACTACATTATGGACTAACATGCGGCTTTTAATCTTCCAAACACTCATGTGTATGTGGTCTTTCTCTAATGCAGCTGTGTGTGTGCATAGTCTAATGTGCCCTTGGTGAAATTTTAAAGGGATACTCCACTTTTTTTGGAAATAGGCTCATTTTACAACTCCCCCAGAGTTAAACAGTTGCGTTTTCAAATCCATTCAGCCGATTTTCTGATATTTAGAAGAATTTCAGTGACCAAACAGTTTCTGGTCTCATTGACTTCCATAGTATATATTTTTTCCTACTATGGAAGTCAATGAGACCAGAAACTGTCTGGTTACAGATATTCCTCTAAATATCAGAAAATCGGCTGAATGAATTTGAAAACGGTTAATCACAACTGTTTAACTTGAGTTGTAATGATCCTATTTCCCAAAAAAAAAGTGGAGTATCCCTTTAATGTAAACAGTCTTATGTAAACTGGCTGGACAAAAACAATCAAAATATCATATTTGTTCAAACCTTATATTGTGAATACAACTGAACAGCCTGCTTTTAAGACTTGCTAATAGACCTGTTAATTAATTTTATGTTTTTGTTCTTTATTGCTGACTGTTTACCTGATTAATTACTGCAACAAATGAATGCAATTTAATAGGGAACTATTTAAAGGCTACACGCCAGTGTTACTTGGATTTGTTAATATTTATATAAATATTTGACTTTATATACAGGAATGAGTTCAGTACCATATTTGATTTTGCTGTGGTAGTACAATTTTTGTTTCACGATCTTGATAGTAATGACTACTGAATTTGTGACTGTCGAAACGGTAGGTATTTGTTCAATCCTGGCATTGTTGCTGATGCAGATTATTTTATGGGATATACAGTATAAAATCCATTTAATAATTACTTCAAGTTTAATTCAGTTGCTAATAGAGAAAGGTCTGAAAAGTCTTATGTTAGTTATCATGTGGCAGTGTATTCTACTATGCCATATGTTCAGGAATGCGATTTGAAGAGAAGATGTATAGTTTGTGAACTTTAGGATACAGTATTGGTTGCACTGCATGTATATTAACAAGTTTTAATATGGTTGGCTTTCTTCGCAAATGGCATTGCTTTGCATTTCAGTAGTAAAGTGATGGGTATGACCTTGTGAAAATCACATCAGGCTCCAATCTAGCATTCTATCAGCGTCTTATATACCTGACAGGCTCAACTGAAAGTGATTGTCATGCTCTGGAATGGACAGAAGGGATCTGGCTCAGGGCCACCACCACCATGTTTCTCATCTCTCTATTGGCTCTCTGCAGCGCTGTACACTGACCCTCAGCACAGCGGCCCTCTACGCCACTTTCCTGCTTCTGACTTCTATTTCCTGCCAATTATCTGGATCACCAACATGGCTGTTGTGGCGTAATGACTGTGCCTCGTTCTCTCTGCCGTTAGTGAGCTGTCGTGGCCGATGTGTGTTTCTGTAATGGCTTCTCATGGCCATGGAGGACAGAGACTAGACATTACTGGGAGTGTCTCATTAAATGAGCATGAAATTGAAAGCTGCTTCCCATCTGACAAAGAGTTTGCACTGAGCTTTTATCTCCGATGATATGTGGTTTAGATTTAACTTGATAATATATAGACCCCGGCATCCTGGCCAAATTTGCCCCTTGGCCTCTGTCCATCATGGGGTCCTAAACATCCCCATATGGGGATGATTAGGACGCCATGATGGACAGAGGAAAAACGAGGAAAAAGTTTCGGTGGAAGTCTGGCCACAGCTGTCGTTTTCCTAGGAGGGCTAGGAAGACTTTGAGGCCTCCAAGTGGTACTCCAGTTGGGTCTGCTTCCTCGAGTGTGAAGGTGGTGTCCACGGACCACCATTGTATCTAAAATGTTGAGAATTTTACTTTACTACAAATAATTGGTCTGATTTTTGCATTGGTCTGATCAAAAATGGCAGACAAGCTGAATAAAAATGTAAATCCACTCTCTGACAGTAGGTGGCACTTATGGAACTGCAGAAATAGAGCTGTTTCCCTGATAACCTCTGCGAACAAAGCATCGCTTATAAACACTATTTCATTAGGCATTACACTGAGAGAGTGTGAAAAGTGATGTGACGTGAAGGCCAAGTATGGCAGTTTGTCCTGTGCATTTAACCCATCCAAGTAGGTGAGCACATTAAGGAGTATGAAGTAGTGAACACACTCACACACACACACACACACACACACACACACACTGCAAACCGTTGACACACACACTCAGAGCAATTGATAGTTGGGTGCCTTGCTCAAGGGCACCTCATTCATGTTAAACCAAGTAAAAGAAAAAAATGTGATTTTGCATTACCAGAACATATAGGTAACCACTCAACAAAAAAACACAAACGTTTATTCAAAATGGTCATGCTACCTTAATTCGCCTACTGAGAAGGATGACCCACATGACGATTCTGAAAACCCTGGCACAAGTCTTGGCACTCTTTATTTCAGCTTATATTTTTCTGCTGCTGAGCTTTTATCCTTTTTATTCCTCTAAATCCATGAATGTCATCATTTGATACATTTGTTTTAATGAAACAGTGTTGTGGACTTGGTTGGTGGATGATTTAGTTTTAAAGGTTGTGTTGCTGTGGTCATTCGACTGGAACAGTTGCTGCCTACGCTGCAGTTTCACTGCAGTCTCGATAGCTTGATCATCCTCAGACCTCCACGTCTCTTCATCATTGTCTCTGTTTTGTTTCAGTTAACCGATATTCTGCAACTTTAGTGGCAAAGATGATTTATGATCTTGTGGTAGACATGTTTAAAAACCATTATTTACTGGAGAAAAAAAATGAGTATAATTGAAATAGTTTTGACACAATTTCAACTACTAAAGACTTTTTCACTTTTTTCTTTTGTTCATTCGCTTTGGAAGTAATTTTTTTATGCATCTTTTGTCTTTCTAAAAGTTTTTCTGGTCATTGGGTACTTTTTATTACCCTAGGAATATTATGTGTTATGCTGTTTGGATAAATTCATAGTTCATGGTTTTATTTACTTTTAGGGCTGGGCAACGATTAATCGTGATTAGTCGTATCCAGAATAAAAGTTTGTGTTTTCATAATATATGTGTGTGTAGTGCAGTGTTGGGAAAGTTCATTTTCTACATGAACTAGTTAAATTTATAGTTTATACTTCAAAAATGAACTAGTTCATAGTCTTTTTTTCCATATGTTACTGTGAGCTTTTTTTTAAAAAATTTTTTTAGTGCCACAGCACAGCCCATACACAACCACAGACAGCAATTATTTTATCGATGGGCAAAGTTGGCACAGAAATTTAAGATTTTTCCCATCACGTTCGCCCAAAATATGAACAAGTTTATGAACTATCGTTCATTGAATGTGTTCAGGCACAACACTGGTGTAGTGTGTATAATTATATTATATATATAAATACACACACGCATGTATATTTTTAAGAAATATTTGCATGTATATACTATTTATACATAATTTATATTAAATACAAATATTAAAATTTCATATATTAATAACACATTTTTCTTAAATATTTACATGCATGTGTGTGAATTTTTATATGCAAAAATAATTATACACAGCACACACACATATATTATCTAAACACAAACTTTTATTTTGGATGCGATTAATCCCGATTAATCTCTATTTACTTTACTGCACTGCTGTAAAATTACTTTAAACTCTGCCCTTAATTTATTTATTTATTTATTTATTTTTCTTGCAGATGACTGCACGGTCCTTGCCAGCGGTACAGTCTGATGAACGACTCCAGCCTCTTTTGAGCCACCTCAGGTAATTGACGTAATTTAGAAAATGTTCATCTCTTCTCACATAAAACTATATTCTTTATGGCACTCTGATTAATACAGCTGCTACAATTCAAGGCAGTAACTTTGCACATGCACACATCCACATGGGGCTTTTCTTTTTTGTTTCTTTGTAAATGTTTTCAATTAAAATAATTTTTTTCAATTTCCTTGGCCTACTGAGGAAAGATCAAATGGTCCACTCAAGGCCAGCCGGCACCCAAAGTTATTCCAACTGCTTTTCTTTATCTCTTGCTCATTTCTATTCAGTCCATTTCATTAATGGTCTTGGTATAGACCTATTATGATGCACATGGAAGTGTTTTCCATGAGTGAACCTGGGCTTGCATTTTGACTGCAGCCAAGCGGGGATACCAATGTAGATAAAAGCTGGGCCTCTCCGTCATTGGCCACGTCGCCTTCGCGGACAGCCGTGTCCTTCCATTTGCTTGCATGAAGGGAAACAATGGCAGCATTCCCAGCAGTCAATTCATTTGCTTTTTGATGGACTCTGAATGAGAGCATTTAATTGGATGTGTCTTTAGAGGCAACAGTTGTGACTGCGGAGGATTGGCTAGTAGACTCTTTTGCTTTTTGTCAGCACTGGACAGGCCAGATAAGAGGGTGTGAAGGGCCGGCGTGGAGCTGAACAGTGAGGAAATGTGCAAAGAGCAGGACCTGGAAATGCTTAATTATTCATATCATCACACACAGCCTCAGTGGATGAGGCAGTGTTTGGTAGGACCAGTTTGGGTCCTTGCCACAGTCGCCTTTGTCGCTTTTGGCTTGCTTAGTTGGGGACACTTAATATTCAACAATATTATTGATCTGCCTTCATTGACACCATTATATGAGAACTGAACTGAGCTAGACGATGATATCACTGTTTTCTCCAATGAACCATCACTTACTTAAGCTGGACTATGACGCTATTTTCTTTTAGATCTGCTCACTGTAAAACTGCTTTGTAAAAAGCGCTATATAAATAAAGGTGACTTGACTTGACCAGACCTAAAGGATTTGTTTCTTTGCATCAGTTGCATTCCTGTGTGTGCTTTTTATGCCCAGGTAGATTTATGCCGATTTTTTTCACATCTTCATATCTTCATGGACACCTCTATGATTTCCCTCGTGTGCTGATATTTTTCCTTATAATTATGTATGGTTTGCAAAAATGGGAACGACTATGTCTGTGTAGATGAGAGAAGCAAACTGTGTTGTGCACACGCTACATTATGGCCAAGCATGGGCCCTTAAAATAACATCAGAATAACACGCCACTGACGTTAGACTAGGTTTTTCCTGGTCTGTGGTGGAATTGTTTTCTGAAACTGCAAAATAGCATCAGGGAACGTTTGCGCCGGAACACGCCGCCTCTTTTTGCTGAACCGCCCCAAGGGGCGCAAGTTCATTCCTTAATTTACAGACGTGGAGGGTAAAACCCGCTGTGCGTTGGGTGCAAAATAGGAATAATACATGCGTCGGTGTACTAAGTCAAGTGTGCTGCAAGATAAGGCCTTGTAAGTATGTTCAGTTCAGTCTTAGAATGTTTCAGCTAGTCGTTAAGTGTGTCCCCGGCATTAGATTCGTCAATTTTATATCATTATTAAGCCGGCGTCATGTCTGCATCTTGCAGAATCTGTTTTGTTTCAAGGATATGTCTTCTTTTTTTTTTACGTTCCTTCACCAGAAAACCGGAATCCATTTGAATAATGATGGGCGTATTAGTCAGTTTTCTACTCTGACCTTGTAATTTCTACTGTGATTGGCTCTCATCATTTGTTCCCTTATTCTTTGTTGTAGCCATGCCTATGTGGGTCAGGACTATAGCATTCAGAAGAACATTGGGAAAATTTCTCTGGAGCAGATTGATTCAGTAAGTACTTAAGTTGTTGACAAAGTTACATTATTTCTCTAAATGTATTTATCTATCTCGTTTATGTATGCAAAGCAATATTGAGCAAACTTGTGATACATGTCAATTTAATTTGGTCTCAGTAGCCTGGACCGCTGTTTACTTTATATTTGGCACTTGAGACTTTTGCTCAAGTTAAAGTTTTCCTTTTCCGGAATTCTCAAGTTACTAGGACATTAAGCATATCCTACTTTAATGGTGCATGCGATGTGATGTTTCTAAGGAAGAGAGCTCTCTCTCTGTGTGTGTGTGTGTGTGTGTGTGTTTGTTTCTGAATTGTTGGTGTCATCTCAGGGCCAGTTGCTGTTCCAATTAAGTGGCTCATCAGCACATGCAAATTTTGACCTTCATTTTTTGCCTTTACTTGAACATTATTGGATGAATTGAAATCTCTTGTAATCAAAGCATTTCCATTTAAAACAAAGGCGTTTTTAACCAGTGCCTCTGTTTTGAATCCTCATATCAGTGTTTTACCACATACTAACCAGGTTCGATAAAGCTGTTCCATATAAATGTGAGTTTGTGTCACATAATTGTACATTTTGAATTTCTCTTTATTAACTGATTGTGTCATGGTCGTTTCGTGTTCACATTGAACCTGTGATCTCTGGGTTTGTTGTTTTTTAGATGATTGATTGCTGTCTGCACATTAAAATTGCCTAATATATAAATTGAGCCATTTGCTTCAACCACTCTTCTTTTCTTCACTTCCACCAGCTCTCAGGCAAGTCCTTTCCTCTGTGTATGAGGCATCTCCACAAGGCACTGAGGGAAAACCACCACCTGCGGCACGGTGGGCGCATGCAGTACGGCCTCTTCCTCAAGGGCATTGGTCTTACTCTGGAACAGGCCTTGCAGTTCTGGAGGTCAGAGTTTGTCAAAGGGAAAGTCGATGCAGACAAGGTAACTCTTCAACTTCAGCTCGTACTACTTCACATTGTCCTGGTTTTTCTGCTGGCTTTTGTCCCCTGATAGTTACTTTAGTTGAATATTTTTTTTTTTTTTGTAGCAATTCATAGGACTTTTGATTCTGCTGAGGTCATTCTCTTCTTCATCCCTCCAATAACTCTTGAGAGGGTCACTTAAATGAACGAGTGAAGACATTAGAAAGCCAAGTTATTCAGCTCCCCTATTCTGATGCTGGAGATAATTTGCCACCCTTCCGTCGTGTCTTTAATTACAATTCTAGAGGAACATGCCAGATCGTATTTTCTGCGCATGGTACATTAAACAAGAAAATTACACTCCCAATCTTAAACCGATGTTTCCCTCCTCCCTGTGCTCTGAAAATGAATGCTTATTCCCTACTGATGCTCAATCAAGGAGAAACAAATGAATTTCATGTCCTTACCTGAGAGTGGCTGCCCTTTTGGGCAAGCTTTTGATGCAATCATCAGTCTCATGAGAGCTCACTCAGTACCAGCTCAGTATCACTTATTACTAGGGCTGCACAATATATCGTTTTAGCATCGATATCGCGATGTGTGTATCCGCAATAGTCACATCGCTGGATGTGCAAAGTCAAGTATAGCGATCGTAGTTGATCCGTACAGACCAGAAAAGCATGTGATCAGAGCAGCGCAGTCAAAACGCGAACACCGAATTTGGTTCGCTTCATCTATTGAGCTTGAACAGACACATACATGCACAATTGTCAAAATGCCTATCTTGGTGAGTATCCTCATATACTGCAGCAGGTTATTTGAGGCATGTGGCCAATAGGAGTATTCAGGCTTTATATCTGTAATGCCTCAACATATTGACACCAAACTTTATATGTGTCATTGTCACTTCACTTTGACCACATCACATCAATTTAGTAACTGTGTCTGCTACAGGTTGAAAGTGATGATCCATTAAATCATACTTTTAGTTAATGTATATGATTGTTCAGCCATTTTACCAAAATTCTCTTAATGTCTTTAATTGCTCCTTGCTGCAGTTGATCTGCCACTCCCACCCATGATGGCATCTGCTGCCGCTTCTTGCGCTTAGTTAGCCCCGAAAATGGCTGCTTGCCCCCTAACCCCCCCCCCCCCCACACACACACACACACAAAGCATAACATGATTTATTAGACTGTATTTGTGTCTGCAGCTCAGATGTCAAATATGCAGTTGATCTACTTTTGTGCACGTGTATGACTGTCCGAGAAATTTAAAATGAGTGTTGCTAAGCAATGACATTTTTTTTTTTGTGTCATTGCCAGTCCTTCAAGTGATATCTCCTGAAACTATTCAAGCTATTTTGGATTGGATCCTTTGGAAGGATGTAAAGTGTTCATTTTGTTATGAATGTAGTTCAGTTTTACAGCTTATGCTATATATGATCTATTGAACATTAACTGCTAATATTAAAGTAATGTTTGGACTTCAATATCGCCACTACAATGAGTGCAAACAAATACCCTGAAACAGTTTTTGCTGTGTTCTGATAAATGCATTATTCATAGTAAGATGCAGTAGTGGGTGAAGTTTAGCCCAGCTTGTGTGTTGAACAATATAGTACTTGGAAGAACATGATAGTTTTTGATTAATCTGCATTTGAGGTGAATATCAGCTTCTAAAGTAATCTAAAACGATAAAGCCACACAATGGATCTGTCCATTTCTGCATTCAGCATTCACTTTGTCACAGATGAATGGTGGGCAATATTCTGTGACATCATTGTGTAGGAAAACAAGAGAAAAATGTTGGTAATTTTCAATAGAATGGTAGAATGGATGAAATAAGAGATGTTGACGTTTACTTCGAAAAGCAATGAAAGAATATCAAGAGCGACAGACAAGATGGGAAATGTATTGCCAAACACCTGCAACGAAAAGTCTACATATAACCACTTATAGCTGGACTTCTTAAATAGTAATTTTTTTTCAACTAGTCTTGTTGAATTTTGACGTTTATTGAAAATGTTGAAATATTTTTAAGTATTCATACCTTCACCAAAAGAAAACTAAAGAAAATAACTGAAATTAGTTTCTTCAAATGTTAACTCCATTGGCAAAATGTCATTTTTTTAGCAGTCTTGGTTCTGGAAATAATTTTGCCATAGAGATTTTAAGCAATTCTTTTTTAAAGCTAGATATTTTATTTTGAAAAACATTTATCCAAATTTATTTTACCAAAGCATATGATATTGATTAACAACCTCAGAGAAAATGGCAGGTTTATCTTTGGTATTGTTAAAAAAATCAATTCCTCTGTGGAGTATATGTATGGGATTTTTACTTCCAGAACCTTACTGCTGTATATACCCAATGTATTGCATACTGTCTAAAATCATTAGATTTTTAAAAATTAATTTTTACTGACCTTTACCCTTTTTTTATCCCATTCCAGTATGTAGATGAAGTTAGTGGACACATGCCATCCTGCATGTAAAGACCAGTGCCCCCTATCCAAAGCAATTACATTTTCTTTTGATATAATGCCCTGTAGCTGTGTATTCAAGCGCTATCCCAGTTCTTGCTGCTTCGCTTCCATACTTGTCTCCACAGCAGTAGCTTAAAATAGGACTCGCAGGACAAGAATGGTTAGCAATGGCTGGCCTTCAGAAAATCAAAATCCAGGGAATTTTATTTTTTTTGTATTAAAAGTGCTGTGGCACAAGACCATCTGAAATTTCTGTGCTCAGTGAAGCGGGGAAATCTAATATTCTCATCCTCTGTTCCTTGTTCTTTTGTTTTTGTCCTTGCTCTTAACATGTTCCCTAAAGCTAAATTCAAGTACAGATATAGTGAGCATAGAAAAATATGAGTACATTTGGATGGGATTGACAAAGTAGTTTAACCGTGCGACGGACTGGCTATCCGTCCAGGATGTTTCCCTACCTGTGGCCCGAGTTGCTGTGATAGGATCCAGCAATCCCTGTGTCCCTACATAGAAACAAGTTTAAATCCACATTATTTAACGTTTACATTACATTATATTTACATTTTTACAGTTTTATTTTTTAAAGAACTTTTATTTCAGTAAGGATGCATTAAAAATGCATTTCATTTTATCTTTTCGAATGAATTGTTAAATGTTACCTATAAATGTTATAAATGTTTGAACCTTCCAAAAATCCTGAAAAAGCACATTTTCCACTAAAATTTTAAGAAGCACAACCACTTTCAAAATTAAATCTTGAGCACCAAATCATCATATTAGAATGATTTCTGAAGGATCATGTGATACTGAAGACAGGAGTAATGATTCTGAAAGTTCAGCTTTGCCATCACAGGAATAAATTGATAATTTTAAATAGATTTTTAGTGCTTTACTTTTTTTTTTATTTAGACAAATTTTTTTTATTTTTATTACTGTAATGGTGCAAATTGTTAAAATCTTTTTGGAAACAGCCATTGTGTAAGAAAGAACCTTTTTACAGTGTGCTGCCTCTGCTTAAAGATGAAGCACAAAACATTTTGCCATGCTAAACTCCCATCACCAAACATGCTTGAGTTCAAAGAGGTGCTTTTACTTCAACTACTGCTAAGCCACTTTCACAGACTCAAAAGCAGTCAGAGGGTGTCCATTTTACGAATATTCCTCCTCTTAGCCGCCAACAATTCCGCTGAAAGAAGTCAGGAGGTGAAATAAATAAATAAATAAGAAAAGAACAAATCCAGACAAACACATTCTCTGGTGGTCACGCACCGCCACTCGCAAAAGTGCCCCATTTCCAGGGTGGCTGCGTCCCCCTCAGTCTGCCCTCTCAGGTGGAACTCGGTCCACCCACTCACAAGGAATGCAGCCTTCCTTACGAACCAGCGGATGGCGGAGTCTGTGGGATGCAGGTCGCAGCACTATAGTGATGTATGCGAGGTGTCAAGGATATCAGACTGCACAAAGCTCCCATTAGCATTTCACTTTCACTAGCAAACAAACAACCGTGGCAACATCTCAGTCTGGACCACTTGTTTTTATTTTTGGTAGTGGGTGTGGGTGCTCACAGATAGACTGAACCAACTGCTTCATAAAGAAACGCATAGAATAGTGTTTTGCCTTTCACAGCTTTTTGGTCCTTTCTGCTTTAGCATGCATGAAGAGATGCTGCCATTTAGATGCACTTATTTTTAACGGTAGCTGTATATCCAGTTCAACATTTATGCACCCCCTGATGAGTAAAAACGAACTTCCGTGGTTCGATAAAATCCTGTTTTTTTTTTTTTTTTGGTTATTTATTTTTGATTATCTCTTTCGGTCCAGGGTTAATAATGTGCAGTATGTTGCTTTGAACTTCAGTTGACAGTAAAGAAATTGTAATCATGATAAATAATTATGATTATAATTAGAGTACAAGCAACTGCGTATTCATCTGACAGCATTCTGCATGCAGCACCAAAATGGTTTACACGCAAAATATTGTCACGAGTCATTGATTTTTGGATGAATAAATTACTGTTTACCCCGTGGCTGATCTATCTGATTGCTGCTTGGAGCGAGGAACCTTTATAGCACCTGCTACATATCAGTGGCATGGACTTTGTTTGGTGTCTCATTCATGCAGAGGGCCAGCTAAGGCCAGACAGATATGGCCTTCCATGCTCCTCTCTGGCTAAATGGTTGCTGTTAACATTCATTTTGATTGAGTGAGCACAATGAGAGGTGCACCAGGGTGACGCTCCTTAGACTTGCTCACATATCAATTCTCTACTGCTGAGGGAGGGACACACCTTGAGCACAAGATATTCTACTGTTAAGCCATAAGGAAGAGTCTGGACACACACATGTGGCTTTACTGGCTTATAATGTGTGTGTATATAAACCATATTTGTCATATTTAAGGTCTGTTCTCACCAACACAGATGTTCAGTATGAAAATTTGTTTGAAAATCTGAATGCAATTTACTCTAACAGTAGACGTCGCTTCTAGAAGAGCAGAAATACCCTGATACACAAAGCGCTGCACAAATTTGTTTCTGACTGCTAGGCCAACTTGTCATGGAGGAGGGAAGTCAAACCGTATTTACATGTTTTCAAACAGCTGTACATTTTTTCGTATTTTCTGTGGTGTTTATTAATCAACACCAAATTCAAGAGTACATAGAAAAGAAAGCTGGATTCTGGATTCTGTCTCTGCTATTCACTGTCAGCTGAAAAATAGTCATAATAGTCACACACTCCTCCCTATCCACCTCTATTTTCTGTGCGAGACTTCCCATTCATTAGCCGCTATAGGGAAATAATGAGAAGAATAACAAAGTGCAGTAAATGATAAAACTGTTTGCGCTACAAAGCAGCGTGTATATAATTAAGCCACCAAATTAAAATAATAGGGTAAGATATACCAGTTCGCAATATCTTGCAGAATAACAAGCTTTTTTGTACAGCTAAAAATAACTGGAAGCCGATGACACTGGAAGCCAACCACATTAATTTGACCAATGGCTGCGCCCACTCTTATGCAAAAAATAAGGTGGATAGAAAAAAAAGCTGTTGCATTGACATGCAGATGTTTTTGACGGTCAGTTTTGTTGCATTAATAGTGTTTTTTTTTCTGATTAAAATATTTATCGCACTGAAAATTTGTCTTGGTGTGAAAATATTTGTGAATGGTTACCAGGGCTGATTTCTGGGGTATTCTGGGTTTTTTTCGGTGTATGTCTACGTGATTTATAAGGTATTCTGGGTGGTTTCTAGGTGGTTGCTCAGTGGCCCAAGTTTCTGAGATTATTCTGATCTCTAGATATGTTTGGGTCCAGTTGTTAATGTGATTTTCATAGTGGGTGGGGCTATCCTGTGTGATGTCACAGAAATAGTCTAAACTTGATCAAATGTCCTGCCGTGGCTGATTAGGACAGAAACAAAGATTTACATGCAAAAATCTTTAATCTCGTAGCTTTACTGCATTGAACCTGGTTATGATACACTTGTTATTATAAGGGTGTTTTTATTTTAATGCTCCCCTGTTAAGTAAGCAATAAGGTATGAGAGGCTGTGCTGTATCGTGAATAAGTAACGGCTGAAGGACGTTGTTAGCCATAACGCGAAGCAGAGTCCCTGCAACCCCTTCAGCCGTTACTTATTCATGATACAGCACTTGCCTCGAGATTTTTACAACGGTTAACACCCAATAAAAATATTAAAGTAAAACAAAATATATATATATATATATATTAGTGCAACTTTCATGAAGTAAAATCACAAAGCCTTCCTTCCATTAGAAAAAAAAAATAGTCCCTAACTGTGAACAGCAACAACATTCCAATGTGCAATATGCATGAAAGCTCAAATAAAACAACATAGAAACTGCAGTGATGGATAGAACCGTTGGGTGAAGCGGTCAAAGCTGTGTTTTATCATGATTAAAGCACAGCTATTGACCAATCAGAATCAAGGATTGGAACTAACCATTTTATAAGTATGATTAAAGAACTGTCCCTCATTATATTTATATATTTATTTATTTATTTAAGCTAGTTACTAATTAGCTAGTCTCAAGTAAGTTTGTTTGTATTTTATTCAACAAAGTTCAAAAAGGAAGGACAAAAGTGAGAAACTTAAGATTTAAAACTGGCTTTTGTTTGTCTCCGGAGATTTATAGACTTTAATCAATAACAAAAAGCTTTTGCTTTCTGAATAATCCAGCAAGGATGCGTAACATTTAAAATAATTACATAGCGGGTCATCTCGATTCTCTCTAAAGTACGTCTAGTCATTTTTAGTCTTTCTACAGCACTGAATCATTTAACATTCGCATGGGGTGAATAATCTGCTTTAAAAGAGCATTAGCATGCAAAATATTCCACGGAAAGACAAAGGTAATTACAATACGTTTGAGCATTTTGCCAGTAACCTTTAATGCGCATGAATCACTGTTTGGCTTATTCACCCATGCTGAGGGGGCTTAAAGGATAGATGCTGGGAGCAGGGCATCTCGCACCTCCCTATTTCTATTTAATTGAACCATGATGCCTTTTTATTATTATTCTCCGACAGTAGCCTCAGCACCAGAAAGTCTAACACTGGGAACAATATCAAACCCACAGGCTGGCTCTTGTGGGTCATTTCTATCCTGCAAACATTTGATTTGATTTTTTGATTCAAACCGGTTTATTGTAATCGTAAAACACAGGATATACTGTGGCCGGAAGTATCATTTAGTCTCAGTCTCAGATTGTGGTTTGCATCGAGGTGTTTTGACATGGAGTAATGAGAATCTTTCTCAAACCTGTCTCAGTGCCTCTTTACGTTCTCACATTCTTTTCCTCACCTCCGTCTCTTAATGTTTCCCCCAGGGAGACGGAGGAGCATAATTTATGGGAAAAATTTGATTCCCCTTCATAGTGTCAAAAAGGTAACTGCTCTACAAGGAACTGTGATGGTGACAAAAGTGGCTGCGTTGTTTACCGGTCTGGCTGTCTGAAACATCCCCCACTCCTCCCCCCACAGCATCTGCCTATTTAATTAGAGTGCTGGTCCCCTAAGGGACCCGCAACTCCTCCTGCACGCTGCCTGGAGAAAACCAGGCCCTCTCAATCACTCAGGCCCCTAAATGTTCATGCTGATTACTAAGTCAAGTCTACATGCACCACAATAGCATAACTGCGCTAATTGACACAGAAAAAAGCAAGTGAGTAACAGTGGAACACGCAGGACAGGAACTATGAAGAGACATCATTAGGCATGCATTCAAACAGTAGAGAACAACTCTTGGTTAGGATGATGCTCTGTTCGTTCCCTGCGAAATATCTCTGTCCTGGACACTGTTGGGGGGTTTAATACGAGTGGACAGTTGGGGTAAATGGGGCCATAAACGAGACCAAACAAACCTACTGCCCCCCTCAGGGGGAAAAATATATGGGAGTGGTTTTGTAGGAGATCATGCAGTGGATCTCCTCTCCCTGGTAGGTCCTCCTGGAGCGTGATTGGACACCCATTTCAGTTGCTTGAAAAACAAAATGGCTATTCAAAATGAGAATAAATTATATACAGAAAGTGAGCAACAGCACTTATTAAAAAAAGGGTGTCAGGATTTTGATTTTAAATCGAAATCGATCGAAATTAATTCACAATCTTGACTATCGAATTAAAAAATGGAATCGTCGATGCTGCAATTCCCCCATGTCGCGTCCATTCGTCTTGCCAAGTGGAAAAAAACACTCGTGTTGAAGTGCTGCAAGCCTATGGTCAACCTCCTCTAACTTAGCTACAGCCATTCAAAAAGATAGCATGGCAACTGCAGATGCAGGAGACCTATTGACAGAACTTGAACCCCCTCCTCTTTCATTGAAGTCGCTGTTGACAACGTTCACGCTTCAAAAAAGCCACAGTTTGCAGATATCCCAAGTCTCGCGGAAGTTCCAGGAGTCTCCCACATATTGATAGCGGCTCTAGGAATCTCCCGGAATCTAGAGTGAGCGAGCAAGAGCGAGTGTGCATGCCCAGACTGTGCTCCAAACCTTATTGAGCGCACGGCAGAGAGGGAGAGAGCGAGAGACCTTGTGTGTGTGCCTCATGAAGTCGCATGTAAGACAGACCGATTGACTAAAAATCGAGAATCGAATCAAACCGTGACCTTAGAATCGAAAATGTAATCAAATCAAGGATTTGGAGAATCATGAAACTATACATATATGTGTGTGTATATATATATATATATATATATATATATATATATATATTAGGAGTGTTGCAATTTACCGGTGTTCACGATAATTGTGAAATCCAAAGCATGAAATATTGACATTGTGTTAATTTAGACTGTGGCAGTATATTATTGCCACAATATTATACTTAATATTAATATTAAAATAGTATATTATATTACCGGTATTGGCGATAACCACAATGTTTAAAATGAATAGAATTCGTTATGATAACATGACATGACACGTAAATACTACAGCGCGAGTACAAGGTTAACCTCTCAGGTGCACCTGCTGCGACTGACACCTATCAAAGAGGACGCAGCTACTCTGAGAAGAACGTCGTCTGAGTGAGAGAGTGAAACACTCTCTCCACACCCGAAAAAGTAAGCTCGTCTGTATGAAAGGGGGTTGTAGGGGGTCTGTATTAAAGGGGGTTGCACATGTCAATGACGTCTTTAAAATTCTAACACATTTTCTCTTCGAGTGTACACACACCAGTGGTGCCATTCGACGTCTGTCCGCGGCGCCCAGCAATGACTCTTGTTCAAAATCCACAACTCAACTCAAACATCAGATACATTTTTCAAATAGGTGCTATCTTTATAAATAAACCACAGATTTGAGCTTTAAACAACCACATTCTCATCTGAAACCCTCTTAAAATTGCATTTCATGACACAATAACAGATTTTGATATTACGCGGGTTTTCCCTTCTGCTTTTGACGCTTGTTGGTTGGTGCGAGATCCATTCTGGGATACCTGGCTGTCTCAAGTTCGCACAAGTCACTCGATGCATCCTCGGTAAACGGGACCGATCAAGAACACATCTGGTGATTCGAACTGGACTTTGTCTAGATGTGAATTTTGAATTGGAACAGTACTTTGTGCAGTGAATGATGACGTTTCACAAGTCCACAAGAACGCATATTGAGAAACGGCCTAATAATCCTTTAGGTGACTGTGTATATATAATATCATACAATATGACACACAAAAATTGTATGGAACAGCAAACAATTGCAATTGTTCACATTTGTCAAGTGTTTAAATTCAGTAACAGTAGATCTATGGCACTTTAGTCATGGTTGTCATTGAGATTCAGAGCTAGTCCCAACCTCTCTTTTCATCTGGGTTTGTGCCTAATGCCTCTGCCGAGACATCCATCTTTTGAACTTACATTTCGTCTTCCTGTTCCTTTTACAGAGCAATCTTAAGAAATTGTAGTGGTTTTCACTCAAAGAATATAAAGTATTGCCTTTTGTCAGAGATATGAAATTCTGATTGTATCACCCTGAACAGTGATTTTGGACTTCAATAGGTTTATGTACATTTTTCACTGTTGTCATTGCTGTGATGCACTTCACATTTTCAGAGATTATGTCATGGTAGCAAGTCAGTATCTTTTATCATTCTTGACACTTTTTGGCATCAATGGCGTCAATTTAATATGGACTTTTACTACGGTCACAAAAAAAAAAAAACTGCATTACATACATTCGTGTGCTTGTGACAAAAAGAGGGAGATTTCCTGTGATGGTCCCACAGGACACACAATACATTCAGTGAGCTGTGTTTTAGCAGTCTCTTTTTCTTTCTTTTTTTAAATTAATCACCTACTCGACTACTCCTGTGCCCTTCAATACAGTGAGTAGATTGTCGCAGCTTAAATCGAGTTTTACTAGCCTTTTGTCACAAAGTGCTGAATTTCCTTTTTTTTGTTTTTAGGTGCTGATCGACTGTAGAAAAATGCCTGCAATAACTCAGTGTCTTTATGACCATATCTAGGATCTCTCACTCTTGAATGTGTGAGAAAACTGAAAAATAGTGTTAGACCATAAGCATACTTAAAATTTTTATTGTTTATATATATATATATATATATATATATATATGTGTGTGTAAACATAACAAAATATATTATGTTTACATATATTGTTAATCTAGTTTGTAAATTGTAATTAAACTATTGGGATCAACCAAAATAATAATTATTGAGGTAAATAAATTCATTTAAATGCGTTTTAATGTCAGAGATCCAATGTAACATTTACCTGAAACCTTTGTATTTATAATTTATTTAATTCATATTTTACAGAGAAATCAACAGATAATTAGCAAAAAAATGCAGGACCGAAACATTTCAAAACCCTCTCCCTGTTGCATTCAGTGAACAGCATTATGAAGTGATGGAGCTTTCAAGTGTTATAATGTAGCAGTCAATTTCCAGAAAACATCTGGAATGAGACAAGCCTGAAACCATTGAGGAACAGGTCACGCCAGGAGCCTGTTTTATAATCTGCAGCAAATGATGACTGATTAACTCAGTTTATTTTGGTACAGATTTTTCTCCAGGTTTACTTTGGAACGGATATGAAATGGCTCAGATGTGCATTTGCATACATTAAGGAGAGGCAGTTGCCATAATACAGTAATTAGTTGCATTCTAATGAGCTGAATCCTGCAGGTTACTCCCTGACAGCATGGGAATCAGCACCAGTGTTCTGTGAGGAGGGGGAACCCTATGATGATTCCTGTGTGTGAACATTTAAAGTCACAGTGAGATCAAAACTGACCCCATTTACTTTCTTAATGCACATTCATTACAGCTTTTCTGCTCACATCACTTAGGCAAGTGGTTCTCAATCTCAAAAGAAATCAGAATAATTAAAACAGTTTAGAATAAAAACTAAAATGAAGTACAGTAACAGTTGGACGAACAGTGGCACAGTGCTCATTCAGTAAATGCGTAGCTAAACAGATGTGTTTTGAGTCTGGATTTGAATTTGACTACTGTAGGAGCACATATGATCTCCTCCGGATGCTGGTTCCAGCTGCGGCTGGCATAATAGCTAAAGACGGACTCGTCATGCTTAGAGTGAACTCTTGGTATTTCTAGCTGATTTGAAGATCTGAGTGATCTGTTGGGTTTATATTCAGTGAGCATATCTGCAATATATTGAGGTCCTAACCCATTGAATGATTTATATACCGGTAATAATATTTTAAAATCAAGTAATATGCATATTCTAAGGCTAGATAAGGTGCAAAGTTTTCTCTTTAAGGGTACTGCCCCAGTGATGGGCTATTGTACCCATAGTGGTACAATTTAAAATATATATTGCTGACAGTGTAACTATAATCAAGCCCTGCTTTACCCGCCCCCCCCACCCCCCCCCCTGCAATTCATGTTGTTGTTTTTTTCTTAAGTTAAGAAATATATGAATACACCATTTCCTATTTGACTAAGTACAAGTGGGGAGTATTTCTACTCTGTATTGGCCGATTAGATTTTGAGTTCACATTCAGAGCAGATCAAGCTTGGCTCAAACTGTAGTGTTATTGAAATGTACACCTGGATGGAATCTCAGTCAACCAAGACAAAATTTACTGGTTAAAAATGAATTTCATTTGGACAAAACAGATCACAAGAACAGTTGTGGGCTATGGGTATGATATCAAAACTGGAGGGGCTGCCTCAATCTATAGACCCATCATGTCATTAATTTGTGATAGGGTAAGTTGATTTTATGGCCTGTTTAATTGCAACCTTGTAGATAGTCACCTTGTCAAGTTCACAGATTTTATTACAATGGTAATGGCATCTTAGTGCTGTGGATGGTTATTACTTGCTATTTTTTTGTCTCCCGTCTTTTCTGTCTTTAGTCTCTCTCTCCTTCTCTTAGCTGAGACATAACCAGCTCAGGGGACTAGGTTACCCTTTTGGATAGTTACCAGAGTGTACATGATTGGTGTATTGAGTTCAGCGCAAAGATTGAATGCACTGACCCTCATCAAATGCAAACAATGTAATGGTTTCCTAAGCATACAGCATATTTCTCAAGGTGGACTGTGATGTACACAGCAGCTCTCACACCGAAAAAGCTGCGGAAAGCACCAATAAGACCTGGTAATGCTCAAAGGAGGTTTCACGTCACTTTTAATTTGTATGATAATAGCCACATTAGATGTTCATATGTTGTTGTTGTTGTTTTCTTGTCCTACTCTGGCATTTATGCACAGCTCTCTTAAGGTCCCGCTGCAACCTTTCAGTCAGGTTGAGGTATAGACAGTGCATTCTGTTATAGATTTGCTGGTGTTCTTGGGATCATTGTCCTGTGGCAGAACCCAATTTCTGCCAAGCTTTGGATGTCAGACAGATGGCCTCACATTTGACTCTAAAAACCTTGGTGTACAGAGGAGTTTGTGGTCGACTCATTGACTGCAAGCTGCTCAGGTCAAGTAGTAAAGCAGCAAAGTCAATTTATTTATAGAGCACTACATAAACGCAACATTTTTTGATCCAAAGTGCTTTACAGATGGTCAAATATGTTAATAGAGAAAAAATAAAAATAATAGACTATTAAGAAAACATTTCTACATACACATAAAAATACATGGTGTAACATAGACAGCATCACTCAAATGCAAGAGTATAACACTTAGTATTTAAACTAGATTTAAAACATTGAGCGATGGAGAGGCACTGATATTAAAAGGTAAGCTGTTCCAAAGTTTAGGTGCAGCAACCGTGAAAGCTCTGTCACCTTTGGATTTGCAATGTGAAGGAGGGACTGAGAAAAGGAGCTGGTTACAGGATCTTAATGACCTAGAGGTTGGAGAATTATCACTATCCAAGTGCAATTTTTTTCCACTATAAATTGTGCTGTTAAACCCCTCTGTTGGTCTTTTCCCCATCGAGTCTCTTGCTATGTGTGACACATTTTTTGTGGATATGATGAGGCATATTAGGCTAAATATCTCCTCTTCATCTCATGATTCTCCACTTCTCAAAAAGTCCAATTTAGACCTGATAGCTCTGGATTTGGAACACACTATTTTGCCTAAAATTTGTCAATCAGTTTTTAGGAAAATAACATTCCACAGAAACAGCATTGGTAAAAGTTTTAAACTATATTTAAATGACTCTTGACTCTGGCAAGTCTTCTGTGTTATTAGTGCTGCTAGATTTGAGTGTGGAATTTGACACGATTGACTCTGTTCTGATCTCTTGTTTGGGGCACTGGATGAGCATTCAGGGAAATGCTCTTAAATGGTTTCAGTCCTATTTTAATAGTAGAAGGTTATCTGTTATTATTTGTGAATTTACTTTTGATGCAGCTTCTTTTATATGTGGGGTCCCTCAAGGTTCTATTCTTGCTCTGATTTTATTCTCCTTGTATACACTTCCCCTGGCGTCGATTTTTAAGAAACACGGCATCTCATTTCCCATGCTTGTCTGGTGGATGTAAAGGCCTGGATGCCCCTAAATTTACTTCACCTCAATGAAGGCAAACTGTGATTATAATGTTAGAATCTTCAGAAGCTGCTATCTTGGCCGTTTGTCTCCATGTGTATAACTCCTAGTGAAGAATTTAGGCAGGTTTTTTTGATAAATTGACAAACAGATTAGTACGGTAGTCAAAACCAGTTTTGTTTTTTTGTTTTTTAGCTAAAGTCACAGCTAAAGTAAAATCATTTCTTTCTTTTAAGGACTTTGAAAGGGTGCTTCAGGCTTTTATTTCAACAAGGCTTGACTATTGTAATTCCCTTGGGTATTAACCAAGCATCTCCTAACCAAGCAAATGGTACAAAATGCAGCTGTTAGGCTCCTTACTGGTGTGCGTAAACGAGAGCACATCACTCCAGTTTTGATATCTCTGCATTTGTTACCAATTTGTTACAGATTTGATTTTAAAGTCTTGTTGCTGGTTTTTTAAATCTGTGAATAGATTAGCTCCCATATATATTTGCGATTTATTATCTGTTCACAATCTTGCAACCAGAGATTGCAACCTGTTCACAATCTTGCAACCATGTCTCTCATCCAACCAGAGACTGTTAAATGTTCCTTGGGCTAGACCGAAAGATCGAACGTTGGTCGTTTGTGAACAGCCTAACTGTTTTTATTAGAACTAATAATAATAATTTGTAATAGTGCAGAATAATTCTCTGCTCTCAAAGCGCTTTGCATAGAAGGGGGAATCTCCTCAACCACCACCAATGTGCAGCATCCACCTGGATGATGCGATGGCAGCCATATTGCGCCAGAACGCCCTCCACACACCAGCTTATTGGTGGAGAGGAGACTGAGTGAAAATATATTTATGAGGATGATTAGGAAGCCATGATGGACAGAGGCCAATGGGGCCAAATTTCAGTAGCACCTCATTGCAGTACACAAGATCCAGGGGGCGGAGTCGGATCCAGATCCGAGGGGTGGAGTTGGTTTAGGGATCAGGGGGTGGAGCTGGGTAGGTTTAGGAATATGTAAGGTGGGGGGAGTTGGATCTGGATCCGACTCCTCCCCGTGGATTTCATGTTCCCAAATTTGGCCAGGATGCTGGGGTTGCACCCCCACTCTTTCGAAGGACATCCTTTTTTTTTAGGTTGGATTTTTAATGACCACAGAGAGTAAGAGAGAACTGCCTCAACACTTCATTAAATCAGTTTAAATCAAAACTTAAAACCTACCTTTTCTTTCTTTGACTTTTAATTGTAGTTGAGTTGTGCTGTATCTTGTCTGTTCTGTAATTTATGTCGTACATGTTGTTAAATGTTGATGATATTTGATATAGTGACAATTGTTCAACAATTGTTGTTTTTAGTGGTGCTATATAAATAATAGAGTTGAGTATATATATTTCATGATACTACTGTATAAATTCAGCCTGGGTGAGCATACTGTAAGAGATTTCTTTCAAAAACCTATTCCTGATCCCATACATTTGAACAGTAGTTTATTTGTAATAAATGTATATATTGAAAATTGCATATTAGAGTGTTATTATAAATGTTAATTCCTTTGCTCTCTAAACCTTTTACACAGTTATTTTATATTTCTGCTTGAGGTAGTAGCTCTTCAACAGAATGGCTTTCCTTTGCATGCATTAATTTTTTTAATTTGGTTTGATGGCGATGCCTCAGAGACATGAGATTTGTGTGAAGAGAGTGAAATAGAGACGGGGGATGGGAGAGATAGCGAGAGCAGCCACATTATCCATAATCCAGTCACAGCTGTCTGCGGTTTGGCGACACTGCTACAGCAGGTCCCTGCTAATAGCTCTATATTTCATAGCGGAAAACGCCCTGCCACAACCCACTTGATGTACGACAATGTCTTAGTTTCACCCACAACCTCCCCACCATTCCTACCCCTCTTCTTGCATGCTTTACTGTCCTCTCCCTCAAACTCAGTCTCTCTCTTTTTCTCTCTCATCTTTGTCTTGCTCTGCAGTTTGATAAAGCATATGCCTACAGCGTCCGCCACATGTTTGGGAAGGAAGGCAAGCGCACTGACTACACCCCCTACAGTTGCATGAAGGTGATTTTGTCAAACCCACCCAGCCAAGGCGACTACCATGGTGAGTCCTACTGAGTCAGACTGTTGGTTTTATATGCGATCGGTCCCCCGAGGCCCATGTTTAGTTCTGTAGTGAAGATAATTAAAAGACTGTTTAGTACGCAGGTGGTCTTGATTTAGTTATTAAAAAAAGACCAGTCTACGTTTAATACCGATAAAGTCCGCGCTGCCTAATTGATAACACCTGCTTTTGGCAATGCACATAATTGGTGAAATTGATTCAAAATTGAGCATCACTGTTCTGCTTACTATGAAGGATGGAGAACTTAATGTTGAGTATGCCAAATGGTGAAGGGCATTCAGTTCTAAAATACAAAGCTATACATCACTGGCACTTTGTTTAAAAGTGAAATATTCCATTGATAATATAGCATCAATTTATTTTAGTTTATAACATTTTCATAGCTGTTTAGACTACCTTTTTTAACATCAAATAGATTTTTTCTACTTGTGTACTTCCATATGATGTTAAAAAATGAAAATCAATTATTTGATCAACTGTATATATTTGTGTATGTAATGTATATTTGTGTGTGTATAAATCAAATGAATGCATCCTTGCTGAATAAAAGTATTAACATCTTATATACATATAAATGTATATATATATACTTTTATTCAGCAAGCATGCATTCATTTGATTTATACACACACACACAAATTCATTTGATTTAAAAATGACAGGAAATACAAAAAACATTTAAAATAAATGACCGATTGAAGAAAGTACTAGAAGGCCTTGGTTTAATTGGGAGCATTTAATTTACTGTTAGTCCTCCTTTACCATGTCAAAGACATCAGCTGTGTGGTAGAATTTTACGAAAATAGATAACGGAAAAAAGTCGAATGGAAAGTTTGCAAGCAACATATCGCTGCTTGACTACAAACATGGCATTTCACCGAAAAACGGTGAGCTAAAGGCTAGCATTTCAAGTTCGCACAGGGCCTCGCACCCCACCTGCGACCGCACTGCCTGCTGGTAGTCTTTGGGTGCATGGATTCAATTGGAGGTTATAAATCCTTGGAAAGATCTTATATTTTCTCAATTTTCTAAATCAATTGCTTGGAATTTCCACCTTGGATTACATGATCATAACTGCAAAAATACTTTTATTTTAACCATCATACAGTATGGATAATTTAGCCTCCTTTTTTAGAACCAACCCCACAAGTACGACCCCCATCTAGCAGTGGCCTTCAAGGGCACAAAAAACGTGTGGGTCATATTCCTGCTTTCCAGTAAAACATATTGGTTTGGACTGTTTGTGATGCTTGTAAACCCATTTTCTCCATCTTTTCTCCATCCTCACAGGGTGTCCATTCCGCCACAGCGACCCTGAGCTACTGAAACAGAAGTTGCAGTCCTATAAAATCACCCCTAGTGGGATCAATCAGGTTTGTCTGACAACTAAAACACAATATTTAGCAGGCTCAGCAAGGCTGTTTTAAGCGAGGTGCCATTAAGAGTGTAAAGGGATTTTTAAAACAACTTGGCATTGAAAATTATTTGTGTAAATTCACCTCGACATAACCACAGACCAAACAAAATCTACCAAATATTGTGTAGAAAGGACATTGGCTTGACATTTAAAATGATACGATTGTATAATAATCAGAAAAATGGTGCAATTCATTTTTAACAATGCATCCCTGAAAGCCCCATCCTGCAGTACTTTTGGAATATTAATGAATCTGCTGTACTTCTGTAATATTAATGACAAAAAGAAAGATTCTCCAGTGTAAAGACAGCTTCAGCTCTCTGTGTTGATTACTTTGACCTTTGCTGTATCCAGTGATTTGATGCGTTCTTTTAAGTACTCTTAAAAGTAATTTCAGCTGACTTTTTTTTTAACACATTAAAGCAGCTGCAACGGGCTAGGGAGTGAAATGAGATGGACCAGCCTTGCTGTAATGTTCTCATGGAGTCATAATCCTTTGACGCTAATGTAATTAACGAGCTGGTTTTAATAAGGCCATTAAGTTCAATGTTAAAAAGCTCTTAAAAAGAATATATTCATGAAGTCAAATGTTGCGTACTATCTCTGGTTGTGCTCTTAAGATTACTTGTGGATGACTTAAGGCAGCTATTATATTAATATATCAATATGTCATAAAAAATACATATATATTTCTATATGACATTTATTTATTATTGTTATTTTGGGGGGTGGGTGCGTTTGAACGGAAAATTATATTTAAAATACTATAGGTACTTAACAGTGTTGATGTGTTGTTATATATTTTGAACTTCAGTTATATAAATCATGTAGTTTGAAGTGCGTGAAAATCGTTATTTGAGAATCGTTTGCATGTTTCCATTGTAAGGTGTGCTGGGGTGTTTTTCTCACATGGCTCATCCACTACCACCCATCGTGCGGTTGAGGGAAATGGCTGATGGCTGCCTAATGCAGTCCGACATGCCAGCCCAAGGGTAGCACATTTCCAATCCAATTAAATTCATAATTTCATTGGAGACCCCAAGCAGTGTCCTTATACACTCTGTGTTCAGTCTTAGACCTGTGGGCGTGTGAAGCAACAGCTTGATGTTCACCCCAGGAGCTCTAGCAGCACGTGGCCCTCTCGCTGCAGAGCCAGCCCAGTGCGCTGGATAATTAAAAACCTCAGAAAATGTGAAAAGCCTGGGCAGTAGGGTGATTAAAATGCAGAACGCCAACCTTCTCAGTCAACCTGTCTGTTGACAAAGTGACATTACAGTCAAAAGGGCCAGACACCAGTCTGGAGGAGAGCTACTGTAGAAAACTCAGCTCTCCTCTCTCACTTACAATTAGAGCCCTTCACAGCTTGGCTCCTTCCTCAGGAAGTGCTGATTAAAGGGTCTCATGTTTGGTTCACAGTTCAAACAGTGCAAGAAGTAGCGAGAACATGTAGAGTACACGCGTAGCACGCATGTTATGAATTTAATCCCAACATTGTTCATGCCACTTCGTAATACTTAAAAATCCCCTGAAATTATAGCCTCACACCGTGTCCTAACTACACGCGATGCGATAAAATTCCAGTGACAGCAAGTGTGTCTGTCCACACTAGGGGTGGCACGGTGAATGAAAAAACACCCGAACCGTTCGGTTCGCTTGTCTCGGTTCGGAGCGTGTGTGCGTCTCACGGTTCGACGCATGCGCAATGTAACCTCGTGCCCGTATGTGACGTGTGTTTTCTTTTCGCGCGACATAAACTTGTTCGACTTGGACCGGCGCTGCACAGAGCGATCGGTGAATAACATCAATCTAGCCCGAGTCGGCTCCATGCATTCATCACTTTCGCGGTATTTGATGTCATTACCGATCGCTCTGTGCAGCGCCGGTTCAAGTTAATAAACAAGCCAGTAAAAGTGGAGTATGGAGCGCTGCAGGTCACGGCACGCGGAGAAATGGCAAGTGGGAGAGATGAGGGAGTTGGAGGATGCGCCAGCGTCGTATGAGTCTATGGTATAAGTCCGGTGTGTGGGAACATTTTGGATTTCATGTTATGATATTTTAATTTAACTACAGTGGCACTTTATGTATAGATAAGAGCTTCAGTCATACGTTTCCAAACCCTGCACTTTAATTTTAAGTGGAAAAAAGTACCCTCACATTTTGGGAATAGAAGCATTGTTGATACTGTTTTTGTGTTGAGGTTGAACTTAAATTTCACTTTATGTTTATGGCCTTTGCTATTGCTATAGCTTAATTATCTATAGGCAATGAGGTTTCGTGTATATTGACATTTAAAAGACAGTGTTTTAAGAGTTCCTCTCTTTTTCTTTTAAAAGATAGAATTTTGGTAAGAGCTACAAAAGTTAGCAGTTGATACATGAAAGTTAATTTCTTTGTGTAAATAAGATTTATGTGATAAATAGTGATAGTGATACACATTCTCATTTTTTTTGCCAAATAAACAAAAAGCATGTCAATTTCTTCTCTCTTGCTGTATCTATATATCACCTAGCTTTCCTCTGAGATAGTCCCAAAATGTGCTTAAAGTCAAAGAGTCAAATTCAGTTTGTGCATGATTGCATGAATATAATATATATATATATATTTTAATACTGTATCCTAAAGTGTGGATAATTAAGCTATATATCACATGCTGAAGTACATTTCTGGAGTGTTAAAGATCAAAAGAAAAAATAACAAGAACGTACAAAACCGAAAACCGTGACCCTAAAACCGTGATACAAACCGAACCGTGGGTTTTGTGAACCGTGCCACCCCTAGTCCACACTAGACGCGACGCGACTGTGCGATGCCACACGTCAATCAAAAATCACAGCCATTCAGAACAGCGTGTGGGCGGAGTCTCTCTGTGAAAGCGCACTGCTGGCCCGCACTCGCATTGGAAATGGGCAAGGACAATCAAATCAACAAATAACATTATTAAAAATCAAAACATTAACAAAATATACTCATTGACTAATTTTGTTATGAAGTACAGTTGTATGTTTGCATAGAATTCATTTTGAACGCTATATTATATGCTTTCAAAATCTGAGGTAAATTATTCGTTATCGCTTGTGGCACAGTGACCTAATGCCTTTGAACTTCGACAATCAGTTCCTCCTCGTCCAGGTTTGATGATTAAATATTCATGACACACAGAACTTAAATTTGTTTTTGACACACTGTGTTGACACACAGAACATTGCAATTTAAGACATCCAATGAGATCTCTGTGTGGGCGGATCTGTCAGCTGCGACGTCGCAGAAATAGGAACCGTTTCTAAATTAGAAACTTTGCGTGTTGCCGTCGCGTCTGGTTAGGACAAGATAGCTTTTATCGCGGTGTCGCGTGTAGTTAGTATACGGTGTCATGTTGTGGCTGTCTGATTTTTTTGATGTCAAGTTACTTAGTATGATAAACAAAGTCAGAACATAGTCAATCTGTGTACGGTGCAGCTTTGACTTCCAAGGTTTACATTAAGGAATTGCATTTTAAGTGTGATGATTACTTGCGTAGGTTGTAGGACGATGTTTTGGCTATGTATTGAATATTCATGTTATATTAACTGGTTTTACTGGCAATAATAAATGAAGTAATATCCTAAATATTGCAATTTTTTGATCCACACATATAAAGCGTTAAAATGTTCCCATATTGTTTCTGATTTAAACTTCTGATTCAAAGAGGGTGCTATGGTCAAGTCATTTATGTGAATCAGTTCAATGAAATTATTCAAGACTATGATTCATTTTTCTTGTATTATAGTAGTTATGTTGATAAATGTTCCTGATAATAGTGGAAAACCTTTAGTTCAGTTTAGTTCTTTTGTCAATCATTTTAAAATTTAATTGGCAACAAGCTCTGGTTTTTAAATGTTTATTCTGATAGTTTTAATTAGATTTGAAAGTCTGAACAAAAATATTTTAAGACAAACTTAAAAAAGTGCAGTTTTAAATGTGTAATGCATGTTATTAGCTGCTCTTGACTGTTATTCACAGGCAATTTTTAAACCAGTGATTTTATATTGTTTTTTTCACAGCATATGTCGAACCCCTAGCTGGTGTTTTGCTGTATATGTTACCATTGCTTCCCTGTAGCGATCGTCTCCGGAGCGTCGAGTTGGGTGTTGGATGGTGTTGTCTCTCACCTCTAAATCCATGTATTATGCATTTCTGCTCCTGTCAATGTTAGCTAAGGTGGAATGCCATACTTTACTACAGGGAATACATGGTGTTAAAAGCACCACCTGAGAGGAGGTCTGAGCCAAAAAGAAAAGAGAAGCAGAGTGTAACCTCTTTTCCATCTCTCTGATGCCATTTTGCCCCTGTTCCTCACTTGAAACCTCATAAACGTGTGCTGTCTCAGCAAAAATAGCACAATGCATTGTTAATGGTGTTATTCATTTTTATTGCTTATCAAAGACTTCTTAGATATTGATTTGACATTTTGGCCTCCTTTGTCGCGCAGTTGGATGACACATGACCACATTAACAGCCTGATATGAATGCGCCTCCAGACTCGTGATCGGATTCAGAGGTGGTCAGGGAATGTTTCTGACGTTCAGCAAAACGCAAGCACTAATGTTACCCAACTTCACAACTAATATGTAATACAGACACTGTTTGTGCTACAAATAATCATTATCCCTCACTTTGATGGGCTTAGTTAAACATTTTCTGTCAGGCTGAATTTGTATCTTATTTTAAGTCTTAATAAGATACCATTGATATCTTTAAAAAAAATAAAATGTAGCATGTTTACTTAATGGCTGTTTCTAAAGTATGGAAGCACATTAGACCAGATACATTTTTATCTGTGAGAATGGTAAAACTAATTTCGAGTCCTCTGCAGTGCAATATTCAAGTGGCCTTTTCCATTTTGTGCTTATCTCTATCTAATCATGCTAGAGACACATTTAGAATGAAGGTGTAAATGAAGATCTCTGCTAAAGAATATCCAGGGATATGAAACGCATGTTAATAGCACATGTTTAATGTGCTTTTGAAATTTGATGCTATTCACTGTTTTTGTTCCATTCTTAATATTTTGTCTTCAATAATGTAAGCAGATACCTTTTTGGAGCATACATGTAAATGAATTATAAATATTTAAGACTCTTTTTTTCATTATCACTGTGCTCTCGGGCCCCTAACTGCTTACCCCCCCCTCTCTCTCTCTCTCTCTCTCTCTCTCTCTCTCTCTCTCTCTCTCTCTCTCTCTCTCTCTCTCTCTCTATCTCTCTCTCTCTGTCTCTCTGTTTTTTCACAGGTTTTGGAGCTGGTTAAGGGAATGCACTATCAGCTGGCCTGCCAGAAGTACTTTGAGCTGACGCACAGTGTAAGGATGCTTTTCATTTTGGCCTGCTGTAATTGGACCTGCTTTTGTCAGCTTAGGGACAGCCCTGAGAAGTCTTTACAGAGCCTGAACATTGTAGTCACATCTGCCTTTAGCTGACCTCTAATCTGATATGTGGTGTCCAATGCAATGCACAGATCTTTTTTTTTTTTTTTTTTTTAACTATTTATGAGCAACATGGATGAGTACATTTGATACTTAGCCATACATCTGTATGATGTCATTTTTGGCTCCGTCCCAAATGCTGCACTTGATATGAATTTGTGGTGACCACTGCTTGTGTCAGTGAAGTGCACAGTCCGTAGGGTGTCCCATTTGACATTTGAGGGTTTAGGGTGGCATTTGGGATAGGGCCTTTGTCATAGTGTTCCTTTATTTATTATATCAATTCAGCATGGCTGATGGAAATGGTAATGAACCAACAAGGCTCGAAACTGCCACCATTTTGTTTGCATATGCTCTCGAAATTGAGTCTATGCGACCTCAAAATATATTTAGCAGCATATGTGCAAGTGCAAATAATTCTTATGGTAGCGGTAGACCAGCCGTAAATTAAAACCAGCTGTTTTTTTCTCCAACATTTTTTATATATATATATATATGTATAAGTTTGTGTGTTATTCAGAAACAAAAGGAATGGGAATTAATTTATATTTTTGTTGAATTTAGAAGATGCGTATACAAATTATATCATCGGAAGCTTTTTTGTGAAGGCTAAATACACGTTGTCTATTCAGGATCATTAATATTTTCTCAGCATGTTTAAGGCTTATATTATGGTCATATTTTCAAGGTAAGGGAGCAGAAACTCATTTTTAAAATCATATGATAAATGTCCTGAATCTTTGCTTTTTCTATGTGGATTGCCCTTTCACATTGGACTTTGGGCTTTCAGTTTCAATATGCTTTCTTTGACAGGGTTATAATTGTGTGTCAGAGCAGGTTGAGAAAGAAAATGACTACAGCTTTATTTAAATGGTTATCTAATAGATTTCTTCTAAACTTCTACTAGGAGGAAAAAAATTAAATTGGAGGTGGTGGATAGGACCCTGGCAGCAACCTTTCTGTATTTTGTTTTATTTATTTTTTGCCAAGCAGAGAGAAATATTTCAGGCTATGTCAGTCAAGATTACCTGTGTGACACCTATGCCCTGTCCCTCGACTAAAAAAGCAGCCCAGCTGTCAGGTTGAGAATGAAAATGTACACACACCAACGCCACGCAAACAGACGCTATGTGCTAGGTGACAGGTTAATGTGAAGAGGGGGAAGAGACCGTCTTGGGTATGAGAGAGCTTGGTAAACCTTTCAGATGTTTGTCAGCAATGTGTAACAAGATGGATTTTAAATGGGGAAGATTTAGTAACAGGTAAAGTCGTGAACGACGAAGCCATTTCTCACCATCTACCAGAAGCGATTTTAGAGGTTTTTATACTTTCTCACTATAATTTAGTTGTTTAATGTCATTCATTTATTGTGTTTTCGCTTTAGTTTCATTTTCAGTAGTTTTTAATTGATCATCTTTTTAGTTTTAAGTTTTATTTTGTTTTTACTATCAGTATTTTAGGGCTGCCAAAGTTAATGCGCTAGATGGTATCATTTGAAAAAAAAAAAATTAATGTTGTTACATTTCACGTCGCACTCCTGTGTTATCTATGCCATTTTTTTTTTTTTTTATTAATTTGGGACCACATTAAATATAGACTACCATTCAAAAGTTAGTGTTTGGTATGATTTTTTTAAAATATTTTAAGAGCTCAAAGAGAAATCTTTGTAAAATTGTAAATAATAATAATGTAATATAAATTTCTTTATACTGATACTTTTGATAAATTTAATGCATCCTTTCTGCATTATAGATTTATTTTAAAAAAAGTTTGAACTGTAGTAAACTATAGTTAATTTTAGTCATTTCATTATTTTAGTTTTTGTCTCAGTTTTCATTAATAACAAAGTCTCGCACACATCTCCGTAAGCACTTGCTGTTGTTGCAATGTCGAGATGAGTAAATCAAAGAGCGTGTGTGTACATTTCTAATCTCTTGCACGTTTAGATTTATTCCCTCAATAAGAAAGCTTTATAACAGTGTTTGTGTCTGCGCCACCCCTCTTTTAATGCAGTAATGCACTCAAAGTGTCATTGATAGGATATAATGGCTTTTAATGGCTCCCGGTGAAACGGCAGCGCCTTTGCAGTCCAAGGGCATCATTTAGCTCGTGGCCCCGGGGCGCTCGGGACTAGGGTCATTGCTGATGACTAATAGCCCTGAGCCAAACAGTGCGAACGGTTTATGATGCAGGAAAATGAATAAGATGGCTTCCTTGATGAACAGCCTGCAATAACAGGATTTGAAAGATAAACTGCCCCCTCCCCCCCACCAACTCCAATGAAAATCACCTCTCGGAAATTCATGACTCATATTTTAGGGTCGGTGAATGATGAAACCTCTGACGTTAACAGGCACAATAAAACATTCTTGTTGGGGCATCTCACCATCTCGCCTTCCTTAAGTCTGATACGCGATGCCACAACCATCCTACAGTAGCTGCAAAAACACGCTTGTTGAACCCGAGCATAGGAGACTTTAATCACTGCCATATGTGCTCTCCACTTTCACATCCACGGCACATAACAAATAGACGCTCGCATTCCTCTCTCACTGGGAGCATTTATTTAAAGGTCAAAATGTAATACTTCTCTGATGAAATATTTACACAAGCGCAATAAATCAAACAATAGTGAGAATAATGAAAAGGAGAAGGGGAGGCGAGAGAGGTGGACTTTGGAAGGAGAGCTTGTTGCGCGTCCGCCGAATTGATCCGTCTCTAGGCCTCTGCGCCAAATGAAATATGCATAAACATGAAACAATCCCAGCAGAGTCGCTGGGCAAGGGTAGCCCACTGCGTTCACTCTGAGATGGATCCGTGTAATAGATCTTTCTGTCCACAGCTTAACTACCGCAGAGACCCCTGTGCACTCGATTCAGAGATGGGTTTGAAACTTTGATTCATGAGGAGTATCAGGGGCGTGCTGTGATTGAGGCATAATTAAACAGCCATATCCTCTGCACTTAGAAACAAATGGATTGTGCAGCGTTCTGAGTGCAGTGCCGCTTTCAGGGATCCATCAGTGAGAGGCTTTGCCGTAAACAAGGCTGAAAGAAAGGAGAGATTAAATGAAAACTACCAGCCTAAATTTCCCTGTGTACCCTTTTAATGTTCCAGGTTCAATGCAGTTATTTAAACTTGGCTTGCAAAATAAATACACATTATTACACAAAAGCAACTATAGTCATTTGCATACTAAACTCTGTTGCTTGTTACAGGTTGAGGACGCTGGGTTTTCTCTTAATCACCCTAACCAGTACTTCACGGAGAGTCAGAAGCTTCTGGGTGGAGGCCGGGACATCAAGAAAGAAGTTGACGCGTCACAAAGAAGCCAAGAAAATTCATCAAACATGTCCCGTCCATCTCAGGAAAGCTCCAAACAGGCCCATGAGGAGATGGGGGATTTAGATTCCTTCTTCCAGGATGAATGATTTTGTAAAACCTCAAAATCTGGGATGAATACACCATATACAGTAGAGCCCTTACTAGTATTCACTATATTTGATATAAATTGTTTCCAGTGTTCAAAAACTTTTATCTGGTTGTATTTTCCTTATCTTTGTGGTGATAAGATCTTTCTCAAATTACATGTTTTTATAAAAAAAAAAATGAATAAAATAAATGTAAAAAAAAATTCTGTTTTTAATTTTTATTTGAATTATAACCAACACTTATAACTCGCCTCCACCTATTTAGTAATCAGTGTAATGATCATCTGCTCAGTCAGTAATGACTTGACATGCATTGTCTTTCAAAAGTTTGGGACTCAGTTTAAGAAGTTTAGTTTTAAAGTAATACTTTTATTTATCAAGAAAGTATTATATTAATTAATAATGATTGTAAAGACATATATAATAAATGCTGTTATAATAAATCCTGTAAAAAGTAAATATCCAGCAGCACAACTGTTTTCATCATTGATAAGAAATGTTTCTTCAGCAACAAATCGGCAAATCTAAAAGATTGATGTGACACTAAATACTGGAGTAATGATGCTAAAAAAAATCAGCTTTGCCATCACAAGAGTTTATTAATTTATTTTTTAAACATATTAAAATAGATAACGATTATTTTAAATTGTAATATTTCACAATATTGCTTTTCTACTGCATTCTTGATCAAATAAATGCAGCCTTACACTGTAAAAAATATTTTCTTGATTTGTAATCACAACATTTTTTCTTTTGTCAAATCAACTTAAATAATTTACGTCGTTCAGATAACATAATATTTTGAGTTTCTGATGATTAAATCAATCGCCTTCATTGTATTAACTCAATTTTTCCATTTCAAAGAACTTAAAATTTTAAGGCAACCAGGTTACTTCATTTTTTTTAAGTTGAACCAACAATATTTTTTTACAGTGTATTTATTTATTTTTTTTTATAAATATTTGGAGATTCCAAACTTTTGAAGAGAAGTGTATCTCTCCAAAAGAGAATCTAAGAATTTATTTTGCAGATGTTTTGCTCAGATGCATTCCCTGAGAATCAAACCCATGACCTTGGTGTTTTTAGTGCTATTCTGCAGATAAACTACAGAGACAGAAATTGATCTACAGGGTCAAAAGTATGCAGTTGCTCATTTGGCCACAAGGTACTGCTTTATTTGATCTTCTGTGTAGAAAATAAAAAAAACAATACAGTAGGCGGATGAGATGAGGTGCAAATTTAGTTGCCAAATACTTTGGGTTTTTCAGACTGAGCCAACTGCACTTTTCTCATTTAAATGACAAATCTGAATGCAAAATGAAAAACCTTGATTCCTCTTCCTTGCTCATGCTGGAGGAAGAGTTATATTCTATTACAGCAAATCCTCAAGGACATGAAGGATGTTGATTTTGGCCTCACAGGAGTGCTTTCCATTCAGCACTCACATTAAAGCTATCTGTAAACCCTTCATTCCTAACTTCTGACTCTTAAACATAATTGCACTTGAAATGAACATTTATTTTGAATGTCAAGCATCATTTCTTTGCATGGCACAAATGATGTTTCTAAATGTCTGTAGTGGCGGTGCCATGCAGTGTCACATTGTTTTCTTCTGAAAACGTCCTTGAACATTGAAATATGTCCTTCACATGATTGAATCCCTCCTCCTCATATTGCCTTACTTCTCGCTCCCTCCGTAATGGTTTAGTTCTTGCCTTTTCTTTCTTAATGTGTGCCATGGACAAGCCAACATGCTAAATTTAGAGGCAATTAGTGGCACCGTAGAGTTAGACCTGCATTGTGAATGCAAATGCGTCCCCTTGGTAGGGCAAAGACAAGTAATAGTACCATTAAGGGACAAATTTAATGAAGGATCTTACCTTTGAGTGTGCATATGGTTTCAGCCCAACTGTTATTCCCCAAATGTGTGTATACTTCTTTGTTATTCTGGGTTGTTAATAATAAAATAAAATTATATATATATATATATATATATATATATATATATATATATATATATATCACTGTAAAAAAATATTTTCATGATTTGTAATCACAACATTTTTATGTAGATAATGTATGTAGTTCAGATAACATAATATTTTGAGTTTCTGATGATTAAATCAATCTCCTTCATTGTATTAACTATTAATTTTTCCAATTCAATGAACTACAAATTTTAAGGCAATCTGGTTACTTAAAGCAACAATATTTTTTAGAGTGTGTATGAAACACTTAAATGTCCCGTAGTCTCTCTTGACGCAGTCGTCTATTAGATGAGACCAACAATCCGCTTTTAAAAGAATAACTCTCCTCTAGTTCAATGCATGTCGAAGCATAGTGATTAATGGTGTAACATCTTTACCCCTTTTATTTTGAATTGCAGGCAATACAAAAGCTCAAGCATTGAAGACATTGTATACATTCAGAGTCTTAAACAATAATGATGTTGAATGGAGAAAGCAAAATAAATTTAATTCCCTTGCTTTATGACAGACCGATTAGATATGTTTATTCTATCCAACCTCAGGCCATATAGTGTTGGGCTATGAAGCATGTAGTGACAGTGGAGCTGCGCTGCCGGCTTTGCTTCAATCCTTCACCACGGCACACTAGCGGAATTAAATTAGCTTTGGAGTTTAAAAATGGAGCCTGACAGACAAGGGATTAGTGCAAAATAATATGCATCTGGATATAAGCAGTGCACAGCTGGGGTATTGACAGCAAGAGACCTTCATGTTTTATATTTGGTAGAGCTTGACTGCACAAAGCTATACCCTCTTATATATATATATATATATATATATATATATACAGTGTGTGTGTATATGAAGAGTTCAGATGCAAAAGCCTCTAAATGCCATTTGAAATTTTGTTCTAAAATGACCATTTTTATCAAGCTTGTATATTTAAGTTCAGTAATTTCACTTAAATGACAATTAATAGGTAATCTTCATTGCCATTTAAGTGAAATTACTGAGCTTAAATATACAAGCTTGATAAAAATGATCATTTTAGAAGAAAATTTCAAATGGCACTTAGAGGCTTTTGCATCTGAACTCTTCATATATATATATATATATATATATATATATATATATATGCTGCTTTCACTAGCCGATCTATGAGAATGTGGTCATTAGCTGTATTAATACAGCAAATTTGACCTAAATTAAAAATGTATTTCCTGTTCATTGATGTGCTGGAATTTGCCACAGGATGTTGAATTCAACAGTCACACAACAGAAGAATCTAATTAAAACTTTTTTTTTTTTTAAGAAGAAAAAAAGCCTATATATTTATTAGATGCATTAATACTGACCAAACAATCCATTCAAACAAAAAAAATATTTCCGTTTTGCTACAAAACTGTCTATATGTATTTGTATTTATTTGTATTCGGGGACTGCAGATGTAAATTAGCCTAAGGCTAACTCTGGTGTAATGCATCAAATGTTTACATTTATTTTATTAATTGCACATGGTCCTTTCTAAATAAAAATCAAATCCAAGAAACCAAGCAGTTGTCGCCACACATTGACTTGCATAGCATTTTTTCCCCCTATGAAAGTCAATGAGTCAATCAACTGTTTGGTTACTCGCATTCTTCAAAATATTTGTGTTCAGCAGAAGAAGGAAATTCAAACAGGTTTGGTACAACTTGAGGGTGAGTACATTTTTCATGAGTGGACTTTAATGCATATTTTGCTGAATAAAAAATAAATCTTACTGACCCCAAACTTTTGAATATAACATGTTTGAATATGCTGCTTATAAAAAAAGAAAATAGTTATAGCAGTGTATATGAACATTTCCAGTTTGCAACCTCATTTCAACTTAATTTAAATAATAAAAGCCATTTTAATTCTGAATGGTGAGTGTACCCTGAACCCTGCATTATCAAACATATATTCTGCACATACTATGCTTCAATTGCTTTGTAGAACTGAGGCAAGTTGAGGATAGTGCATTTGATGGAGGAAATGAAAGCCTAATGTATTCAATGACGTGCCTGTCCATGCTTATAAGCAGTGATGCTTTTTACCTGCCTGCGTGTAGGGATCATTTCTGTCCATTTATCTTGGGAGAGTGAGATAAATGGGTTTCGCTGGTTTACATTTGCTATGCAGTGTATACAGTGAAATGTGTCCTAATTTTTATGCTAATTTTCAAGAAGCACATTCTTTCTCCTATGCTTTTGCATTTTTTTTTTGTTGTTATTTGAGCCAGTTGTCACTCATTTGGTTGCATTAGTGACGGACGTGCTGCATTTGATTGGGAACTTTCTGTAATGAACCCTGCCCAGTGGTTTATATAAAACATGACCTTGATGAGTTGAAGGGTGCAGAGCATGCAGTCCTTCTCTGTGGACACCAAATGGTCTCCTGCCACAGGATGGTAATTAGTTCCATTTGTCAGTCTTTCGTGAGGTTAATATCTGAGAATGGCCAGCATGAGACTGGGACAGATGCAGTTGGCTACATGAGGTAACAGAAGTAGCCTACTTACTCTAGCGCTACACATTTGGAACACGAAATGTTTCTTTAACCTTAATCTCAATAACTTTAAAGGGATAATTTACCTCAAAATAAAATGCTGTCATCATTTACTCACCCTCATGTCATTCCAAACCTGTTTGACTCATAGGCTATTTCTCCAGGAGAAAGCAGAAACTAAATGTTGACAGATTTTTGGGTGCAGCTTTCCCATTAAACATCAAAAAGTATGTGGTAGTATGTATTTTTTGAACATCATCCGAAAAAAGTTCTTGTTGCAATATTTTTGCAAAATGCTAAATACATTGCGTCATGCACGTTTCGCGACAGCTTCAAAGACAGCGCTAAAAGCGTGTTTGTTTTTTTCCGGAAGAGATTAACGTGAATATAACAACGTTTCATTACATCTATTTGTAGACTATTGATCTCTGCATTTCTGAATTGAAATGTACCTTGATTGGCGCTACTAATTTGTTTGACTAGTCGAGACTGTTTTCCAAAGATGGCTCCTGTCTTTATAAAGTATATTCTTATTAAACGGTCTGTACACTCATTATCTTACTGTGTTAGTGTGGGGCTATTTTGAGCCTTGGTAGTGGTATAAACTAGCGATTTCTTATTTATTATGTGCCCATTATTAGCATTATACCCCAAACAGTTTTTAGAGATAAAACTCTTTACATTCGATTATCATGAAAGCAAATCTCATAGAACGGTCGACTAGGTACCAATGTGTTATTAGACCAAAGGTTCATTTTGCGCCAGATATAAAATAACGTTGGCTACACCGTCATAACTTCAAGCTACACTGTGTGATTTTTACCCCCATCTAGTGGTGAAAAGGTATATGACCATCCAGTGTATATTAGTTTCTGTTCCTCTCAATTCCAATTTCGTTTTAACTCCTACGGGGGCCAATGTAGCCTAAGATTAACATGGCTTTCAGTTCGACCACGTCCATGAGTGTTAACTCGAGAGTAAATGCGAAAGGCAAAGCTTGAATAAACAGGTATGTCCCTCTTTGGCTAATGTACTTTCAAGATGGAGGGGCAACATGGCGACCGACATTAGAACCCCTTACCCGTATGCATTTTCAATGGCATATTACACACTCACGAGAATACTTTATTACTTGAACGAAGTAAATATACATTAATGAGCACATATATTTTTGAAAGAACTAAGTGTTTTTAGCTAAGAATAAACTTTACACAGTGTAGCTTTAAAACCTACCAGGAAGTGTTAACAAAAGCAAATGTCACATCATAACATAATAGTATAGCATTTTAGCTTGTTTTTGAGCTTGTGACATCGTGACTCGTCTTTCACGGGTTTGTACCCGAGATTTCCGCATCACATTTTCATTTCTGTACCAGCTGAGCTACTGAGCAAGCTTGATAAGTGCAAATGAACATATGGATCTGGTTAAGTGATGTAAACTCCAAAACATATTAGTTTACAAATCATGCACTAGCCTATATGGTAAAAAGTGTTTTGAGGTCATAACATAATTGTGCAAGGAGCGGCGTGGAAAATTTAAAATCTGCCCCTGAAGGCTAATCATAATTATGTGAAAACGATTAAGAGTTCTTGCTGTTTTACTGCTGTTCACCTCTAGTGTTCATTTGTTTTTAGAAATCGCAGTAACATTTTTCCAATGAGTCTGTGTTTCAAAATTCACTGTTAGGTCTTTCTTTAAAAAGTATCTCTGTATCCAAAACCTTTAAAACTTGTGATTTGATAAAATAGTTCCGGTGTCTTATTAAAAGGAAAGGAATGTACTTGGTGAGTCACAGCTGTGCTTGCTTTATAATCCTGTGCATGATATCAGTTAAGAGACATTTCTGTTGATGACTGGGTACTTGAGCCATAATGACAGGAATGTGGTGTTACATGAGGCAAAAAGGTGACTGTTTAAGCCTCCAGGGGTTTTGTAAAGTTTGGAAATCTTTAAATATTAATTTAAGTTTAGTGGAATCTCATGTTGTGTTATATCATTTGAAAAGGCTTTTTCTTTTTTCTTTTTTTTTCACTTTTTGCTTTTCTCCAGTTTAAGAAGGGGTGTAACACTGCAATGATTAAACTCGTCTGTGCTGCTATTTATTTTGACCTCGTGACCACAAAGCCTCTAACCGTGGCTCCATCATTTAAAATATTATTTCGCATTCTGTTGTTTTCATGGAAAAATCCCTCTATGGTTTCCTGTGCTCTGCCAGCAGCAACCTCCCTTATCTTGATGTGTAGGACCCTTTGTGGTAGCTTTTATCGACTTGAATTGCAGTTTCTCCACCTCTAATCTTGCTGAAAGTAAGCTTGCAATGTCATAGATAAGCACTTTTTGGAAGTTGTTTGTGGCAGAGGGAATAATTTGGTATTCTCAGGCATTCCACCTTGCTGTTAGCGATGAAGTATAGAGAGCGGCATTTGTACAGAAGTGTTTTGATTCACTGTGCTTTAGCCTTGCTCAGCAATAGGATATTCGTAAAAGGGTACAGCAGTTTATCATGTAGGTTTTTGTGTTGTTGTCTTTCGAAACAAACCGTCTTATCTATGAATAATAAATATGGGTGTGTAAACATTTTCAAATGAAAATGGGCTGGGAGGTATTTGGCCCCGTTTTTCTTATCTACAGTTTCTGGGTATGGAAGGCACAAGAAAAAAAAAAAAAAACCTGAACAAACAAAGAAATTTTCAGATGACAGATTCAGGCCCGTTTTTTGTCCTCATTACATTGGTGTATTTTCACAGCTAAATTGCTTTTACTGGTGCATGAAATTTATAGACGAATCCCGCCTTGTTGGATTGGGTGAGAGGGGTGGGAGGGGTTTCTATTAAACTGATGTGAAATATCCTGCAGCCACTTCTACACTCCACCTTCTACCTAATCTGTCTGGACAATTGACTAATTAGCACGGGCCTCTGGTGCATTTTCCGGTCTTGAATGAATTGTACGCACCACACTGACGTTCTTTCTCTTCCTGTGGTTCCTCATAAATGTATTCACCTTTTCTCTGCTCAGAATCCATGCATAACAATAAGTGTGCTGTGAGTTGCATCTACTAATCTTTGGTTCTTTGACAGTTCATCTCAATGTATGTGGGTGCTGGGAAGAGAAGTGTGTGCGTTTCAGGCTGCAGAGTGGAAGAGTATTTGATCATGTCTTTGACAATGCCTGTGACAGTGACAGCCTGCACTGCTGGTATAGACTAGAGCCTCTGCCAGCAGTTGTCGTTTCCTGGAGTTGGGGGTGGCTGGTTAGGCATGATGCTCTGATCTGCACAGCTCATGGATGATGAGTCTAAATCCTTGGAACGAGCTTAAATGTATTGTAGCCCATTTCCTAGTCCTAACCATCCATAGAGGGTATTTAAAGTCCCCTGTAGTCAACAATTGTATCTCCTAAAACTCATCTTTGATCACCAAAATGAAAATAAAATATTAATACTTAGCAATGATGCTGACTTATGAATTTGCACATAGTTTTTCTTAAAGCATATTTAAAAAAAAAAAAAAAAAAACATCTAATCAACATTTAAAAGCTTGATTTTCACCACAGGGGGACTTTAAAATTCTGAAGGTTACATCTGAACCACTATAGAGGTATTGAGCAAGTCACAGCTACTGCAAGTAATACAATACTGTATTACAGTCCAATTGTTCACATTTTCTTACTTTAGAACATCTTATTTACAGTAGCCTACCATCACTAGAGTATGACCAAATTTGTAATGAAATGTAAGTAGGTCATTATTGCAAAAGAAATACAGACCCTAAAATAGAGAAATACAAAAGAAATGCAGACTTTGAAGCGAATCTCACTTCTTATCAAAGAAATGAATTAATGGGACATTAAATATTAATGTAATTGTTTTGTTTTTTTGTTTGACCTGTTTGATATCTTAAAGTTTCCAATCACATTGGCTTTGCAACAAAATATTACAGTAATATTAACAGTCATTTTCACTATAGCGATAACTGAGACACAAGATGCAAAAAGGGAGAGGGAGACTATGATGATACAAGACACATGATAGTATGCCGGTTTGTTGCCCGCATTAGCAGAGTGTTATTATTCCCCATTGACAAAGGCATATATTACATATTTATATTCATATCTGAGCTCGTGAGCTATTTTAAATGTTGCCACTTTTGTATAAATTTGTACAACTTGATTTGTATGAAGACAAGATTTTAAGAAAGAATGTCAGTTATGAAGTGCCGTGAGTGTCAGCACCTGACTGTGAATGTCACACTTGCTCAATCAGTAGAGAGCTGTGTGAAAAAAACAAGCGATATCAAGCAATAGAGGAATCCATTCAAAATCTGAATCCAAACTTTCCAGCAGACTGGAGCAGTTTAAATGACATGCTCATACTAAGCTGCATATTACACACTTCTCTCGAATCTGTCTCCTCCCGAAGAGTGATCAGTCCATGGCCTCCTCATTCTTTCAATAGCAGCAGCAGCATCATCTCACTGCCTCAAAACAAATACATGCCCAAAGAATATCAATTACTTTGATCTACTGTATGAAGCGCATAATGAAATTTATTGTTTGTTTTGATTATCCATGGATGCACACGTATTTAGTTATTGGGAAGAGATGCGGGTATTGTAATAAGCAGCTATGTACAGGAGCTGGAAAACAGAATGTGTAAGTGACGTACACATTCACGTGTGAAATAAGAATGCCCATTGAGAGACTGAATAGAACTGAATGAAATGCAAGCATGGTAACTGTCATTTTAGGATCTTTTCCATTATTATTAATTTGTTCGTGATTCTTGAGTTCTGTCCTACTACATAAAGCAGATTGTAAATCAAATTAATTTAAATAAACATTGTAAAATTAATGTCAAAAGAGGATCCAACATGGTTCTCTACCTATCATATCAGCTTATTCAATCGGCGGTCCTAAAGAAACAAACTTAGATTGCAAAATCCATGGGGATTAATGGGTTCCCTTTAGGAAACTGGGGAAGTGATGACATTCTATTTACGAGCATGTGGATTTCAGAAGGTATTGTTCTGCTTAACAAAAATCCAAGCAGAAGGTGAATCAAAACCCATTTATTCATTTCTCATTCTCAGTCTTCCATGAAGACAAGCAGTTAGTGATTTCCTTTGGATTTCTAATGCTGAATAGCAGCCCAGAGGGGGTCATTTTTCATCAAGTCTATAATATGGACAAGGCTTTACTGCGGCTTCTGAAAATTTCTACTTTCGACTGTGTATTGGTTTCATTTTGTTGTGCGTCGTTTTGAAATTGCATTGACTGACTAGTCTTCAATTGAATGGCCCCTGAAGTTTTCTTGACGTCTCTAACCCAAAGACATTTATTAGAACTCTATATCGCATGGGAAATGGTTTACTAAATATAGTGCATTGAGATGCTCTTCATGAATTGAATTTGTCAGGCTAGAGCTTTGGGACTTGATTCTCTTGCATGGCAACTAGCTCTCAAACATGCTTTGCAATTATTGTCCAAGTCCCTGTCCAAGTATGTCAACAAATACAGGATTGCGTTAACCCCCTATTTAAACATTCCATTTAAAATGAGCTCCAAGATGTTGGTGAAAGCTTTTTTTTTTTTTTTCTCTCAAAAACCATGTCTCTCAAAATCACATTGGCCATCCATACTCATTAATCACACTAGCTCGTGCTAATGTGGCGCCATCCCACCGGATGGGCAGTTCAAACTCTCATGAGGGAGAAAAGTGCAAATTTACAGTCGCCCTAATTTATTAATTGTACAATGTCATGACCTTTTCCCTTTTAAAGCACACTTCAGCGCAATGGACAAATGGCAGCAAAACTTTAGCGCTGCACGGACAGATTATGTGTCTCTATTTGGAGCCCAACTGTTTCTGAAAATTAGTTTTTGACCTTGTCATGTGTTTCTTTTTTAATCTAGGCCTGGACTGATAGATTATTGCACTGCCTGCCAAGAAAGGGGGTAGTGTGTTTGTTTAGAAGGTTGGAGATACGTGCCAATAGCAAAGTTCACCATCTCCCATGGCACTCCTTGTCTTTGAAAAATATTGCTGAAATTATAATGAATTATGGAATAAAGGAGGAGTAGATTTCACAAGGCCAGACTTCAAGATGGTTGACCTCCATCAAACGAAGCGCAACTGAAGGTTTTATACAAAAACAACCATCCTTAGATGCATCTCCTTTTCCTCATGTGATTTGAAGTGCATTTTTTACATGAATATTTGGCTGTTTTTCAACTTTGTGCACTTTTATTTATCAGTTGATTTTTATTTTAAAGCAAAAAGATTTATTTTGTTTTATGGGTTATCACATAAAATCTGTCGTAGAAATGTTTTACCATACCATTATGTTTATAGAAGGTTTACCACCTTTTATGTATATAGATTTTGTTTTACCCTAGAAAGCCAGATGCAGACTATTAGATTAGATTAGATTATTCAGATACTTAAAATGGGTATGAAAGTAGTCTTAGCAAGAGAAAAGTCTGTCCTTTTATTGGGGCCCGAGCACCGATGATGCAAGGAACCTCTTGAAATTGCTATTTTTATTCCAAATATGTAGCACAGTGCTTGATTTTAGATGTTGTAGAAAGACTTTCAGAAAAAAATGTACAATCGCAGCTACAGTATGGTCATCCAAACTCTAACTAAGGAATTGTACTAAACAAAACTAAATGACTTTACAAGAGACCAGCCATTCTGATCATTGTGACCCTGAGCATGACTCTCAGCTGCACTTGTTTCTACTTAGTGAAGTGAATGAACGGCATGCACTCATGTAGGAAGTAGGCCATTATGGTGGATAGCTTTTTTCCCTGAAAAGAAATAAAAAGCTAGTGGGAGTTTGAAGCCTTGGTAATACTTCAGTCCTCTTTGTGTTTTTTTTTTTTTTTTTCGTTCTAAAAATGCAAATGAACTTGGGAGACAGGGGCATTGGGAAATTATTAACACCCCCCCCCCCCCTTTAAGTCTCGGAGGTTACAAATGAGTGGTCCAGACAGAAGAGTAGTGTCTGTAACCTGTACTGCTGTAAATGAGTCACTTATACGTCTAATGGGAGAGCTCTGAGCTACTGCCTCGTTCCTTCCAACTCCCTCCCGGCACCTCCGAGTAACACACTCAATTTTTCATGACATCCAGGACGATGAGTTCATCAGTTTTAAATGGGACATTTCCTCAATATTACCTAGTATATTAATATATAATATAACCGGGCTGGTTTTGGCACTCTCACCTTTTGTGAAGAGAATGTTTGAAGAAAAAAAGTCAACATTTTTGGGTATGATTGAATATTTATTTTTGTATTAACTTGTGCTAAGAATGCTAATAGTAAGATTCACTGTGTTTCAAAAGAAATAGGAACCACTGCTTAACAATTTCCAGACAAGAAAATACCCAATTTGAGAAGGCAATTTCTTACCTGTCCTGTTAAGACCTTTAGGAAAAGGTGCCTTTGGACAGGAAGTGATTGTCCAGCTGAGGTCATGGGCTTCTGGGCTTGTGTGATTTTTAGACTAATTTCATGACTGTGTCATAGTGTCTTTTCTGTATGTCTATCATTATCATTATCCCTGATTCAATTTATTTTTAACTATGGAGACCTTTGCAATTACCTTTATTGCATGCAGCCTCTGCTGTCAATATGAAAATGTATTTATCTAAATAAACTCTCTAAGTGTGTCATTACATGCATACACTAGCCTATATTAGCTTACTAAACAGAATATCTTGCTACTGTATGTCATATTGCTTTAATTTTGGGCAGAATAAATTAGAACTACTTTTAGATCATGTCACAAATACTTAAGTAAAAATGTACTCAAAATATGGCATTTAGGTCTGAAAAAATCTGCAGTGACAAATTTCCTTTCTATAGCTTGTGTTTAGAATTGATAATTGTATTTATTAGCATTGTAATTTATTTGCTGCTGTTCACAACAGGCATTCATGGTGGCAAACAGCATAAAACTTTTATATTTTGCGTGATGAGTGACAAGAGATATTTAGTAGTTATTTTTCATCACAGATAATGTTCTTGTGCAGCATTTAATAGGCAGCTTACACCCAATTATAGGCTCAGATATGCTAATGATGAAATAATTATTTCCAAAATGACAGGGAGGAGGTCGTAAATTCACTGGACCAGTTGAACGGAACGATTTGGATTCTGACGGTAGTTTGTTACTTCATGATATTGCAGATTTCAGAAACATAAAAGACTCTCATTTCATCCTCGGAGGTATATTTCAAAGTTTTCCAATAAGATTTATGTCTGAAATTACTGCTGCAATAAAATAATCAAGGGATGGAATTCATTTCCTCATCCATAATCCTTTATTTTCTGCACATTTTGTGCAGAGTGGCATGAGCAAAGGTCAATAGGGCACAGCGTGTGTTCCTAGGAAAGAAATCCACCATACCCCCTGGTACCCATGATGCATCTGTATAGCAGTGGTCTCCTCTCTCGAGCTCCCACTTGTTTCTTTCTAAAAGTGTCTTGCAGGCTCCGAGATAGACACTGGCGATTCATTGCAGACTGGCATCATTATGCCAGTCGCATATGCCTCAAATACCTCTAAAAAGTTGTGGGCAAGTATCACTGTTATGTTACGTTGAGAGTACATCGCAAAGTTTTTGCGACGGGCCTGAATCCCCAAAGATGCCCTGCTGTGGCTGCAGGAACAAGAAAACAAATGAGCTACTCTGTGTTTCCCCATTCATCAGGAGCGTGTGCTTTTCCTTTCTCTTTCCGTGTTTGTCTTTCTTTCCCTCATCTTTCTTTCTCATGAGGTTCGGTTTATGTGTCATCTCAAAACCAGGCCTGCACAGACGCACTTCTCCCATGGGAGTCTTGGTTTTAACTCAGTGTGGCACACAAACAAACAGATTTTTGCATGTTTCCTGCGGTTCTATTTTAATGAACTAAACAAACAGTAGCTTGCTTTAAACTGAAATAACAATCACACAACCTCTGCTTTAAAGTGCCCCTTTTATGCTATTTTATTGAGTTCTCATCAAAACAAATACCTCCAACAATTAGTTTACATGAATCCAAAGTAAAAAAAAAAACAATTGATTTTATCATAATATACACTGCTGCATCACTCATTCTCCCCTCTGATATTATTTTATCAAAAGAGAAAGAAGTATTGTTTACTTTCTCCTTAACAACACCACATGAACTAGCCTACGATACAAAGATTCAAAGAACACTCAATGAACAAGAATGAGTGCACGTGAGTTTTCTAGTGCGGCGCAGCTCTTGGCACTTGAGTGTCATATATATTTTATTCTTGATTGTAATAGTTTATATTCACTCAGAGAAAATAGATACAATAGATTAAGAGCTTTGTACTGTTTTTGATGTCTGTGTTCATTCAAGTTTATTAATTTAATTGCTCTATATAGTAATGTGAAGAGTGTAAAAGGTCTTATGATTAATTACATTTTATCCAACTTTAGGTTATGCAAGGATTTGCAATCATGCAGAGACAGCAAGATAAGTTGTGCTTATCACTTACAAATTACAACAAGGAAATTCCAGGTGAAATCAGACCCAGCTACCAACAACAATAAAAATTTTCACTTTAAGGCCAATTTAATTCAGAACTCAAAAGAAGCATATTTTTTAACCTTTAGTTTAAATTGAACCAATGTTTTAAAAAATGGCTAGCTTTATTGCATGTTGCATAGCCTAAAATGTCAGTGTAGTATGCAATAACAGTATTGAGAATTGCATTTCAAATTTGAATTTAGCATAGTTAAAATTAGTTGAAATTCATGACTGTAATCTTTAATGTAAAAAGCAGTGTTTATAGATGTCATTTAAATTCCAATTCAACTTGTGGTTTGGGTCCAGTTCAATTGAAAGGAGGCTGCCGTCTACAATTAAGTACAGTTGACTAAAAGATAATTGCTTTTTCAATGCCAAAATGAGGAAATCATTTTTTACAGTTTTACAGTTTATAGCCTGAAAAAGCCCATAGTAGTGGCATATTTCAACTTGAGGCAAATTTCTTTTTTAACCCAACATTTGAGTTTGTCCATGTTTGAACCAAAATTGGGTTAAAACAATGCAGCATTTTTTTAGTGTACAGGAGCAGAGGTCTGTTATTAATCTAATCCCCCTAAAAACACAGTTTTTTTGCTGAGCTTTACTGTATTCCATATCTAAAGGTTAATTATCTCTGCCCTTGATTGGATGTGCTAAACTATGCTCGCTCATGCTGATTTATGTATGATTGTCTGCTAATCGACATCCCTGTATCATTCATTATAACAGCTCTCATTTGACAGCACAATTTCCAGTCTGTGGCCTGTGGTTTAAGCAAATTTTAGGCATGTTGCAAAAATAGATCAAGCTGTCAGTATACGGCCAAGAATAGCGTCATCAAGGGAGATAGAAAAGTATTTTTGGAAAACTAATTAAAAGCAAAAAATATTAGGTTTTGATTATACATTTTAAACCAATTTTTTACTTAAAAGCAATTAGAAAGAGTTTAAAAAGCCAAGTAATGAACACACAGCAATATAGTGTTTTAGTCAAATAAAGTGTTTTACTAGCATCAGCAACTGTGCATGCATTTAAAGCGAAACTCTTTAGTGACCCAGAGTAAACAGTGCCTGTGAGCCGCTCTGAAGATGATCACTTCAAGCCCAACGGACCAATAACATTGCTCATCCATTCTGCTCACCTTTAGATACTGCTCTGGGCTGTAGAGACTGTGATTTAACACAAAGGATAAAGAAATGAAAAACTGCTCTAGCCAAAGAGCACTGCCATAATCCTCACTAGCAAAACAGATGTTTGTGCTGCATTCAGATTAATGACTGTTACTGTATGTCCTCCTGCAAGATCACCTCCTGTTACAGTTCACCTGAGAAATCAACCTGGTTTCTTTCTTTCTTTCTTTCTTTCTTTTTGTTTATTTATTCCATACTTAAATTAATTCTATAATTTCTTTTATTTTGATCTCTATACGTTTTCTGTTTTCTATAATTGTATTTGTTTCAATCATTTTACACTTTCTTAAATGTCTTTCTTCATTCATTCATGATGTCTTTATTTCCTTCCTTTTAATCTCATTCATTCCATACTTTAAGAGTTAGTTCACCTAAAAATGAAAATTATGTCATCATTAATGACTCACCTTCATGCCGTTGCTAGCCCGTAAGACCTCCGTTCATCTTCAGAAAACAGTTTAAGATATTTTAGATTGTGTGTTCTTGTCCAGAAAGGAAATAAAGACATCATCAAAGTAGTCCATTTGACATCAGTGGGTTAGTTAGAATGTTTTAGAGAATCGAAAATACATTTTGGTCCAAACTACGACTTCATTAAACATTATATTCTCTTCCGGTTCTGCGTTCACGAGTCCGCAGTAACACTGCTGACGTATTCTCTGGTTACTGGTTACCAGAGAACATGTCACCAGCGTCACTGCGTCACTACAATGTTTAATAAAGTCATAGTTTTTATTATGTTTGGACCAAAATGTATTTTCGATGCTTCAAAACTATTGAAAATAAAAAACTAACTCACTGATGTCACATGGACTACTTTGATGTCTTTATTTCCTTTCTGGACAAGGATAGTATACTACTGTAACTTACATTATGAATGGAGGGACAGAAAAACGTTTGGACTAAATCTAAAATATCTTAAACTGTGTTCCGAAGATGAACGGAGGTCTTTTGGGCTTGGAATGACATGAGGGTGAGTCATTAATGACATCATTTTCATTTTGAGGTGTTAACCCTTTAACTCTACCCAGCCTTTAAAAAAAGAAGTTGCCATGCAGCCACTTTTCTATTGTTTTTCTCTCAAATATTTGACTTTCTTCCTACTTTCTTTTTACACTTTCTAAAATGTATTTCCTTCCTCCCTCCCTCCCTCCCTTATTACCATTCAACTGGAATCTGTAAGATTTCTAATGATGTAAAAGTCTTTACTGTCACCTCTGATCAATTGAATATATCTCTGCTGTAGGACTGCAGGAGCGTCTTCATGTAGCACAGGTTTGCATAGTTCATTACTGCTGTCTTCTTCCTCTTCTGTGGAACAGAAGTGCTAATTGATTGATAACAGTCCAGGGAACAAAATGCCATTGTCACTCTCAAATTGCATGAAACGCTCATAGCACTGAAGTCCACTTGACAAAATTATAGAGGGCAGACACTTAAAAAAAAAAAAAATTATTAAAAAACCCTGCTGGTAGTAAAAGTGGGAGTGGAGTTCTTGAGGCTGTATGTAAACTGTTCATTATTCCGCAGGGGTTCGCTTCATTAACCTCTCAACCATATGACCTACCCGGCACATTTGATTAACTTCACTCCCTCACTCTCTCATTTCAGGGAGTCTCACCTGCAGCGCTGCTGTCAGAAGCCATTAAACCTGCTGAAGTAGAAGACATCTGGAACGGAGATTTGAGAGGAATTTGTTTTCATAATTGGGGAAATCACAACAGTTTATTTCCAGCTTATTTTTAAAACCTTCTGGGATCTGCTATCGCGCCGGCGCGACAAGCTCACTTTTTTCCTTATCAGTGCAAAGAAGACTCAAATTACTCTGTTGATTCTGATCTACTATACTGTCGTAAATGTCTTCTACTATACTGTCGTAAAATCTGTCATGGTTACACCAGGGAATACAGTACACGAGTGCATTTGTTGACAAGCGATACCCCTGAACTCTGCAGAGGGAAGGAGTTCTCACATCTTGGGCAGTCTCCAGTGTTGTGTGTGATATGTCTTCATCCCAGGTACATTGGCATTTGTTTCAGCATGTCATATGAATATTGTTTCATGGGCTTTATTTTTTATCAAACATCAAAAGATCGCGTAGCTCACATTTACAAGCCAGCGTCTTTATAGTAAGGTTAGCCTATTGGCTACTGTTTTACATAATTGATATGCTAATTCAATTCAATGTTTGTTGGTAGATAATAGCCATATCGTCAATATTATAATATCAAGCTCCCATAGATGAATCTGCAAATTTGAAAAATGTATTTGCATTATAGCCTGAGGCAAGACACTTTCACCAGAAAAATAAGTAACAAACATGATGACTATCATGTTATCCTATGCATGTCCTATCCATGTTATCCTATCCTAAACATGACTTATGATAGTTATCCTGACCGATTATTTTGTTCGTCAAATCATGTATTTTTTACTTGCAAGAATGTAGCCCCTACCAAACTCGTTTCGTTGACTGAGTTGGAGAATCTGCTTTGAGCCTAGAAGGACGGGAGACTGCAAGGGGGATCAGGAGCGACGGTTTAAGGCTTTCCAGCACCAGTTCGGTCTTTTGCAAATGGAGGTCCATGCACGTGCCTCTCCTAATCTTCACTTACCTGATGTTGACTGGGAGGATCAGGTTGGGAACAATGTAGGCCCACCATTATCTCAGATGCCTCGATTGGAAAAACTGAGTTAAACTGATGATATAGAACACTTCCTTGTTACTTTTGAAAGGAATTCTGTTGCTGGTTGGTGGACTAAAACTGATTGGGTTTGGCATTTAATCCCTTTGCTGACTGGTAAAGAAAGAGCAGCCTACGTCCTTGTGGGTGTGAACAAGTCTACTGATTATGACAAAGTGAAGTGTGCTATTTTAAAGAAATATGATGTCAATGTTGAAACTTGCTGACAAAATTTCTGTTCATTATTAGTGGATCCAACGGAGACTCCAATAGAGCTTTATAACCGGCTTAAAGACTCTTTGGAAAGTGGATCCAGCCTAAGAGGAAACGAGTGGATTCAGCCTAAGAGGAAACGAGTGGATCCAGCCTAAGAGGAAACGAGTGGATCCAGCCTAAGAGGAAACGAGTGGAGGTGAGTGAAATCATCAATATAGAGCAATATCTTAGAATGCTGTCCCCTGAACTGCAGGTGTGGATTTGAGATAGAGATCCCAGCACCGCAGCGGAAGCAGCATCCTTGGCGGATGTGTTTGTTGCAGCTAGAGGAAAGCGCATTCTGTTAATGACCGCCATTCTCTCAACATGTCTCACTTTCAGCAAAGGAAGCTGGAGGGGTCTGGGAAGCCCTACATGGGGAAACCTACTTCAGCCAAATTAAATTTTGCTCTTAAACGACCTCCCATATGTTACCTGTGTGGTCAAGAAGGGCACACTAAACCAAATTGTCCAAAGATCTCAGCTCAGCTATATTTTGTACCAAGGTAACCAAACCCCCAAGCTCTTTGAGATCTTCAAATGTGGAGATTAATGATTAGAAATTGGCTGCTTTGATTTACACCGGCAGTGATCAGACAAGAAGAAAGTTCACCCTCTTTGATCAGCACAGTCAACAAATTGCCTATTTGGTGTGTACATGGAGATGAGAGATTGTTACCTACTGCGAATGTGTATGTCAAAATAAAAGAGCAGACTTACCTGGTGAAGGTGGGGGGTGGCTGATAACTTGTCTTTCCCTGCGATTCTGGAATCAAAGAATCAAAAAGTATTTTTTCTGGCCTGGTTTGAAAGTAGATGTGGCCTAATTTTGTAAAAGCTGTCCTGTTTGTCAGGAGGTGTACCTCAGACGTCCGACAAGAGCACTACTACAACCACTTCCTATTATTGGTACACCGTTTGAGAGGCTTGGAATGGATGTCGTTAGTCCAGTTGAGAGGATTCACTCAGGGAATCGTTTCATGTTGGTAATAACGAACTAAGGTCTTTCAAGGCGAAACCTGTAGCTACTTGGTCCAGGTATTTTCCAAGGTCGGATTTCCAGCCGAAATTCTAACCGACCAGGGCACTAATTTCATGTCTACCTAGTTGAAACAGGTCTACCAGCTCTTGGGAATTAACAGTCTGCGTACTACTTGCTATCATCCCCAAACGGATGGGTTGAATAAGCGATTTAACCAGACTTAGAAATGGATGTTAAGGAAGTTTGTCAGGGAGATGGATCATAAAGTGTTGATTGTGATTGGAGAAAATGAAGGATTCTAATAGAAAGGATTACAAGATGGTATCTCACCATGTAGCCCTTTAGATTCAAGATACAACATATTTCTGGTAAAGTCAACACTACTGCTGACTATCTCTTTCGCTCTACTGGCAAAATTCCTGAAGTGGGGGGGAAATGTGACGGGTCGAGTGGTGGCTGCACAAGAGTGGTAATGTTGCTGTATCGTAGCCTATCAACACACACACACATGCATTTTTTTAAACTTCTCTCTTTTGTAATTCACATTTATTTGTTTGAGTATAATGATAGCTCATAACCACACAAGAGAAACAGTATTCATTAATTCTTTTTTTTATCAAATAAAGACCCATTTTTCATAAAAAGCATGTGTTCCTTGTTCCTGACTCCTTGGTCCCTCAGAGAAAGCAAATGGGTTTCCAAAGTAGTGTTAAATAATGGTAAGGCTATATATCAAAATTAAACAAGAGAATCTGCTGATTCAGGTAGCACCAGATCGGTCCTTTAACATCCATTAACCTGATCCCAAATCAGATTATAACCCAAAAGTGAAATTAATTTTCTACCTCAGAAAGTTTTTTGTCGACTAAATCCTTTCTATTTATGCTCCCCTGTGCCATATTGCTCTCCAGTGATATTAGATTAAAATGCACTGCTTTTTTTTTCTTTTTCCGTTGCTATATTTTGTCATCATGAATCCAAATGAAAATGAGCTAAGTTGTTACAGTCTGTCAGCAATACAACGCCACACCAAGGGAAGTTCCTTTCATTTTGATAACCTGGAGTTCCACAGCTCAAGAAAGGACACGTGAAATTGATTAGATTTTCCCGTTAGTGGCTCTTTTCCCTAAAGATTCACTTTTGAGCATGTAATTAATTTTAATTGGAATGTGATGTGATGCACACAGAAATAGCAGTGGAAGAGCGGGCGATGTAGCATGTCCTCGATTCTTAGCTGTGTGTGATGCACGTTCGTTTGAACAATTCCCACCCTGATGATGATCGCCTTTTTCAGCCCAGTTCAAACAACTGTACACCAGAGTGGATGCTTTCTCTCCATGCACACAACGTTTCCATCCAAATCACCAGAATAGAAAATTTTCTTTCCCTTTTTGCAGTGGCATACCGTCACACGTATTAAAACAGGTCTACATCAGAGCGTGACATATCAAAAGGAAGAGAATGGAGGGTGGAAAGGCTCTTTTTAATAGAGTGAATTTCAAGAGTGGAGTCCTCAGAGGATGCTGGGAAGACATAATGGCTCTGACAATCAACTGGCTGAGTGCCTTCCTCGTTCTCTTTTCATCGGCTGGGATTTGGGGATGCCTGTGTCTGTCTGTTTGAACCCGACACAGAGCCGGGGAGTCAGCTCGACTTAAGTGGAGCAGAGATAAGCACCAGGAGGCCGTGTGGAGACCCAGTTACCCGTAATCCCACAGACCGCCCTGTGACATTGATAGATTAAAAGAAGAAAAAAGGAAATCAGTGCTGATATGTTCAGAGCTCAGCGTTGAGCTTGTTGTGTCCGTAAATTAATACATCACAATATAAGTCTTAAAAAAAAAAAAAAAAGACTGCGACCGTCACAGCTGGACCGGATGGAGTTGTGATTGCTTTTTTTTTCTCAGACCTTGCACCTTTAACAAAGTAAACAACAGATTTGTTTTTCGTTCTGGTTGCTTGTTTATCTCTGTGAAGGAATCTGATTGCAGTGCACATTGCAAACATTCAGCTTGATCAATAGATGTAACAGCCACTGCATATCTGAATAGAAGTCTCTTTAAAAAAGAAAATAAATCTTCAGCTAATTTTGTTTAGACATGTAAAACATGATGGAATGCTCGTAAACATGTCCACATCCCCAGTTAAATGAAGGTTACCAGACATCCTTCTGACAGCTTTGATATTATAATCACAGCATACAATATTGCATATGTGAAATGTTTATTAGATGGTGCTGGAAGAGTTTTGAAACCATTAGTTTTAGCGGAGGTGGCATCTGAGAGCATATGTAGTGATCTATTATGGTATTTTCCTGTACAATCACGCCAATCCATTGACTGATGGCGCGAGCGCCGCCTTGACACTCTTACGTCGTCATATTATATTAGCGCGCATTATCTGATTTCATTGTGTAAAGTAGCGTAGAGTGGAGCTCAACTCTAGTCTACATTGATGGGCGGAGTAGTGGGAGTGGCCTGCTGACTGAGCATTGCAATGCACTGTGGGGACTGTTGTCTACAATCCACAAGCACTAAAAAGTCATTTTCTACCTTTTATTGGCCAAGAAGGACCCAAATTAGAAATTTATGATACTATTCTACTACATATATGACCCACTTTCAATACATATTCATGTCTCCACCGGTGGAATTACACTTTAAAGAAAATGAGGGACACGTCCAATTTATTTTAAAAAGTAATCAACATTATCCCAAAAATGTATCAAACTGTACTGTTTCTTTAATTCTGCTGTTTATTTCTACAGATTCAAACAAATATGTACAATACATTGTTATAAAAGTTTTGGAAACACATTGTGAGGGTGAGGAAAACAGACTTAAGAAAGCATATTGTATACACCAAATCTTCACTAACATGCTGTTGATTTGAAAGCTGCATATAACATTACAGATGGAGAACATCACCTTCATGACCTTTACAACAACCAATTAAAGCAGCATTACAGGCACTGCATAAGAGAGCCAGTGTTCCAATTAGCAAAATAAATAACCACATTTGGATTTTGTCCCCTAGTCTTGGAGAAATGTGCATCATCTAGTTGCCAAAGTAAATGACACTACAAAAAAATATACACTACTAAAAAATTCCAAACATTTTGGATCAAATCACTTTTATCACAGCATCATGAAACTAGCACTAAAAGTAGATGACAGATTTCATATTTCTTTAGGTTGATTGACAGACTCACTAATGCAATTGTGGACTGTATTAATGCACATCATGCTGTCAGTCTGCAGACTAATGCTAATACACATACTAACGCTTCTAAATAACCTTACTGCTTGCCTTTATGTAACTGTCTATTTGATGAAATCAGCTCACCTTTTTTAACTGCCATGCAGAATGACAATCATTGTATGAAGGAACGCTATTGATTTATTTTAATTTAAAATATCAGAAGCTGTATCTGAATTGTTTTCTTTCATTATCCCTTTCTCGTTACCATGGGAACATGTGCAGAGGGTCTTGTGTATAGTTTGAAATATGAATATATATCTATATATATATAGTGAAGAAATCTTTTTCGTATTAAATCTTGTTGAGAGGAAAATGACTTTTTAAAGATCTCCTTAAATATGCTCTGAATGAAGCACAGGAGTTGAGTCTAGCGGATCAAAAATCAGCGAGTCATTATAGGCTTTTGTTGAACTGCAATTGTTCCTGTGCACCATCTGTGGTGTATATGCCGGATTTTCTCTCCCTGGATCTCATGCTCACGTTCTCTGGGATGTGGACTTTATCACTCCTGTCCTGACATGTGTTCTGTGTCAACACAAGGACTTCAGCGGCGCCGCTATGGAGAATTATAATGAGAAACTTGGCTAGCTAAAGAATAGCTCGTCCTCCTGCGTAACACTTTATTATTATGCTGGTGAAAATGTATAACAGCTAAGAAGCTAAGACCCTCTATCATTATCTTTTTGGACAGCCAGACAAAAGCCTTGACATCTGTATGTTTTTCTGCACTTATCCACATCTCTCTTTCTGTCAGAATCTCTGATTGTGATTTTGCAATTTGCATATACATGTTCAATTTCTTCTCACTTTTCTAAAGTCCTCATCGGCGGTTTGGATAACAGAGCAAAGAGTGGTAATTGTCCTCTTGACATTGCTAGATGAATAACATTGGTAATGTCAAGAAGATAGTTCAAGCAGAAAAGATTACTGGTCAATTGAGTTCCATTCGCTCTGTTGAAAATTAGTCGATTTTTTTCCCATTGTCGGGTCTCGCGCAACTCTCAAGTTCTTTCACAAAACGAGACGCCCAAAGGAGCTCATTGTTCACCCTTACAGGTGTTCTTTTAGCTTTTAAGGAGGCATTTCACTATGTAATTTATTCCAAGTTTAAAATAAGAGGTATGCTGAGAAATTAAGCCACCGAATAAGGGATGTACCAAGAGCACAATTTCTCACTCCAGAAGCACAAATAACTAATAAAACATTGTTGTCGTTGTTTTGTAAAGACTGTTCTCAAGACTGTTCAAATCTAAAGTCTAACTTCCCTAAGCTCCTCCTCAAGGCTTCTATAAAGTTATCTCCAGTGTAGGGATGGGACGATTACCAGTTTCACGATAAAACCATGATGTACTGACGGTATCGTTTAAAATTTAACTATCATTTAAACCGTGTTTGATTATCGCGATTTTAATAGACCTTATGCACCAGAGAAACATGGGCTTCTTCATCTTTAGAATATTGTCTTTGAACTTCCGTTTTTGCGGTCGCTCTGTATATCTCTATGGCATCGCTGTCGAGGAGTAATTAGCTGGTGAAGTGTATTTACTTATTGTAGAGTTAACAAAAGTTATCATGAGCATTGTAATGTTTATCATTGTAAAGCAGATGTCTTCTTAGCAAAATTCGACCGGGATTTTTTTTACGAGCAGTTCATTCATACCTATGCAAGATCGCTGTGAAAATACAGACCGGAAGTCAAAAGACAACGAGCGCAGCTCTAAAAGAGGGGCGGGGCTACATAAGGTCTAACTCACTATAAATCCTGTCCAGCCAGTAACAGTCGCAGACTGTTGGTTTTTTTATTACCCATTTTTTTTAAATTATTATTCGAGAAGGAATGGTGGAAGACAGTGACCGTGCTCGGGAGATTTTTCAGCCATTTAAGAGAACCAAATCTGATCTATGGTCATAAACGTTTTGATGGAAACTTAGCCTAATCGAAGACGGTCAACCTGTCTGCAGAACAAAAAGTCGCTGCAATAGAAACACTTCAAATCAGTGTTGTAGCTATAGCGAAAGCAACTTTGACCCCAATACCAAAACTACGTTTGGGAAATAATTGGGCACAAAATGTTGTTTGAGTTGAAATATTTTGTTGCTCACTTAAAAAATAGACGTGAAGCTTCTGCGAAGAAAAGTTTGCAGCAAGTGGCCTTGAGCCAAAGACGAACAAACAACTTCAAACCAAACTATTATTAAGAGTAACGTTAACATTTTAAGTGATAGTAATGTATAATCATTTTACACTTATTACACAGATTTCTTTTTTTAACCACATTATTACGGGGACATATTGAATTGAGATTAATGTTTTAAATCTTATCCGTTTATTCCATTTTGTACAGCATACAAAACAATCGTCCAGACAACATGATCACAAAAATATTATCAAACAATAAATCAACTCGGATTTCATTTTCAGTACAATCAAAAACGGTAGATGCAAGACAGCAAGTTGTATTTGAATGAAATGAGTGCGTGTCCGTTGTGATACATGGATGTGCGCTGTGTAATAACGTTGCTATTGACGACGGGCATTATTAAGAGGGAAATGGGACGAAATAGAATCTTGCTTAAAAACTGCATAGAGCTGCTTATTTATTTGTTGTTTGTTGATTTTCAAATATAAATCTTGTTGAAATGTTTTCTGTGTGAGCATCAGTTCTTTTTGAACACTTTCATCTCTCATCGTGATTGATAATCACGATAATTTTGGACACTATAATCGTGATATGAAATTTTCCCATCCCTACATTGCAATCACTGGAATTTCTGCCTCGGAAAATGGTTCCACGAATTATCAGTTTTGTGAAACATATTTGTCCTTTGATTTGACTCATCAGATAAGATTTTTAAGTTAAAAATGTAGAGATTCATGAATGACAACTACTTCACCAAATGGTCAACCACATAGTTTCATAACACAAAGAAAACCCCCTGACCTCTTGTTCATTTATGTGATGCTAAAAATATCAAAGTAAATGGGTTTTTGAGATCTGAGCATGAGCAAATGGAAAGGAGAGAAGAGACGTTATAAATTGTCAAAAGTGTCTCAGTAGGAAAGTCCCTGAGGTTTTACTTCTGTTCCTTGCAGAAATTGTGGCGCAGTGTTTTCACAAGAGACAAAAGCCAAGCAAACACGGCTGCAGGGCTTGCCACGTTGATAAGGTGAGGTCAATGCAAGCTCATAATCGACTTCAACAGCTTATGGCGCTTGCCCTCTGGGAATTTCCACATATCAACAAAAGCAGCTCGGCGGAGCAAGTAATAATCTGCTGATATCTGGACTGTGGCATGGGACCACCATCGCCAGAGGCTTTACGAAATGGTTTCCAAACAAATTCCCTCTAAAAAAGAGAAGTGCTCAAAGTAATTTATCTATACTTTATGAGGCCTTTGTCTACATCTTTTAAATCATCTGGAAATGCATTTCAGCTTAACTACATTTTATTTTATTTTTATTTTTTCAGTTGCGGTTGGAATATCTGTAGTTACGGTTACCCTGACTGGCATGGTTTCTATGTGTGTGCACACTTCTTCATATATTCAAAGCTCCGTAGTCTCCAAGCAAAGTAAATGAATGCATTTGCAAATAACTCAAAGTGAACCTAAATGACATGTCAACATTTGTAATGACCACTGATGTGTGTCAAATCAGCTTTGTTGTCCATGACCCATTAACTTGCTTCTATTCAGCAGTGTTGATGTCATTTAGAAGGATTATATTGAAATACACTTAACAGTCTTGTGAAAACGTTTATAATTGTAACTAAAACGTATAATGACTGTGAAGGAATCGCTCAAACTGAGCATTGATTGTTCAGTAAAATATGTTGCCCCCTAAGTGCAGGAATTCAACAATCCCACCTGGCAAACAGTAAGCAAAGGCATGTGTATCAGAGGACACATCACTGTGATGGATCATGAACTGTTTGCAGTGTGACATGGGGAGTATACATCATGTTGTCATGTGTTTTGATCGCTCTAGCCAGAACTCAAGTGTGTGACAAGGGAAAAAGCACAAGACCTTATAAAATCATTATTTTTACCCTTCTATATATCTCATGAATTAATTTGCCCTCTATGTTTTGACACAGCAGTCTGTAGGCATTAGGATCAAACCCAGTGCTGCAACACTTTTAGCTGAGACAATGTTGAAATGTTGACAGCAGCTCCACTGAAACAGTAGTTTTGGTGAGGGCATGGTTCTTTTTTTTTTTTAAAGTAGCGATTCGTTTTGAAAAAGTATCGATTCATTTTTGAAAACTATCGAGTCTTTGAAAAAGTAGCAATTTTTTTGAAAAAGTATCGATTCATTTTTTTTATAAAGTAGTGATGCATTTTTGAAAAAGTATTGATTCACTTTTGATAAAGTAACAATTCTTTTTTGAACAAATATCGATTCTTTTCGAAAACGTATCGGTTCACTTTTGAAAAAGTATCGATTCTTTTTTGAAAAAGTATTGATTCTTTTCGAAAAAAGTAGCAATTTATTTTTGAAAAAGTAACAATTCATTTTTTAAAAAGTAGCGATTCATTTTAAAAAAGTATTGTTTAATTTTTGAAAAAGTAGCAACCTTTTTTTTTTAAAGTATTGATTGTTTTCGAAAAAGTATCGATTCATTTTTGAAAAAGTAGCGATTTAACTGAATTTGTAAATCATCTGTTTAATTCTAGGGTAATTGACAAACGTGCTGCTAACTTCTCCAAAAAATTATGGGTCAGATAATTATTGGAATTGGCTCAGATTTTTTCTCTAAACCAGTTCAGCAGGAAAATTCTGCCCTGCAGCCGATTCAATTGATTGAAAGATTCTAAATCACACTTTAGACATTCTCAAAGACTATTTTTAGTCAAGATTTTAGATATTTTTTTGTTTGAAACTGTGATTTTTGGGTTTTTTTAGTGTTAAGTTTTTGCATTATCTTTTACTACAGTGAAAAACAGAGAAAGACATTTTGTAGTGTCTATTTGCACTCTTTTAGAGTGTCACTCCTTCACTGCTGTGCTTTTTTTCTCTTCATCATGGCTTTTTTTTAATTTTTTTTTTTTTTTTTGTATTTCCCATTCATTTTGAAGTCCCAGAGTTTTGTACCATTCTGGTGAAGTAATGATTTTTATGAATTCAAACATTTGTTTTTAGGTCTAAGATGACAGAACAACACGAGATGGTTCAAATTAATAATAAAAAAACAATATTTTTAATTTAAAAACATTTGTATATTAACTGGATTGAAAGTATTCATCATATTGGATGCCCCTGAACTACAGAACCATTAACCCCTGCGTGTTGTTGTATGAACCCCTGCGTGTTCATTAAAATTGTACTGAAATAATAGAAAACAATCCAGACGCCGGACAAGTAAACTACTGTCAGTAGGATTTTAATTAGCGACAGATAAAGACATGTTAATGCGTGATGCTTACGTGTGTGAGTGTTGGTTCATGTGGTGTTGCTGCATATGAGAATGATCCTTAATGATGGACAGCTGGTGAAAATCTCACTGAATCTTATTACAAGGTTCTTCTCACTTCAGACATGCAGCAGAGCAATAAACCTCAGGAAAAAGTGAAGATTTTCACATGCAGCTCTCCTAAATGTGTTATAAAATATTCCATTCAGGAAACTTTGCTATGGCTTTAGAAGATAACAGTGTGCCTTCAAATTTAGCCAGTGTGTTGGAACACACACCGAGCTCTTTTTCAATTTTTATCTTCTTCTCACAGAAAAGTGCATTGCTGGTAAGAAGGTGTGAGCAAAAAATTCGTGAAATTACCTGTCAGTGTCATGTTTGAAGTTCAGCTTTTATGTAAATCACTGGAGTGTCCTTGACTACAGAGAGATTTTAACAGCCTATTTTTAGCAGCTGTCACCACAAGCCAGAGAAGGTTTTCCCTCATGTGCTGCTGTTTAGAAGTGCTCTCCAACAATGAAGGTTCTAGACCCTTCCAGAGCTGAGATATTGAGATCCCACGTAGCATTTATGCCATTATAAATATCTCAATATCTCAGCTCTGGAAGGGTCTAGCCTCCATTTTGGCACTCAGGTCAAAGCCTCATGGCCCTCTATCAGAATCTAGAGTTTCATGAAGTGCAAAAAAAGTTTCTCTGATCTTCTTGAAACTCTGGATTCTGATAGAGGTCCATGAGACTTAGACCTGAGTGTAAAAATGGAGGCTCTAGACCCTTCCAGAGCTGAGATATTGAGATATTTATAATGGCATAAATGCTACGTGGTATCTTGAACTGGCTTTTTAAATTTTATTATATTGTTGTCTGAGGTCAACTTATATCGTTCGCTTGGTGTTTGCATTCAAAAACATCAAAATGAACAAGTAATAGGCTATTTTGTACCCCGGTTGTGAGCCTACCTAAAAAACAGTCGGTTTTTATGGGCATGTCGCACTGAAGACTTGGAAGTTAACACCCACTGCTGCGAGTGGAGAACAGTTTTGCATATTATAATGAGTTTAACCCACCCGTTGGTGCACATGGGGGAAAATGTCCAATGTTGTAAAATGGCACCCATTCATTCACCCATACATGTTCAACCCAGAGTCCGTGTGTTGCACAATATTCCTGTCAGATCCAATATAGATGGCAGCACCGTTCTTTACTCTTAATCGGTCTGCAAATCCAGTCTTGTTTACAAAACAATCCTGAGTGAAATGAAGCGAACAGACGACGATGTTTTACCCTCATCAGCTGGAACGTCATTAAAAATAAAGTTTATCCATGCAGTCCTATTGGAATCCACAGGAAGCTTATGCAGCGACTGTCTTGCACAACCAGGCACTGCACAATATTCTGTATTGCTCGGTAGCGATCCAGTTTGTCATCACGAGGTAAGCATGTACATGTATGATACTTAGCTATGCGTGTAATGCACGAATCGGTGGGCGGGGCAAAACCTGCCGTGGTGAAGCAGGCGATGATCATCTTCTGTGGGGGTGGTGTTTTATCCTCTTTGTCGTCATAGTTCCCCACTTTTAAAAACGAGTCGTTTTCAGAGGCTGTGTTAAATAAAAGCTTTTATTGGACTAACAAGGACGTTTTCAGTTCTGAAACTTACAGGATATTCTTATAATATGATGACCTGTTCGATGTCAAAAGCTCAAGGAAAATTTGATTTCTCAGTTCATCACCCCTTTAATTAAAATGTCCAAAAAATACAAATAAAAGTAACCATCACAAACAAATGCATATCAACAACACATGAAACAAAGCTTTATTCAAACTACAAGCATGTATTTACAGGCGCTGAACACCACATCCTACTGCAAGCGCTTCACAATCTGAGGCAATAAGGTCAGATGGAGCGATAGAGGTTCTCGTAAGGGCAGGTGGAGAGATGGAGGGACTCATAAGGGCAGAGGGAGAGATGAAGGGTCTCATCCATGGGACCACTTCCAGGACTCAGCTCTGGGCTCCTCATCTTCAGTGCTCACACCAGTCTGCAGACATTTAAGATCCTACAAAAATGCACAAACATTACACAAAAGCAGTCGTTTTAACAGCACAATGTCATTTGATTTATGTATTTAAAATAACCTTACTTTATATTTGAATAAATTCCCTAAAACCTTTTTTTCCCAAACAAATACTGCCACCATCTTTCCTTGCAGGTCCTGCTCCACCACAAAAGCTCTGCACTCTGCAGCAAATGCACAGAAATCAGGAATCAGAAAAGTGTTGTAATTGCTCCATTTGAAATTACAATCATTCAAATAAACTACAACTTAAGATTTAATAGATGTTGTTATCCATTTCTGTAGTCCACTCACTCAAATCCTTTGATGACATGATTCAGCATCATGAGCCTCTCTCCACTGGATAAACCAGGCCGTTCTCATCCTTCAACGTCATATAGAACGCTATTATGCAAAAACGGTGCTGTACTACGCACATGGCACACTTTATCGTTAATATAACACGCGAACCCAAGACGTTATAAATCCTTTAGTGTGAATATGACACGCACACCCTACCTCATACCTAAACTTAGCCCTCACAGCGCGTGTTATATTAACGATAACGGGTGCCATGAGCGTAGTATAGTGTTCTCCTGTCCCTGTAACATACAGACAAGATTCACATTACGAGCTCAACACTGCATTTACATGCTGAGATTTTTGTGTTAACTCACTTTTAATCCAACTTAAATGTTCCTCAATATATCAACACTAAAAGGGACAAATTAAATATATGTCATGTTTAGTTACTTTATAGATTTGTTTATTTGCCTTATTTTCAGCACATTTGTCTAATGTTAACAGTGTTGACAACAGTGATTTATCCTACATAATGGCACAGCACACATAACCTTACACTCAGATGAATTTTTCATGTTGTGATGTGCTCATCTCCAATACTTATACAATATTTTCCTTCCTGATGTAAAAGACATATTAAATAAAGGTGTACTGTTATGTAAATCCACTTTAGAAACGTAGCGTTACATGTACTTACTGGAGCTCCCTTATTAACTAGCTATACATAATAATACATGTGTTTACAGCAAAATCACAACTATACAATATTGTCTAACTCCTTTATACCTTCAACAGTTAAAACGTTTACTCTATAGTAGTTTAACACATACGAGTTAAACACAAGGAACCGTGTTTACTCACATTTGAAAACCTCTGCGCCGCCCAAAAATATCAGAGTGCGAAAAAATAAATTTTTTTGGGTGCGAAAAAATAAGTTTCTCCAATCTTCTTGAAACTTTGGATTCTGAGAGAGGGCCATGGGACTTAGACCTGAGTGCAAAATTGGAGGCTCTAGACCTTTCCAGAGCTGAGATATTGAGACATTTATAAATTCATAAATGCTACGTGGGATCTCAATATCTCAACTCTGGAACAGTCTAGAGCCTCCATTTTTGCACTCAGGTCTAGATCCCATGGCCCTCTATCAGAATCCAGAGTTTCAAGAAGATCAGAGAAATTCAAAATAGAGCCTCTAGACCCTTCCAGAGCTGAGATATTGAGATATAATGCCATAAATGCTACGTGGGAACTCAACATCTCAGCTCTGGAAGGGTCTACTGTAGAGCCTCCATTTTTGCACTCAGGTCTAAATCCCATGGCCCTCTATCATAATCCAGAGTTTCAAGAAGATCAGAAAAAGTCAAAATTTCGACCCCGAAAAAAAAAACGACAGTGGTACCCCTTTCATTTGTATTTTTTCGGGCGAAAAATTAAGTTTCTCCAATCTTCTAAAAACTCTGGTCTAAGTCTCATGGCCCTCTATCAGAATCCAGAGTTTTGAGAAGATTGGAGAAACTTAATTTTTCGCCCGAAAAAAAAAAACGAAAGGGGTACCACTGTCGTTTTTTTTTTCGGGTCGAATTTTTGAGTTTCGATATCTCAGCTCTGGAAGGGTCTAGAGCCTCCATTTTTGCACTCAGGTCTAAGTCTCATGGCCCTCTATCAGAATCCAGAGTTTTGAGAAGATTGGAGAAACGTAATTTTTCACCCGAAAAAAAAAAACGAAAGGGGTACCACTGTCGTTTTTTTTTTCGGGTCGAATTTTTGAGTTTCGATATCTCAGCTCTGGAAGGGTCTAGAGCCTCCATTTTTGCACTCAGGTCTAAGTCTCATGGCCCTCTATCAGAATCCAGAGTTTTGAGAAGATTGGAGAAACGTAATTTTTCGCCCGAAAAAAAAAAACGAAAGGGGTACCACTGTCGTTTTTTTTTTCGGGTCGAATTTTTGAGTTTCGATATCTCAGGTCTGGAAGGGTCTAGAGCCTCCATTTTTGCACTCAGGTCTAAGTCTCATGGCCCTCTATCAGAATCCAGAGTTTTGAGAAGATTGGAGAAACGTAATTTTTCGCCCGAAAAAAAAAAAACGAAAGGGGTACCACTGTCGTTTTTTTTTTCGGGTCGAATTTTTGAGTTTCAATATCTCAGCTCTGGAAGGGTCTAGAGCCTCCATTTTTGCACTCAGGTCTAAGTCTCATGGCCCTCTATCAGAATCCAGAGTTTTGAGAAGATTGGAGAAACGTATTTTTTCGCCCGAAAAAAAAAAAAACGAAAGGGGTACCACTGTCGTTTTTTTTTCGGGTCGAATTTTTGAGTTTCGATATCTCAGCTCTGGAAGGGTCTAGAGCCTCAATTTTTGCACTCAGGTCTAAGTCTCATGGCCCTCTATCAGAATCCAGAGTTTTGAGAAGATTGGAGAAACATAATTTTTCACCCGAAAAAAAAAAAAACGAAAGGGGTACCACTGTCGTTTTTTTTTTCAGGTCGAATTTTTGAGTTTCGATATCTCAGCTCTGGAAGGGTCTAGAGCCTCCATTTTTGCACTCAGGTCTAAGTCTCATGGCCCGTTATCAGAATCCAGAGTTTTGAGAAGATTGGAGAAACGTAATTTTTCGCCCGAAAAAAAAAAACGAAAGGGGTAACACTGTCGTTTTTTTTTTCGGGTCGAATTTTTGAGTTTCAATATCTCAGCTCTGGAAGGGTCTAGAGCCTCCATTTTTGCACTCAGGTCTAAGTCTCATGGCCCTCTATCAGAATCCAGAGTTTTGAGAAGATTGGAGAAACTTATTTTTTCGCACGGAAAAAAAAAACGAAAGGGGTACCACTGTCGTTTTTTTTTTCGGGTCGAATTTTTGAGTTTCGATATCTCAGCTCTGGAAGGGTCTAGAGCCTCCATTTTTGCACTCAGGTCTAAGTCTCATGGCCCTCTATCAGAATCCAGAGTTTTGAGAAGATTGGAGAAACGTAATTTTTCGCTCGAAAAAAAAAACGAAAGGGGTACCACTGTCGTTTTTTTTTCGGGTCGAATTTTTGAATTTCGATATCTCAGCTCTAGAAGGGTCTAGAGCCTCCATTTTTGCACTCAGGTCAAAGTCTTGTGGCCCTCTATAAGAATCCAGAGTTTTGAAAAGATTGGAGAAACTTAAGTTTTCGCCCAAAAACGAAAAAAAAAACCGAAAGGGGTAACACTGTCGTTTTTTTTTTCGGGTCGAAATTTTGAATTTCGATATCTCAGCTCTAGAAGGGTCTAGAGCCTCCATTTTTGCACTCAGGTCAAAGTCTTGTGGCCCTCTATAAGAATCCAGAGTTTTGAAAAGATTGGAGAAACTTAATTTTTCGCCCAAAAACGAAAAAAAACGAAAGGGGTAACACTGTCGTTTTTTTTTTCGGTCGAAATTTTGAATTTTGATATCTCAGCTCTGGAAGGGTCTAGAGCCTCCATTTTTGCACTCAGGTCAAAGTCTCACAGCCCTCTATCATAATCCAGAGTTTTGAGAAGATTGGAGAAACTTAATTTTTCGCCCGAAAACGAAAAAAAACGAAAGGGGTAACACTGTCGTTTTTTTTTTCGGGTCAAAATTTTGAATTTCGATATCTCAGCTCTGGAAGGGTCTAGAGCCTCCATTTTTGCACTCAGGTCAAAGTCTCGTGGCCCTCTATAAGAATCCAGAGTTTTGAAAAGATTGGAGAAACTTAATTTTTCGCCCGAAAATGAAAAAAAACAAAAGGGGTAACACTGTCGTTTTTTTTTTCGGGTCGAAATTTTGAAATTCGATATCTCAGCTCTGGAAGGGTCTTGAGCCTCCATTTTTGCACTCAGGTCAAAGTCTCACAGCCCTCTATCATAATCCAGAGTTTTGAGAAGATTGTAGAAACTTAATTTTTCGCCCAAAAATGAAAAAAAACAAAAGGGGTAACACTGTCGTTTTTTTTTCGGGTCGAAATTTTGAAATTCGATATCTCAGCTCTGGAAGGGTCTAGAGCCTCCATTTTTGCACTCAGGTCAAAGTCTCACAGCCCTCTATCATAATCCAGAGTTTTGAGAAGATTGGAGAAACTTAATTTTTCGCCCAAAAATGGAAAAAAACAAAAGGGGTAACACTGTCGTTTTTTTTCGGGTCGAAATTTTGAAATTCGATATCTCAGCTCTGGAAGGGTCTAGAGCCTCCATTTTTGAACTCAGGTCAAAGTCTCACAGCCCTCTATCATAATCCAGAGTTTTGAGAAGATTGGAGAAACTTAATTTTTCGCCCGAAAACGAAAAAAAACGAAAGGGGTAACACTGTCGTTTTTTTTTACGGGTCAAAATTTTGAATTTCGATATCTCAGCTCTGGAAGGGTCTAGAGCCTCCATTTTTGCACTCAGGTCAAAGTCTCGTGGCCCTCTATAAGAATCCAGAGTTTTGAAAAGATTGGAGAAACTTAATTTTTCGCCCGAAAATGAAAAAAAACAAAAGGGGTAACACTGTCGTTTTTTTTTTTCGGGTCGAAATGTTGAAATTCGATATCTCAGCTCTGGAAGGGTCTAGAGCCTCCATTTTTGCACTCAGGTCAAAGTCTCACAGCCCTCTATCATAATCCAGAGTTTTGAGAAGATTGGAGAAACTTAATTTTTCGCCCAAAAATGAAAAAAAACAAAAGGGGTAACACTGTCGTTTTTTTTTCGGGTCGAAATTTTGAAATTCGATATCTCAGCTCTGGAAGGGTCTAGAGCCTCCATTTTTGCACTCAGGTCAAAGTCTCACAGCCCTCTATCATAATCCAGAGTTTTGAGAAGATTGGAGAAACTTAATTTTTCGCCCAAAAACGGAAAAAAACAAAAGGGGTAACACTGTCGTTTTTTTTTTCGGGTCGAAATTTTGAAATTCGATATCTCAGCTCTGGAAGGGTCTAGAGCCTCCATTTTTGAACTCAGGTCAAAGTCTCACAGCCCTCTATCATAATCCAGAGTTTTGAGAAGATTGGAGAAACTTATTTTTTTGCCCAAAACTAAAAAAAACAAAAGGGGTAACACTGTCGTTTTTTTTTCGGGTCGAAATTTTGAAATTCGATATCTCAGCTCTGGAAGGGTCTAGAGCCTCCATTTTTGCACTCAAGTCAAAGTCTCACAGCCCTCTATCATAATCCAGAGTTTTGAGAAGATTGGAGAAACTTAATTTTTCGCCCAAAAATGAAAAAAAAAACAAAAGGGGTAACACTGTCGGTTTTTTTTTCGTGTCGATATTTTGAAATTCGATATCTCAGCTCTGGAAGGGTCTAGAGCCTCCATTTTTGAACTCAGGTCAAAGTCTCACAGCCCTCTATCATAATCCAGAGTTTTGAGAAGATTGGAGAAACTTAATTTTTCGCCCGAAAATGAAAAAAAAACAAAAGGGGTAACACTGTCCTTTTTTTTTTTGGGTCGAAATTTTGAATTTTGATATCTCAGCTCTGGAAGGGTCTAGAGCCTCCATTTTTGCACTCAGGTCAAAGTCTCACAGCCCTCTATCATAATCCAGAGTTTTGAGAAGATTGGAGAAACTTAATTTATCGCCCAAAAACGAAAAAACAAAACAAAAGGGGTAACACTGTCGTTTTTTTTTCGGGTCGAAATTTTGAAATTCGATATCTCAGCTCTGGAAGGGTCTAGAGCCTCCATTTTTGCACTCAGGTCAAAGTCTCACAGCCCTCTATCATAATCCAGAGTTTTGAGAAGATTGGAGAAACTTATTTTTTCGCCCAAAAACTAAAAAAAACGAAAGGGGTAACACTGTTGTTTTTTTTTTCGGGTCGAAATTTTGAAATTCGATATCTCAGCTCTGGAAGGGTCTAGAGCCTCCATTTTTGCACTCAGGTCAAAGTCTCACAGCCCTCTATCATAATCCAGAGTTTTGAGATGATTGGAGAAGCTTAATTTTTCGCCCAAAAATGAAAAAAAACAAAAGGGGTAACACTGTCGTTTTTTTTTCGGGTCGAAATTTTTAAATTCGATATCTCAGCTCTGGAAGGGTCTAGAGCCTCCATTTTTGCACTCAGGTCAAAGTCTCACAGCCCTCTATCATAATCCAGAGTTTTGAGAAGATTGGAGAAACTTATTTTTTCGCCCAAAAACGAAAAAAAACAAAAGGGGTAACACTGTCGTTTTTTTTTCGGGTCGAAATTTTGAAATTCGATATCTCAGCTCTGGAAGGGTCTAGAGCCTCCATTTTTGCACTCAGGTCAAAGTCTCACACCCCTCTATCATAATCCAGAGTTTTGAGAAGATTGGAGAAACTTAATTTTTCGTCCGAAAATGAAAAAAAAACAAAAGGGGTAACACTGTCGTTTTTTTTTTCGGGTCGAAATTTTGAAATTCGATATCTCAGCTCTGGAAGGGTCTAGAGCCTCCATTTTTGCACTCAGGTCAATCTCTCACAGCCCTCTATCATAATCCAGAGTTTTGAGAAGATTGGAGAAACTTAATTTTTCGCCCAAAAATGAAAAAAAACAAAAGGGGTAACACTGTCGTTTTTTTTTTTCGGGTCGAAATTTTGAAATTCGATATCTCAGCTCTGGAAGGGTCTAGAGCCTCCATTTTTGCACTCAGGTCAAAGTCTCACAGCCCTCTATCATAATCCAGAGTTTTGAGAAGATTGGAGAAACTTAATTTTTCGCCCAAAAATGAAAAAAAACAAAAGGGGTAACACTGTCGTTTTTTTTTCGGGTCGAAATTTTGAAATTCGATATCTCAGCTCTGGAAGGGTCTAGAGCCTCCATTTTTGCACTCAGGTCAAAGTCTCACACCCCTCTATCATAATCCAGAGTTTTGAGAAGATTGGAGAAACTTAATTTTTCGTCCGAAAATGAAAAAAAAACAAAAGGGGTAACACTGTCGTTTTTTTTTTCGGGTCGAAATTTTGAAATTCGATATCTCAGCTCTGGAAGGGTCTAGAGCCTCCATTTTTGCACTCAGGTCAATCTCTCACAGCCCTCTATCATAATCCAGAGTTTTGAGAAGATTGGAGAAACTTAATTTTTCGCCCAAAAATGAAAAAAAACAAAAGGGGTAACACTGTCGTTTTTTTTTTCGGGTCGAAATTTTGAAATTCGATATCTCAGCTCTGGAAGGGTCTAGAGCCTCCATTTTTGCACTCAGGTCAAAGTCTCACAGCCCTCTATCATAATCCAGAGTTTTGAGAAGATTGGAGAAACTTAATTTTTCGCCCAAAAATGAAAAAAAACAAAAGGGGTAACACTGTCGTTTTTTTTTCGGGTCGAAATTTTGAAATTCGATATCTCAGCTCTGGAAGGGTCTAGAGCCTCCATTTTTGCACTCAGGTCAAAGTCTCACAGCCCTCTATCATAATCCAGAGTTTTGAGAAGATTGGAGAAACTTAATTTTTCGCCCAAAAATGAAAAAAAACAAAAGGGGTAACACTGTCGTTTTTTTTTCGGTTCGAAATTTTGAAATTCGATATCTCAGCTCTGGAAGGGTCTAGAGCCTCCATTTTTGCACTCAGGTCAAAGTCTCACAGCCCTCTATCATAATCCAGAGTTTTGAGAAGATTGGAGAAACTTTTTTTTCGCCCAAAAACGAAAAAAAACAAAAGGGGTAACACTGTCGTTTTTTTTTCAGGTCGAAATTTTGAAATTCGATATCTCAGCTCTGGAAGGGTCTAGAGCCTCCATTTTTGCACTCAGGTCAATCTCTCACAGCCCTCTATCATAATCCAGAGTTTTGAGAAGATTGGAGAAACTTAATTTTTCGCCCGAAAATGAAAAAAAACAAAAGGGGTAACACTGTCGTTTTTTTTTTCGGGTCGAAATTTTAAAATTCGATATCTCAGCTCTGGAAGGGTCTAGAGCCTCCATTTTTGCACTCAGGTCAAAGTCTCACAGCCCTCTATCATAATCCAGAGTTTTGAGAAGATTGGAGAAACTTAATTTTTCGCCCAAAAATGAAAAAAAACAAAAGGGGTAACACTGTCGTTTTTTTTTTCGGGTCGAAATTTTGAAATTCGATATCTCAGCTCTGGAAGGGTCTAGAGCCTCCATTTTTGCACTCAGGTCAAAGTCTCACAGCCCTCTATCATAATCCAGAGTTTTGAGAAGATTGGAGAAACTTAATTTTTCGCCCAAAAATGAAAAAAAACAAAAGGGGTAACACTGTCGTTTTTTTTTCGGGTCGAAATTTTTAAATTCGATATCTCAGCTCTGGAAGGGTCTAGAGCCTCCATTTTTGAACTCAGGTCAAAGTCTCACAGCCCTCTATCATAATCCAGAGTTTTGAGAAGATTGGAGAAAATAATTTTTTTGCCCAAAAACTAAAAAAAACAAAAGGGGTAACACTGTCGTTTTTTTTTTCGGGTCGAAATTTTGAAATTCGATATCTCAGCTCTGGAAGGGTCTAGAGCCTCCATTTTTGCACTCAGGTCAAAGTCTCACAGCCCTCTATCATAATCCAGAGTTTTGAGAAGATTGGAGAAACTTAATTTTTCGCCCAAAAATGAAAAAAAACAAAAGGGGTAACACTGTCGTTTTTTTTTCGGTTCGAAATTTTGAAATTCGATATCTCAGCTCTGGAAGGGTCTAGAGCCTCCATTTTTGCACTCAGGTCAAAGTCTCACAGCCCTCTATCATAATCCAGAGTTTTGAGAAGATTGGAGAAACTTTTTTTTCGCCCAAAAACGAAAAAAAACAAAAGGGGTAACACTGTCGTTTTTTTTTCAGGTCGAAATTTTGAAATTCGATATCTCAGCTCTGGAAGGGTCTAGAGCCTCCATTTTTGCACTCAGGTCAAAGTCTCACAGCCCTCTATCATAATCCAGAGTTTTGAGAAGATTGGAGAAACTTATTTTTTTGCCCAAAAACTAAAAAAAACGAAAGGGGTAACACTGTCGTTTTTTTTTCGGGTCGAAATTTTTAAATTCGATATCTCAGCTCTGGAAGGGTCTAGAGCCTCCATTTTTGAACTCAGGTCAAAGTCTCATAGCCCTCTATTATAATCCAGAGTTTTGAGAAGATTGGAGAAACTTATTTTTTTGCCCAAAAACTAAAAAAAACAAAAGGGGTAACACTGTCGTTTTTTTTTTCGGGTCGAAATTTTGAAATTCGATATCTCAGCTCTGGAAGGGTCTAGAGCCTCCATTTTTGCACTCAGGTCAAAGTCTCACAGCCCTCTATCATAATCCAGAGTTTTGAGAAGATTGGAGAAACTTAATTTTTCGCCCAAAAATAAAAAAAACAAAAGGGGTAACACTGTCGTTTTTTTTTCGGGTCGAAATTTTGAAATTCGATATCTCAGCTCTGGAAGGGTCTAGAGCCTCCATTTTTGAACTCAGGTCAAAGTCTCACAGCCCTCTATCATAATCCAGAGTTTTGAGAAGATTGGAGAAACTTAATTTTTCGCCCAAAAATGAAAAAAAAAACAAAAGGGGTAACACTGTCGTTTTTTTTTCGGGTCGAAATTTTTAAATTCGATATCTCAGCTCTGGAAGGGTCTAGAGCCTCCATTTTTGAACTCAGGTCAAAGTCTCATAGCCCTCTATTATAATCCAGAGTTTTGAGAAGATTGGAGAAACTTATTTTTTTGCCCAAAAACTAAAAAAACAAAAGGGGTAACACTGTCGTTTTTTTTTCGGGTCGAAATTTTGAAATTCGATATCTCAGCTCTGGAAGGGTCTAGAGCCTCCATTTTTGCACTCAGGTCAAAGTCTCACAGCCCTCTATCATAATCCAGAGTTTTGAGAAGATTGGAGGAGCTTAATTTTTCGCCCAAAAATGAAAAAAAACAAAAGGGGTAACACTGTCGTTTTTTTTTCGGGTCGAAATTTTTAAATTCGATATCTCAGCTCTGGAAGGGTCTAGAGCCTCCATTTTTGAACTCAGGTCAAAGTCTCATAGCCCTCTATTATAATCCAGAGTTTTGAGAAGATTGGAGAAACTTATTTTTTTGCCCAAAAACTAAAAAAACAAAAGGGGTAACACTGTCGTTTTTTTTTTCGGGTCGAAATTTTGAAATTCGATATCTCAGCTCTGGAAGGGTCTAGAGCCTCCATTTTTGCACTCAGGTCAAAGTCTCACAGCCCTCTATCATAATCCAGAGTTTTGAGAAGATTGGAGAAACTTAATTTTTCGCCCAAAAATGAAAAAAAACAAAAGGGGTAACACTGTCGTTTTTTTTTTCGGGTCGAAATTTTGAAATTCGATATCTCAGCTCTGGAAGGGTCTAGAGCCTCCATTTTTGAACTCAGGTCAAAGTCTCACAGCCCTCTATCATAATCCAGAGTTTTGAGAAGATTGGAGAAACTTATTTTTTTGCCCAAAAACTAAAAAAAACAAAAGGGGTAACACTGTCGTTTTTTTTTTCGGGTCGAAATTTTGAAATTCGATATCTCAGCTCTGGAAGGGTCTAGAGCCTCCATTTTTGCACTCAGGTCAAAGTCTCACAGCCCTCTATCATAATCCAGAGTTTTGAGAAGATTGGAGAAACTTAATTTTTCGCCCAAAAATGAAAAAAAACAAAAGGGGTAACACTGTCGTTTTTTTTTCGGGTCGAAATTTTGAAATTCGATATCTCAGCTCTGGAAGGGTCTAGAGCCTCCATTTTTGCACTCAGGTCAAAGTCTCACAGCCCTCTATCATAATCCAGAGTTTTGAGAAGATTGGAGAAACTTATTTTTTCGCCCAAAAACGAAAAAAAACAAAAGGGGTAACACTGTCGTTTTTTTTTCGGGTCGAAATTTTGAAATTCGATATCTCAGCTCTGGAAGGGTCTAGAGCCTCCATTTTTGCACTCAGGTCAAAGTCTCACACCCCTCTATCATAATCCAGAGTTTTGAGAAGATTGGAGAAACTTAATTTTTCGTCCGAAAATGAAAAAAAAACAAAAGGGGTAACACTGTCGTTTTTTTTTTCGGGTCGAAATTTTGAAATTCGATATCTCAGCTCTGGAAGGGTCTAGAGCCTCCATTTTTGCACTCAGGTCAATCTCTCACAGCCCTCTATCATAATCCAGAGTTTTGAGAAGATTGGAGAAACTTAATTTTTCGCCCAAAAATGAAAAAAACGAAAGGGGTAACACTGTCGTTTTTTTTTTCGGGTCGAAATTTTGAAATTCGATATCTCAGCTCTGGAAGGGTCTAGAGCCTCCATTTTTGCACTCAGGTCAAAGTCTCACAGCCCTCTATCATAATCCAGAGTTTTGAGAAGATTGGAGAAACTTAATTTTTTGCCCAAAAAGAAAAAAAACAAAAGGGGTAACACTGTCGTTTTTTTTTTCGGGTCGATATTTTGAAATTATATATCTTAGCTCTGGAAGGGTCTAGAGCCTCCATTTTTGCACTCAGGTCAAAGTCTCACAGCCCTCTATCATAATCCAGAGTTTTGAGAAGATTGGAGAAACTTATTTTTTCGCCCAAAAACTAAAAAAAACGAAAGGGGTAACACTGTCGTTTTTTTTTTCGGGTCGAAATTTTGAAATTCGATATCTCAGCTCTGGAAGGGTCTAGAGCCTCCATTTTTGCACTCAGGTCAAAGTCTCACAGCCCTCTATCATAATCCAGAGTTTTGAGAAGATTGGACGAGCTTAATTTTTCGCCCAAAAACGAAAAAAAACGAAAGGGGTAACACTGTCGTTTTTTTTTCGGGTCGAAATTTTGAAATTCGATATCTCAGCTCTGGAAGGGTCTAGAGCCTCCATTTTTGCACTCAGGTCAAAGTCTCACAGCCCTCTATCATAATCCAGAGTTTTGAGAAGATTGGAGAAACTTAATTTTTCGCCAAAAAATGAAAAAAAACAAAAGGGGTAACACTGTCGTTTTTTTTTTCGGGTCGAAATTTTGAAATTCGATATCTCAGCTCTGGAAGGGTCTAGAGCCTCCATTTTTGCACTCAGGTCAAAGTCTCACAGCCCTCTATCATAATCCAGAGTTTTTATGAAGATTGGACAAAACTTAATTTTTCGCCCGAAAATGAAAAAAAACAAAAGGGGTAACACTGTCGTTTTTTTTTTCGGGTCGAAATTTTGAAATTCGATATCTCAGCTCTGGAAGGGTCTAGAGCCTCCATTTTTGCACTCAGGTCAAAGTCTCACAGCCCTCTATCATAATCCAGAGTTTTGAGAAGATTGGAGAAACTTAATTTTTCGCCCAAAAATGAAAAAAAACAAAAGGGGTAACACTGTCGTTTTTTTTTTCGGGTCGAAATTTTGAAATTCGATATCTCAGCTCTGGAAGGGTCTAGAGCCTCCATTTTTGCACTCAGGTCAAAGTCTCACAGCCCTCTATCATAATCCAGAGTTTTGAGAAGATTGGAGAAACTTAATTTTTCGCCCAAAAATGAAAAAAAACAAAAGGGGTAACACTGTCGTTTTTTTTTCGGGTCGAAATTTTTAAATTCGATATCTCAGCTCTGGAAGGGTCTAGAGCCTCCATTTTTGAACTCAGGTCAAAGTCTCACAGCCCTCTATCATAATCCAGAGTTTTGAGAAGATTGGAGAAAATTATTTTTTTGCCCAAAAACTAAAAAAAACAAAAGGGGTAACACTGTCGTTTTTTTTTTCGGGTCGAAATTTTGAAATTCGATATCTCAGCTCTGGAAGGGTCTAGAGCCTCCATTTTTGCACTCAGGTCAAAGTCTCACAGCCCTCTATCATAATCCAGAGTTTTGAGAAGATTGGAGAAACTTAATTTTTCGCCCAAAAATGAAAAAAAACAAAAGGGGTAACACTGTCGTTTTTTTTTCGGTTCGAAATTTTGAAATTCGATATCTCAGCTCTGGAAGGGTCTAGAGCCTCCATTTTTGCACTCAGGTCAAAGTCTCACAGCCCTCTATCATAATCCAGAGTTTTGAGAAGATTGGAGAAACTTTTTTTTCGCCCAAAAACGAAAAAAAACAAAAGGGGTAACACTGTCGTTTTTTTTTCAGGTCGAAATTTTGAAATTCGATATCTCAGCTCTGGAAGGGTCTAGAGCCTCCATTTTTGCACTCAGGTCAAAGTCTCACAGCCCTCTATCATAATCCAGAGTTTTGAGAAGATTGGAGAAACTTATTTTTTTGCCCAAAAACTAAAAAAAACGAAAGGGGTAACACTGTCGTTTTTTTTTCGGGTCGAAATTTTTAAATTCGATATCTCAGCTCTGGAAGGGTCTAGAGCCTCCATTTTTGAACTCAGGTCAAAGTCTCATAGCCCTCTATTATAATCCAGAGTTTTGAGAAGATTGGAGAAACTTATTTTTTTGCCCAAAAACTAAAAAAAACAAAAGGGGTAACACTGTCGTTTTTTTTTTCGGGTCGAAATTTTGAAATTCGATATCTCAGCTCTGGAAGGGTCTAGAGCCTCCATTTTTGCACTCAGGTCAAAGTCTCACAGCCCTCTATCATAATCCAGAGTTTTGAGAAGATTGGAGAAACTTAATTTTTCGCCCAAAAATAAAAAAAACAAAAGGGGTAACACTGTCGTTTTTTTTTCGGGTCGAAATTTTGAAATTCGATATCTCAGCTCTGGAAGGGTCTAGAGCCTCCATTTTTGAACTCAGGTCAAAGTCTCACAGCCCTCTATCATAATCCAGAGTTTTGAGAAGATTGGAGAAACTTAATTTTTCGCCCAAAAATGAAAAAAAAAACAAAAGGGGTAACACTGTCGTTTTTTTTTCGGGTCGAAATTTTTAAATTCGATATCTCAGCTCTGGAAGGGTCTAGAGCCTCCATTTTTGAACTCAGGTCAAAGTCTCATAGCCCTCTATTATAATCCAGAGTTTTGAGAAGATTGGAGAAACTTATTTTTTTGCCCAAAAACTAAAAAAACAAAAGGGGTAACACTGTCGTTTTTTTTTCGGGTCGAAATTTTGAAATTCGATATCTCAGCTCTGGAAGGGTCTAGAGCCTCCATTTTTGCACTCAGGTCAAAGTCTCACAGCCCTCTATCATAATCCAGAGTTTTGAGAAGATTGGAGGAGCTTAATTTTTCGCCCAAAAATGAAAAAAAACAAAAGGGGTAACACTGTCGTTTTTTTTTCGGGTCGAAATTTTTAAATTCGATATCTCAGCTCTGGAAGGGTCTAGAGCCTCCATTTTTGAACTCAGGTCAAAGTCTCATAGCCCTCTATTATAATCCAGAGTTTTGAGAAGATTGGAGAAACTTATTTTTTTGCCCAAAAACTAAAAAAACAAAAGGGGTAACACTGTCGTTTTTTTTTTCGGGTCGAAATTTTGAAATTCGATATCTCAGCTCTGGAAGGGTCTAGAGCCTCCATTTTTGCACTCAGGTCAAAGTCTCACAGCCCTCTATCATAATCCAGAGTTTTGAGAAGATTGGAGAAACTTAATTTTTCGCCCAAAAATGAAAAAAAACAAAAGGGGTAACACTGTCGTTTTTTTTTTCGGGTCGAAATTTTGAAATTCGATATCTCAGCTCTGGAAGGGTCTAGAGCCTCCATTTTTGAACTCAGGTCAAAGTCTCACAGCCCTCTATCATAATCCAGAGTTTTGAGAAGATTGGAGAAACTTATTTTTTTGCCCAAAAACTAAAAAAAACAAAAGGGGTAACACTGTCGTTTTTTTTTTCGGGTCGAAATTTTGAAATTCGATATCTCAGCTCTGGAAGGGTCTAGAGCCTCCATTTTTGCACTCAGGTCAAAGTCTCACAGCCCTCTATCATAATCCAGAGTTTTGAGAAGATTGGAGAAACTTAATTTTTCGCCCAAAAATGAAAAAAAACAAAAGGGGTAACACTGTCGTTTTTTTTTCGGGTCGAAATTTTGAAATTCGATATCTCAGCTCTGGAAGGGTCTAGAGCCTCCATTTTTGCACTCAGGTCAAAGTCTCACAGCCCTCTATCATAATCCAGAGTTTTGAGAAGATTGGAGAAACTTATTTTTTCGCCCAAAAACGAAAAAAAACAAAAGGGGTAACACTGTCGTTTTTTTTTCGGGTCGAAATTTTGAAATTCGATATCTCAGCTCTGGAAGGGTCTAGAGCCTCCATTTTTGCACTCAGGTCAAAGTCTCACACCCCTCTATCATAATCCAGAGTTTTGAGAAGATTGGAGAAACTTAATTTTTCGTCCGAAAATGAAAAAAAAACAAAAGGGGTAACACTGTCGTTTTTTTTTTCGGGTCGAAATTTTGAAATTCGATATCTCAGCTCTGGAAGGGTCTAGAGCCTCCATTTTTGCACTCAGGTCAATCTCTCACAGCCCTCTATCATAATCCAGAGTTTTGAGAAGATTGGAGAAACTTAATTTTTCGCCCAAAAATGAAAAAAACGAAAGGGGTAACACTGTCGTTTTTTTTTTCGGGTCGAAATTTTGAAATTCGATATCTCAGCTCTGGAAGGGTCTAGAGCCTCCATTTTTGCACTCAGGTCAAAGTCTCACAGCCCTCTATCATAATCCAGAGTTTTGAGAAGATTGGAGAAACTTAATTTTTTGCCCAAAAAGAAAAAAAACAAAAGGGGTAACACTGTCGTTTTTTTTTTCGGGTCGATATTTTGAAATTATATATCTTAGCTCTGGAAGGGTCTAGAGCCTCCATTTTTGCACTCAGGTCAAAGTCTCACAGCCCTCTATCATAATCCAGAGTTTTGAGAAGATTGGAGAAACTTATTTTTTCGCCCAAAAACGAAAAAAAACGAAAGGGGTAACACTGTCGTTTTTTTTTTCGGGTCGAAATTTTGAAATTCGATATCTCAGCTCTGGAAGGGTCTAGAGCCTCCATTTTTGCACTCAGGTCAAAGTCTCACAGCCCTCTATCATAATCCAGAGTTTTGAGAAGATTGGACGAGCTTAATTTTTCGCCCAAAAACGAAAAAAAACGAAAGGGGTAACACTGTCGTTTTTTTTTCGGGTCGAAATTTTGAAATTCGATATCTCAGCTCTGGAAGGGTCTAGAGCCTCCATTTTTGCACTCAGGTCAAAGTCTCACAGCCCTCTATCATAATCCAGAGTTTTGAGAAGATTGGAGAAACTTAATTTTTCGCCAAAAAATGAAAAAAAACAAAAGAGGTAACACTGTCGTTTTTTTTTTCGGGTCGAAATTTTGAAATTCGATATCTCAGCTCTGGAAGGGTCTAGAGCCTCCATTTTTGCACTCAGGTCAAAGTCTCACAGCCCTCTATCATAATCCAGAGTTTTGAGAAGATTGGAGAAACTTAATTTTTCGCCCGAAAATGAAAAAAAACAAAAGGGGTAACACTGTCGTTTTTTTTTTCGGGTCGAAATTTTGAAATTCGATATCTCAGCTCTGGAAGGGTCTAGAGCCTCCATTTTTGCACTCAGGTCAAAGTCTCACAGCCCTCTATCATAATCCAGAGTTTTGAGAAGATTGGAGAAACTTAATTTTTCGCCCAAAAATGAAAAAAAACAAAAGGGGTAACACTGTCGTTTTTTTTTTCGGGTCGAAATTTTGAAATTCTATATCTCAGCTCTGGAAGGGTCTAGAGCCTCCATTTTTGCACTCAGGTCAAAGTCTCACAGCCCTCTATCATAATCCAGAGTTTTGAGAAGATTGGAGAAACTTAATTTTTCGCCCAAAAATGAAAAAAAACAAAAGGGGTAACACTGTCGTTTTTTTTTCGGGTCGAAATTTTTAAATTCGATATCTCAGCTCTGGAAGGGTCTAGAGCCTCCATTTTTGAACTCAGGTCAAAGTCTCACAGCCCTCTATCATAATCCAGAGTTTTGAGAAGATTGGAGAAACTTAATTTTTCGCCCAAAAATGAAAAAAAAACAAAAGGGGTAACACTGTCGTTTTTTTTTCGGGTCGAAATTTTTAAATTCGATATCTCAGCTCTGGAAGGGTCTAGAGCCTCCATTTTTGAACTCAGGTCAAAGTCTCATAGCCCTCTATTATAATCCAGAGTTTTGAGAAGATTGGAGAAACTTATTTTTTTGCCCAAAAACTAAAAAAACAAAAGGGGTAACACTGTCGTTTTTTTTTCGGGTCGAAATTTTGAAATTCGATATCTCAGCTCTGGAAGGGTCTAGAGCCTCCATTTTTGCACTCAGGTCAAAGTCTCACAGCCCTCTATCATAATCCAGAGTTTTGAGAAGATTGGAGAAACTTAATTTTTCGCCCAAAAATGAAAAAAAAACAAAAGGGGTAACACTGTCGTTTTTTTTTTCGGGTCGAAATTTTGAAATTCGATATCTCAGCTCTGGAAGGGTCTAGAGCCTCCATTTTTGAACTCAGGTCAAAGTCTCACAGCCCTCTATCATAATCCAGAGTTTTGAGAAGATTGGAGAAACTTATTTTTTTGCCCAAAAACTAAAAAAAACAAAAGGGGTAACACTGTCGTTTTTTTTTTCGGGTCGAAATTTTGAAATTCGATATCTCAGCTCTGGAAGGGTCTAGAGCCTCCATTTTTGCACTCAGGTCAAAGTCTCACAGCCCTCTATCATAATCCAGAGTTTTGAGATGATTGGAGAAACTTAATTTTTCGCCCAAAAATGAAAAAAAACAAAAGGGGTAACACTGTCGTTTTTTTTTCGGGTCGAAATTTTGAAATTCGATATCTCAGCTCTGGAAGGGTCTAGAGCCTCCATTTTTGCACTCAGGTCAAAGTCTCACAGCCCTCTATCATAATCCAGAGTTTTGAGAAGATTGGAGAAACTTATTTTTTCGCCCAAAAACGAAAAAAAACAAAAGGGGTAACACTGTCGTTTTTTTTTCGGGTCGAAATTTTGAAATTCGATATCTCAGCTCTGGAAGGGTCTAGAGCCTCCATTTTTGCACTCAGGTCAAAGTCTCACACCCCTCTATCATAATCCAGAGTTTTGAGAAGATTGGAGAAACTTAATTTTTCGTCCGAAAATGAAAAAAAAACAAAAGGGGTAACACTGTCGTTTTTTTTTTCGGGTCGAAATTTTGAAATTCGATATCTCAGCTCTGGAAGGGTCTAGAGCCTCCATTTTTGCACTCAGGTCAATCTCTCACAGCCCTCTATCATAATCCAGAGTTTTGAGAAGATTGGAGAAACTTAATTTTTCGCCCAAAAATGAAAAAAAACAAAAGGGGTAACACTGTCGTTTTTTTTTTTCGGGTCGAAATTTTGAAATTCGATATCTCAGCTCTGGAAGGGTCTAGAGCCTCCATTTTTGCACTCAGGTCAAAGTCTCACAGCCCTCTATCATAATCCAGAGTTTTGAGAAGATTGGAGAAACTTAATTTTTCGCCCAAAAATGAAAAAAAACAAAAGGGGTAACACTGTCGTTTTTTTTTCGGGTCGAAATTTTGAAATTCGATATCTCAGCTCTGGAAGGGTCTAGAGCCTCCATTTTTGCACTCAGGTCAAAGTCTCACAGCCCTCTATCATAATCCAGAGTTTTGAGAAGATTGGAGAAACTTAATTTTTCGCCCAAAAATGAAAAAAAACAAAAGGGGTAACACTGTCGTTTTTTTTTCGGGTCGAAATTTTTAAATTCGATATCTCAGCTCTGGAAGGGTCTAGAGCCTCCATTTTTGAACTCAGGTCAAAGTCTCACAGCCCTCTATCATAATCCAGAGTTTTGAGAAGATTGGAGAAACTTAATTTTTCGCCCGAAAATGAAAAAAAACAAAAGGGGTAACACTGTCGTTTTTTTTTTCGGGTCGAAATTTTGAAATTCGATATCTCAGCTCTGGAAGGGTCTAGAGCCTCCATTTTTGCACTCAGGTCAATCTCTCACAGCCCTCTATCATAATCCAGAGTTTTGAGAAGATTGGAGAAACTTAATTTTTCGCCCAAAAATGAAAAAAAACAAAAGGGGTAACACTGTCGTTTTTTTTTTTCGGGTCGAAATTTTGAAATTCGATATCTCAGCTCTGGAAGGGTCTAGAGCCTCCATTTTTGCACTCAGGTCAAAGTCTCACAGCCCTCTATCATAATCCAGAGTTTTGAGAAGATTGGAGAAACTTAATTTTTCGCCCAAAAACAAAAAAAAAAACAAAAGGGGTAACACTGTCGTTTTTTTTTCGGGTCGAACTTTTGAAATTCGATATCTCAGCTCTGGAAGGGTCTAGAGCCTCCATTTTTGCACTCAGGTCAAAGTCTCACAGCCCTCTATCATAATCCAGAGTTTTGAGAAGATTGGAGAAACTTAATTTTTCGCCCAAAAATGAAAAAAAACAAAAGGGGTAACACTGTCGTTTTTTTTTCGGGTCGAAATTTTTAAATTCGATATCTCAGCTCTGGAAGGGTCTAGAGCCTCCATTTTTGAACTCAGGTCAAAGTCTCATAGCCCTCTATTATAATCCAGAGTTTTGAGAAGATTGGAGAAACTTATTTTTTTGCCCAAAAACGAAAAAAACAAAAGGGGTAACACTGTCGTTTTTTTTTTTCGGGTCGAAATTTTGAAATTCGATATCTCAGCTCTGGAAGGGTCTAGAGCCTCCATTTTTGCACTCAGGTCAAAGTCTCACAGCCCTCTATCATAATCCAGAGTTTTGAGAAGATTGGAGAAACTTAATTTTTCGCCCAAAAACGAAAAAAAACAAAAGGGGTAACACTGTCGTTTTTTTTTCGGGTCGAAATTTTGAAATTCGATATCTCAGCTCTGGAAGGGTCTACAGCCTCCTTTTTTGCACTTAGGTCAAAGTCTCACAGCCCTCTATCATAATCCAGAGTTTTGAGAAGATTGGAGAAACTTAATTTTTCGCCCAAAAATGAAAAAAAACGAAAGGGGTAACACTGTTGTTTTTTTTTCGGGTCGAAATTTTGAAATTCGATATCTCAGCTCTGGAAGGGTCTAGAGCCTCCATTTTTGCACTCAGGTCAAAGTCTCACAGCCCTCTATCATAATCCAGAGTTTTGAGAAGATTGGAGAAACTTAATTTTTCGCCCAAAAACGAAAAAAAACAAAAGGGGTAACACTGTCGTTTTTTTTTCGGGTCGAAATTTTGAAATTCGATATCTCAGCTCTGGAAGGGTCTACAGCCTCCTTTTTTGCACTTAGGTCAAAGTCTCACAGCCCTCTATCATAATCCAGAGTTTTGAGAAGATTGGAGAAACTTAATTTTTCGCCCAAAAATGAAAAAAAACGAAAGGGGTAACACTGTTGTTTTTTTTTCGGGTCGAAATTTTGAAATTCGATATCTCAGCTCTGGAAGGGTCTAGAGCCTCCATTTTTGCACTCAGGTCAAAGTCTCACAGCCCTCTATCATAATCCAGAGTTTTGAGAAGATTGGAGAAACTTAATTTTTTGCCCAAAAAGAAAAAAAACAAAAGGGGTAACACTGTCGTTTTTTTTTTCGGGTCGATATTTTGAAATTCGATATCTCAGCTCTGGAAGGGTCTAGAGCCTCCATTTTTGAACTCAGGTCAAAGTCTCACAGCCCTCTATCATAATCCAGAGTTTTGAGAAGATTGGAGGAGCTTAATTTTTCGCCCAAAAACCAAAAAAAAAAAAACGAAAGGGGTAACACTGTGGTTTTTTTTTCGGGTCGAAATTTTGAAATTCGATATCTCAGCTCTGGAAGGGTCTAGAGCCTCCATTTTTGCACTCAGGTCAAAGTCTCACAGCCCTCTATCATAATCCAGAGTTTTGAGAAGATTGGAGAAACTTAATTTTTCGCCCGAAAATGAAAAAAAAACAAAAGTGGTAACACTGTCGTTTTTTTTTTCGGGTCGAAATTTTGAAATTCGATATCTCAGCTCTGGAAGGGTCTAGAGCCTCCATTTTTGCACTCAGGTCAATCTCTCACAGCCCTCTATCATAATCCAGAGTTTTGAGAAGATTGGAGAAACTTAATTTTTCGCCCGAAAATGAAAAAAAAACAAAAGGGGTAACACTGTCGTTTTTTTTTTCGGGTCGAAATTTTGAAATTCGATATCTCAGCTCTGGAAGGGTCTAGAGCCTCCATTTTTGCACTCAGGTCAAAGTCTCACAGCCCTCTATCATAATCCAGAGTTTTGAGAAGATTGGAGAAACTTAATTTTTCGCCCAAAAATGAAAAAAAACAAAAGGGGTAACACTGTCGTTTTTTTTTCGGGTCGAAATTTTGAAATTCGAAATCTCAGCTCTGGAAGGGTCTAGAGCCTCCATTTTTGCACTCAGGTCAAAGTCTCACAGCCCTCTATCATAATCCAGAGTTTTGAGAAGATTGGAGAAACTTAATTTTTCGCCCAAAAATGAAAAACAAAACAAAAGGGGTAACACTGTCGTTTTTTTTTCGGGTCGAAATTTTGAAATTCGATATCTCAGCTCTGGAAGGGTCTAGAGCCTCCATTTTTGCACTCAGGTCAAAGTCTCACAGCCCTCTATCATAATCCAGAGTTTTGAGAAGATTGGAGAAACTTAATTTTTCGCCCAAAAATGAAAAAAAACAAAAGGGGTAACACTGTCGTTTTTTTTTCGGGTCGAAATTTTGAAATTCGATATCTCAGCTCTGGAAGGGTCTAGAGCCTCCATTTTTGCACTCAGGTCAAAGTCTCACAGCCCTCTATCATAATCCAGAGTTTTGAGAAGATTGGAGAAACTTAATTTTTCGCCCAAAAATGAAAAAAAAACAAAAGGGGTAACACTGTCGTTTTTTTTCGGGTCGAAATTTTGAAATTCGAAATCTCAGCTCTGGAAGGGTCTAGAGCCTCCATTTTTGCACTCAGGTCAAAGTCTCACAGCCCTCTATCATAATCCAGAGTTTTGAGAAGATTGGAGAAACTTAATTTTTCGCCCAAAAATGAAAAAAAACAAAAGGGGTAACACTGTCGTTTTTTTTTCGGGTCGAAATTTTGAAATTCGATATCTCAGCTCTGGAAGGGTCTAGAGCCTCCATTTTTGCACTCAGGTCAAAGTCTCACAGCCCTCTATCATAATCCAGAGTTTTGAGAAGATAGGAGAAACTTAATTTTTCGCCCAAAAATGAAAAAAAAAACAAAAGGGGTAACACTGTCGTTTTTTTTTTCGGGTCGAAATTTAGAAATTCGATATCTCAGCTCTGGAAGGGTCTAGAGCCTCCATTTTTGCACTCAGGTCAAAGTCTCACAGCCCTCTATCATAATCCAGAGTTTTGAGAAGATTGGAGAAACTTAATTTTTCGCCCAAAAATGAAAAAAAAACAAAAGGGGTAACACTGTCGTTTTTTTTTCGGGTCGAAATTTTTAAATTCGATATCTCAGCTCTGGAAGGTTCTAGAGCCTCCATTTTTGCACTCAGGTCAAAGTCTCACAGCCCTCTATCATAATCCAGAGTTTTGAGAAGATTGGAGAAACTTAATTTTTCGCCCAAAAATGAAAAAAAACAAAAGGGGTAACACTGTCGTTTTTTTTTCGGGTCGAAATTTTGAAATTCGATATCTCAGCTCTGGAAGGGTCTAGAGCCTCCATTTTTGCACTCAGGTCAAAGTCTCACAGCCCTCTATCATAATCCAGAGTTTTGAGAAGATTGGAGAAACTTAATTTTTCGCCCAAAAATGAAAAAAAACAAAAGGGGTAACACTGTCGTTTTTTTTTCGGGTCGAAATTTTGAAATTCGATATCTCAGCTCTGGAAGGGTCTAGAGCCTCCATTTTTGAACTCAGGTCAAAGTCTCACAGCCCTCTATCATAATCCAGAGTTTTGAGAAGATTGGAGAAACTTAATTTTTCGCCCAAAAACGAAAAAAAACAAAAGGGGTAACACTGTCGTTTTTTTTGGGGTCGAAATTTTGAAATTTGATATCTCAGCTCTGGAAGGGTCTAGAGCCTCCATTTTTGCACTTAGGTCAAAGTCTCACAGCCCTCTATCATAATCCAGAGTTTTGAGAAGATTGGAGAAACTTAATTTTTCGCCCAAAAATGAAAAACAAAACAAAAGGGGTAACACTGTCGTTTTTTTTTCGGGTCGAAATTTTGAAATTCGATATCTCAGCTCTGGAAGGGTCTAGAGCCTCCATTTTTGCACTCAGGTCAAAGTCTCACAGCCCTCTATCATAATCCAGAGTTTTGAGAAGATTGGAGAAACTTAATTTTTCGCCCAAAAATGAAAAAAAACAAAAAGGGGTAACACTGTCGTTTTTTTTTCGGGTCGAAATTTTGAAATTCGATATCTCAGCTCTGGAAGGGTCTAGAGCCTCCATTTTTGCACTCAGGTCAAAGTCTCACAGCCCTCTATCATAATCCAGAGTTTTGAGAAGATTGGAGAAACTTAATTTTTCGCCCAAAAATGAAAAAAAAACAAAAGGGGTAACACTGTCGTTTTTTTTCGGGTCGAAATTTTGAAATTCGAAATCTCAGCTCTGGAAGGGTCTAGAGCCTCCATTTTTGCACTCAGGTCAAAGTCTCACAGCCCTCTATCATAATCCAGAGTTTTGAGAAGATTGGAGAAACTTAATTTTTCGCCCAAAAATGAAAAAAAACAAAAGGGGTAACACTGTCGTTTTTTTTTCGGGTCGAAATTTTGAAATTCGATATCTCAGCTCTGGAAGGGTCTAGAGCCTCCATTTTTGCACTCAGGTCAAAGTCTCACAGCCCTCTATCATAATCCAGAGTTTTGAGAAGATAGGAGAAACTTAATTTTTCGCCCAAAAATGAAAAAAAAACAAAAGGGGTAACACTGTCGTTTTTTTTTTCGGGTCGAAATTTAGAAATTCGATATCTCAGCTCTGGAAGGGTCTAGAGCCTCCATTTTTGCACTCAGGTCAAAGTCTCACAGCCCTCTATCATAATCCAGAGTTTTGAGAAGATTGGAGAAACTTAATTTTTCGCCCAAAAATGAAAAAAAAACAAAAGGGGTAACACTGTCGTTTTTTTTTCGGGTCGAAATTTTTAAATTCGATATCTCAGCTCTGGAAGGGTCTAGAGCCTCCATTTTTGCACTCAGGTCAAAGTCTCACTGCCCTCTATCATAATCCAGAGTTTTGAGAAGATTGGAGAAACTTAATTTTTCGCCCAAAAATGAAAAAAAACAAAAGGGGTAACACTGTCGTTTTTTTTTCGGGTCGAAATTTTGAAATTCGATATCTCAGCTCTGGAAGGGTCTAGAGCCTCCATTTTTGCACTCAGGTCAAAGTCTCACAGCCCTCTATCATAATCCAGAGTTTTGAGAAGATTGGAGAAACTTAATTTTTCGCCCAAAAATGAAAAAAAACAAAAGGGGTAACACTGTCGTTTTTTTTGGGGTCGAAATTTTGAAATTTGATATCTCAGCTCTGGAAGGGTCTAGAGCCTCCATTTTTGCACTCAGGTCAAAGTCTCACAGCCCTCTATCATAATCCAGAGTTTTGAGAAGATTGGAGAAACTTAATTTTTCGCCCAAAAACGAAAAAAAACAAAAGGGGTAACACTGTCGTTTTTTTTGGGGTCGAAATTTTGAAATTTGATATCTCAGCTCTGGAAGGGTCTAGAGCCTCCATTTTTGCACTTAGGTCAAAGTCTCACAGCCCTCTATCATAATCCAGAGTTTTGAGAAGATTGGAGAAACTTATTTTTTCGCCCAAAAACGAAAAAAAAACAAAAGGGGTAACACTGTCGTTTTTTTTTCGGGTCGAAATTTTGAAATTCGATATCTCAGCTCTGGAAGGGTCTAGAGCCTCCATTTTTGCACTCAGGTCAAAGTCTCACAGCCCTCTATCATAATCCAGAGTTTTGAGAAGATTGGAGAAACTTAATTTTTCGCCCAAAAATGAAAAAAAACAAAAGGGGTAACACTGTCGTTTTTTTTTCGGGTCGAAATTTTGAAATTCGATATCTCAGCTCTGGAAGGGTCTAGAGCCTCCATTTTTGAACTCAGGTCAAAGTCTCACAGCCCTCTATCATAATCCAGAGTTTTGAGAAGATTGGAGAAACTTATTTTTTTGCCCAAAAACTAAAAAAAACAAAAGGGGTAACACTGTCGTTTTTTTTTTCGGGTCGAAATTTTGAAATTCGATATCTCAGCTCTGGAAGGGTCTAGAGCCTCCATTTTTGCACTCAGGTCAAAGTCTCACAGCCCTCTATCATAATCCAGAGTTTTGAGAAGATTGGAGAAACTTAATTTTTCGCCAAAAAATTAAAAAAAACAAAAGGGGTAACACTGTCGTTTTTTTTTTCGGGTCGAAATTTTGAAATTCGATATCTCAGCTCTGGAAGGGTCTAGAGCCTCCATTTTTGCACTCAGGTCAAAGTCTCACAGCCCTCTATCATAATCCAGAGTTTTGAGAAGATTGGAGAAACTTAATTTTTCGCCCGAAAATGAAAAAAAAACAAAAGGGGTAACACTGTCGTTTTTTTTTTCGGGTCGAAATTTTGAAATTCGATATCTCAGCTCTGGAAGGGTCTAGAGCCTCCATTTTTGCACTCAGGTCAAAGTCTCACAGCCCTCTATCATAATCCAGCGTTTTGAGAAGATTGGAGAAACTTAATTTTTCGCCCCAAAAATGAAAAAAAAAAACAAAAGGGGTAACACTGTCGTTTTTTTTTCGGGTCGAAATTTTGAAATTCGATATCTCAGCTCTGGAAGGGTCTAGAGCCTCCATTTTTGCACTCAGGTCAAAGTCTCACAGCCCTCTATCATAATCCAGAGTTTTGAGAAGATAGGAGAAACTTAATTTTTCGCCCAAAAATGAAAAAAAAACAAAAGGGGTAACACTGTCGTTTTTTTTTTCGGGTCGAAATTTAGAAATTCGATATCTCAGCTCTGGAAGGGTCTAGAGCCTCCATTTTTGCACTCAGGTCAAAGTCTCACAGCCCTCTATCATAATCCAGAGTTTTGAGAAGATTGGAGAAACTTAATTTTTCGCCCAAAAATGAAAAAAAACAAAAGGGGTAACACTGTCGTTTTTTTTTCGGGTCGAAATTTTTAAATTCGATATCTCAGCTCTGGAAGGGTCTAGAGCCTCCATTTTTGCACTCAGGTCAAAGTCTCACAGCCCTCTATCATAATCCAGAGTTTTGAGAAGATTGGAGAAACTTAATTTTTCGCCCAAAAATGAAAAAAAACAAAAGGGGTAACACTGTCGTTTTTTTTTCGGGTCGAAATTTTGAAATTCGATATCTCAGCTCTGGAAGGGTCTAGAGCCTCAATTTTTGCACTCAGGTCAAAGTCTCACAGCCCTCTATCATAATCCAGAGTTTTGAGAAGATTGGAGAAACTTAATTTTTCGCCCAAAAATGAAAAAAAACAAAAGGGGTAACACTGTCGTTTTTTTTTCGGGTCGAAATTTTGAAATTCGATATCTCAGCTCTGGAAGGGTCTAGAGCCTCCATTTTTGAACTCAGGTCAAAGTCTCACAGCCCTCTATCATAATCCAGAGTTTTGAGAAGATTGGAGAAACTTAATTTTTCGCCCAAAAACGAAAAAAAAACAAAAGGGGTAACACTGTCGTTTTTTTTGGGGTCGAAATTTTGAAATTTGATATCTCAGCTCTGGAAGGGTCTAGAGCCTCCATTTTTGCACTTAGGTCAAAGTCTCACAGCCCTCTATCATAATCCAGAGTTTTGAGAAGATTGGAGAAACTTATTTTTTCGCCCAAAAACGAAAAAAAACAAAAGGGGTAACACTGTCGTTTTTTTTTCGGGTCGAAATTTTGAAATTCGATATCTCAGCTCTGGAAGGGTCTAGAGCCTCCATTTTTGCACTCAGGTCAAAGTCTCACAGCCCTCTATCATAATCCAGAGTTTTGAGAAGATTCGAGAAACTTAATTTTTCGCCCAAAAATGAAAAAAAACAAAAGGGGTAACACTGTCGTTTTTTTTCGGGTCGAAATTTTGAAATTCGATATCTCAGCTCTGGAAGGGTCTAGAGCCTCCATTTTTGAACTCAGGTCAAAGTCTCACAGCCCTCTATCATAATCCAGAGTTTTGAGAAGATTGGAGAAACTTATTTTTTTGCCCAAAAACTAAAAAAAACAAAAGGGGTAACACTGTCGTTTTTTTTTTCGGGTCGAAATTTTGAAATTCGATATCTCAGCTCTGGAAGGGTCTAGAGCCTCCATTTTTGCACTCAGGTCAAAGTCTCACAGCCCTCTATCATAATCCAGAGTTTTGAGAAGATTGGAGAAACTTAATTTTTCGCCCAAAAACGAAAAAAAACAAAAGGGGTAACACTGTCGTTTTTTTTTTCGGGTCGAAATTTTGAAATTCGATATCTCAGCTCTGGAAGGGTCTAGAGCCTCCTTTTTTGCACTTAGGTCAAAGTCTCACAGCCCTCTATCATAATCCAGAGTTTTGAGAAGATTGGAGAAACTTATTTTTTCGCCCAAAAACTAAAAAAAACAAAAGGGGTAACACTGTCGTTTTTTTTTTCGGGTCGAAATTTTGAAATTCGATATCTCAGCTCTGGAAGGGTCTAGAGCCTCCATTTTTGCACTCAGGTCAAAGTCTCACAGCCCTCTATCATAATCCAGAGTTTTGAGAAGATTGGAGAAACTTAATTTTTCGCCCAAAAATGAAAAAAAACAAAAGGGGTAACACTGTCGTTTTTTTTTCGGGTCGAAATTTTGAAATTCGATATCTCAGCTCTGGAAGGGTCTAGAGCCTCCATTTTTGCACTCAGGTCAAAGTCTCACAGCCCTCTATCATAATCCAGAGTTTTGAGAAGATTGGAGAAACTTTTTTTTCGCCCAAAAACGAAAAAAAACAAAAGGGGTAACACTGTCGTTTTTTTTTCGGGTCGAAATTTTGAAATTCGATATCTCAGCTCTGGAAGGGTCTAGAGCCTCCATTTTTGCACTCAGGTCAAAGTCTCACAGCCCTCTATCATAATCCAGAGTTTTGAGAAGATTGGAGAAACTTATTTTTTTGCCCAAAAACTAAAAAAAACGAAAGGGGTAACACTGTCGTTTTTTTTTTCGGGTCGAAATTTTTAAATTCGATATCTCAGCTCTGGAAGGGTCTAGAGCCTCCATTTTTGAACTCAGGTCAAAGTCTCATAGCCCTCTATTATAATCCAGAGTTTTGAGAAGATTGGAGAAACTTATTTTTTTGCCCAAAAACTAAAAAAAACAAAAGGGGTAACACTATCGTTTTTTTTTTCGGGTCGAAATTTTGAAATTCGATATCTCAGCTCTGGAAGGGTCTAGAGCCTCCATTTTTGCACTCAGGTCAAAGTCTCACAGCCCTCTATCATAATCCAGAGTTTTGAGAAGATTGGAGAAACTTAATTTTTCGCCCAAAAATGAAAAAAAACAAAAGGGGTAACACTGTCGTTTTTTTTTCGGGTCGAAATTTTGAAATTCGATATCTCAGCTCTGGAAGGGTCTAGAGCCTCCATTTTTGAACTCAGGTCAAAGTCTCACAGCCCTCTATCATAATCCAGAGTTTTAAAAAGATTGGAGAAACTTAATTTTTCGCCCAAAAATGAAAAAAAACAAAAGGGGTAACACTGTCGTTTTTTTTGGGTCGAAATTTTTAAATTCGATATCTCAGCTCTGGAAGGGTCTAGAGCCTCCATTTTTGAACTCAGGTCAAAGTCTCATAGCCCTCTATTATAATCCAGAGTTTTGAGAAGATTGGAGAAACTTATTTTTTTGCCCAAAAACTAAAAAAACAAAAGGGGTAACACTGTCGTTTTTTTTTCGGGTCGAAATTTTGAAATTCGATATCTCAGCTCTGGAAGGGTCTAGAGCCTCCATTTTTGCACTCAGGTCAAAGTCTCACAGCCCTCTATCATAATCCAGAGTTTTGAGAAGATCGGAGGAGCTTAATTTTTCGCCCAAAAATGAAAAAAAACAAAAGGGGTAACACTGTCGTTTTTTTTTCGGGTCGAAATTTTGAAATTCGATATCTCAGCTCTGGAAGGGTCTAGAGCCTCCATTTTTGAACTCAGGTCAAAGTCTCACAGCCCTCTATCATAATCCAGAGTTTTGAGAAGATTGGAGAAACTTATTTTTTTGCCCAAAAACTAAAAAAAACAAAAGGGGTAACACTGTCGTTTTTTTTTTCGGGTCGAAATTTTGAAATTCGTTATCTCAGCTCTGGAAGGGTCTAGAGCCTCCATTTTTGCACTCAGGTCAAAGTCTCACAGCCCTCTATCATAATCCAGAGTTTTGAGAAGATTGGAGAAACTTAATTTTTCGCCCAAAAATGAAAAAAAAAACAAAAGGGGTAACACTGTCGTTTTTTTTTCGGGTCGAAATTTTGAAATTCGATATCTCAGCTCTGGAAGGGTCTAGAGCCTCCATTTTTGCACTCAGGTCAAAGTCTCACAGCCCTCTATCATAATCCAGAGTTTTGAGAAGATTGGAGAAACTTATTTTTTCGCCCAAAAACGAAAAAAAACAAAAGGGGTAACACTGTCGTTTTTTTTTCGGGTCGAAATTTTGAAATTCGATATCTCAGCTCTGGAAGGGTCTAGAGCCTCCATTTTTGCACTCAGGTCAAAGTCTCACAGCCCTCTATCATAATCCAGAGTTTTGAGAAGATTGGAGAAACTTAATTTTTCGTCCGAAAATGAAAAAAAAACAAAAGGGGTAACACTGTCGTTTTTTTTTTCGGGTCGAAATTTTGAAATTCGATATCTCAGCTCTGGAAGGGTCTAGAGCCTCCATTTTTGCACTCAGGTCAATCTCTCACAGCCCTCTATCATAATCCAGAGTTTTGAGAAGATTGGAGAAACTTAATTTTTCGCCCAAAAATGAAAAAAAACAAAAGGGGTAACACTGTCGTTTTTTTTTTCGGGTCGAAATTTTGAAATTCGATATCTCAGCTCTGGAAGGGTCTAGAGCCTCCATTTTTGAACTCAGGTCAAAGTCTCACAGCCCTCTATCATAATCCAGAGTTTTGAGAAGATTGGAGGAGCTTAATTTTTCGCCCAAAAACCAAAAAAAAAAACGAAAGGGGTAACACTGTCGTTTTTTTTTCGGGTCGAAATTTTGAAATTCGATATCTCAGCTCTGGAAGGGTCTAGAGCCTCCATTTTTGCACTCAGGTCAAAGTCTCACAGCCCTCTATCATAATCCAGAGTTTTGAGAAGATTGGAGAAACTTAATTTTTCGCCCGAAAATGAAAAAAAACAAAAGTGGTAACACTGTCGTTTTTTTTTTCGGGTCGAAATTTTGAAATTCGATATCTCAGCTCTGGAAGGGTCTAGAGCCTCCATTTTTGCACTCAGGTCAATCTCTCACAGCCCTCTATCATAATCCAGAGTTTTGAGAAGATTGGAGAAACTTAATTTTTCGCCCGAAAATGAAAAAAAAACAAAAGGGGTAACACTGTCGTTTTTTTTTTCGGGTCGAAATTTTGAAATTCGATATCTCAGCTCTGGAAGGGTCTAGAGCCTCCATTTTTGCACTCAGGTCAAAGTCTCACAGCCCTCTATCATAATCCAGCGTTTTGAGAAGATTGGAGAAACTTAATTTTTCGCCCCAAAAATGAAAAAAAAAACAAAAGGGGTAACACTGTCGTTTTTTTTTCGGGTCGAAATTTTGAAATTCGATATCTCAGCTCTGGAAGGGTCTAGAGCCTCCATTTTTGCACTCAGGTCAAAGTCTCACAGCCCTCTATCATAATCCAGAGTTTTGAGAAGATAGGAGAAACTTAATTTTTCGCCCAAAAATGAAAAAAAAACAAAAGGGGTAACACTGTCGTTTTTTTTTTCGGGTCGAAATTTAGAAATTCGATATCTCAGCTCTGGAAGGGTCTAGAGCCTCCATTTTTGCACTCAGGTCAAAGTCTCACAGCCCTCTATCGTAATCCAGAGTTTTGAGAAGATTGGAGAAACTTAATTTTTCGCCCAAAAATGAAAAAAAACAAAAGGGGTAACACTGTCGTTTTTTTTTCGGGTCGAAATTTTTAAATTCGATATCTCAGCTCTGGAAGGGTCTAGAGCCTCCATTTTTGCACTCAGGTCAAAGTCTCACAGCCCTCTATCATAATCCAGAGTTTTGAGAAGATTGGAGAAACTTAATTTTTCGCCCAAAAATGAAAAAAAACAAAAGGGGTAACACTGTCGTTTTTTTTTCGGGTCGAAATTTTGAAATTCGATATCTCAGCTCTGGAAGGGTCTAGAGCCTCCATTTTTGCACTCAGGTCAAAGTCTCACAGCCCTCTATCATAATCCAGAGTTTTGAGAAGATTGGAGAAACTTAATTTTTCGCCCAAAAATGAAAAAAAACAAAAGGGGTAACACTGTCGTTTTTTTTTCGGGTCGAAATTTTGAAATTCGATATCTCAGCTCTGGAAGGGTCTAGAGCCTCCATTTTTGAACTCAGGTCAAAGTCTCACAGCCCTCTATCATAATCCAGAGTTTTGAGAAGATTGGAGAAACTTAATTTTTCGCCCAAAAACGAAAAAAAAACAAAAGGGGTAACACTGTCGTTTTTTTTGGGGTCGAAATTTTGAAATTTGATATCTCAGCTCTGGAAGGGTCTAGAGCCTCCATTTTTGCACTTAGGTCAAAGTCTCACAGCCCTCTATCATAATCCAGAGTTTTGAGAAGATTGGAGAAACTTATTTTTTCGCCCAAAAACGAAAAAAAACAAAAGGGGTAACACTGTCGTTTTTTTTTCGGGTCGAAATTTTGAAATTCGATATCTCAGCTCTGGAAGGGTCTAGAGCCTCCATTTTTGCACTCAGGTCAAAGTCTCACAGCCCTCTATCATAATCCAGAGTTTTGAGAAGATTCGAGAAACTTAATTTTTCGCCCAAAAATGAAAAAAAACAAAAGGGGTAACACTGTCGTTTTTTTTCGGGTCGAAATTTTGAAATTCGATATCTCAGCTCTGGAAGGGTCTAGAGCCTCCATTTTTGAACTCAGGTCAAAGTCTCACAGCCCTCTATCATAATCCAGAGTTTTGAGAAGATTGGAGAAACTTATTTTTTTGCCCAAAAACTAAAAAAAACAAAAGGGGTAACACTGTCGTTTTTTTTTTCGGGTCGAAATTTTGAAATTCGATATCTCAGCTCTGGAAGGGTCTAGAGCCTCCATTTTTGCACTCAGGTCAAAGTCTCACAGCCCTCTATCATAATCCAGAGTTTTGAGAAGATTGGAGAAACTTAATTTTTCGCCCAAAAACGAAAAAAAACAAAAGGGGTAACACTGTCGTTTTTTTTTTCGGGTCGAAATTTTGAAATTCGATATCTCAGCTCTGGAAGGGTCTAGAGCCTCCTTTTTTGCACTTAGGTCAAAGTCTCACAGCCCTCTATCATAATCCAGAGTTTTGAGAAGATTGGAGAAACTTATTTTTTCGCCCAAAAACTAAAAAAAACAAAAGGGGTAACACTGTCGTTTTTTTTTTCGGGTCGAAATTTTGAAATTCGATATCTCAGCTCTGGAAGGGTCTAGAGCCTCCATTTTTGCACTCAGGTCAAAGTCTCACAGCCCTCTATCATAATCCAGAGTTTTGAGAAGATTGGAGAAACTTAATTTTTCGCCCAAAAATGAAAAAAAACAAAAGGGGTAACACTGTCGTTTTTTTTTCGGGTCGAAATTTTGAAATTCGATATCTCAGCTCTGGAAGGGTCTAGAGCCTCCATTTTTGCACTCAGGTCAAAGTCTCACAGCCCTCTATCATAATCCAGAGTTTTGAGAAGATTGGAGAAACTTTTTTTTCGCCCAAAAACGAAAAAAAACAAAAGGGGTAACACTGTCGTTTTTTTTTCGGGTCGAAATTTTGAAATTCGATATCTCAGCTCTGGAAGGGTCTAGAGCCTCCATTTTTGCACTCAGGTCAAAGTCTCACAGCCCTCTATCATAATCCAGAGTTTTGAGAAGATTGGAGAAACTTATTTTTTTGCCCAAAAACTAAAAAAAACGAAAGGGGTAACACTGTCGGTTTTTTTTTCGGGTCGAAATTTTTAAATTCGATATCTCAGCTCTGGAAGGGTCTAGAGCCTCCATTTTTGAACTCAGGTCAAAGTCTCATAGCCCTCTATTATAATCCAGAGTTTTGAGAAGATTGGAGAAACTTATTTTTTTGCCCAAAAACTAAAAAAAACAAAAGGGGTAACACTATCGTTTTTTTTTTCGGGTCGAAATTTTGAAATTCGATATCTCAGCTCTGGAAGGGTCTAGAGCCTCCATTTTTGCACTCAGGTCAAAGTCTCACAGCCCTCTATCATAATCCAGAGTTTTGAGAAGATTGGAGAAACTTAATTTTTCGCCCAAAAATGAAAAAAAACAAAAGGGGTAACACTGTCGTTTTTTTTTCGGGTCGAAATTTTGAAATTCGATATCTCAGCTCTGGAAGGGTCTAGAGCCTCCATTTTTGAACTCAGGTCAAAGTCTCACAGCCCTCTATCATAATCCAGAGTTTTAAAAAGATTGGAGAAACTTAATTTTTCGCCCAAAAATGAAAAAAAACAAAAGGGGTAACACTGTCGTTTTTTTTTCGGGTCGAAATTTTTAAATTCGATATCTCAGCTCTGGAAGGGTCTAGAGCCTCCATTTTTGAACTCAGGTCAAAGTCTCATAGCCCTCTATTATAATCCAGAGTTTTGAGAAGATTGGAGAAACTTATTTTTTTGCCCAAAAACTAAAAAAACAAAAGGGGTAACACTGTCGTTTTTTTTTCGGGTCGAAATTTTGAAATTCGATATCTCAGCTCTGGAAGGGTCTAGAGCCTCCATTTTTGCACTCAGGTCAAAGTCTCACAGCCCTCTATCATAATCCAGAGTTTTGAGAAGATCGGAGGAGCTTAATTTTTCGCCCAAAAATGAAAAAAAACAAAAGGGGTAACACTGTCGTTTTTTTTTCGGGTCGAAATTTTGAAATTCGATATCTCAGCTCTGGAAGGGTCTAGAGCCTCCATTTTTGAACTCAGGTCAAAGTCTCACAGCCCTCTATCATAATCCAGAGTTTTGAGAAGATTGGAGAAACTTATTTTTTTGCCCAAAAACTAAAAAAAACAAAAGGGGTAACACTGTCGTTTTTTTTTTCGGGTCGAAATTTTGAAATTCGTTATCTCAGCTCTGGAAGGGTCTAGAGCCTCCATTTTTGCACTCAGGTCAAAGTCTCACAGCCCTCTATCATAATCCAGAGTTTTGAGAAGATTGGAGAAACTTAATTTTTCGCCCAAAAATGAAAAAAAAACAAAAGGGGTAACACTGTCGTTTTTTTTTCGGGTCGAAATTTTGAAATTCGATATCTCAGCTCTGGAAGGGTCTAGAGCCTCCATTTTTGCACTCAGGTCAAAGTCTCACAGCCCTCTATCATAATCCAGAGTTTTGAGAAGATTGGAGAAACTTATTTTTTCGCCCAAAAACGAAAAAAAACAAAAGGGGTAACACTGTCGTTTTTTTTTCGGGTCGAAATTTTGAAATTCGATATCTCAGCTCTGGAAGGGTCTAGAGCCTCCATTTTTGCACTCAGGTCAAAGTCTCACAGCCCTCTATCATAATCCAGAGTTTTGAGAAGATTGGAGAAACTTAATTTTTCGTCCGAAAATGAAAAAAAAACAAAAGGGGTAACACTGTCGTTTTTTTTTTCGGGTCGAAATTTTGAAATTCGATATCTCAGCTCTGGAAGGGTCTAGAGCCTCCATTTTTGCACTCAGGTCAATCTCTCACAGCCCTCTATCATAATCCAGAGTTTTGAGAAGATTGGAGAAACTTAATTTTTCGCCCAAAAATGAAAAAAAACAAAAGGGGTAACACTGTCGTTTTTTTTTTCGGGTCGAAATTTTGAAATTCGATATCTCAGCTCTGGAAGGGTCTAGAGCCTCCATTTTTGAACTCAGGTCAAAGTCTCACAGCCCTCTATCATAATCCAGAGTTTTGAGAAGATTGGAGGAGCTTAATTTTTCGCCCAAAAACCAAAAAAAAAAACGAAAGGGGTAACACTGTCGTTTTTTTTTCGGGTCGAAATTTTGAAATTCGATATCTCAGCTCTGGAAGGGTCTAGAGCCTCCATTTTTGCACTCAGGTCAAAGTCTCACAGCCCTCTATCATAATCCAGAGTTTTGAGAAGATTGGAGAAACTTAATTTTTCGCCCGAAAATGAAAAAAAACAAAAGTGGTAACACTGTCGTTTTTTTTTTCGGGTCGAAATTTTGAAATTCGATATCTCAGCTCTGGAAGGGTCTAGAGCCTCCATTTTTGCACTCAGGTCAATCTCTCACAGCCCTCTATCATAATCCAGAGTTTTGAGAAGATTGGAGAAACTTAATTTTTCGCCCGAAAATGAAAAAAAAACAAAAGGGGTAACACTGTCGTTTTTTTTTTCGGGTCGAAATTTTGAAATTCGATATCTCAGCTCTGGAAGGGTCTAGAGCCTCCATTTTTGCACTCAGGTCAAAGTCTCACAGCCCTCTATCATAATCCAGAGTTTTGAGAAGATTGGAGAAACTTAATTTTTCGCCCAAAAATGAAAAAAAACAAAAGGGGTAACACTGTCGTTTTTTTTTCGGGTCGAAATTTTGAAATTCGAAATCTCAGCTCTGGAAGGGTCTAGAGCCTCCATTTTTGCACTCAGGTCAAAGTCTCACAGCCCTCTATCATAATCCAGAGTTTTGAGAAGATTGGAGAAACTTAATTTTTCGCCCAAAAAATGAAAAACAAAACAAAAGGGGTAACACTGTCGTTTTTTTTTCGGGTCGAAATTTTGAAATTCGATATCTCAGCTCTGGAAGGGTCTAGAGCCTCCATTTTTGAACTCAGGTCAAAGTCTCACAGCCCTCTATCATAATCCAGAGTTTTGAGAAGATTGGAGGAGCTTAATTTTTCGCCCAAAAACGAAAAAAAACGAAAGGGGTAACACTGTCGTTTTTTTTTTCGGGTCGAAATTTTGAAATTCGATATCTCAGCTCTGGAAGGGTCTAGAGCCTCCATTTTTGCACTCAGGTCAAAGTCTCACAGCCCTCTATCATAATCCAGAGTTTTGAGAAGATTGGAGAAACTTAATTTTTCGCCCAAAAATGAAAAAAAAACAAAAGGGGTAACACTGTCGTTTTTTTTTTTCGGGTCGAAATTTAGAAATTCGATATCTCAGCTCTGGAAGGGTCTAGAGCCTCCATTTTTGCACTCAGGTCAAAGTCTCACAGCCCTCTATCATAATCCAGAGTTTTGAGAAGATTGGAGAAACTTAATTTTTCGCCCAAAAATGAAAAAAAAACAAATGGGGTAACACTGTCGTTTTTTTTTCGGGTCGAAATTTTGAAATTCGATATCTCAGCTCTGGAAGGGTCTAGAGCCTCCATTTTTGCACTCAGGTCAAAGTCTCACAGCCCTCTATCATAATCCAGAGTTTTGAGAAGATTGGAGAAACTTAATTTTTCGCCCAAAAATGAAAAAAAAACAAAAGGGGTAACACTGTCGTTTTTTTTTCGGGTCGAAATTTTGAAATTCGATATCTCAGCTCTGGAAGGGTCTAGAGCCTCCATTTTTGCACTCAGGTCAAAGTCTCACAGCCCTCTATCATAATCCAGAGTTTTGAGAAGATTGGAGAAACTTAATTTTTCGCCCAAAAATGAAAAAAAAACAAAAGGGGTAACACTGTCGTTTTTTTTTCGGGTCGAAATTTTGAAATTCGAAATCTCAGCTCTGGAAGGGTCTAGAGCCTCCATTTTTGCACTCAGGTCAAAGTCTCACAGCCCTCTATCATAATCCAGAGTTTTGAGAAGATTGGAGAAACTTAATTTTTCGCCCAAAAATGAAAAAAAACAAAAGGGGTAACACTGTCGTTTTTTTTTCGGGTCGAAATTTTGAAATTCGATATCTCAGCTCTGGAAGGGTCTAGAGCCTCCATTTTTGCACTCAGGTCAAAGTCTCACAGCCCTCTATCATAATCCAGAGTTTTGAGAAGATAGGAGAAACTTAATTTTTCGCCCAAAAATGAAAAAAAAACAAAAGGGGTAACACTGTCGTTTTTTTTTTCGGGTCGAAATTTAGAAATTCGATATCTCAGCTCTGGAAGGGTCTAGAGCCTCCATTTTTGCACTCAGGTCAAAGTCTCACAGCCCTCTATCATAATCCAGAGTTTTGAGAAGATTGGAGAAACTTAATTTTTCGCCCAAAAATGAAAAAAAACAAAAGGGGTAACACTGTCGTTTTTTTTTCGGGTCGAAATTTTTAAATTCGATATCTCAGCTCTGGAAGGGTCTAGAGCCTCCATTTTTGCACTCAGGTCAAAGTCTCACAGCCCTCTATCATAATCCAGAGTTTTGAGAAGATTGGAGAAACTTAATTTTTCGCCCAAAAATGAAAAAAAACAAAAGGGGTAACACTGTCGTTTTTTTTTCGGGTCGAAATTTTGAAATTCGATATCTCAGCTCTGGAAGGGTCTAGAGCCTCCATTTTTGCACTCAGGTCAAAGTCTCACAGCCCTCTATCATAATCCAGAGTTTTGAGAAGATTGGAGAAACTTAATTTTTCGCCCAAAAACGAAAAAAAACAAAAGGGGTAACACTGTCGTTTTTTTTGGGGTCGAAATTTTGAAATTTGATATCTCAGCTCTGGAAGGGTCTAGAGCCTCCATTTTTGCACTCAGGTCAAAGTCTCACAGCCCTCTATCATAATCCAGAGTTTTGAGAAGATTGGAGAAACTTAATTTTTCGCCCAAAAATGAAAAAAAACAAAAGGGGTAACACTGTCGTTTTTTTTTCGGGTCGAAATTTTGAAATTCGATATCTCAGCTCTGGAAGGGTCTAGAGCCTCCATTTTTGAACTCAGGTCAAAGTCTCACAGCCCTCTATCATAATCCAGAGTTTTGAGAAGATTGGAGAAACTTATTTTTTTGCCCAAAAACTAAAAAAAACAAAAGGGGTAACACTGTCGTTTTTTTTTCGGGTCGAAATTTTGAAATTCGATATCTCAGCTCTGGAAGGGTCTAGAGCCTCCATTTTTGCACTCAGGTCAAAGTCTCACAGCCCTCTATCATAATCCAGAGTTTTGAGAAGATTGGAGAAACTTAATTTTTCGCCCAAAAACGAAAAAAAACAAAAGGGGTAACACTGTCGTTTTTTTTTTCGGGTCGAAATTTTGAAATTCGATATCTCAGCTCTGGAAGGGTCTAGAGCCTTTTTTTTGCACTTAGGTCAAAGTCTCACAGCCCTCTATCATAATCCAGAGTTTTGAGAAGATTGGAGAAACTTAATTTTTCGCCCAAAAATGAAAAAAAACGAAAGGGGTAACACTGTCGTTTTTTTTTTCGGGTCGAAATTTTGAAATTCGATATCTCAGCTCTGGAAGGGTCTAGAGCCTCCATTTTTGCACTCAGGTCAAAGTCTCACAGCCCTCTATCATAATCCAGAGTTTTGAGAAGATTGGAGAAACTTAATTTTTTGCCCAAAAAGAAAAAAAACAAAAGGGGTAACACTGTCGTTTTTTTTTTCGGGTCGATATTTTGAAATTATATATCTTAGCTCTGGAAGGGTCTAGAGCCTCCATTTTTGCACTCAGGTCAAAGTCTCACAGCCCTCTATCATAATCCAGAGTTTTGAGAAGATTGGAGAAACTTATTTTTTCGCCCAAAAACTAAAAAAAACGAAAGGGGTAACACTGTCGTTTTTTTTTCGGGTCGAAATTTTGAAATTCGATATCTCAGCTCTGGAAGGGTCTAGAGCCTCCATTTTTGCACTCAGGTCAAAGTCTCACAGCCCTCTATCATAATCCAGAGTTTTGAGAAGATTGGACGAGCTTAATTTTTCGTCCAAAAACGAAAAAAAACGAAAGGGGTAACACTGTCGGTTTTTTTTCGGGTCGAAATTTTGAAATTCGATATCTCAGCTCTGGAAGGGTCTAGAGCCTCCATTTTTGCACTCAGGTCAAAGTCTCACAGCCCTCTATCATAATCCAGAGTTTTGAGAAGATTGGAGAAACTTAATTTTTCGCCAAAAAATTAAAAAAAACAAAAGGGGTAACACTGTCGTTTTTTTTTTTCGGGTCGAAATTTTGAAATTCGATATCTCAGCTCTGGAAGGGTCTAGATCCTCCATTTTTGCACTCAGGTCAAAGTCTCACAGCCCTCTATCATAATCCAGAGTTTTGAGAAGATTGGAGAAACTTAATTTTTCGCCCGAAAATGAAAAAAAAACAAAAGGGGTAACACTGTCGTTTTTTTTTTCGGGTCGAAATTTTGAAATTCGATATCTCAGCTCTGGAAGGGTCTAGAGCCTCCATTTTTGCACTCAGGTCAAAGTCTCACAGCCCTCTATCATAATCCAGCGTTTTGAGAAGATTGGAGAAACTTAATTTTTCGCCCAAAAATGAAAAAAAAACAAAAGGGGTAACACTGTCGTTTTTTTTTCGGGTCGAAATTTTGAAATTCGATATCTCAGCTCTGGAAGGGTCTAGAGCCTCCATTTTTGCACTCAGGTCAAAGTCTCACAGCCCTCTATCATAATCCAGAGTTTTGAGAAGATTGGAGAAACTTAATTTTTCGCCCAAAAATGAAAAAAAAACAAAAGGGGTAACACTGTCGTTTTTTTTTCGGGTCGAAATTTTGAAATTCGATATCTCAGCTCTGGAAGGGTCTAGAGCCTCCATTTTTGAACTCAGGTCAAAGTCTCACAGCCCTCTATCATAATCCAGAGTTTTGAGAAGATTGGAGAAACTTATTTTTTTGCCCAAAAACTAAAAAAAACAAAAGGGGTAACACTGTCGTTTTTTTTTTCGGGTCGAAATTTTGAAATTCGATATCTCAGCTCTGGAAGGGTCTAGAGCCTCCATTTTTGCACTCAGGTCAAAGTCTCACAGCCCTCTATCATAATCCAGAGTTTTGAGAAGATTGGAGAAACTTAATTTTTCGCCCAAAAATGAAAAAAAAAACAAAAGGGGTAACACTGTCGTTTTTTTTTCGGGTCGAAATTTTGAAATTCGATATCTCAGCTCTGGAAGGGTCTAGAGCCTCCATTTTTGCACTCAGGTCAAAGTCTCACAGCCCTCTATCATAATCCAGAGTTTTGAGAAGATTGGAGAAACTTAATTTTTCGCCCGAAAATGAAAAAAAACAAAAGGGGTAACACTGTCGTTTTTTTTTCGGGTCGAAATTTTGAAATTCGATATCTCAGCTCTGGAAGGGTCTAGAGCCTGCATTTTTGCACTCAGGTCAAAGTCTCACAGCCCTCTATCATAATCCAGAGTTTTGAGAAGATTGGAGAAACTTATTTTTTCGCCCAAAAACTAAAAAAAACGAAAGGGGTAACACTGTCGTTTTTTTTTCGGGTCGAAATTTTGAAATTCGATATCTCAGCTCTGGAAGGGTCTAGAGCCTCCATTCTTGCACTCAGGTCAAAGTCTCACAGCCCTCTATCATAATCCAGAGTTTTGAGAAGATTGGAGAAACTTAATTTTTCGCCCGAAAATGAAAAAAAACAAAAGGGGTAACACTGTCGTTTTTTTTTCGGGTCGAAATTTTGAAATTCGATATCTCAGCTCTGGAAGGGTCTAGAGCCTCCATTTTTGCACTCAGGTCAAAGTCTCACAGCCCTCTATCATAATCCAGAGTTTTGAGAAGATTGGAGAAACTTAATTTTTTGCCCAAAAAGAAAAAAAACAAAAGGGGTAACACTGTCGTTTTTTTTTTCGGGTCGATATTTTGAAATTCGATATCTCAGCTCTGGAAGGGTCTAGAGCCTCCATTTTTGCACTCAGGTCAAAGTCTCACAGCCCTCTATCATAATCCAGAGTTTTGAGAAGATTGGAGAAACTTATTTTTTTGCCCAAAAACTAAAAAAAACAAAAGGGGTAACACTGTCGTTTTTTTTTTCGGGTCGAAATTTTGAAATTCGATATCTCAGCTCTGGAAGGGTCTAGAGCCTCCATTTTTGCACTCAGGTCAAAGTCTCACAGCCCTCTATCATAATCCAGAGTTTTGAGAAGATTGGAGAAACTTAATTTTTCGCCCAAAAATGAAAAAAAACAAAAGGGGTAACACTGTCGTTTTTTTTTCGGGTCGAATATTTGAAATTCGATATCTCAGCTCTGGAAGGGTCTAGAGCCTCCTTTTTTGCACTCAGGTCAAAGTCTCACAGCCCTCTATCATAATCCAGAGTTTTGAGAAGATTTGAGAAACTTAATTTTTCGCCCAAAAATGAAAAAAAAACGAAAGGGGTAACACTGTCGTTTTTTTTTTCGGGTCGAAATTTTGAAATTCGATATCTCAGCTCTGGAAGGGTCTAGAGCCTCCATTTTTGCACTCAGGTCAAAGTCTCACAGCCCTCTATCATTATCCAGAGTTTTGAGAAGATTGGAGAAACTTAATTTTTCGCCCAAAAATGAAAAAAAAAACAAAAGGGGTAACACTGTCGTTTTTTTTTTCGGGTCGAAATTTTGAAATTCGATATCTCAGCTCTGGAAGGGTCTAGAGCCTCCATTTTTGCACTCAGGTCAAAGTCTCACAGCCCTCTATCATAATCCAGAGTTTTGAGAAGATTGGAGAAACTTAATTTTTCGCCCAAAAATGAAAAAAAACGAAAGGGGTAACACTGTCGTTTTTTTTTTCGGGTCGAAATTTTGAAATTCGATATCTCAGCTCTGGAAGGGTCTAGAGCCTCCATTTTTGCACTCAGGTCAAAGTCTCACAGCCCTCTATCATAATCCAGAGTTTTGAGAAGATTGGAGAAACTTAATTTTTTGCCCAAAAAGAAAAAAAACAAAAGGGGTAACACTGTCGTTTTTTTTTTCGGGTCGATATTTTGAAATTCGATATCTCAGCTCTGGAAGGGTCTAGAGCCTCCATTTTTGCACTCAGGTCAAAGTCTCACAGCCCTCTATCATAATCCAGAGTTTTGAGAAGATTGGAGAAACTTAATTTTTCGCCCAAAAATGAAAAAAAACAAAAGGGGTAACACTGTCGTTTTTTTTCTGGTCGAAATTTTGAAATTCGATATCTCAGCTCTGGAAGGGTCTAGAGCCTCCTTTTTTGCACTCAGGTCAAAGTCTCACAGCCCTCTATCATAATCCAGAGTTTTGAGAAGATTGGAGAAACTTAATTTTTCGCCCGAAAACGAAAAAAAACGAAAGGGGTAACACTGTCGTTTTTTTTTTTTCGGGTCGAAATTTTGAATTTCGATATCTCAGCTCTAGAATGGTCTAGAGCCTCCATTTTTGCACTCAGGTCAAAGTCTCGTAGCCCTCTATCAGAATCCAGAGTTTTGAGAAGATTGGAGAAACTTAATTTTTCGCCCAAAAACGAAAAAAAAAACGAAAGGGGTAACACTGTCGTTTTTTTTTTCGGGTCAAAATTTTTAATTTCGATATCTCAGCTCTGGAAGGGTCTAGAGCCTCCATTTTTGCACTCAGGTCAACGTCTCGTGGCCCTCTATAAGAATCCAGAGTTTTGAAAAGATTGGAGAAAATTAATTTTTCGCCCGAAAATGAACAAAAACGAAAGGGGTAACACTGTCGTTTTTTTTTTCGGGTCGAAATTTTGAATGGTCTAGAGCCTCCATTTTTGCACTCAGTCTCGTAGAGGGCCATGAGACTTAGACCTGAGTGCAAAAATTGAGGCTCTAGACCCTTCCAGAGCTGAGATATCGAAACTCAAAAATTCGACCCGAAAAAAAAAAAACGACAGTGGTACCCCTTTCGGGTTTTTTTTTTTCGGGCGAAAAAATACGTTTCTCCAATCTTCTCAAAACTCTGGATTCTGATAGAGGACCATGAGACTTAGACCTGAGTGCAAAAATGGAGGCTCTAGACCCTTCCAGAGCTGAGATATCGAAACTCAAAAATTTGACCCGAAAAAAAAACGAAAGTGGTACCCCTTTCGTTTTTTTTTCGGGCGAAAAATTAAGTTTCTCCAATCTTCTAAAAACCCTGGATTCTGATAGAGGGCCATGAGACTTAAACCTGAGTGCAAAAATGGAGGCTCTAGACCCTTCCAGAGCTGAGATATCGAAACTCAAAAATTCGACCCGAAAAAAACGACAGTGGTACCCCTTTCGTTTTGTTTTTTTCGGACGAAAAATTAAGTTTCTCCAATCATCTCAAAACTCTGGATTCTGATAGAGGGCCATGAAACTTAAACCTGAGTGCAAAAATGGAGGCTCTAGACCCTTCCAGAGCTGAGATATCGAAACTCAAAAATTTGACCCGAAAAAAAAAACGACAGTGGTACCCCTTTCGTTTTTTTTTTTCGGGCGAAAAATTAAGTTTCTCCAATCTTCTAAAAACTCTGGATTCTGATAGAGGGCCATGAGACTTAAACCTGAGTGCAAAAATGGAGGCTCTAGACCCTTCCAGAGCTGAGATATCGAAACTCAAAAATTTGACCCGAAAAAAAAAAACGACAGTGGTACCCCTTTCGTTTTTTTTTTCTAACGAAAAATTAAGTTTCTCCAATCTTTTAAAAACTCTGGATTCTGATAGAGGGCCATGAGACTTAAACCTGAGTGCAAAAATGGAGGCTCTAGACCCTTCCAGAGCTGAGATATCGAAACTCAAAAATTCGACCCGAAAAAAAAAACGACAGTGGTACCCCTTTCGGGGTTTTTTTTGGGCGAAAAATTAAGTTTCTCCAATCTTCTCAAAACTCTGGATTCTGATAGAGGGCCATGAGACTTAGACCTGAGTGCAAAAATGGAGGCTCTAGACCCTTCCAGAGCTGAGATATCGAAACTCAAAAATTCGACCCGAAAAAAACGACAGTGGTACCCCTTTCGGTTTTTTTTTTCGGACGAAAAATTAAGTTTCTCCAATCTTCTAAAAACTCTGGATTCTGATAGAGGGCCATGAGACTTAAACCTGAGTGCAAAAATGGAGGCTCTAGTACCTTCCAGAGCTGAGATATCGAAACTCAAAAATTTGACCCGAAAAAAAAAACGACAGTGGTACCCCTTTCGTTTTTTTTTTCTAGCGAAAAATTAAGTTTCTCCAATCTTTTAAAAACTCTGGATTCTGATAGAGGGCCATGAGATTTAAACCTGAGTGCAAAAAGGGAGGCTCTAGACCCTTCCAGAGCTGAGATATCGAAACTCAAAAATTCGACCCGAAAAAAAAAAAAACGACAGTGGTACCCCTTTCGGGGTTTTTTTTGGGCGAAAAATTAAGTTTCTCCAATCTTCTCAAAACTCTGGATTCTGATAGAGGGCCATGAGACTTAGACCTGAGTGCAAAAATGGAGGCTCTAGACCCTTCCAGAGCTGAGATATCAAAACTCAAAAATTCGACCCGAAAAAAACGACAGTGGTACCCCTTTCGGTTTTTTTTTTCGGGCGAAAAAATAAGTTTCTCCAATCTTCTCAAAACTCTGGATTCTGATAGAGGGCCATGAGACTTAGACCTGAGTGCAAAAATGGAGGCTCTAGACCCTTCCAGAGCTGAGATATCGAAACTCAAAAATTCGACCCGAAAAAAACGACAGTGGTACCCCTTTCGGTTTTTTTTTTTCGGACGAAAAATTAAGTTTCTCCAATCTTCTAAAAACTCTGGATTCTGATAGAGGGCCATGAGACTTAAACCTGAGTGCAAAAATGGAGGCTCTAGTACCTTCCAGAGCTGAGATATCGAAACTCAAAAATTTGACCCGAAAAAAAAAAAACGACAGTGGTACCCCTTTCGTTTTTTTTTTCTAGCGAAAAATTAAGTTTCTCCAATCTTTTAAAAACTCTGGATTCTGATAGAGGGCCATGAGATTTAAACCTGAGTGCAAAAAGGGAGGCTCTAGACCCTTCCAGAGCTGAGATATCGAAACTCAAAAATTCGACCCGAAAAAAAAAAACGACAGTGGTACCCCTTTCGGGGTTTTTTTTGGGCGAAAAATTAAGTTTCTCCAATCTTCTCAAAACTCTGGATTCTGATAGAGGGCCATGAGACTTAGACCTGAGTGCAAAAATGGAGGCTCTAGACCCTTCCAGAGCTGAGATATCAAAACTCAAAAATTCGACCCGAAAAAAACGACAGTGGTACCCCTTTCGGTTTTTTTTTTCGGGCGAAAAAATAAGTTTCTCCAATCTTCTCAAAACTCTGGATTCTGATAGAGGGCCATGAGACTTAGACCTGAGTGCAAAAATGGAGGCTCTAGACCCTTCCAGAGCTGAGATATAGAAACTCAAAAATTCGACCCGAAAAAAAAACGACAGTGGTACTCCTTTCGTTTTTTTTTTCGGGCGAAAAATTAAGTTTCTCCAATCTTCTCAAAACTCTGCATTCTGATAGAGGGCCATGAGACTTAGACCTGAGTGCAAAAATGGAGGCTCTAGACCCTTCCAGAGCTGAGATATCGAAACTCAAAAATTCGACCCGAAAAAAAAAACGACAGTGGTACCCCTTTCGTTTTTTGTTTTTTTTTGGGCGAAAAAATAAGTTTCTCTAATCTTCTAAAAACTCTGGATTCTGATAGAGGGCCATGAGACTTAGACCTGAGTGCAAAAATGGAGGCTCTAGACCGTTCCAGAGCCGAGATATCGAAACTCAAAAATTCGACCCGAAAAAAAAAACGACAGAAAAAAAACGAGTTTTTTTTTTTCGGGCGAAAAATTAAGTTTCTCCAATCTTCTCAAAACTTTGGATTCTGATAGAGGGCCATGAGACTTAGACCTGAGTGCAAAAATGGAGGCTCTAGACCTTTCCAGAGCTGAGATATCGAAACTCAAAAATTCGACCCGAAAAAAAAAACGACAGTGGTACCCCTTTCGTTTTTTTTTTCGGGCGAAAAATTAAGTTTCTCCAATCTTCTAAAAACCCTGGATTCTGATAGAGGGCGATGAGACTTAAACCTGAGTGCAAAAATGGAGGCTCTAGACCCTTCCAGAGCTGAGATATCGAAACTCAAAAATTCGACCCGAAAAAAAAACGACAGTGGTACCCCTTTCGTTTTTTTTTTTTTCGGGCGAAAAATTAAGTTTCTCCAATCATCTCAAAACTCTGGATTCTGATAGAGGGCCATGAGACTTAAACCTGAGTGCAAAAATGGAGGCTCTAGACCCTTCCAGAGCTGAGATATCGAAACTAAAAAAATTGATGCGAAAAAAAAAAACGACAGTGGTACCCCTTTCGTTTTTTTTTTCGGGCGAAAAATTAAGTTTCTCCAATCTTCTCAAAACTCTGGATTCTGATAGAGGGCCATGAGACTTAGACCTGAGTGCAAAAATGGAGGCTCTAGACCCTTCCAGAGCTGAGATATCGAAACTCAAAAATTCGACCCGAAAAAAACGACAGTGGTACCCCTTTCGGTTTTTTTTTTCGGACGAAAAATTAAGTTTCTCCAATCTTCTAAAAACTCTGGATTCTGATAGAGGGCCATGAGACTTAAACCTGAGTGCAAAAATGGAGGCTCTAGTACCTTCCAGAGCTGAGATATCGAAACTCAAAAATTTGACCCGAAAAAAAAAAACGACAGTGGTACCCCTTTCGTTTTTTTTTTCTAGCGAAAAATTAAGTTTCTCCAATCTTTTAAAAACTCTGGATTCTGATAGAGGGCCATGAGATTTAAACCTGAGTGCAAAAAGGGAGGCTCTAGACCCTTCCAGAGCTGAGATATCGAAACTCAAAAATTCGACCCGAAAAAAAAAAAACGACAGTGGTACCCCTTTCGGGGTTTTTTTTGGGCGAAAAATTAAGTTTCTCCAATCTTCTCAAAACTCTGGATTCTGATAGAGGGCCATGAGACTTAGACCTGAGTGCAAAAATGGAGGCTCTAGACCCTTCCAGAGCTGAGATATCAAAACTCAAAAATTCGACCCGAAAAAAACGACAGTGGTACCCCTTTCGGTTTTTTTTTTCGGGCGAAAAATTAAGTTTCTCCAATCTTCTCAAAACTCTGGATTCTGATAGAGGGCCATGAGACTTAGACCTGAGTGCAAAAATGGAGGCTCTAGACCCTTCCAGAGCTGAGATATAGAAACTCAAAAATTCGACCCGAAAAAAAAAACGACAGTGGTACTCCTTTCGTTTTTTTTTTTCGGGCGAAAAATTAAGTTTCTCCAATCTTCTCAAAACTCTGCATTCTGATAGAGGGCCATGAGACTTAGACCTGAGTGCAAAAATGGAGGCTCTAGACCCTTCCAGAGCTGAGATATCGAAACTCAAAAATTCGACCCGAAAAAAAAAACGACAGTGGTACCCCTTTCGTTTTTTGTTTTTTTTTGGGCGAAAAAATAAGTTTCTCCAATCTTCTAAAAACTCTGGATTCTGATAGAGGGCCATGAGACTTAGACCTGAGTGCAAAAATGGAGGCTCTAGACCGTTCCAGAGCCGAGATATCGAAACTCAAAAATTCGACCCGAAAAAAACGACAGTGGTACCCCTTTCGTTTTTTTTTTTTTCAGGTGAAAAATTAAGTTTCTCCAATCTTCTGAAAACTCTGGATTCTGATAGAGGGCCATGAGACTTAGACCTGAGTGCAAAAATGGAGGCTCTAGACCCTTCCAGAGCTGAGATATCAAAACTCAAAAATTCGACCTGAAAAAAACGACAGTGGTACCCCTTTCGGGTTTTTTTTTCAGGCGAAAAATTAAGTTTCTCCAATCTTCTCAAAACTCTGGATTCTGATAGAGGGCCATGAGACTTAGACCTGAGTGCAAAAATGGAGGCTCTAGACCCTTCCAGAGCTGAGATATCAAAACTCAAAAATTCGACCCGAAAAAAACGACAGTGCTACCCCTTTCTTTTTTTATTTCAGGTGAAAAAATAAGTTTCTCCAATCTTCTAAAAACTCTGGATTCTGATAGAGGGCCATGAGACTTAGACCTGAGTGCAAAAATGGAGGCTCTAGACCCTTCCAGAGCTGAGATATCGAAACTCAAAAAGTCGACTCGAAAAAAAAAAACGACAGTGGTACCCCTTTCGTTTTTTTTTTCGGGCGAAAAATTAATTTTCTCCAATCTTCTCAAAACTCTGGATTCTGATTGAGGGCCATGAGACTTAGATCTGAGTGCAAAAATGGAGGCTCTAGACCCTTCCAGAGCTGAGATATCGAAACTCAAAAATTCGACCCGAAAAAAAAACCGACAGTGGTACCCCTTTCGTTTTTTGTTTTGTTTTGGGCGAAAAAATAAGTTTCTCCAATCTTCTAAAAACTCTGGATTCTGATAGAGGGCCATGAGACTTAGACCTGAGTGCAAAAATGGAGGCTCTAGACCGTTCCAGAGCCGAGATATCGAAACTCAAAAATTCGACCCGAAAAAAAAAACGACAGAAAAAAAACGAGTTTTTTTTTTTCGGGCGAAAAATTAAGTTTCTCCAATCTTCTCAAAACTTTGGATTCTGATAGAGGGCCATGAGACTTAGACCTGAGTGCAAAAATGGAGGCTCTAGACCTTTCCAGAGCTGAGATATCGAAACTCAAAAATTCGACCCGAAAAAAAAAACGACAGTGGTACCCCTTTCGTTTTTTTTTTCGGGCGAAAAATTAAGTTTCTCCAATCTTCTAAAAACCCTGGATTCTGATAGAGGGCCATGAGACTTAAACCTGAGTGCAAAAATGGAGGCTCTAGACCCTTCCAGAGCTGAGATATCGAAACTCAAAAATTCGACCCGAAAAAAAAACGACAGTGGTACCCCTTTCGTTTTTTTTTTTTCGGGCGAAAAATTAAGTTTCTCCAATCATCTCAAAACTCTGGATTCTGATAGAGGGCCATGAGACTTAAACCTGAGTGCAAAAATGGAGGCTCTAGACCCTTCCAGAGCTGAGATATCGAAACTAAAAAAATTGATGCAAAAAAAAAAAACGACAGTGGTACCCCTTTCGTTTTTTTTTTCGGGCGAAAAATTAAGTTTCTCCAATCTTCTCAAAACTCTGGATTCTGATAGAGGGCCATGAGACTTGGACCTGAGTGCAAAAATGGAGGCTATAGACCCTTCCAGAGCTAAGATATTGAAACTCAAAAATTCAACCCGAAAAAAAAAACGACAGTGGTACCCCTTTCGTTTTTTTTTTCGTGCGAAAAAATAAGTTTCTCCAATCTTCTCAAAACTCTGGATTCTGATAGAGGGCCATGAGACTTAGACCTGAGTGCAAAAATGGAGGCTATAGACCCTTCCAGAGCTGAGATATCCAAACTCAAAAATTAGACCCGAAAAAAAAAACGACAGTGGTACCCTTTTCGTATTTATTTTTTTCGGGCGAAAAAATAAGTTTCTCCAATCTTCTCAAAACTCTAGATTCTGATAGAGGACCATGAGACTTAAACCTGGGTGCAAAAATGGAGGCTCTAGACCCTTCCAGACCTGAGATATCGAAACTCAAAAATTCGACCCGAAAAAAAAACGACAGTGGTACCCCTTTCGTTTTTTTTTTCGGGCGAAAAATTAAGTTTCTCCAATCTTCTCAAAACTCTGGATTCTGATAGAGGGCCATGAAACTTAGACCTGAGTGCAAAAATGGAGGCTCTAGACCCTTCCAGAGCTGAGATATCAAAACTCAAAAATTCGACCTGAAAAAAACGACAGTGGTACCCCTTTCGGTTTTTTTTTTCAGGCGAAAAATTAAGTTTCTCCAATCTTCTCAAAACTCTGGATTCTGATAGAGGGCCATGAGACTTAGACCTGAGTGCAAAAATGGAGGCTCTAGACCCTTCCAGAGCTGAGATATCAAAACTCAAAAATTCGACCCGAAAAAAACGACAGTGCTACCCCTTTCTTTTTTTATTTCAGGTGAAAAAATAAGTTTCTCCAATCTTCTAAAAACTCTGGATTCTGATAGAGGGCCATGAGACTTAGACCTGAGTGCAAAAATGGAGGCTCTAGACCCTTCCAGAGCTGAGATATCGAAACTCAAAAAGTCGACTCGAAAAAAAAAAAACGACAGTGGTACCCCTTTCGTTTTTTTTTTCGGGCGAAAAATTAATTTTCTCCAATCTTCTCAAAACTCTGGATTCTGATTGAGGGCCATGAGACTTAGATCTGAGTGCAAAAATGGAGGCTCTAGACCCTTCCAGAGCTGAGATATCGAAACTCAAAAATTCGACCCGAAAAAAAAACGACAGTGGTACCCCTTTCGGGTTTTTTTTTCGGGCGAAAAAATAAGTTTCTCCAATCTTCTCAAAACTCTAGATTCTGATAGAGGGCCATGAGACTTAGACCTGAGTGCAAAAATGGAGGCTCTAGACCCTTCCAGAGCTGAGATATAGAAACTCAAAAATTCGACCCGAAAAAAAAAACGACAGTGGTACTCCTTTCGTTTTTTTTTTCGGGCGAAAAATTAAGTTTCTCCAATCTTCTCAAAACTCTGCATTCTGATAGAGGGACATTAGACTTAGACCTGAGTGCAAAAATGGAGGCTCTAGACCCTTCCAGAGCTGAGATATCGAAACTCAAAAATTTGACCCGAAAAAAAACCCGACAGTGGTAGCCCTTTCGTTTTTTTTTTTTTGGGCGAAAAAATAAGTTTCTCCAATCTTCTCAAAACTCTAGATTCTGATAGAGGACCATGAGACTTAAACCTGGGTGCAAAAATGGAGGCTCTAGACCCTTCCAGACCTGAGATATCGAAACTCAAAAATTCGACCCGAAAAAAAAACGACAGTGGTACCCCTTTCGTTTTTTTTTTTCGGGCGAAAAATTAAGTTTCTCCAATCTTCTCAAAACTCTGGATTCTGATAGAGGGCCATGAAACTTAGACCTGAGTGCAAAAATGGAGGATCTAGACCCTTCCAGAGCTGAGATATCGAAACTCAAAAATTCGACCCGAAAAAAACGACAGTGGTACCCCTTTCGTTTTTTTTTTTTCAGGTGAAAAATTAAGTTTCTCCAATCTTCTGAAAACTCTGGATTCTGATAGAGGGCCATGAGACTTAGACCTGAGTGCAAAAATGGAGGCTCTAGACCCTTCCAGAGCTGAGATATCAAAACTCAAAAATTCGACCTGAAAAAAACGACAGTGGTACCCCTTTCGGTTTTTTTTTTCAGGCGAAAAATTAAGTTTCTCCAATCTTCTCAAAACTCTGGATTCTGATAGAGGGCCATGAGACTTAGACCTGAGTGCAAAAATGGAGGCTCTAGACCCTTCCAGAGCTGAGATATCAAAACTCAAAAATTCGACCCGAAAAAAACGACAGTGCTACCCCTTTCTTTTTTTATTTCAGGTGAAAAAATAAGTTTCTCCAATCTTCTAAAAACTCTGGATTCTGATAGAGGGCCATGAGACTTAGACCTGAGTGCAAAAATGGAGGCTCTAGACCCTTCCAGAGCTGAGATATCGAAACTCAAAAAGTCGACTCGAAAAAAAAAAAACGACAGTGGTACCCCTTTCGTTTTTTTTTTCGGGCGAAAAATTAATTTTCTCCAATCTTCTCAAAACTCTGGATTCTGATTGAGGGCCATGAGACTTAGATCTGAGTGCAAAAATGGAGGCTCTAGACCCTTCCAGAGCTGAGATATCGAAACTCAAAAATTCGACCCGAAAAAAAAACGACAGTGGTACCCCTTTCGGGTTTTTTTTTCGGGCGAAAAAATAAGTTTCTCCAATCTTCTCAAAACTCTAGATTCTGATAGAGGGCCATGAGACTTAGACCTGAGTGCAAAAATGGAGGCTCTAGACCCTTCCAGAGCTGAGATATAGAAACTCAAAAATTCGACCCGAAAAAAAAAACGACAGTGGTACTCCTTTCGTTTTTTTTTTCGGGCGAAAAATTAAGTTTCTCCAATCTTCTCAAAACTCTGCATTCTGATAGAGGGACATTAGACTTAGACCTGAGTGCAAAAATGGAGGCTCTAGACCCTTCCAGAGCTGAGATATCGAAACTCAAAAATTTGACCCGAAAAAAAACCCGACAGTGGTAGCCCTTTCGTTTTTTTTTTTTTTGGGCGAAAAAATAAGTTTCTCCAATCTTCTAAAAACTCCGGATTCTGATAGAGGGCCATGAGACTTAAACCTGGGTGCAAAAATGGAGGCTCTAGACTCTTCCAGAGCTGAGATATCGAAACTCAAAAATTCGACCCGAAAAAAAAAAACGACAGTGGTACCCCTTTCGTTTTTGTTTTCGGGCGAAAAATTAAGTTTCTCCAATCTTCTAAAAACCCTGGATTCTGATAGAGGGCCATGAGACTTAAACCTGAGTGCAAAAATGGAGGCTCTAGACCCTTCCAGAGCTGAGATATCGAAACTCAAAAATTCGACCCGAAAAAAAAACGACAGTGGTACCCCTTTCGTTTTTTTTTTTTCGGGCGAAAAATTAAGTTTCTCCAATCATCTCAAAACTCTGGATTCTGATAGAGGGCCATGAGACTTAAACCTGAGTGCAAAAATGGAGGCTCTGGACCCTTCCAGAGCTGAGTTATCGAAACTCAAAAATTTGACCGGAAAAAAAAAAACGACAGTGGTACCCCTTTCGTTTTTTTTTTTTCGGGCGAAAAATTAAGTTTCTCCAATCTTCTAAAAACTCTGGATTCTGATAGAGGGCCATGAGACTTAAACCTGAGTGCAAAAATGGAGGCTCTAGTACCTTCCAGAGCTGAGATATCGAAACTCAAAAATTTGACCCGAAAAAAAAAACGACAGTGGTACCCCTTTCGTTTTTTTTTTTCTAGCGAAAAATTAAGTTTCTCCAATCTTTTAAAAACTCTGGATTCTGATAGAGGGCCATGAGACTTAAACCTGAGTGCAAAAATGGAGGCTCTAGACCCTTCCAGAGCTGAGATATCGAAACTCAAAAATTTGACCCGAAAAAAAAAAACGACAGTGGTACCCCTTTCGGGGTTTTTTTTGGGCGAAAAATTAAGTTTCTCCAATCTTCTCAAAACTCTGGATTCTGATAGAGGGCCATGAGACTTAGACCTGAGTGCAAAAATGGAGGCTCTAGACCGTTCCAGAGCCGAGATATCGAAACTTAAAAATTCGACCCGAAAAAAAAAACGACAGAAAAAAAAACAAGGTTTTTTTTTTCGGGCGAAAAATTAAGTTTCTCCAATCTTCTCAAAACTCTGGATTCTGATAGAGGGCCATGAGACTTAGACCTGAGTGCAAAAATGGAGGCTCTAGACCCTTCCAGAGCTGAGATATCGAAACTCAAAAATTTGACCCGAAAAAAAACCCGACAGTGGTAGCCCTTTCGTTTTTTTTTTTTTGGGCGAAAAAATAAGTTTCTCAAATCTTCTAAAAACTCCGGATTCTGATAGAGGGCCATGAGACTTAAACCTGGGTGCAAAAATGGAGGCTCTAGACTCTTCCAGAGCTGAGATATCGAAACTCAAAAATTCGACCCGAAAAAAAAAAACGACAGTGGTACCCCTTTCGTTTTTGTTTTCGGGCGAAAAATTAAGTTTCTCCAATCTTCTAAAAACCCTGGATTCTGATAGAGGGCCATGAGACTTAAACCTGAGTGCAAAAATGGAGGCTCTAGACCCTTCCAGAGCTGAGATATCGAAACTCAAAAATTCGACCCGAAAAAAAAACGACAGTGGTACCCCTTTCGTTTTTTTTTTTCGGGCGAAAAATTAAGTTTCTCCAATCATCTCAAAACTCTGGATTCTGATAGAGGGCCATGAGACTTAAACCTGAGTGCAAAAATGGAGGCTCTAGACCCTTCCAGAGCTGAGTTATCGAAACTCAAAAATTTGACCCGAAAAAAAAAAACGACAGTGGTACCCCTTTCGTTTTTTTTTTTCTAGCGAAAAATTAAGTTTCTCCAATCTTTTAAAAACTCTGGATTCTGATAGAGGGCCATGAGACTTAAACCTGAGTGCAAAAATGGAGGCTCTAGACCCTTCCAGAGCTGAGATATCGAAACTCAAAAATTTGACCCGAAAAAAAAAAAACGACAGTGGTACCCCTTTCGGGGTTTTTTTTGGGCGAAAAATTAAGTTTCTCCAATCTTCTCAAAACTCTGGATTCTGATAGAGGGCCATGAGACTTAGACCTGAGTGCAAAAATGGAGGCTCTAGACCGTTCCAGAGCCGAGATATCGAAACTCAAAAATTCGACCCGAAAAAAAAAACGACAGAAAAAAAAACGAGGTTTTTTTTTTCGGGCGAAAAATTAAGTTTCTCCAATCTTCTCAAAACTTTGGATTCTGATAGAGGGCCATGAGACTTAAACCTGAGAGCAAAAATGGAGGCTCTAGACCCTTCCAGAGCTGAGATATCGAAACTCAAATATTTGACCCGAAAAAAAAAAACGACAGTGGTCCCCTTTTCGTTTATTTTTTCGGGCGAAAAATAAAGTTTCTCCAATCTTCTCAAAACTCTGGATTCTGATAGAGGGCCATGAGACTTAGACCTGAGTGCAAAAATGGAGGCTCTAGACCCTTCCAGAGCTGAGATATCGAAACTCAAAAATTCGACCCGAAAAAAAAAACGACAGTGGTACCCCTTTTGTTTTGTTTTTTTCGGGCGAAAAATTAAGTTTCTCCAATCGTCTCAAAACTCTGGATTCTGATAGAGGGCCATGAGACTTAGAACTGAGTGCAAAAATGGAGGCTCTAGACCCTTCCAGAGCTGACATATAGAAACTCAAAAATTCGACCAGAAAAAAAAAACGACAGAAAAAAAACCGAGTTGTTCTTTTTTCGGGCGAAAAAATAAGTTTCTCCAATCTTCTCAAAACTTTGGATTCTGATAGAGGGCCATGAGACTTAAACCTGAGTGCAAAAATGGAGGCTCTAGACCCTTCCAGAGCTGAGATATCGAAACTAACAAAATTGATGCGAAAAAAAAAACGACAGTGGTACCCCTTTTGGGTTTTTTTTCGGGCGAAAAATTAAGTTTCTCCAATCTTTTCAAAACTCTGGATTCTGATAGAGGGCCATGAGACTTGGACCTGAGTGCAAAAATTGAGGCTCTAGACCCTTCCAGAGCTGAGATATTGAAACTCAAAAATTCGACCCGAAAAAAAAAACGACAGTGGTACCCCTTTCGTTTTTTTTTTTCGTGCGAAAAAATAAGTTTCTCCAATCTTCTCAAAACTCTGGATTCTGATAGAGGGCCATGAGACTTAGACCTGAGTGCAAAAATAGAGGCTCTAGACCCTTCCAGAGCTGAGATATCCAAACTCAAAAATTAGACCCGAAAAAAAAACGACAGTGGTACCCCTTTCGTTTTTTTTTTTCAGGTGAAAAATTAAGTTTCTCCAATCTTCTCAAAACTCTGGATTCTGATAGATGGCCATGAGACTTAGACCTGAGTGCAAAAATGGAGGCTCTAGACCCTTCCAGAGCTGAGATATCGAAACTCAAAAATTAGACCCGAAAAAAAAAACGACAGTGGTACCCCTTTTGTTTTGTTTTTTTCGGGCGAAAAATTAAGTTTCTCCAATCGTCTCAAAACTCTGGATTCTGATAGAGGGCCATGAGACTTAGACCTGAGTGCAAAAATGGAGGCTCTAGACCCTTCCAGAGCTGACATATAGAAACTCAAAAATTCGACCAGAAAAAAAAAACGACAGAAAAAAAAACCAGTTGTTTTTTTTCGGGCGAAAAATTAAGTTTCTCCAATCTTCTCAAAACTTTGGATTCTGATAGAGGGCCATGAGACTTAAACCTGAGTGCAAAAATTGAGGCTCTAGACCCTTCCAGAGCTGAGATATCGAAACTCAAAAAGTCGACTCGAAAAAAAAAACGACAGTGGTACCCCTTTCGTTTTTTTTTTTCGGGCGAAAAATTAAGTTTCTCCAATCTTCTCAAAACTCTGGATTCTGATAGAGGGCCATGAGACTTAAACCTGAGTGCAAAAATGGAGGCTCTAGACCCTTCCAGAGCTGAAATATTGAGATCCCACATAGCATTTATGCCATTATAAAAATCTTAATATCTCAAAATGACTGCTTTTGTGTAATGTTTGTGCATTTTTGTAGGATCTGAAATGTCTGCAGACTGGTCTGAGCACTGAGGATGAGGAGCCCAGAGCTGAATCCTGGAAGTGGTCCCATGGATGAGACCCTTCATCTCTCCTTCTGCCCTTATGAGTCCCTCCATCTCTCCACCTGCCCTTACGAGAACCTCTATCGCTCCATCTGCCCTTATTGCCTCAGATTGTGAAGCGCTTGCAGTAGGATGTGGTGTTCAGCGCCTGTAAATACATGCTTGTAGTTTGAATAAAGCTTTGTTTCATGTTGTTGATATGCATTTGTTTGTGATGGTTACTTTTATTTGTTTTTTTTTGGACATTTTAATTAAAGTTTCCTTCATGAAAAAACTATTTTACTGCACTCAGCTGGGGCCCCTGAGTCCGTAGCACCAAGCGACATCCCATAATTCCACGAACCCACTATTTTTATAATGGCATAAATGCTACGTGGGATCTCAATATCTCAGCTCTGGAAGGGTCTACTCTAGAGCCTCCATTTTTGCACTCAGGTCTTAGTCCCATGGCCCATTTTGAGTTTCTCTGATCTTGAAACTCTGGATTCTGATAAAGGGCCATGGGATTTAGACCTGAGTGCAAAAATGGAGGCTCTAGACCTTTCCAGAGCTGAGATATTGAGATATTTATAAATTCATAAATGCTACGTGGGATCTCAATATCTCAGCTCTGGAAGGGTCCAGAGCCTCCATTTTTGCACTCAGGTCTAAATCCCATGGCCCTCTATCAGAATCCAGAGTTTCAAGAAGATCAGAGAAAGTCAAAATTTCGATCCCGGAAAAAAAAACGACAGTGGTACCCCTTTAGTTTTTTTTTAGTTTTTTGGTGCGAAAAAATAAGTCTCTCCAATCTTTTGAAAGTCCCATGGCCCTCTATCAGAAAACAGAGTTTCAAGAACATTGGAGAAACTTATTTTTTCGCACCAAAAAAAACGAAAGGGCCACTGTCGTTTTTTTTTTTTTTTGGGTCAAAATTTTGAGTTTCTCTGATCTTCTTGAAACTCTGGATTCTGATAGAGGGCCATGAGACTTAGACCTGGGTGCAAAAATGGAGGCTCTAGACCCTTCCAGAGCTGAGATATTGAGATCCCACATAGCATTTATCACATTACAAACATCTCAATATCTCAGCTCTGGAAGGGTCTAGAGCCTCCATTTTTGAACTCAGGTCTAAGTCTAGTGGCCCTCTATCAGAATCCTGAGTTTCAAGAAACTCAAAATTTAGAAAGGAAAATAAATTTTTTCAAAATTAAAGGATTGATTATCAATTAAAACAATATTTCCCTCCAAAACTTGAAACATTTGGAGAAAGTATAAAATGAGGAAACACATGGAATGAATACGTGCCATTTCATTTATTCATTCATTCCATTTCTTTCATTTATACTGTGAACTGTAATGAAAGAAAACTCCAATATGCTTTCCATCTTTAAAGACTGTATAAAGAGTCATAATATTCTAAATAGTCCTGCAGTGTGATGGAATGTTAAACCCTGCTTATAGGATGCCGCAGTCTGGAACATTACAACAATTTACACTGAGCTGAACAGTTACAAATCCCTGACATTTTTTGCTGGTAAATAGTACAAATTCTGGAAAGACAGATTTAAATTCGATACTGTCAGAACGTGTGCAGGAATTAACCTGTTTGAGCTGTCAGCTCATCCTTACATCCTCACAACAAGCCTGGTCCTTGTGAGAACCCCAAAAAGAAAATAAGATGAATTCTGATGAAATGATTCCTCATTGAATTTCTCATTTTCTGTTTTGAGATAAGACTACAGTTCATCAAATGACATTGACTGTTTAAGCTAGCTGTCTCCATGCAGGAGGAAGTATTCTGTCTAGTTGATCTAGTGCACTGTTGTTTTATCTCAGAGCTTGTGCACTCTCGTTCATTGCACACCCTAAAAGTTCAGGTTTTTTATCAATATTTTGAGATCTGGATACATTTATTCCATTGTTTCTATTCTCACTTGAATCAATAAAAAATTTATTTCCTAAAATGTATTATTTCCCGTCATACCGTACTGTCACATTATCAATGGAGCAGTTTGCTCAAATGCACAATGACGGTTAAAAAGAGACTGTTTGGGCTTTTCAAGGAATCATATTCCTCACACCACATTTTTTTCTAGCCCATTTTATAATGTTACATTTTTTGAAACCAGTACCCACTTTATCAATAGCTTAAAAACAAAACCAAATCTTTAAACTCTTTATCCATTTTTAATGAGAATGAGTCCTCTATGTGCCTACCTGGTAAAATAAAGGTTAAAAGAAAAAGAAAAAACACTAATCAGAGAACACCTGACTCTCCTGGCAAAATCAAACAATTGCCTCATAACAAAGACATGTCTGTCTTGGTTAATGTCAAGTTGTCATAATCAAGACATTTTTGTCTTGGTTAATGTCAAGTTGTCATATCAAAAACATTTTAAACAATGTCAACTTTGCATGAAAAGTGTCATAATTTACCGAATGACACTTAATGACATAAGTCATGAACATTCAGAAAGACTCCTTCATGTTCATGACAAGTGCTATGTCATGTTTATAATAACAGTGTCATGTCAGTCTTATGCACACCCCTTCAAATAAAGTGTTACCTTTCCACTGCACAAAAGATTAGTGAATAAAGGCACTTTAGATAAAAAGGTTATTCACACTGAGAAAAACAATATTTCTATTAAGAACGGTTCACTGAATGTTCTAAATATGGATCTTCTGTGGCATCACTGCAAAACCCCCCTTTTGGAATCTTTATTTGTAATTAATGTCCTAAAGTTATGGTTGAATAATGATTTCTTAAAACACCATTTTTTGTGTTTTTATCTGTCTAGGTAAAGAACTTTGCACTGTGAGATATTCCCCATTTAATACTTTTTTTTTAAATGGGACATTATTCATTTACAGCCCATTCTCACCCCCAAGGCGTCACCTAACTGACGCCTTGGGAAGCATTTGGACATGCTTCAATATCTGACGCTTTAGGCGCCCTTTAGCGTCAGTAAGATGACGCCCTAGGATCGCGTGTACCCTACCCCCACCCCACACCTAAAGCCTAGTTCACACTACGTGATTTTAAGCCCGATTTAAGCCCGATTTGCAAATCGTTGAGTCGCCGACAAGTCAGGGTGTTATCGCGTGCAAATCGCGGGCGATTAGCGGACGATTAACGCTCGCCAATCAGTTAGTGTGAAAGAGCCAACAACGCATCAAAGACAGCTCGCAGACAGCTCGCAGACAGGTCACAGAGCTCAGAAAAATATCTAGCCTGCTAGATATCTCGAGCAGTCGCGCGACTCAATCTCAGTGATGTCATGAGTACAGCCAATCATAGCAACGCGTGGGTTGAGGACACCAGGTAAATCTTACTTTTTCTTTTTTGCATTTTTTTTTCTCAGAGCAGATCGTTGAGCAAACAGTGTGCAGCACTAGTTTCTGTCTGACGTCCATATCCGCGTGTTGTGTTCTTCTCTGCAGTTTCGCGTCATTTCTGGTTCGTTTTATTGCGTGGTTTTTCGTTACAAAACATGGTTTCTAGACCAGATAGAATCGTGTTGTTGTCAACTCGTTATTTGTTTGATTATTTTCAGGATTTAGACCGTACTATAGTACTGAAACAGCTCTCATTGAGTCACAAATGATATGCTCTTATCATCCGATCGTGGTTGTATCTCTATGTAGTGCGTTGTTAACTCGTGTAGTGAGTTACCTCCTGTTGTGGATCAATCACGTTGTGTTGTGTGGTGTGAACAGCTAAACAACTTGAACACTCATGATTTCACTGAGAGCAAGTCATGTAGTGTGAACTGCACAGTTCAGCCCGACATTTTAAAATCATGTAGTGTGAACTAGGCTTAAACCTAACCGCGTCTTCTAACTGACGCTTTCCTTTAGCGTCAGTTAGATGACGCCGTAGGATCGCGTCATGTAAGTGACGCTAAAGGGCGCCTAAAACGTCAAATATTGAAGCATGGTCAAAGGTGACGCCTTGGGGTGAGAATGCGTTGTCACTTAAATGATAAGTGAAATGGTTCATATGATAGGGTTGACATACACTGGAACACTCATGAATGGTGGCAGCAGTGCCTATAAAGCTGAGCCATTTAAACAGTAAATATATGCACAGCAATATAACTAGACATTCAGACACCGACCCCCCCCCCCCCCCCCCAATAGTAAAAATCCAGACATGATAAAAATCCCTGAACATTGCAGTTGACAGAGCACCTCTCAAAGCCTTTTCCATGTGTTAGCTCCAACTCACCAGATGCCAGACATCAGACACGCTTCTTCACTGTCACAGCAACGGCCCTCATATGCGGTGTATAAGACAGGGGCTTCGTCGTTTTGTCTGCATCTCTGCTGCTGGGGACAGATTTGTGCAGGAAAGAACCCCTGTGACATCTGGCCCTTATGTCGACGGTGGGTCTGGCTGCCTAATGAAGGGACATGCTTGTGCTTGGCACTGCACTGCACATCATTTATTACCGTCAGAGAAAGTCACACAAGGGTCTGCTGCACACTTTAATGATGGCACACTCAAGCTCACAGTGTTCGCAAGCATTTGTGTGAGAAAGCTAGTCCTGTCAGACCAGCTTACACTTCATACATGCTCCCCTGTCCTTGAGTGCTTGTATAAATTTGTTCCTAGAAGATGTAGATCCTCAAAATATAGATCCAACGTAATATTTATCATTTTAATTGCAAAATTATTCATTATTTTCAATGAATAAACTATTCCAGAAGTGTTTAATTTTTTTTAAATGCTTTATAAGTCCAGCAGTTCTTTGCCTTGTTCTCAGTTAACAGTTATTGTGTACTATAGTATTCTTCCATGTTTTTGCATGTTAACCATTTCACTATTCAGAATTTCACTCCACTTTTAATAATTTTTGAAAGTAGAGGGCTGTGTGAATGCAAGTTTCACACAAATTGGCACACAAAACCCAGGCATACATTTTCTAAATATAAAATTTTGGATGAGGGGCATATTTTAAACATCTGTTAAATTTGTCTACACCCTTGGAAACAATTTTGATCCAAAATTGAAAGTACTGAAAACAGGCATTTGCTAATATTAAATAAGGCCTTGGGATCTGCTTTCATGCAGTTTACATCTTGCTCCTGCACACCTGCCAGTGATTTCCATGTGAACCTGTAAAGCCTGATGGGGTTCAGGTGTGTTTTATTAGTGTTGAAGCAGAACAATGCATGATGGGAACAGTTGCGTAAAGATCCCAGCCCAAAGCCCACGTCTAGGGGGCCATTAATTAAAAACGGAAATTGTATGGTTGTTAATTTGCACAACAAATTGGGGTTCAAAGTGGATGTTTTTTAAAACTATACTGTTATCGTGTAAACTACAAAACTGCATTTGTGAAAACTGTGACATGCTTATTACATGTTTAGTCTATAGGCGCTTGGTGTTTCTTTACAAAAGGACATCGCCAACAACTGGCATGGCATGCATTACACAACGCTTTTAGATGTTTTCAAGGATCCGTCTGAACAGGTGATGATTTTGACAAAGTTGTTGTCTGTATGTGAAAAAAAAAGCAAAATTTTTTGTACATTGTTGTCATGTAAACATACCATTGAACTGAAATAAAGACGTCATAAGACATACATTGGTGTGTTGTAACGTTTTATTAAATACTTTGACATATAAAAACTGTTTCTGGTGGTCAGGATCTTATCAACTTTACTTCTATGCATTACATTACATGAGAGAATTCACTTTTTAAAGGGGTGGTTGATTGCGATTTCACTTTTTTCATTTTTGCTGTTGGTGCATGAACAGTATCTGCAAAGTTGCAGCGCTGAAAGTTGTAAATGTAAGCAGAGATATCGTCTTTTAAAAATCAGGACGTTTAATGCCTACAAAATGACTCGATTGGGACTACAACTGGGTTTTACACGTCACTAACCCACACATTTACATCAACCCTCCCTCCGGAATATGCAAAAAAGGGCATGCGCATATTTCTTCGGTTCGTCGAAAGTGTGTTATTTTCATCCTTCTGTCAGGTCTTCTGTGTTCAGGCTTCCCACGGACGTTATAGTTCGTCAACAATGGATACAACTTGTGTTTTTGATTATGTTCCTGAAAATTATAATCGTAATTTAGCTCTCTGTGCTCCGCATTTAAGGAAGACAGCTTCCAGAATCTCCACGAATTCAACACTGGATTCAACAAGAAACTGTTACTAAAACATGAAGCAGTTCCAACTTTAAAACCAGAGGCAGCTGTTGTTGGGCCACAACCTGTAAGTAAGCTAAGACTTAATCATTTTAAATGTATTTCAGACGTAATGTTTTAGCGCTGGCTTTATAGCCACTTAGTTATGCTATTTTGTGTCTACGAAAAACACGTACAAACATTTTGGACCAGAATTTGTATATATAGTAATTTTGTAAATGTATTTTTCATGTATAACTTTATGACATTATTTTTCGATTTGATCAAGAACGTAAACCATTGCCAACGTTGTTTGTGTATATAGTTGCCAGTCAGTTCGATGCTATTGTGTAAAACAAATGTGTCTAAAGTTTGAAAAAATATAGGCAAATTACCATTCAGAAACGTTTTGTAAGAGCCGTGTTTAGGGAGGTTCCGCTTGACTCTCTTCATCGTCGCTTTCTCGGTCTGATGCTGGCTCATACTGATACTGCAGTATCAACACCACTATTTACATTTGACATGAACAACACATGTGAACAACACATGCAAATTCGCCCAAACTAACCAATCTGAGCCCACTGCCTGTTTCTGAGGGAGTGGTTTCATAGACTCAGGAAGTCAATTGGTCGTTCAAATGACAGAGGAGAAAGCAGCTTACAATAAAGGTGAAATTTATGAAAAATAAGACTTTAAAAAAGAAAAACCACGAATACATGTTATATTACACCCCATAAACACAATCATGCAAAGAAAAAAAGCAGTAAACCACCCCTTTAACAGGACATGTTCTCTTACTGTAGCATTAAGGAGTTTTAATTTGAATGTGGTTCATAGGAGTTCATATTATTGGTGGCAGAGTGACAGAATCTGATTACCCGGTCTGCTAAGTGATCGAAAAATAAATTAAATAAAATCATTTTGTCACTTTATTCTCTCCATCAGCACATAACAGAGAGATGATGACAGAGAGAACTGCTAGATTGGCTGACAACAGCTGAGTGAAATTGGCAGTAAAAAGACGAAAGAGATGTGTTTATGGACGACAATAAAAACAATTATAGTTTTATTGCATCAGTGGAAATGCATGTAAAATCTTAAGCCTATAGACGATTCTGCTTTCCCCGTTCTTCAAAATGATATTGTTTCATTCGTAGTCAATAAGAAAATTGAATTTTAAAATTCAGTCTGAGCTGTGCTGATAACCTCAAGGGGACTTAAGACGATGTTAAAATGCCACTCAGAAAAACATGATTGGATGTTTTGAAATTTTCATTGCAGGGAGAAACACATTCAGCGGAGGAACTTGAAGCATTAATGAGATGCGTTTGTCTTTAAAGAGTTGTTGTGTATTGTGTGAAAATAATTTACTGTACCTTTTGTTTAACTGTTAAATAATTTCTGAAGCCTCAGGCTTTGAAAGCACAGGTTCTGATGAGTAGCATTTCGACATTGCTAGAAGTGACATACGCAGAGCTAACAGAGTCATCTGCTCACAGATGTCACAATGGGAGAAAGCACAGAAACAAGCTGCTTCTATAACCCTAAAACAAGCAGAACTGTTTGTGTGGCATACAGATATTTATAAGTATATCGTTTCAAGTAGTTGTATATCTATCAAGATTTAATGCACCATGTTAAACCTTCCCATTTAGCTGTCATAGGGTAGACAAAATATACTCCATCTTCAACAGCCATTTAATCCAATTATGTCCTTTTTTTGTCCTGTGGGATTAAGCAAAAAGAGGATATATGACCAAAAAATGCAATAGCTTACAGCACAACATTATGCATGAGAAACGATTTAGCTGTTATTTAAACCTGAAAACAATGTTAGGATCAACACAGCCTTATATTCCACCACAATATGTGGCATGCCTTATGTTGCTAAATTAATCTTAACACTGTATTACCATATCTCTGAAGAATTCAAACTGGATTTTTAGATTTGATACAGCTTAAGAAATGTGTCTTCTTGGACCTTCTACGGTGGTCTGAATGAACCAATCCAGGAGTGAGGTCAGCATCATAAGATTCAGCTTTCATTTAGCTGAAAAAGACAATAAAAACATGCATCTTAACTTAGTATCACTCAAAAGACATATTTCTAAAAGAGAAAAATACGCGAAACACGAATAAATCAGTGCTGTATTCTATACCATTCTCTATCAATACATACCAGACATTACCTGTGCTTTTTATTTTACTATAATTTCTTAAAGCTCTCTCATGCCGTCCTTTCCCATCTGTCACAAACCAAGTGTGTCCATACAGTGACTTACACAAGATGGATACGCAGTGGTCATCTGTGCCCTGCAGTGATGTTCTGTCGAGATCAGCTCTATTGAAGGGCTCTGGGATCCATAGAAACACTGATGGGGAAGGAAAATAGAGAGAAGTAGTATATTTCAAGGATTCCAAACACCACTAATTCTGGTACACTTTTACACTCATGCTTTTTCACAGACAACTCCCGATAGAAGAACATTATCACATACAAGTAAGACAGCTCAAACATTGTGGGTGGAAACACATCTCGAGCAATGTTGGCAGTGACCTAGAGAAAGCACAGTTACATTGACAAACGTCTGTCAGTTGGAAGCTGTTGTCTACAGCCCTGCAATTATCTTTGGTTTCCAGAACAAATCCCTCAGTCGACTTGCCAAGTGTGTAGCGTTACCATAATGGCACAGAATAAGAGAGTGCAAGTGCACTCCTGCAAGCAGATGGTGTCATTGTATCACTGTCAAACCACTGAATTTTCAGTCTGACTGCATTAATTGACTCTTCAATCATAACAAAATCTTCACTGCTTTTGGTGCAAAAAAAAAAAAAGGAAGAAGAAAAAAAAAAACCTACATTAGACTTAATAAAATTAGTTAAAGTGAATCATGAAAATATAAATAGTTTTTAGAGCACATTATTCAAAGGGGCCATGGTTTGGCTGGTTAACATGCTAGGGATGCTGTAACTACCAAACCCGTGCCGGTTTGAAGTCACCATGAAATCAAAATGGACAATTATTTTTTTAAATGGAATATTGCAGTATTTATTCTAAGTATTTATGATATTGGTGGTTTTTGAGGAGATTCCCCCTTCCATGTAAAGCGCCATATAAATGTAACAAATTAATATTATTATTATAAATGATTTATCCATGCACATCACTTTATTTTGATGGTCCTCTTTAGACATTCTGTTGACTATGCAAGAGTATTAGTCTGCTTAAAATCTGCTAAAACTTTACTGTGATGGTCCTCCAACGACATTCTACTGGATGGTCAACGTATTCTACTAAACCTACCAGTCTACTAATACTCAACTAATAATGTAATGAGATTTTTATATATACCTGTAGGTGCGTTACTTATAGTCATCAGAATGTCTAAAGGAAACTAATCTTTAATTAAAATGACCTGTTTGTTGGAGTGAGGGCGACCTGTCACTCACATGAGATCACATGCAATAGCAAACAGCATTGATCCAACGATTTGATCAATTCCTGCTGGACATAATCGAGTCCTGTCCCGCATAGTTCTTGTTCGAGAAGCTGTAACACTTGGATATGTACGTAAAAATCTGAAAGCAACATATAGTATAGTATAACTTTATTATTGCACAGCACATGGAACTGCCTTTGAGATGCTAAATGGATCAATTTCTCTGGGTATTATAGATCTCCTTGATCATTTTCCACAAAGATTTCACTCAATTTTAAATTGATTACTTATTGTCTTGTTTTCAAATGTCCTTGAATCACTGCAGAACAATTCACTTCCCAGCTATAATTTGCAAAGAACTAAACGGATGAAGAAATGGGTAAGTGGTAAAATAATTACATGAAAACAGGTGAAAACGGCAAGGCTCGCTGCACTCTGAATTCGCAAACAGGCGCTAGGCACTCAGGGAATGTGGCCCCTGGCTCACACAGTTCTAAGCTCAGCATGAGAATGCCTCTGTGTAATGTGTCTGCCAAAACAGCACCAATAATGCTGGAATCCATTATACTCCTATAATACTAATCAGTTGAACACCAAAAATAAACAGAATCTATGCAAACATGGCTGTATTTTCCAGGTGCTGTGTTCAAAAGGGACTTCCGGAGTGTGATTTTCACTAACGAAGACAGGACAAGCCACAAATTCATGTCTTCCTAAAGCGCATGGAGTGTTTTATTAAATGAAGCGCAAAGTCCTCTATAATGAGAAGAGTGGGACTGCTGCTAATTGAGATTCATTAAAAATTAAAGGATAATTACTTTGTGTCTAGCATGCTGAATAGAATATTTCATTACGATCGAGAGTGCTGTGGTTTCGAAGCACAGCTGTGATTTGGTCATGGGTCGCGCTGATATTCAGACCGACAGAATGATTGAGGGTGTGATAGTTTTACAACAATGCATATTGTCGATGATAATATTTAGAAACTCACATTTTACACACAATATTGCCAGTTACTTTGACTTCTTTGTAACTCTTTTAGTTGTCGCAGGCAGCAAGAATAGACAAAGTAGTGTTTGAACTAATCATTTGAGTGAATGATTCAATGACATACTTAAAGACAGACACTTGTTTTCATCCTGAACCAATCAATTTAATGAATGATGCACTCCTATTGGTGTATCTATGAAACCTACGGTGAATAATTCACACCATTTTTGCACAGAATGACAATCTGTCTACCTGGAACATGGAAACATGGACAAGTCCGACGGCTGCTGGGATGTTTATTAGCCTTCTTGGAATGACTATTCAAATCTAATTCGAAGACCGTAACTGAAGGCGCATTTATGTCAAGGACAATAACTATAATGTTAATAATCATTCTAATTCTTTGAGACTCAATAATGAAAACGACACAGATGAACAATATTCATTGGAATCTCTTTCAGAACGATTTTTCCAGTTGATGAAAGATGAGAACTTTGACAATACCCCTGACTGAGTTTGAGCATTTAGCAGAACGTTATTGTGCATTGGTGTGGATGAGCACCATAAAAAATATATATACAGTAAACTGTTGTATAATATGAAATACACTACTAGACTATTACTACTGCTATTATCTATAAGTAAAGGCAGTCTACTTATTTTTCACTAAGCTTTCTGTACACTCATAAGAGGCAAGTATAAACAATACTAAACTTACCGGGCATACAGCATCTGCACACAGACTGTTTATAAGCACTTCCTCAGCCAAATGAGACGAAGCCCTCTCACTTCTCACTGATTGGTTTTATCAACATGCTCCATATACTGACTACAAAGTGCCTGCAATGACAAGGAAGAAAATAGATGTTACTCAGGTTAAAAAACATAATGTTTAAGGGAGGTTGAGAAGGGCTATCATACACTTGGCAGCATTAAAGGCAGAGAGCCAGATATGTGGGAGGACTCGGGTTGGGAAAGCAGCTCATGATAGTGATAACCTCAGCGATAATATTTCTGTCTAAAATCTTGCCTGAAGACAACAGGAATATGACCAGTGTATTCGGCCTGACATTCTGGTAGTTAGTAGCCTAAAACGCCTCAGAGGTCTCTTAGTCACCAACTACATCATGAGGTTGTTTCAGATGTATTGTTTGTAAAAGTTTTTGATACCCTGCTTATGATCTACTGAAGAAAAAGTATCTTCTTTCACTCTCCTCCCTGTTCGAAGGTTTAAAGTAGGTAATGATTACATCTCATAAAACGTTCCCAGGCTTAAAATAAAAGCTACAAGCTTCATTTAAAAGAATTTAGTGGATTTATTTTCAAATCTCTACATCGTCTGCACTGATCATTGATTATGGAAAAGTAATGGACGTTGGATTAACTGATCTTTTCCCATTATGCACGTTCATTCCAAAGGGATACTCTGAAGAGGCTTAGGCCGTGAGGCTCGCACACCCTTTTTCATTCTCGTACAATGGCTTTCATTGATGTTGTGGGATATTACCATCACAAGGGGATACAATAAAATAAGACCACATTTGAAAAGATGAAAGGCCCAACAGACTGCTCATCTAACATTTTTAAAGGTCTGAACACTGCTTAAAAATCAGAGCTTGTTGATTTCTCTTTTTGTACAGTTAAAAACTCTGTGTCCTTAACATTTGTTTGAGTTAAAAAACCCATAGGAATTGAATTGCAGGACCAGCACATCTTCAACATCTTCAAGCACCATACTGCCTGACAAAGTCATTTTAACTCATCCTTGTGTTTAAGATGGTTAAATCTGCATATTTATGTGTTAATGTTGATATTCTTGATATTTTTATCCTTATGCTATACTGATGGTTTATGTAGAACGCTAAAGGGCTACAGACAAGTTATAGAGGTTAATAAAATGTACTGTAGGTAGCTAATCTTTAAAAAAAAAATACATCTTAACAAAATTGCCAATAGCAAAGGAAGGTTTTATGGTAAAATGGTAAAATATAGCAATTACCATTTTTGTTTTTGGATTGTTGTGCAAATACCCTTAGTTTTTAATATCACCATGGCTGTTTGGGCCACAAATTTACCCTAACAACTATGCGAAAAGAAATGTGATGACAATTCTAAAGCCTTTTTGTTCAGATGACTCTCCATCTCAGTCTCTCTACATGATGACTAACTGTCACAGAAAACAACAGTGATTTTCAACAGTGATGGAAACTCCACTAGTATTTGACAGCAAATTGAATGTCTTGTGTGTGAATTACAGTCTCCCAGAAGAAAAAATACATTAATCTGTTATTGTCATCATAAACGCATTCTTCCTCATCACAGAAGAAAAAAATGTATTGTGCATCACATAAGACCAGATTAACAGAGAGCTTAAAAAGTCCTGATGCTTGTTACTTACACATGTCATTAATTCATTGGACTGCAGTCAAATTATCAGACCTACTGAACTCTCTTTCAGGACATGTACATCCAAGCTTCAAAATCCACTGCTGACATGTTCAAGCCGCAGGTAATACTGCACAATCGCCACCCGTGTGCCACTGATTAGAAGACACTTCCCATTTTAATCAGCAAGCCTAAAGCCATTCAGTCAAACCTGTCCACAAATCACAAAAAATAATGCATAATCCATTTTTCATTATATTTAATGACATGCTATTTTACACAAATTAAATGTACCAGCTGAATACTTTATTTCAAGCAGACCAAATCAAAAACCACAGCAGTGTTAATGCAGCTAAAACATCATCGTCATTGTTTCCGCTCCTATCACCTTTCCATTCTAAAGCAAGCCATCTGATAGGCGTCAGTGATTTAATCATCCTTTGCTGCTTTACAAATGGTTCTCGGAGTAAAAAACGCATCTGTTTGAGCATGTCTCTGTCTTGTCCTTAATTAGACTATAAAACATGGCTGACCTCTACAAACGACTTCCATCCATCAAGACAACCAAAATAGTGTAACGATGGTCAAAATTAATAGAATAACTATTTCCAAGCTTTGAATCTTCGAAAAAGCTAAAATTATCTTTTTTTTTGATGCACATAATTGCTCTTCTCTAGCAGAAAAAAAAAAACCCAAAACAAAATGAATCCTAAAGAACACTGTTTCAGTCTTTTGTTGCTGTTATGCTCCACATGTTGGGATCGCCTGCATCGTAATTAATACAAAAAGTTGTTAATTACCCAAATGTTCAAAGCATTGTTCCTGAAGGCCACATTTCACTCGAGGTCATAATATCACCCTTAATATTTTAATGGTGTGTGCAATTAATCTGTGCATAATTTCACAAGTCTATTTTATACTGAGAGGGATTCGGTCTTCAAGCTAACCTAAAGGGATGTTTACGTTACTTGCTAAATGGCTTATTAATTGTATAGTCACAACAAAACATTAATTCATGCTCCTAACTCTGAAATAAAATTGTTTGCATTATTGTTTTCTTTTGCTCTAAGACAGCTCTGCACTACATATACTGTAGGTACTGTCTTGGTGCTTCCGATGAAGCAAGCACGATGGAAAGCGGAACGTTGTGGACAGAACCTTGGGTACATAACCTGGTCTCTGCCTTAAAGTAACCTTGACCAGACCAGGAGTGAAGTCCAAGCATGACTCGCTAATAGAGAGAGCCTGTAAGCCCCCTATTCGCTTCGGAAGTTAAAGCTCACAAAAGAGCAATCTTAAGAGTCAGAATCCACCGGGTCTGACTCAGAATTCACCAGGGATGAGCCGGGTCACTCCTCCTAGTAGGGAACTCCACTCTATGAGAGGGGCGTTCTCAGGACTGAGAAGGGGAGGGGTTAGAAGATTCCCTAACCCTTCTACTGTAGGTTTAAAGTGTTTAAACACAGCCAACTGAGACTTAGCTGCTTTCTTAGCAAAACTTTCTCCTTGTCGCGGATCTCCGTGAGCTTGAGCCATAAATGGTGCTTCAGGAGTCCCTCCATTTCCCTCGTCCATGTCCTTCAGGATGTCCGCCTGGTAGGCCTGAAGAATGGCCATAGTGTGTAGGGCCATGTCTGCCTGACCAGGATGTAGGATTTCCCAATAAGGGAGGAAGGAAGGAGGGGACACGACTTCCAAGACGGCGCAGATGACGGAGCGAGGAAAAGGGCAGCTTTCTTTGCTCTGGCCTAGAATTAGAGCCACTAAGAAATCTCTCGTTGAGTTTAGACAACTGTGACTTGCGGGGCTCGTCAGGCCAGTCGATATAGCAAGCTTTTCCATAGCACCACGAAAACATGTCTATAAGTCTCCATCAACAGCAAGATGCTATCCTATCAATATGGGCCAACATTTCTAAAAAATGCTTTCAGCACCTTGTTGAATCAATGCCACATAGAATTAAGGCAGTTCTGGAGGCGAAAGGGGGTCAAACACAGTAGAAATGGTTGTGCATGAAAATCCCAGTAACTAAAGGGTTAGTTCACCCCAAAATGAAAATTCTGTCAGTATTTACTCACCCTCATGTTGTTCCAACCCCGTAAGACCTTCGTTCATCTTCGGAACACAAATTAAGATATTTAAGATATTAAGATCGCTACAGTCCGTCGGCTTCTTGAGGGACTGGCTCTTGCTGTCCCCGAAAAGTCATTAAAGACATCGTTAAAATAGTCCAAGTGACTACAGGGGCTCAATCTTAAGTTTATCAAACGACGAGAACACTTTTGTGCGCAAAAAAACAACAAAAATAACGACTTTATTTCAACTATTCACTTCCTTCTCCATGGGCCTGTAGTCAGTTAACGTAGTGTGATTGCGTAGAGCTACGTCACATGTAGGCTCACTATTGGCCGACGCTGGTCATGTGTGTGTGATGCGTGTGACGTACAATAACAGAAGCTTACGCTATTAAACTAGTAACCTGACTCGCGCAGAGGGAGAAATAAACGAATAGTTGAAATAAAGTCGTTATTTTTGTTGGTTTTTTTGCGCAAAAAAGTGTTCTCGTCGTTTGATAAACTTAAGATTGAGCCCCTGTAGTCACTTGGACTATTTTAACGATGTCTTTAATGACTTTTCGGGGACAGCAAGAGCCAGTCCCTCAAGAAGTCTACGGACTGTATGCAGGAGCGATCTTAATATCTTAAATATCTTAATTTGTGTTCCGAAGATGAACGAAGGTCTTACGGGGTTGGAACAACATGAGGGTGAGTAAATACTGACAGAATTTTCATTTTGGGGTGAACTAACCCTTAAGCAGATTGTGAAATACTCAGACCGGCCCGTCTGGCACCAACAATGCCATGCTCAAAATTGTTTAAATCACCTTTCTTTCCCATTCTGGCATCCAGTTTGAAATTCAGGAGATTGTCTTGACCAGGACAACACCTTATTGATTGATAATCTTACAACTTATAGGTTGATTAGATAATAGCAATAATGAGAATTTGAATCGGTGTTCCTGATAATCCTTTAGGAGAGTGTATATTTGAATGCACTTGTCCAGTAGAGAGACTTTTGCAGCTTACCTAGTCTGATTCAATCCAGTGCTTCTCAGCTCACAGAGAGACTGGTACCTATTGGAAGGATAAATCATATTTAAGATACAGATTTTAAGGTGCTATTAGTATAATAGACAAAATGAAGAAGAAACAATGAGTGAGACTACAAGTCAAAACAAACGTACACTGGCATGCACGATTAACAGATGGACTGAAAACAGTTTGACAAAGCATATGTTACTATCAAAAAAGTAAACCAATTTGTGGGGCTGGACAAAAGCTGTCAGAGCAGAATCTGATTTGAGAGCAACCATCTTTTTCAGCGTTTCTGGTTAAAAAGCTTAGTTTAGCTGGTCAGGTTTTATAGATCAGTTTTAGCTTGTTTTAAAAGATGGATTGTTAATTGCTTTTTCATTCTTTCTTTCTTTCTTTCTTTCTTATGTGTTAGTAAGTCATTTTTGGTGTCACTAGTTAACTTTATTAGCGGATTTAGAGGGCCGAGGCATTTATTTGGGGTTAGTGAGGGCAGGTTTACTTTTTGAAGTATAAATAACTTAATTTATGACTGGCATTCGCAACATTAGAGTTATTATTAGGGTTACCTGCTTAACGTTTAGTCATCCTTTCGAAGTCTTAATATGAGTCAGCATTCAGTTCTAATAGTCACAAAAAAGAGTTTAGGTCTCTATGGGGCCTTCAATGGTGCTGATATTTAAATGCATTGGTATTACAACAAAAATGATGTTCCTTAACATAAATAGCAGAAGAAAATATACTGTAGGTAGCAGAGATAAAGCAATTTAACTGGATCCCATTCACTCCAGTGAGTGATTAAATATGAGTGTTGCTACAGTGGTTAACACCAAAGGCTGAAGGCACTTAGAACATCTTATTGGAATATGGGGACGTTCTTACCTCCTGAATCTCCAAATCATTCTCAGAGTGACGTTAGTGCAGACAAGTCAGTCCGACTTATTGTTTAATAAGCTGAAGCTTAAAGAGTGTGTTAAAAAAGATTCAATTTATTGATCTAAACAGTTGATTTCCATTAACATGTTAAACATTTAAATGACTAATCAAGAGTCAATAAACAGTTTAGAGCTAATGTTAAAAATTATTTAACAAAGTTTAATTCTATTAATGTAGCTTATCTATTATTACACAAAATGACTTGACAACGTCTCTACGGTTCCTTTTTGTGGCTTTCTTGGTTAAATATAAAAACAACATATTAGCCATTTCAGGTCAAACAGGCATTTAGTACTAGAAACAAGTACGTACCTAATCTAATTTTACAAAAAATGATCTCATCCTTATTAACAAATTATAGCAACACAAGTTTAACAATTATAATCACCTATTTAGAGAAGCTTGCACAATGCGCTTTACATCCTTTTTATTACATGTTTATGTACAAATACAAGCTACACACAAAGCAAAGCACTTGGATGTGGCTACATACATAGCCAATTGCTTTCAAACCCAATACTGATATCAAAATTAAATATACAAACTCAGTATTTACCATCATCAAATCAAGTATTAAGAAAGATGTTATGTACAAAATGAGTCTTTTCACTGTGCCGATACACTTTCTCCTTAAGATTCCCAAAATCCGGGAAGCACAATGTGTAGCTAATTCCATGCTTTACATTTTGGGGACAAACAATGGAAAACTAAAGGAAGGAGCATTCAATGACAAAAGTACACTGCCAAATTCTGGTATTTTACATATGTATTTTACAAACAAGTCAACAGTTTCAGATAAGAAAAGAAGGGACCATGTATCTCCCATCCCTCCACCCAAGGTAAGAATGAGTTTAAAAACATGGTTGACCTGTCACTTAAAAATCCCTTTTTATATTATTTAAGCCTATAGTAAATGCGGTTTGCATTGTATGGAGGTCACATGATCTGGAGCACCTTTAATATCTACCATAGGGGTGATCTCTGTAGCCCCCTCGATTAAGTCTTGATGCTGGAGCTTTGAGGTTGGGCCGGGATGATGTCCAGTCCTCTTCAGCTACAAGTAAGATGATTAAAAAAAATGCAAAACCAATAATCAGGTAAAACAATCTTCATTTGAAAATGTAATTTAACACAAGTGATATGTAGAGAAGGAGAGAAACCTCCTTAAATGGCTGAAATGCAATGCTATGAAGATTCATCAAGGGATGGATATCCTAAGGCCATGTGATTCCATGTAACATTAGTCATTTTTAATGCTTTTTTGATCTAAGCAATACAAAATGATAAACTGAGCACCAGCTGATCATCTTACACATACATTTCAATAATTAGAGCTCCGTTCCCCACATCTCATCTTGGGCATGTTCGCCTCGGTCCATTATCATAGATTTCAGAAATATACAATGTCACATTGCCCTAATTATCAGTTACCAAAGGCTGAGCAGATGAGGCATGAAATCCTGGCTGAGCTCACAGCATGACCCTGCTGTCATTTAAATACAGTATGTGTTGGGACCCGATGCTCCATTAGGTTCTCGGAGTGTGATCGCTGGGCCATTGAAGAAACAATCAGCCTGCCTTCAGGGCAAAGAACCTTAACCTTCATTGTTGCTAACTACAGTTTCACCGAGACAGAAGGAAAAACCATTATAGATCATTACAAAATCCCTTGCATTCCAGTATTCTGTGTAATGATCACTACCACACAAACAGCCCTCCATTAACCACATTATACTTAATATGTTTTCCCCTTACATGCTCCTCACTGTGAAAAACTGATCTTGCCAACTTATGATGATACTATAGAAGCCTGCTTCTGCCTTTGAGTAATATATATATATATATATATATATATTTTATATAAAGACATCAAGAGACATCATATTGCAAATTAAGTTATATTATGAGATATAATAACACTGTAATATATAAGGTTGCAAACAATGTTACAATTGGGTAAAACTAAGGTGCAACTGTGAGACTTTTTGACACATTGTGCAACATGAAGTTACAAATGCAAGATGAATTCGCTATTATGAGATATAAAGTCACAAGTTGCCTTCTTTCCTTATTTTTTTTTTACTCTGGAAGCGGAAATCATCCCAGATAGCACAAGGCTATTTGATGTGCTATTTACATCTAGAAGACGTATTTTTAAGAGTGTTTGCTCATCTGCAAGACGTCTATAGGATGTTTCCTGTCAGATGTCAAATAGACGTTTAGATGATGTCTCTAAGATGTAATGATTTAGAATGCATGTTAAACTGACATCTTATAAACGTCTATTTGACATCGGACAGGAAACGTCCTATAGAAGTCTTGCAGATGAGCAAACACTCTAAAAAATACGTCTTCCAGATGTAAATAGCACATCAAATAGCCTTGTGCTATCTGAGATATGATCTTAAATGCCTAACAAACAAAACCTTTTGTAACACAATAAAATTGTGGTTTCAAGTCAAAAGGTGGTCAAATCATTATTTTCACAGAGACACTCCATTCCACAATTTGACCCAATGCAAAATGAATGAGCAGGTATGTATACAACGGGAAACTGGCATCAGAGGAACACAATAGTCTATGCCAAGAACAGAGGGAATCCTGCATCAAATATAATCCAGAGAGGGCACATATTCAAAGGCAAATGTATGGGCTGAAAGGCCATTCAGACTCTCTTGGTGGGCCTCAGCAATGCCTCCAGCTCTCTATTGGCTCTGGTCCATGATTTCAAGTGCAACTTAAAACCCAGCCCTGAAGCAGACTAGTAAGGTAAGATGGCAGCTGCTGTGCTCTGGGCCTCTGTGATTTAACAACTGGCGAATGCCGCTAGGTGTTTTTCCTTACCTTTAGCTCTAAAACATTTAACAGCAATATGGAAAATGAATGAGGCAAAGAGATTTCTCACTGGTGTGGGCAATGTGCCATGACTGAGTTTCAGCCCGCCTGCTAAGCGAACTACTGCTATGCAAAGAGGATGTTTCTCTTTGTGGTGCACCATTCAAAATGGTTGACCTAAAATGCTAATAGTTTCCCTAGTGAGCAAAAAAAAATAAATAAATAAAAAGTCATGATGCTTTAGATCAGATAAATTCCTTACCATAATTATTATAGGTTTCACCATTATTGCCGTGTCCATATTCATAGTATTCTGAGACACTGTAGGAGAAAAAAAATATTTCTTATGAGACATTTTGACAGATTCTTAGAGTGAAAATACACATTAATTAGCTCATTTTGCGACAAAATGTCTTTGAAGAAATGAAGTGTGCACCTTTTCGACTGGTTGCTGTAGTTGTCATCATAGCCCTCATAGCTCTCGTCATCATATTCCCCGTCATAACCATCATCATATCCCTGAACAGAAACACAAAAGAGTCATCACAAAGGGAGACGTAAACGGTCTGAATCCATCTCAAAGCAGTACTCTAATTGTTTAGGGTTGGAAAATCAATGTTTAATTACACTGGAATAGGATTTCTCTAATAAATATACTCCGAGAGTGGTGGACTGGCACAGCTGAATCTTGTCCAACAGAAAATATTGATCAGTAAGCGACAATTGTCTCATTTGCCATGTCTGAAGACAAGTGGATAATACCTAGGTCGATTCAATATTACAGACAAAAGAAACAAAAAACAGATTCAAACTTCATAATAACATGTCCAAGGGATCCTACACGAGTCATGACTGGTGTCATCCCATATATTCTTACTAATTTTTTTTTTATAACCACCTCTGATATTGAGAGGAATTATTATCATTCGCTTTCATATACTAAATGTGCAGATATTTTATGGTCTGACTGTGCTTTAATTCTGGCTTTATATTTTGGTATAATGGAAATCCAGAAACCCAGAATGAAGAGTTGTGTAGTAAAATAAATGATAAAACGATAATTCTGTTCCTTGTTTCTGATTCGTTAACACAGCATTTCATTCATGCTAAAAAATACACAATATTACAGCAATGACGCTATGACTGTTGGATTGATTACAGTAACTATCTTTTATATAAACTGCAAATTATTCATAAATGCAAACTCATACAGTTTTGTGTTTTTATTATGTTGTTCGACAGACTAACTGAAAATGCTTCCTTTTTTATTAGGCCTAATCTATCAGAAAATAACCTGGGCAAGCTATTTTGACCCTGCCTATTCCCTTTGGATTCAAATTCTGCACAACAGTCTGCCTTTATGAGTATGAAGAAGGATTAGACTAAATGAAAGTCATGGATTATGCCAGGGATTAAGTTGTTCAGGAGATCTAGCGCACAAGTTTCTTCTCCTGCTAATAGGGTCAGGGTTCTGTCTTCTTCTACTAATTGACCGGTTTGTTAACATTGCCTCTTGATAGAGTGCTATGCATATCTTAAGCAGCAGAGTATACAGCAAGAGGCGGCATGTTTTACTATTTAATAGCATATTTCAGAACATGTCAATCACACTAATACCAACAGCTCTCTGAGGAAATACATTTTAGCAGAAGAGTGAGAGGTAGTGGCTGACCTACCCGTTTAATAGGGTCATTTCATCAAGAGCAGAAGGCGTAGTTTTCATAACATTCATGAAAATGAAGATGTGTCCTTTTTGTCTGCTATGACATGACCAAACAGAATAGTTCACCCCAAAATTTAAATTAGATCATAATTTACTCATCCTCATGTCATGTTACGATCTGTGGAATGAATTTTTTGATCCAGAAAGAAAATCAGAAAAGTGAGTGAACTATTCCTTAAAACTATTCCTATAAAATATACACCAAAAATATTTTGACATACTACATTATGAACACATGAATACACCTACATGAAATTTCAGATATTAAAAATATTTTGGATCTTACAGTATGCAGAGGCCTTGCACATCTATGCAAACATTGTGTGACCAGGGTATAATTGCAGTATATTATTTAGTATAATAACAAAGTGCTGTTTAAAAGGTCCTTGTCTGACCTTCCCGACTTTACCATGCACTTACAAGCCACTGTGCATAATTTGAGCAAGCTCTAGTTAATGGTGCTTGATTGTTACATTTCAACAGTCATTTAAAAGAGCAATTAACTATGGACCTATTGAGCAAGCTAACAGGAAATAAATCAAGTGGTAGAGAGCACTGCAAGAGTAATTAATACAGCAGACTGCCAAAGGTCTTCAATACTCAGCTTCATTATCAATTGACAACCACCAACACCTCTTGACAGTGACTGATCTCTGTGTGGGACGGCAACTGAATATGATTCCTCACTGGAGAGCAGCAAAAGGAAATGAATGGTTGAAAACGCTTTTTGGCTGTGGCTCCGTCTGCTTATTGAATGAAGTCTCTTTGTCTACCCTTAATTTATTAACCAATTTTTCAGGCCAAATATTTTCCGTTTGAAATATGAGTAAACATTGGCTTCAGGCCAGACTGGATGAAGCAGTCTGAAATATACTCACATTCAACAGGCAATATATATATATTTAATAGTCTGTTATGATTGTTGCAAACGTTGAAAGGACACATAATTCTTTCAAACATTATCAAAAATGGATTTCATTGCACATCAATTTTATATTAAAGGGAAACTGCATTTCAAATCATGATGTTTATGATGACTAACAGGTTTAATGATAAAATAAGCAGGGTAGGCGATTTGTTCCAGATTTTTTTTTAGCTATGCTGGTTGAAAATCTCTTCACATCCTGACAGCTAAGTGGTCTAAATGTATCTTTATTTATATCGCTTGTGGAAGTCATAGGACCGCGCACCCAGCTCGCACAGACATCACACATCATCGGTGCGTTTCATGATATGCAGATTTAGACAGATGTCAGCGCAAACACCACAACTAAAACAGCCACCTGAACCAAAACAAAGAGCTTATGCTGCTTTCAGGCCATAACTACTGTAATTTGCAAGAGATGGAAACCCATGACGTTATACTTGGAGCAGTTTGTGATTCCAATTCATACGTTTCAATGGCTACACTACCAACAGTGAAATGAATCTGCAGCAGTCAGGTGATACAGGTCAGTGCTCTTTAAGTTGCTTCATTATTACTGTAAGGGCATGTGCTTTGAGATATGACTGAGGTAGTTTAAAGCAGTCTATCGAGACACTTTTGTTTGCCCCCTGCTGTATGAGTCTTGTTTTGAATGAGGCGTTACTTTGGAAAGCGGTCTAAAGGAAGGGTGGAATCTTGTGCTTTTATAGCTAAGTTGCTATTGCTAGCCTCTCTGAAAATTAGCCAACCCTACCTTTAAGTATATTCAGTCAACCACAGTTTTTACAAATAAGGAGAATGAATAGAGAAATACAATTTTCCTTCTATTAGCTTTTCTTCATCCTAATAGATCGTGTGTCCACCAAAGCGTTTTTCCACGCGCCTGGCATGTGTTTTCAATTGTTTTCAATGGAAGCGCTGCGTCTTTTAAACGCCATGAGTGTACCGAGGCACTGAGCGGTTTTTTTCACGCTGAAGCGCCGAGCGACCAGCGTTTTTTACTGGTCGCTGGGAGTTGAAAAATGTTCAACTCTGGAGTAAAACGCAGCGCTCATCACTGTCACATTTTACCCAGCCGTCCAATCACAGTGGAGGAGGGGCGAGACTAAACCACACCGACCAACTGTCACACCTTTCAAACTGCTGCATATATTCTGCATCATAGCAACGAAACGTCTCAACAGAAAAAACGTTGCGCTGCCAAAATGCTCTCAAGCGCCCAAAGCACGTCTAGCGTTTTTAGCCAGCTGAAAACACCTCCTTTGGTGGACACACGGCCATAGGGTCAGGTGTCTGTCTTCTTCCACTAACTGACCGGTTTGTTAAAATTGACCCTTTGCATAGAGTTCTATGCAAATCCTAAGCAGCAGAGTATACAGTAGAAGAGGCAGCATGTTTTAATATACAATGACTCAACTAGAGCTTTGGTATTTGCTCTTATCATTGGTGTCAAATTGTGTTTGGATTCATGGCATTAAGGTAAGCATTCGCTAGTCAAAACAGCACGATCAACCTTAAGGAAATATTAAGTAGTGTAGGCCTAATAAATAAACTTGGATCATGAGTATCATTGGAATTTATTAATTCTAATAAAAGTCAATTCTCTGGTAATAACTATTATTTGAACATGTACAATGTTAAATTTAATAGTTTTTTTGTAAACAGCTGCTCTTTGAGTTCCCCCATACATTTCCATGCAAATATAACCATGTGTTGATCCATATGTGGATAAATCATTATATATTCAAGAGCATAAGAGGACCCCCCCCCCCCCACACACACACACACACACAAATTTCTTACTGCTTACCACCTGGAAAGTATAATTGATATGTCTATTTATATATGATAACTCAACTCACCAACTCAAGAACAACCACATGAATATTTATAGAGCTAAAATCACAATTTAGAGAAGCCTGAAAGCACAGGATTTGCCTGAAAGCACAGTCGTTTGCCAGTACTAAGAAGGTGGTAGCACAAATGTATGCAGGGAGCTCTGCAATAAACTAAGACTGTTTATTGCCAAAGATCTCACAGTAGAAATATAGGAGTACTTATTACTTGTTACATAAACTTTTACAATCACCCACATAAAATACCTAATTCAGTAAGCTGATGACAGACAAGTAGGCTATTACTTCTAACCTTCAGATGCTGCATGTGTAAAAGAGCAATCTATTTCACATTTGAATCATGTCGAAATCATTTTTAATAGGAGTTATTTATGCACGACAAGGAGCTCTAATTCAGTAATCACTGACCAGTAAATATACCATTGCTCATAGAAAGCATAAGGCCTGGTATTTGCATGCACTATACACAAAAAATTGACTGCCACTGCAAGCCACATAGCTCTTGATATTTTCAGCAAAAGCAGAAGTTCTACTTTTCTGTGCTATTTTATATGCAGCTCTTAGACCTGAAATAATATGCAGAGCCTCTAGGCATTTCACATGCTTCTCTTCAGCAGGAAATTATTAAACTTCTTCTCGAGGTGTATGTCGTACATCTGTTTTATTAAACGAGGGAGTTCTGCATGAAGAATTCCATTTCAATAATTAGTTCACCTCAAAAATGTCAAGTCAGCGGTGTAAGCGAGTCCATTGTTAAAAAACAATTACAGCCATGGTGAGAACCTTGTGAGAATTGTGAGAGCGAAGCCGTTGAATCGGCTCTTGTCATGTGAAGTGGTGTGTGATTGTGCATTTACTGTGATATCAGAGACACTCAATGTCTTCTTTTACAGTCATTGACCCTTTTCATTTATTTATCCACACTAAGCAGTCGTGCGTTTCCCGTACAACGACATAGTTCGCTGCTTCACTACCATAGTACGATGTATCGTTGGAGAAATCAACTAGCTAGTCACGCCTGTCTCCCGAAACCCATTGCTGCAAAGTATCGTTCGACCATGTTGGTTTCGCACGTGGTGGAGTATAACTACTTTTAATGAAACTGATTGAGATCCAATTAACGCTAGATTTAGATTAATTTGAGGACTATTTCTAATTGTTCTCAGTTGTTTTGCTTTATTACCAGACTTAATATTTGGCTCGTTCTTACATAGTAGAGCACATTCGCACATGCGCACTCTTCAAACACGTTACTTTAAATCTTTCAACAAACTAAAAGACGTAAATACCATTTGTATGTATTCTAAGGCCACGTTTACACAAAGCCGGGTATTTATCGAAACGAATATTTTCCCCCTCTCCGTTTTCCAAAATAACATCGTTCACACACCTGCATAAATACGCCGTCGAGCGCAAACATAACTATGCCAAACCTATTGACGGCAGTGTAGGGAGATAAAGCCATGCAAGCCAATCAGAATCCTTGGAATCGACAAGAGAGAACCTAAAACGCCGTTTCTCCCAGTTCACACGACAACACATAACCGGCGTTTTTTGAAATCTCCACTTTGGCCGGAGTTTTTAGAAATAATCGTTTTCTGTGATAAAAACGTGATTTTTGTGTAAACGAGAGGCCAAACCTCAGGGAAATATCTGTGTTTTCCCTTCGTGTAAACGGGGCCTAAATAAAAGGCACTGGTTGTACTGAATGTCAGCTTGCTTATTTTGCTCAAGATTAGGATTTATTACCTAACTTTGCAATGCTGTTGCGAATGTTCGCTGGAACGATGGTTTCGGGAAACACTGACTCGTTGAACTATACTGATAACGACGGAACATACGACCATAGTTGGCTAACGATGCTTTCAGGAAACGCACCCCTGGTTGTGACCTTAGAATACAGTGATAGTGATTTCACAGTGATAGTCCCTATTTTAAAGGGTTATTTTAAATGAAACAAAAAATAAATATATATCATCATTTATACTGGCCGTCACGTCATTCCATGTATATCCAAATAATGGTAAACGGCCGATCAAACATGCTTGCTTGACTTCAAAACACTTAGATTAAACAGCTTGATGTGGATATCTTTTAAGTTATTAAAAGTTAGCCTATTCGCATGTGTGCATGGAAAATTGGGAAGGTGCTTGGTCAGGAAAAAGTCAAAATCAAAGAAATGAAAAATTCAAATAAAGGCACCCTGCTCTATCTGCTCCCAGGAAACTATGTTAATGTTTCAATCAAACAAGGTCTTCGTCAGGCAATAAGAACAACTTATCAAGGGATTTTAAATTCACATAAACCCTAAACCCTCACACCTGATAAAAGATAAGGGCAATCAGCCAACTTACCAAACTATCCCTTTAAACACTAGTGTTATCCAACCAAATTGAAAAAGTAATTATTTTGTTATGAAACCGTTTTCCCCATCTGCCATTAATCAAGATACAGTAAGCAGATAGCTCCACCCCCAATCTAACACCATTGGTTTAGACGCTGTTGCTATGCTGGGCTGGCCAGAATAATCAAACAAACAAAACAATGTTTGATAATGCCACTGATCCAACACTTTTCAGCATACTCACCTACAAATGACTTATTGCCACTCTGCATATTAAGATGGGATAGGAAAAAGTAATTTAACATCAAATAACATGCAAACACAGATAACAGATAAGAAACACTGGATAATTGCAAATCAACAAGCAACTTTGAACATTATTTTAAATTGTTAGAGCACAGATATCCCAATAGTTTTCTACTAAGCCACATTCAGAGGTTTGTTTATTTTGTGGTAAGAAAAGGGGCGTCAGACGAGGAGCGTCGGACTGGTTGGTGGAAGAGTGAAGAGCCCTCTGAGAAAGCACTTGTGATCTTTGAGTAAAGCTGTTGTGCTAAGAGGGAGATGATGTCTGGCACAGCTCGGGTGATGCATAAGAGCTTATTAACTGGATTCAAATGCTCACCAACAAAAAAAAAAGGGGGAGAACACTGACACACAGCAGTGGATATTCATGTGTCTTTCAATTTATACATTTTAAACCTGGATCGTAGCAAAGTGTGTATAAAAGCAGACAGCAAATCCATAAAAACTGCCAGCAAATCCATAAAAAAAATGCCTGACTCTATCTATTGAACAGACAGTAGTACACACATACACACAAACACACACACACATCCAATTATATTATTTTCTCAACCTTATAAGTAATTTTTAGTCTATTAAGCTAGTGAATAAATTTCTATTTCATTAAAGAATATAACTGGCAGTGCATATTATTTTAAGGGTTTGGATAAATATCATAGTTCACAGATTTAGACATTATTCTATAATACAGTTTTTTAATTTATCAAACAAAAAATACTCTCCAAGTTTACCAAGCTTATTATGTATATATTACAATAATTATTAACATAATGTTATTTTTATTTATTTAATATTAAAATAAAATACAGCAGAAAGTATTTATCAATGCCACAAATTTTGAATGGCATTCAAAACAAAACTTAACTTAAGATTTAAAACAGGTTGGGTCTTTGTAAATTTAGCTTAGAAGAATTTTCATTATTATGATTATGCAATCAACAGTGTTTTCATTATCTAATTAGTATATCAGAACCAAACCCTTTTTGTGATTGTTTGATCTTACAGTAATATAACTTTTCTGCTGTTATATTAATCTTGCACATTTAATAAGATTCATAAAGATATTGAATCCTATAAAAAGATTCTTATCAATGAAATGTGAAAAGCTAATACAAGATGCAATTGTGTGTATTATGTATAGAAAATTATAGAAGACATGAAGATATGCATACTATTAAACACATATATCCACAAATAACTATTGCAAATCTCAAATTTGAGTTTGAAGATTGGCAAGGTTAGATTTTGAATGGTGTTCCTAGGGAACTACTCATTTCCTGGTCTACTTTCGTCCACCTGCCTACCCAAGACCCAATTACTCAGAAATATTTCCACATTTTCCATGTCTCCAGTAATACAGAGGCTCTCCAGCAGAACTCAATTCACGTTGGTAATGAGTCTGTACTCTAACATTTCCCCATGCAGACAGACCAATCTCCCCCAGTGTTGCACATATAGGACTTTTGCATTAGGCAAAAGCTCAGAGGGAATCGAATCCATGCGATATTGCTTTTTTCATTAGGTTGGAGTTTGACGTTCACTTGGCTGAGAATTCTGAAAAATAACCTTGTGCACACCTGAGTGCAAAAAAGTCTGCAATGTGGAGGTGTCCTATAATGTCGAAAAGGATCCACATTTTGTTAATAATAATAATCATAATTAAAATAATGAAAGTGAAAGTCAAACCCATTGCCACCCTTAAATAATAGTCAAAGGAGTAAGCAGATGCTTTTCGTTTTGCACCACATGGCTGTTCTTTACAATATGTAAACATGTGGACTCACATCTTAAGACATTCAATCTGTCAAAATGGGTTCTGTCTCCACTGATTCATCAACTTTTGGTAAAGAGAAAGGCCATTCCTGTTGCCCATTTTTTGCCTATTTACCTAAGTGGATTTGATTTAAGGATTCATAAACCTTTCTTCTGCCAAGCCTTTTATTTTATGAGTGTGTTTATATGTCTTTGTGTGGGTGTATAAGCAATAGTTTCAGTAATAAACATCAACTCAACTCTGGTCATATACAGTGGAACATCAGCAAATGTTCACCAGCTTCTTGGTGTAGAAAACGCATATTTAACTAAAACACTTAAGCACTCCAAAAAAACCTACATTAAAAACACTGAATCTTCACTTACGTAGTCATCATATGATTTGTGTGTGGCCTGTAGTACAGATGCTCTGTATCCAGGAGTCCCTGTAGTTCCTCTGGTCCGGGGTGCAGATACTCCTCTGGCTAGTGTTGGTGTGGTGACGGAGGAGCGCGTGCTCACAGTTCCTCTGGGTGCTGCTGCTCCTCGTCCAGGAGGAGTGGGTGCAGCGGCCCCTCCTCGACCTCTAAAAACAAAGTAAATGGAACGATATGATTTTAAGCACAAAATAGTATAAAAATATGTATTAGTATTATATATATATAAATATTCACATATCATCATATATTAGAGCTGTCAAACGATTAATCGGATCCAAAAATAAAAGTTTGTGTTTACATAATATATGTGGGTGCACTGTGTATAATTATTTTATATTTATATATAAATACACACACATGCTTGTATATATTTAAGAAATATCTTCATGTATATACTGTATAAAGATGTATATATAATTTATATTAAATATAATATTTTATATATAAATAATATTTTTTTCTTAAATATACATGCATGTGTGTGTATTTATATATATATATATATATATAGACAAAATAATTATACACTGTGCACCCATATATATTATGTAAACACAAACTTTTATTTTGAATGCGATTAATCGCGATTAATCGTTTGACAGCCCTAATAAATATATATATGTGTATTTAATATTGAGCTAAAATAGAACAAAAATGATTCATAAACCAATTTTCCAATAAGTGAATGGCATTAAAAAAAATCTCAAAACAGTTTATCTATGTACAATTAATACATGCTCAAAGTGTAACCATTTTGATTCAGCTGAATCTACAATTTACAGTGTAGCCATTATCTTAGGCATTCCAGTAAAATTGTTAATTTGACTCTAGTCTATCACCAAATTTACCCATAATTGTTTGACATTACCGCAATATAACCGTAACACAGCACCACATGCAGTGACAGCACTATGCAAAATTAGTGCAGAACAACTCCAGTGTTTACAGATGAAAAATGTGCAGTTATTTGCTGCAGTGCTATAATAGTGGGTTGCTGTTGGCTAGTGTTTTTTTTTTTATCACAGACAGCCTATTAAAGCCCTGTGAACCATGCGTTTTAAAAGCTATTGCAATATTCACTGCCTCAGCTCTTTTCTTTTACAGCACTGCTCTGGTTACACACTATAACAGTGGCAGTGAAGCATGACATCAAAAACCGACCTGTAGAACACATTGTTTCATTCACTAAGAGAGACAGCTTTATTTTGACCTGCTACTGTTTTTAGGATGAATCAAGGGGTAGAGTTGTTTGTTTCTAGAGTAATATTCAACCCGATTACAGATGCAACATGGCAGATGGAGTCGGCAACTCTGGTGAATAGCAGATGTTTCGGTCTGTCCAGATCCACATTCAGTCTATCCAATTCCAAAGACCCTACTGAGACTAATGGCCTCATCAGTATTGTTTTTGCCATGCTGATGTGTGGTAATGACTTCTCAGGGCACCACAAGGAGCACATCAAGTGGAAGAGGCACTTTATAGCTTTATCCGCCAGGAACGGTAAACAGAAATATCATATTTTGAATCTATTATTACTACCTGAGGTAACGCAAGCTGTCGTTGTTGTGGGAGAATCCTAAAGGGATCTTCAGAGGCTCCAGCAAGCCAAAACAAGTGAAGTGTGGAATTTATGAAATAAACATTAAAGACGGTGTAAATAATGTATGATGGTATATATAAGTTATGCTTTTGAAGACAACAATTAAAGCTTCACCTGCTAACCTGATTAATAACACTGAGCCTCAGGGCACTTTCATGATCCAACAGAGCGCAGATGTTTGGGAGTCAAAATTGGGCGTCTGTTAGAGTTGTTAACAGTCAGAGCTAAAGCGGTTAGAATACATTTGGATGGCTTTGGTTTCATCAGAAACACTGATTGAGATTCTTTTTTTTAATGATATTTTATCATATTATTTTAAATGAAATCAGATTGTTATATCTTTAAGAATCTCCAAAACGTAGTTCCTTGGAGGAAATAAAGTCATACATTTTTTTGGAACGACATGAAGGTGAATAATTTGGGTGAGCTATTCCTTTAAGGTTTAAGGAGGGGTTATGAGGTGAAGCGACTGTACCGGGTGGAGGCTGTGGAGGTTAGACGTAAGCCACGTCCTCGCGTGGTTCTTCCTCGGCTTGGGTCATCAGAACCATTTAAATAGGAGAGCTCACGAAGCTGCTCCTGCCTGATCTCATCATTGTAATCCTGTGGGAGGAAAAAACAAACCTGCCATAAAAAACACATTTATATACCAAGGCAAAAGTGTTGTAGGTGAATCTCATCTGACATGCTTCTCTTCAACCACTGCGAAAAGAAATGATCCAGTTGGATGCACATCTTGCAGACACCAGCGTCAAAGCAACTGAGCTTTAAATGCATTGCTCGACTACCAGAACGTTGGCCGGGAATATTAAATATACTGCCAGAAAGTTTAGCTGACTTCAAACAAAAAAATATGGGTAACATGTTTTAATCTGTTTTACCATGTTTTTCAAATGTGGAGGACAAGAAATATTTTAGCATACATACTGACAAAACGGCACCATATGACACGCACTCCAATACACACTGAAAATATGGTGTAGAATGAGGTACCGTGATGCACACATATCTTTCATTTAGAGTAAGAGGCAGGAGAAAAATAGAGCACTGGCTTATTAACTTTGTTTGACATCAGCTATCAGTGCATTGTTGTGAAAGAATAATTCCACTTTCTGCATTTATAGTCCCTCTCTCATTTGATTGAACATGACAGGGCCCTGAATCACAAGGACGATTACAGAGTGGATAGCGCTTATTTTATTATCATGTCGCTGCCACAGGCAGATCAACGGAGCCTCATTTCCACCAGCCACTTATTTCCCTTCCTGTTTGGCACAACAGCTGTGTACAGGCAAATATCAGACATGGCAGCTAAAGGAGAAAGGCCTTTCCACAGAGATATGCTCAACAATCAATAAAAACTGCATTAGAGATGCTCCTGTATCCACTAAATGGACATGCTCGTACATTGTAATATTAAGAGTATCGTTTAATAGAGTTTAATAGATAAAATATCTAGGCTACTAAATACTCGATAACATTGCAATGGTCGGAAGATCAAACTTTTGATTGCTTTGTTAGGATTTTTTGTATAAGTTTGTGGTCAGTAGGATTTTTTACTTATGCTCTTAATGGCTGCCTTTATTTGATAATAAATACAGTCAACACAGCTTTATTGTGTGAATATTACTACAATTTCAAATGGATGATGTCTATTTTAATATATTTTAAAATGTAATTTATTCCTTTGGTGGAAATCTGAGCAGCAGTGTCACATGATCCTGCAGAAATCATTCTAATATGCTAATTTGATGCTCTAAAAACATTTCTTATTATTAACAATAATGAAAACAGCTGTGCTGCTTAATATTTATGTATGATATGTGCGATGATACCAGATTTCCAGGATTCTTTGATAAATAAAAGAACAGCATCTCTTGTCCCGTTGCTGTAACTTTTGATTAATTTAATGCATCCTTGCTGAATAAACCTTATTTTCTTTCATAAAAAAAAAAAATCTTACTGACCCCACACTTTTAAACAGTAGTGCTGTAGTGTCTGACGCGCGTCTACATTTGAAATAACGAACTTGAACACGATATGTGAACGGGCCATTGACGAGCTGCCTCCAATCAGGCCACGAGCTACTGGCAGAAAGAAGAAACTCTAGTAAAGGGTAACTAAACCCCTGTTCAGAGCCTGACTCCACCCACTGGCAATATTTGAAAATGCTGAAAAAGTGGGCTGACCCCAGCGGAGATTGAGGGGACGAAATAGATGCTAAAACACTCTATCCTGGTCGTTTTCAATACTCACATTTCCAATTCCTGACTCCCTACAGTGGTTTTGACGACACAACATGATTTTTATACTGCCAAGGGCGTAGCTCGCGTGGTGAGCTGAAACCTGCGTACGTCACGAAGTGCGGAACATCCAATAGGAAAATTCAACTGCAGTAGCCACCGTTCAACCTGAAGAGGGCAGCACTAAGACGTTTTTACACCATACATTGTAGAAATAGAACACTTTATAAACAAATGTCAAAAAAGTTACTTGAATCAATGACTGGTATTAATAAAGATCCATTCTTACAGATCATTAACTAAAAAAAGTTGGTTTAATGTTTAGTTACTCTTTAAGCGCGCAGTGTTATGATTTCCTACTTGTTTGGTGGAGGCAATCCAGAATTACTGTTGGTGAAATTATAATCAGACCTGCTAATTGGTAAAACAGGACAAATGAGAATGTTTTTTTAAGGGGGTGATTCGTCCACAGTCCTCTGAAGACTCTCTTAGTCGCTACAGAGACGATCACCAAAGAAATCCAAGACCAAGTGTTAGGAATTTTGATAGTTTCTATACCAGGTTGAAAGGTGAGAGGCGTGGGTAAGTGTGGTGGATTTTGTGCTTGGATCAGCATTAGCTGTTGCCAGGGCAGTCCATTTTGTAGCACCTCAACAGTCTGACTGCATTCTTTGCAACACACGGACTGACAGAAATGTATTGTATACTGATCAGATGTAGTGAGCATTCTGGTGGATTCCTTATGGAGAGTGTCTCGTGGTGAAGCTAAGTATGCTCTGAATCAGATTTAATAATAGCGGTAATGTATTGATTCAGGATATAAACAGTGAGTCTTAGAAACACTGGGTAAAATTGCACACAGTCAGCAAGTCAAGCTTTATAAAAAAAAAATAGAATTAACTTGTTTTTGCTTCTAAGTCTCTGTATGAGTGTCTACATCCACTCATGTATTAATGGTAAATGAAGAAGTCTTCCTCCTACAAAATCAGTTACCCAGTTTCCTTCTTAATGAGACTACAGTCAATAGACGTACAGTGCGCTGCCGCTGAGGAGAACCCACTCACGCCTACTAAAGATGCTGTGTTTTGCATGATTCACTCTTTTTCTGAGGCAATGCGTAATCCTATTCACATAATGGGCTTTCTGTAGGCCTTATCAACAAAGGTTTGGGCCTATCAGTAGTCCAGGCTGCAAAGGTATTTTGCTTGTTTGGTTTTTAAAGACATATTTATATTATGTTAACCATTTCTTAACTGGAATTATAAAATTCATTAAATGGAACTTCACATTTCATAATTCAATTTAATCCAGAGCTACGGGTAATCTGTGTGCGGCTTTATTTTATGAGAATGATATAGATTTACAAACAAATTCGAGAAATTCAAGAAAAGTTCTTCTCTAGTGTCAATATTGAGGATGGCGTCAATTTCAAACCAATCCGAGCCGATTCAGACCCTGACATCGTTAACGAACAAGAGGATCATGCAGAACGGATTTAATGCAAAGACTTTGCAAGTAAGGATTTCATAGGACGTTTCAAAGTGGTATGTGTTTTTTTTTTGTAATTTTGTTATACATTTTAGATACAATGTTATTCACCATTTAATCGTGATATTTGTCAAAAATCGAAGGTAATACAAAAAGTAATTGATCACAAAAACATGGTTAATTGTCTTTACAAAATCGAGAGCTTACAAAAGCAACAGAAAACAAGCTGTTCTCCATAAAATTAATGTTGGGGTTATAATGTTCGGGAAATAAGTTAACCAATCAAGTGCGTCGGCCTTGGGAAGGTAAAAAAAAAAATCATTTTGGAAAAAACAGTTTCTCTTTGAACAATGTCTTCTCTAATGCAGCTCAACCAGGCCTCATCCAGTTTTTTGTGTATTTTGTGGGCGGGGATTGTTTAAATTAGTACAATTGTGACTTCATAAGATCCGGAAAAATCGCTTTTTAGTTCTTAAAAAGGGTATTCTGTTAATATAATAATGTTTCCCTTTGGAGTGGACTTTGAGCTTTGTAACCTTGCAGATCTTTTTCATGCTTAAACAGCAACATTACACACTAACTAAAGTTTAAAAAGTGGAAAAGTGGTTTAATCTCCACTTGCTAAAAGCTTCCATTTTGGGAAGGTTTTCCAGCAGATGTTAAAACATGGATGTTGTGATTTTCTCCAATCCAGACACCAATGGCAGCTAATAATGTTGAGTGAGGTTCTGGCTCACAGTCTGTGTTCTAATTTATCCCAGTCACAATGGAGAAGTGTTCAGGTCTGAGCTTGGTGCAGGTCAGCTAAATTCTCTCACACATTTCTTAATAGACTGTGCTTTGTGTACAAGGGCGTTGTTGAAACTATTGCAACAAAACTAAGTCAGAAACTAAGTCAGAAGCACACAATTCCTGAAACTAAGTCAGAAGCACACAATTCACTAGAATGTCATGTGTCCCATAGCATTGGGAAAGTTTTTTTTTTTAGTGGAATTAAGGGCATAGCAAAATAGTTAATTACAAATTTGCCATAGTGAATTTGTAATGATATGTTTCTTTAAAACAAATGCTGTGAAATATCAAGAAATGTTTTAATTCTCATGGCTGCCTAGAAAATATTAACACTTCAAAGTGCACTATCTTGAGATGCCAGCACATCCTTTAATCCTGACAGGAATCAAGCTTTCTGACAAAGATAAATGTATAAACACATTCAAAGAAGGAAAGACATCAAGACATTAGCTTCAAACCGTAATGAGCTGCCTACATACGCAACTGCTTTTATTGCAGCATGCTCACTGAAATGGATACACGCTTGCAGTACCCTTTTTTCAGAATTAGTCTAAAATAAGGAGGCATCATAATTATGTCAGAAGCGTGCCTACAGAGTTAGCTCATTATGTTTTGGAACAGAGCTATTGAGATTAAAAACTTATTTCAATTGGAATTCCACAGTGGGAATAAAGATAAAACATGGTTCACCACTGACAGAAATACATATGGAGTAAGTAACCAGATCAGTGCGGATGATACCAAGATGTGGCTCAAGAGGCGAATAGGGAATCTCTCCTTGAGCACTTCCCTCCTGAGGCAAACACTTCATACTGCTTCATTAATATTTATAGTTTAGACTTTATAGGAGTGGTATTCACTTGGCGAAAAGGACCCCGGCTTGGATCCATCTGGACCGTGGGACATAACTGCGTCATTTTACCATTTCAACAGTTTAAAGTGAGCAGCGTGTCAAAACAATGGAGCGGTTGACACCACAAGTGCTCAGGGTCGTTAAGGGTCATGATCTTCCAGCGCTACATCCTCTGATATTTTTATCTAAAGCCTCATTCATGCCCTTTCCGTTCTATGCTCGTTGCTTCCCTCTCTCGCTTAAGATGTAAAGCGGCACAATAAGACCTGCAGATGACGTGGTTATTTTAACAACAGCAGCAGAATCTCAGGGTGCGGCAAAATAGATATTTTTACTCAAACACTGCAGAAAACAAAAGTACGGCAAATACAATTACTTTAATCATAATTGTATTATTATGTATAATAAATAGTATGTATTATATTCATAAAGATGACCACGACCTTTTAACAAAATCATGTTCTAAGAGCATTTCATAATAAACAATGCAAGAATTTGGAATTAAAGATGACCAAGGAAGACAAAAAACTTTGCAATTACTAGTTAACTTTGTTTTGTGCTCATGATGAGAGTTTTGATAATTAGTTCGGTATGTACAGTGCGGTCCATACTTTTCTTAAGATCTTAGACATCACTATTTTGGCTCTCAGGGCCCAAAATTATCATCTTTGATGACTTTGAGTGTTTAATATTTTTTTCTTTAACAAAGTACTACGGCTGCCCTGGTGGAAATGTATAACTCTTCCAAAAAAGAATCGTCCAGACCTCAGCTGCATGGGAAAGATGGAGACCAGACCCCTTTGAACTTTAGAAAACCCCTGCTTATAGTGCATTGACAAGGTCAGTCCCGGAGCTCTCAAATATGATTAATGTGTCAAATGAATATGACTAATAATCATTAATATTACTAACAAATAAGCTAGTGAGTATACACTACTGTTCAAATGTTTTTTATTGTTTTAGAAAGAAGTCTCAAGCTCCCCATTTTTGGATTGCATTTATTTGATCAAAAATACAGTAAAACAATGATATTGTGAAATATTTTTACAATTTAAAAAAATGTTCTATTTCAATACATGTTTCCTGTGATGGCAAAGCTGAATTTTCAGCAACTCCTTCAAAAATCATTCTAATATTCTGATTTGGGGCTCAAGAAACATTTCTTATTATTATCATGGTGGAAAACGGTTGCGCTGCTTAATATTTTTGTGGAAACCGTGATATAATTTTATCACGGATAAGCAGAAAGTACAAAAGAACTGCACTTATTTATTAGTAAAAATCTTTTGGAAAAATCTTCAGTAAATGTCTTAACTGTCCTTTTTGAAAAATTGAATGCTCCCTTGAAGAATAGAAATATTAATTATATAAAAAAAGAAAAAAAAATCTTTTTTTTTTCAATCAAAGCATTTCCAGCCAATTCCAACATATTAAACATCCAAATCTTTCATATATAATCATATGCATAACTCCATAATCTCCAATTGCCCTTCCATTAAACATAGGCAAATGTATGCAGGAGAGTACTAGAGTTCAGCTTTGGTTAGTGTACTCATCTCATCCTGGCTTCTAGCTCACAGTCTCTTTCAAAGAATTCAAGTATAAACTTACTGGAACAAGGAATTTCTTAATCTCCTCCAGGGCATGGCTCATGCGGGAATAGGCTTCTCCAGGTGGTGCGAAAACTTCAATTAAAACATGAAGATCGTTGCTCAAATGGCCGTATTTCGCCTCGCCACTTTTTCTCAGCTCTTCCTCCTAGAGATGGAAAAATATCAAGTCAGGAATTCTGTGTGAAGAATTTATCATATCATTAATGAATTAGATAAAGAGAGCTTTTCTTCCTCCAAACCGTATTATGCATATTTTGAACTGAGAGTGAACTGGAAAGGCATTAAAGGGACAGTTCACCTAAAAATGAAAATTCTGCCATCATTTACTTATACCTTTATGTCTTTTCAAACCTGTATGACATTTGTGCAACAATTATTGCCTGACTGACTGACTTATTATTACTTACTGAAATCATATAGGTTTGGCACAACACAAAAGTGACAGTGGAAATTTTTTTATATTTTTATAAATATACCTTATGAAAGAAGCTCTTTCTAAGATGGTGATGTTCTTGTAATGTACAAAATGTCACAAAGTCTTTTTTTTTTTGTGAACAATGGAACCTATCGACACCTTTACTCTGTAACACAGATAATGGGTACGTAGATTCGAATCATTATGCTTAAATGTGCCCGAGGGCTTTTTGTCAGAAATAAATTGACACGGTCACCTTTCTGATTAAATCCAGCCATTGGAAAAGCTAAAAAGGGTGATATTTCACAGAGGTATTGGGTTTTTCAATTCTCTCTGATTGCTGAAGGTGTTCTGTGGCTCTTCACAAAACTTGAAACTTCAGAAAGCTTGTAATTACGGCAGACAGCGTTTCTGTTTTATGTTGATTACCACTCAGCTGTGGCTTCTTAAAGACAGAAGGGCTTTGATGACATAGAAGCCTGATCACTGATATGGCCCCTTGTAGCCCCTTCAGCGTTAATAAACACTTACCGATGCCATCTCAGTATCATGTCAAAGTGACCCAAGCACTTTTTCCATCATGCTCTGCATGGACAAAAGGTCAGGAGACACTTAAGCTTTTACAACATTTCTGAGAGGCGTAATCATATTTTGTTGGTCTTCGGTATACGCCAGCTGACGAATTGTGCAGATGAGATGGTTCAGACGGTAATTTTGTGACTAGACACAAATATACAGTATGTGTGTAGGCGTTGGCACTGTGGGTGTCTCCAGTCCAGATTGACTTAAAAATGGACAGACAGGCAGAAGTGGAGGCAGGAGACGGAGAAAAGGCTGCCGCCTCATTTCCAGTCCTGGAAAACTGCTCGTCAAATGACAATTGTTCGGTTTCAAGTCAGAAAGCTTTAATTTTCCTTTCATGTCAATCCATGAAGAAAATGTTCAGTTGTTTCAAAAGGTAGGCCTGTCTCCCAGGATGCATTTCAAAAGGCACGCAAGTAAGCATGTCTAAGCATAGCAGAATCCTCTTCAAATATGACAAAATGAAGGGTTCCTCATCTTTATTCCCAGTAAAGTACAAATAGTGAATCTGACACTTATAAGCTTGACAGTTATCCAGTACCCCTACGGAGTTAAAGAGCTCAGTTTTGAAACATTCAAACAAAATCTCATAGAGCTAAATAAAATCGACTCCTAAAAGGCATGGAAAAGCAATGTTGGCCATAAACACTGGCCTTTGGATATGAGAATGTTTCTGCTAAAACATTTGTGTCTATCCCCAGATTAAGATTTGTGATACACAGATGTCTTTTTGCAAGGTGGTGCAATGTCCAAATTCCTGCCAATTTGCTGCACTCAGACACATGCTGTTCATTTACCTGCCCAGGGAATCATTCCAAATGCAATATGTTTTGCTTTATTAAACTCTGGATGAGGACAGTCTTTTGTACGAAGACCTCAGTAGGACTCTCAAATACTGCACAGACAATGGGCCATAAAGATGCAAGGCAGACTCTTACTGTAATTTCATATGTATAACAAACCTGTACAAGCTCAAGGTGACTCTTTATAATGGAATATGTTTGCATTAATGATTGCCTTTGGGATTTAAAACAATCCAACAGGCTCTTGTTTGAGTTCTGCCATAAATTTAAATAGATTTCAGACCATGGTTCATCTGCCTTGTTAAGAGTGAAATTCCAGTGAAAAGTGTGTTTATAAAGCTTAACAAAAGAACACCCTGTCTGCTTGTAGAAACCCCACACAGCTATTTGGGGAAAAAACAATGTATATTCCTGTCTCATTTGTTTCTTTCACCGGCTTTCAATTCACCTTTTTAGCATTTAACGATATACGACATTTGTCAATAAGACCATAAGACATTGGTCTTGTTTATTTCTATGAAGTTATTGCAATGACGACAGATTTTATGAAAAGAATCGTTTATTTGCATGCTATCTGTATTGCTTGAGGACACAATTCACTTAAGGAATTATGTAAATCAGATAATGGTAAACTTGGGGCAGCATGCACAACGTGATTGCAGTTTGTGACTGATTTAAAAAACAAAAAAAAAAAACAAATTGGCACATTTTGTAGAGCTTAATATAAATAGAAAGGAGTTTTTGGAGCTGAAAAGAATCACAGCGCTAAAGCATACTTGTAGCACCTGGTTAAAATAGATTGCAGGTGGTGTGTGAACAAGACACAGGGTTTTGCACTGTATTCTTAATGAGGACAAAGCAGATTTTGTGTAAATAATTCATCTCAGGTCACTGTAAATGCACAAACAAAAATTTACTGGTGACTTTGTAGAAATCTTCAGAAAACATTTCTTATGTTTTTTTATATATTAGGTTAATACTTATCTTTGCGTCATTAAAAAAATAGTTTTGTTCTTGGTTGAACAACCTTCAACATGCATACATCAACCGAATTCTATAATAATATGCCACGACTCCATGCTTCAGTTGTGCCTATAACTACACCCCTTAAAGGAGTAGTTCACTTTTGCTGATAATTTACTCACCCCCATGTCATCCAAGATGTCCATGTCTTTCTTTCTTCAGTCGAAAAGAAATTAAGGTTTTTGATGAAAACATTCCAACATTTTTCTCCATATAATGCACTTCAGTGGGAACCAAACGATTCAAGGTCCAAAAGCAGTTTCAGTGCAAACTGCAAACTGTTCAAAGGGCCATAAACGATTCCAGACGATGAATAAAGGTCTTATCAAGCGAAACGATTGCTCATTTAATAAATAAATAATATTTTAATAATCTCGATTAATAATCGAGGCATTTTGTTCATTCAACGAACAAAACGAATGAATTGACTCGGAAAAAGATTCGTTCATTTTGATGAACGAGTTCGAGCAGGAGAGTCACACAGAACAGAGCAAGGCGACCATTTGAGCTTATAAAACTTAACCTTTTTTTTTTTTAAATGAGTGATCATTTCGCTTGATAAAACCCTTATTCATCGTCTGGAATCGTTTAAAGCCCTTTGAACAGTTTGCAGTTTGTACTGAAACTGTCTTTTGGACCTTGAACCGTTTGGCTCCCACTAAAGTGCATTATATGGAAAAAAAAATACTGGATTGTTCATCAATAACCTTAATTTCTTTTCGACTGAAGAAAAAAAGACATGGACATCTTGGATGACATGGGGGTGAGTAAATTATGAGCAAAAGTTTTTTAAAAAGTGAACTACTCCTTTAACAGCTGGAAAAATCGATGTAGCACTGCACATCCTTGCTTTGCTTATTGAATCATTCTATTTCATACACTATGGAAGAAAACTAATATTTGCTTGATATGAATGTTTTTAATTCAGATTTACATTCAATAAAAATTTAATTAAAATGAAAAATGTATTGAACTGGGGAATTTAGGAAGGCCTATTATGAGATGATAGGAGCAGCAAACCGAGAAATATTAAATTTGGAACGATTCTCTGGCTAGGTAAATGACCAGCAGCTGTTTGGCTGAACATTTCACTCACCACCGCTCAATCCAAAGCACGTATAAAAAAGTTCCACTGAGAAAGATCCATATAGTGAATAGCCTCAACAGCTCCTTTATAACAGGGATTTACTTGATCCTCCAAACAAACACTGATCATTTTTTTCCAAAACATAAAACACAAGTCTGTTAGGGTGTTAACATGATTATAAATGATCATGATTTTAATCCATGAGTATTTGAGTAATCTAGTAAAATGCACAGGAAAATCTTTAAAAAAAATCTATGTTCCACTAACAGGCATATATCCTCATTATATCTTCATCAGCCTATCACACACCTCACTGCAATGTCCGAACTAAAGCCCTTCTATATGTCCCCAACTTGTTTCAATAGGAAATATGTCAACACAAGAAAGACGTGTGCTCATGACAGCTTTTGAACTGAATAAAAGAGAAAAGGCTTTATTTTCAGTCAAATTACAGTCAGTGCGCTATTATTTGTGATGTATACTTCTCTTTTCAAGAATGTGTACAACGTCAGTAAATGCTAAAACAGCAGTTCCTCCTCTATCTAGGGGCATATGCGCAGGTAATGATCTTCAGTCTCAGCGTCCTCTCACACTTTGCTCTGTCAGCTCTGATGCTTGTTACACTCACAGAAATGAAAGGTTTACAGGATTTAAGGGATAAAGCACTCTTCTCTGGAATAAATGCAGTGTGCATGGCATGTAAAAGCTTCCAGAAGCCCATTTCCTCCACATAAGGAAATAAAAAATGCTTTATTAAATCATCATGACATAAAATTTAATAAATTATGACAAACAAGGTAATAATTATAAATAGTCACAATTACGAGATAAAAAAGTCAGCATGAGATTTAAAAAAAAAAAATCACAATTTTGACTTTTTAATAAATTTTAAATCTTATAATTATAACTTTTTAGCTCATAATTCTGATTTACCAAAGTAAGATTTATTTTTCCTCATGTGGTGGAAATAGGCTTCCATTTTAGTTTCTCATAGACAAAAAACAACAAATGGTTTAACCCAGCTCTTATCAAATGCAGGTAATTTGCCTTTGTAGTTAGTTTAGATATTTAGGGCCAGATTACTAAACAGGGCAAATTAGCGTGAGAGCGCAATCCCATAAAAGCGCAGATGGGAATGGAAAGATGTGCACGAGATCAACTGGTGACGCACAAACTAAAGAACAGAGACATAGCCGGATCATTTTCATAATGACCAACGCAATCTATCAACAGCAGCACAAAGTAGCGTCTAGACATGCTTCTTTGGTCAGTAAATAATTGATGCAAATACTAGTAAACTGACCAGAAAACGTCTCGGGTTATGACTATAACCCTTGTTCCCTGAGAAGGGAACGAGACACTGCGTCGATAAAATCGACTCTTTGGGGACGCTCCCTAAGCGTGCGCCTCTGAAGTATGAATGAAACTAATCCAATCCTGATTGGTGTTGCGTCGTGACGTAACATGTGACGGCATACCCGGAAGTATAAAAGTGACGCTGTCACAACACACACTAGCCTCGCGATGAAGCAAGACGCTCAAGGGTCTGAAAAAGGGGGCGTGGCAACACGACGCAGTGTCTCGTTCCCTTCTCAGGGAACAAGGGTTATAGTCATAACCCGAGACGTTCCCTATCGAGGGAACTCAACACTGCGTCGATAAAATCGACTCTTTGGGGAACGAGTACCCACTAGGCCACGCACCGAACAGACCCGCCCCAGAGTGAAACTGATTAGGCACTCAGCAAGGGCCGAGTACGTGTGCACCGGGCGTACTGGGAAGGCTGAGACTGTAAAACCTGATGAAAGTATGCGGGGTAGCCCAGCCGGCTGCCTCACAAATCTCCTGCAGAGGTACTCCCGACAGAAGGGCCCTAGAGGAAGCCATGCCTCTAGTCGAGTGAGCCCTTAAGGCCAAAGGTGAAGGAACTTTAGGCACGTAGCCCGGACTCGGGTGCAAAAAGGCCTTTACTTTGCCAGGGGCAAACTCCAAGCAAGCTGGCGTTACCGCCAGGGCCTGGAGATCTCCCACCCTCTTAAGAGAGGTAATCGCTAAGAGAAAGACCATTTTCAGCGTTAAGTCCTTAGGCGAAGCCGACTCTAAAGGTTCGAAGGGAGCGAGGGACAACCCTTCCAGAACTATTGCCAGATCCCAGGCAGGCACCCTGGACCTGATCGCCGGCCTCATCCTCCAAGCACCACGGAGAAACCTAATGACCAATTGGTGCCTCCCCAGAGGTCCACCATCTACTGGCGCGTGGAAAGCCGAAACGGCAGCCACGTACACCTTAAGAGTGGACGGGGAGAGACCCGCAGAGAAACGATCCTGAAGGAATTCCAGAACTGAAGCCACTGGGCAGTTTACTGGATCCAACCTTCGTTCTCCACACCAAGTGTGAAACACCTTCCACTTGAGGCCATATAATCTCCTGGTAGATGGGGCCCTAGAGCTAAGTATGGTTTCAACCACCTCAGCTGATAAGCCAGCATTTAGGTACTGAACCCCCTCAGAGGCCAGACCCACAGCTTCCACAACTCTGGGCGAGGGTGGAAGATTGTGCCCTCCGCCTGAGACAATAGATCCCTCCTCAGAGGAATCGGCCATGGCGGAGCTATGAGGAGTGATATTATATCCGAGAACCATACTCGTGTCGGCCATCTCGGGGCAACCAGAAGTAGACTGATGCCCTCTTGACGGACCCTCTCCAGGACCCCTGGGAGCAGAGCGATCGGGGGGAAAGCATACAGGCGAAGCCTCGGCCAAGCCTGTACCATGGCATCCAACCCCAGCGGGGCTGGATGTGAGAGGGAGAACCAAAGTGGACAGTGGGACGTCTCTCGAGACGCAACAGATCCACTTCCATCGGTCCGAACCTCTCCCATATTGACTTCACCACATCCGGATGAAGTCTCCATTCCCCGGGCCTCAGCCCCTGCCTCGACAGGATGTCTGCTCCCCGATTCTGAACCCCTGGGATATACATTGCCCTTATTGACAATATCTTTCCCTGGGACCAAAGGATAATCTGATGCGCCAGTTTGCACAGAGGGCGCGATCTGAGTCCCCCCTGTCGGTTCAGATAGGCCACCACTGACGTATTGTCCGTCCGTATAAGGACGTGGCGACCCTCGATGACTGGGAGGAAGCTCCTCAAAGCCTTGAATACCGCCATCATCTCCAGGCAATTTATATGCCAAGTGCGATGATGGTCCTGCCACAGACCCCTGGTAAAGCGGCCGTCCATGACCGCGCCCCAGCCCGTAAGGGAGGCGTCTGTCGAAACGGTTTCCCGGCGACATGACACCCCCAACACTGGCCCTTGGGATAGGAACCAAGGCTTCTTCCATATTTGCAGAGACTGAAGGCACTTGCGCGTTACTCTGATCATACGGAACGGATTTCCTTTGGGTGAGAACCCCTTGGTCTTCAACCACCACTGGAGGGGCCTCATGTGAAGGAGGCCCAGAGGAATAATGTTGGATGCCGCTGCCATGAGGCCCAGCATCCTTTGAAAGTGTTTCACTATGACGGCCTGACCTAGCCACACCCTGGACACCATCACCAGAATTAACTCGATACGTGCGGGAGACATACGTGCCTGCATTGTAATCGAGTTCCACACGACTCCCAAAAAGGTCGTGCCCTGGGACGGTTCTAGCACACTCTTCTTCAAATTGAGTCTTAACCCCAATTTTTGAATATGGCCAAGAACGACATCTCGATGCCGAACTGCCATCTCCCGAGACTGGGCCAAAATAAGCCAGTCGTCGAGATAATTCAATACGCGAATCCCCTGAAGTCTCAGTGGAGCAAGGGCCACGTCCATACACTTGGTAAATGTGCGGGGAGAGAGTGCTAGGCCGAACGGAAGAACCCGATATTGGTATGCTTCGCCCCCGAAAGCGAACCTCAGGTACCTCCTGTGACAAGGAAGGATGGAGATGTGAAAATAGGCGTCTTTCAGATCTATCGTGACAAACCAGTCCTCGGATCTGATTTGACTCACGATTGTTGGAATGGTCAACATTCTGAATTTGAACCTTCTCAGAGACCGGTTCAACACCCTGAGATCCAAAATTGGCCTTAACCCCCCATCCTTCTTTGGAACTATAAAGTACCGGCTGTAAAACCCGGACTCCCTGTCTACCGGAAGAACACGTTCTATGGCTCCTTTCGACAGCAGAGTCTGTACTTCTTGTTCCAACACCTGAGCCTGCTCTGGGACCACCGCAGTGAGCACCACCCCAGAGAACTTGGGGGGGCGGTGCGCGAACTGCAGTCTGTACCCAACTCGTATTATCTGCAGGACCCATGGAGATATGTTGGGAAGATGATACCATCCCTCTACAAAATCTGCTAAGGGTACCAGCCTCTCGAGGCTGGCCTCTGGTGTCTTTTCGCTGGAAATTGATGCGGCCCGAAGCGCTGTTAACGGCGGACCTGCATCTTTTCCTAGAGGGCCCCGTTGTGAGAACAACCTCGGTTGTCTCACTGCGGAGGGGGCAGCCCTCTGAAGTCCTGCCTTGGCTAGGACCTCTTTTCCGAAGTCCTCTTAGCCTGAATGACGTCCCTCAGGTCGCCCCTCTGGCTGGAGGACTTCGGTTTTTGGGAGCGTTTCCTCTGTTGCCAAGACCCCGGAGGGGGGGCTCTAGAGGAAACGCTCTCCTTCTGCTCTGCCCTGTGGGAGGAGCTGGCTGATGGCTGGGGCTGATTGCTTTGCCCCCCCCCTACTAGATTTGGCCTTCGCTTTCCGGGGGAGGTACTGCTGGAACGCCGCAGATTGTTTTCTCGACTCCTGAAACCTGTCGAAAACCGAATTAACGGCGTCGCCGAACAGGCCAGAAGCCGAAAGCGGCGCATCCAGCAGGAAGGACCTATCCTTTTCTTTAATACCGGATAAGTTCAGCCACAGATGCCTCTCCGTGGCCACCATGGCCGCGACATCTTCAGGAGTAGGCCCCTCCCCCTCATCCAAATCTTTCAGGAGGTCGGCCTGGTATGCCTGCAAAATCGCCATTGAGTGCAGACACGAACCAGCCCGACCCGCCGCCATGTAAGCCCTGCCCACCAATGCAGATGTCTCTCTGCAGGGCTTACTAGGCAACACCGGGGTCTTTAGGGAAGACGCCGATTCGGGAGAGAGATAGCTCGCTAAAGCCTCCTCCACCTTCGGCATCTTCCCATATCCCATATCTCGAGCCCCCATAACATTGCTGTAATCTATTACATTGGGACTCGAAATACGGGACGAATGCGGTCTTTCCCACGTTCTCGAGATCTCTTTATGGAGATCAGGGAAAAACGGCAGACCCCGGCGGTGAGGCTGTGACCTGCGCTGCAGGTAACGCTCGTCCATTTTACTGGTGACTTGCGTTTCCTGCTCATGTTGTGGCCAGCTGATGTTTAGTCTGGCCACAGCGCGTGTCACAACCTCCACCAGCTCCTCATAACCCAGGCCGCGTGATGGCGTGCTGAGATCACGGTCGTCCGCATCGATGCTGAGCACGTCCCCTTCCTCAGAAGTAGACAGCTCAAGCACCGGGACCTGATCGCGGGTAGGAGAAACCGCAGCGCGGGCTCCCACACCACTCTCAGAGGCTGCGGGATCAGCCGATGGCGAGCGAGAAAATGCCTCAGCATTCTCACTCTCCTCCGCCAGATCCCGCTGCGAACCCCAGGATCTCAGTCGCCGCATCGCCTCGACATATGCGGGACCGGAACCCTGGGGAACGCGAGCCTGACCGTGCTCGTCAAAGCACGCCAGCCGGGAGCGCAGCACTCTAATAGGCAAAGCCTCACACATTTCACAAGCAGCCCCCTCGAGAGCTGCCCGTGCGTGCTGCACTCCCAAACAATACACACAGAGAGAGTGTGCGTCCCCACCCGTGATGAAACGAGGGCAGGGATGCACACACCTCTTGAATTGTTCACTGGCCATACTTTCTTTCAATAATAAGACAAACAACACCAAATAAGACAGACAGTTTCAACATAAAGCGCTTGCTGAAGAGCGAAAGCTAGTGTGTGTTGTGACAGCGTCACTTTTATACTTCCGGGTATGCCGTCACATGTTACGTCACGACGCAACACCAATCAGGATTGGATTAGTTTCATTCATACTTCAGAGGCGCACGCTTAGGGAGCGTCCCCAAAGAGTCGATTTTATCGACGCAGTGTTGAGTTCCCTCGATAGGGAACCAGGAAATCACATTGAGTCATCCATTTAAATACACTCCCATAAATTTAGTGTCTAAATGGAAACTCTTACAAATGCATATGCAATAAGGTCAGCCGCAAAAAACAACTGTATTGCTGAAAGTAAATCCTGACAGTAGTTTTAAAAGCCAAAAAAAGAAGGTTTGCACTGGCACAAGCTGTTAGTAAATCTGGCCCTTAATATCTGAAAATATGCTGATTTAGTTATGGCATTTATGTTTACAAAGAAATCAATGTCAATAACAGCTATTCTCAAAACAGTAATGAAACAATACATTTCTACAGTACACATGCTGAAAAAATAGAGTTGTTGCCAGTCATCTTACCTTGCCTTTATCCCTCATTGAACCCTTGCCGAGGATGGACATCTTTGCTCCCGTTTCCTCTTGTAATCTTTTCATGGAATTGCCCCTGGGCCCCAGCAGTTTCCCAACAAAATTAAACTGTAATAAGGAGAGAAAAGGCAATAGGTTGGTCTCTCGCACTGCCTGCTTCTGCCTCAGTTACCTCACAGTCAATAATAAAAAAAAACATTCAGTTTTTTCTCATCATGCACAAAACCAGTTAGAGTGAGAGAATGAAAAATTCTTTTTTTGCTTTAAATTAAATCTGTGGCAGTCATCGTTCAAAAGTTTTTTTTGTGCCGTTTTAACCTTTATTTTTTTTAAAGTTTGTCAGAAACGATTTAAAAAGATGTGAGAGTCTACACCTGTTTCTGTAGGGCACTGTAGCCACTCATGTGTCTAATCGATGTTTGGGGTCAGTGGTTAGACTCCACTGATTTCAGAGATATTATAACATGTACCAAATGCCAAAAGGGATCTTCAAAATGATCCAGGAGTCCATGCTTGAATGAGGCATAACGTAATGAGTTGATTTCCAATGGGGATTCAAGTAATACTACCCAGATGATGAGCTATCCAGCAACCGCCTTGGGGCAGCAACTAACATTCCGGTTGCACAGCAGATCAGCGGTCATTGAGAACACTTGGTCATCACAATTTTTTTTTTTTTTTCACTCAAATCTGTGCATCATAACTGTATCTTCAAGGATTTACAGAGTCTTACACATTGCAATCAGATTCGGGCTGCTGAGGATTGTCTAATGCCGATGATAACAACAAATCGTAAGTAGTCAATAAATGTTGCCATTGTAAGAAAAAGTGCCCTTGTATAAAATGCCGCATCAAATTCCCTTTATAACAGTGTCACTTCATCACTGTCTGCTCATGTTCAGTGTTCATCATTTTTTCTGATGTGTCGCCACAATCCCCTTAGCCAGCAGCCACTCTAAATTCACTTTAGATTTAATATGTTTTTGAGAAACCTTTTAAAAAGGCATTTTTTGGGCAGTCTTTACCAAGGACAATAAAACAGAATAAGATTTTTTGGATGTTGAGAATGCATCTAAACACATTGTTGTTTCTGGTCATCAGATTCTGATCACTACAGTATATCATGTATCTTAGGCATAAAACTCTAGATGGCACACAATGATAGGCACTGGAAGCAATCACATTATTACCACATGGCACAAACTGATTGGCCTCTGCTGATCCTGGCTGCAGCCAATGAGATTGTTTGCTCAACATTTAAATAGTCAAATAGAGCAGAGTTTCGCTGAAACACTCCACCACCCCCAGCTCCACCTGTCTAGATCTGCTATGGGATTTATGTATGCATATTCATGCAGCAACAGCATTACATACTCACAGCAGTGTGTCAGTGTATCTTTTGGCAGTAGCAAGTCCATTGCTCTGCAGCAGCATGATGACCTCAGACCAAATAGATTAACACTCATATTCATTAACATGCTAAGCCTATTGTTGTCATGATTTAAATACACATCACAGATATTCATAGAGAGAGTGTGAGAGAGAGAGAGAATTAACACTCTCACTACTTTTCACCAAATTTTAACTTGACTTCCCTTTTAGCGTGTGCTTTGTCAAATGGTGTAAAAAAATGAAGAAACAGGATAAAAAAAAATGTCCAGAAATGGGCAAAATGTCTTCATGTGCATGGCTGTTGTAGTGGGGATGTATTTTAAGGATGCAAGAGTTTACTCACTTTTATAGTGAATAATGTGTAAATAAATAAATATAGGCTGTGTGTGACTAGTCAATAATTGTGACAATCCATGCCTATAACATACATGAAGCATTATGTGTGGAACACATGCTTAGTTGCATTATTTTGGAGAAATAGAAGTCAGACATTACTAAGGGAAGTGAATTTGCCCTTCAATATTTGCAAAGGTTAGATGATTTGTGGCGGCCAAAATGAAACAGTTGGGTATAACACATGTTGACATACCCTGCCTAGCACATGGCTGGAAACTCCTCAACACATGCTCTTCCCAGCCAGGCTGTAGAAGCAGCTGTAGGGAACTCTAGCTGGTGGAACGCAGAAGAACTGTCACAAAATTTGGCTGGAGCCACATAACAAATGCAAGCCGTTTCAGGTGAAAGGGTGAGGTGTGGGTAGGGCAGTATATTTAGCAACACCGCAGCACTGCGCCAAAGCGTGCTGACCGACTCTCTCGGAGTGGAGGTGTGCTGTTTGCTTCCCCTCCAGTGGGGTGTGTGTATGACAGGAATACTCTGCAGCTGGCTGGGTGCCTCGGAGCAGATGGTTGCCTCAGCTACAGTGTGAAGATGCTCACTGGGCGGCTGCAGTGGAGTGGCCTGTTTTCATTAAGCTAATGAATGTCTGGAGTCACTCTCCTGCTCCATGGTGGGCAATTTAGGCTTTATTAGGGGGCACAGTTCAGTCTTGGATGAGGTTTGAAGCGATCCAAGCTGTCCCTCGCAGTCCCCGGCAGAGGCAGGCTGCAGAATGATGGGCATTATGCAGCACTGACAGGCTGAGGATGATAAACCTGACAACCGGAGGCATAAGTGTCAAACCGCATTGGCTTATTATGAGCAAATGTGACTTTTAAAAAAAGTACACATGGTGTGCTGTTGTGATGGAGAATAGATCACTAACCCACACTTCTAGAGCGTGGATCAGTGTGTATGTCTAAAATCACTGCAAAAATCCTGGGAAAGCATTGCAGTGTTTATTGATAACTTAAAAAGCCCGGCTGGCTATTCACTGTGCTTTCATGCAGAATCACTTATATTTGGAGCCTGCAATGAGTTTAGAGTGTGTGTGTGTGGCTGGCTGAACAAATGACTTTTCACACTTGAGTCCCTTTGACAGGGACCTTCACCTGCGCTCAGTGCTCACTGATGTGCATTACATTGATTTCTCTGTCAAAATCTTTTCAGAAGCCATTCAAGACCACTGAGCTCTTGATCAGCTTCATATTTATGGGGTGAGAATGGTTGCATTGTTCCAAATAAATAGATTGTTGTGATCCATAAATATAAGAAAAGAAATTCACAAAAATATATCAAATATATACCCACCGTTTCCTCAAGCCAATCAGATTGAGTTGACCAATACAATCTAATGGTCTAACTCTAAAAAATGGGTCACAGACCTAAAAGGTTCCCTGAATCCCTGCACTAAGACCAGCTTTGCTTGTTAATTCAAATTTCCTCAGAAAGAGTCTTGAGAGTTTAAAATCCATCTCCTACCCTCTATGAACTTAAATCTGAATTTCATTTTGTGGTGCGCTGTTCTTGAACATTTCTCTTCTGCTGTCCCAATCTCAACAGATGCAAAATGATGCAAATTGCTCCTCTATAGTTAAAGTCTTTTTAATCTGGACTTTCAGTCAGCAAAGGTGCATATTCTTATATGTCATGAAAAAACAATAGTATACTAATTTATTTTTCATGATCCTCATCACATCAAAAAAAAAAAAATGGAAAAGGTACAGTTTCAATCTGCTGCCAATTTACAGTGACAGAATATGATCAATTGAGATAAAGAGAGATTAAAGGGGTCCAATTTTACAGGTTCATAAATTTTGAATATGTTTGTGTTATTTAATGTTTTGGTTTCTTTAAAACCTGCCTTCCGGAAAGAAGTCTGCTGTGACTGGTAGACTGGCCCCAGTCTGTTGTGATTGGTCAACTACCATTTACAGTGTGCGTTACTGAAATGTAACGGCCCTTATTTCAGCCCTGTAAACACTACTGTAACCATGCTAATATGGTATTAGTTTTGCCATATCAGTTCGAGTGATTTTTTTTTTTTTTTTTAAAGCATAATTGGACCCCTTTAAGAACAAGACACATGCCATCTCATGTTATTTACAGATAGGGTTTCAGACTGTGGCAATTAAACCTTATAGACTCTGCAGAAACAGCTATAGTCTACATCATATCCACTATAAATGACTTTGATGTCTAGAGCCAAAAACTTCTAAATATCCTCAAGACTGTTTCAGCAAAAAATGGCACAAAAGTCCTCAGGCTTCACAACAAAATGTGCTGCCAGACAAAGCTGGCGAAGTGAACACTAATCATAACCATTAGTGCAGTTTGAGCTGGAGGTTGAAACACAGCACCCTTTCCATAAGCTGTGAAACCATATAAGATCCGCAGATAGAGTTAGATGACTACTGCCAGCCTAGCCAGCTGTGCTGCTAGCGAGGTCTAGCACTGGCTGATAGCAGGATTATTATTGGGGACTAGGACTGGGAGAGATGTAATAATGGCCAGGAGAGATGGCTTGGCCACAGTCAATGGACACAGATTAGCAGAGAATGGTTTAAACAGTGGCAGAGTGCTATGGTGTTAAATAGAGATGAGAGTCATAGAGCCAGTGTTGGCTGTTAGTGGAGGCTAATGAGCTAGCAGAAAGAGCCAGAGCTTTAATACTGGGCAATATTCGCCTCTAACAACAGAATAAGCCAAAGAGCTTTGCAAAATTATTTTTACACTAATGTTCAAATGTTTGGGATTTTTCAAATAAGGCTCATTCTCACCAAGGCTGCATGTATTTGATCAAAAATACAAACGTTTTCTATTCAACAATTTAATTTACTCTCGTGATGGCAAAGCTGAATTTTCCGCATCATTCCTCCAGTCATCGGTGTCACATGATCCTTCATAAATCATTCTAATATGCTGATTTGATGCAAGAAACACTTCTTATTATTATCAATTTAGGAAATAATTCTGCTGCTTCAAAAGTTTAAAACAAGCAGTAGTTTATAGAATTTTCTCTTTTGATTAATTCAATGTGCTCTTGCTTAAACTATAAATATTTGCCTGAAAGCAGAAAACTATATCTGACTTACTTACTTTATTAATTAAATGCACATTAACAGAATACATAACAAATATGTATGATATCATACTAGAAATGCATGTTCCAACATACTGAACTTTGTGTTCAGTGCAGCTCTGGAAAAGGTAACAGCCTGAGGTAAAGTTGATGATGGATCCCCTGCATTAAAGAACCCATATTGAGCTCTGACACTCTGGGGCTGACAGCACAGATGCGGGGTAAACAAACAGCGCATTAAGACCATCTCAGAGTCAGGAGGCTGACAGGTTAAAACACTGCTACCCATACAAATGAGGAGCATCCACTCTCTTCCCCAGACTACATTTCCCATGTTCCTTTGGTGTTAGCTCTTAAAAACAAACATAATGCCCTGGAAAGGTCAAAAAATTGGAAAGTCACACATTTACAAGTTTTCAAAGTGCAAAAATATTTGTTTGCTAAAGATTATGGCACCAACATCATTCCGCTGGCTGCTTAGTGAGTGTGTTATCCCATGGGGTGCTGGTCATTTGAAACATACTGGGATAAGCCTTATAAACCGATTAGGAAAGAAGCCATATTTCCATAGGCTCAGTGTTTCCTTCCATGACTTCTTGTCTCTCCAAATCTTGAACCAACAACTGTGCACAGCAAGAAAACCATTTTATCTGAGCTCATGCTTACAATTATATAACCTTCCTGAAAACAAATAAACGTGCCTCAGCAGGCTTCTAATTCATTAAGAAGATACAACTTCCTCGCTATTGTAGATTTTTATTTTTCCCCTTTGTATTCAGTTTGATTTTGAATCTGTTCAGCAGCTTATCTATGTTAAACACCTTTGACAAGGTTGGTCGGCCTTTGGGACAAGGGAATTCTTTAACAAGACAACAATTCGATTATCTTTGTGTGCAGAGCTTGCCTACACCTCCATGTAAAGGTCATAAATCTGGAGACAGATAAGCTACAATCTATAGGGACAACAACCACCGGCGTTACTACTCAATGGATTAGTTGCGTTTTCAGAAATATAAAGGCAAACCTTAGTCGTAGATCTGTCTTTTCTTGTTGCTGCTTGGTATTGACGAAAGGTTTAGGTAAAGCTGGAAGTTTACCACAACAATAAAAAGCAAAATTGTGAATTCGGAATGCAAGATTTCAATGTAATAATGCGGAAACACACTACAATTCTTGCTGTTTAATGCTTAAAAACAGAATCTCATGTGTTCACGACACGTTATTTACAACACTGTAAATGATAAGCAAAGTACTGTGTAGAATTAATGTAAAATAGATACAAAGCCTCGAAACCTAACACTAACACTAATTAATAGAAATAACAACATCTAATTTAGCATATTATTATTATTACCATAGTATTATGCTAAATTATATATCCAATAGTCATTGTTACAAGATATGTGATGCCCATATCCCCGTGCAGATCCTTTGAAAGAGAGACGTTCCTGTTCGCTCTAGACAGAGTGATAGTTACTACGCTCTTTTTTTCATTTGATTTATAGTCTAGTTAGTTTTGTATCATATACAACGTGATTTTCATTGATCAAAATCTAGCAGCAACAGCACATTTTACCTCTTGGGTGAGCGATTCACAAGGACAACTTTCCCTGCACATGAAATCCCCCATTTTCCAGTAAACCAATGAGAACGCAACAAGAAATGGTGACAATACATATTGTAACAACAGAGCATGTATTAGGCGCCAAAGCAGCTGTGGATCTGCTAACATAAAACCCTCCGTAACTGTCAGAATTGGAAAAAAAAATGACCACAGTTCAGCAAATAAATAAACAGTTTACATACAGTTGCATATGTATTACCAACATTCTACAATGTAAGGTTTATGGTACACCTCAAATGGATTTTAGTAATTTAAAGTGTTAAAATTAATTAGCAAATATTAATGGCTTGGGTATGAAGAGCATCCGCGGCATATGGACCGCACTCCCCCACACATACACACACATACATATGTATACACACACACACACACACACACACACATAATATATCTGTAATTATGTATATGTAAACATTATTATATCCTATATCCCATATATATTACCTATAATATTTCTTTAGATATGTGTCATTTTATTTCTAGCTTACGATTTGGCATGAGTTTGAAATAATGCAGCATGAAAATCAGAAAGCAGCTGTAAGTATGGGCAATGCAGCAACTGCCTAGTTTCTTTTTGCACCACTAGCATGTGCTGCTGCCCGGACATGTGTTTGTCAATTTAACGTTCAGCCCAATGGAATCAGGTGACTGATAGCATAGATTACTACACAACTCACACTCCGTACCATTTTGATTCATCAGTGTGCACTGCACCAAATAAGCATAGCATCTAATGAGTCTCTGCACAAACAGATGTACCCAAAGGACATTTGCTAAGTCTTAATTACAATCCTCTGACAAATCAGACGCCAAGGCGGTCTGGCTACCTTATAAACCCTTGCAAACACAATGAAGAAGACTACAGTGTAAAGCAAGATTCCCCAAATGTTTATGCACATGTTCCAGTTATACCTTCTGAATACTGTTGATCAAAAAACACTATTACCTATGGGGAAAAAACCCATGGACACTCATAAAACAAATTGGCAGCGATGCTCAGATGTGCAGATATGCCCTTTGATAGATTGCCCAAATCCATCTCTTAAATCTAAATACAGTGGTTTCCATGACGACAGTGTCTTTGACTTTAACAGATGGTGAGGCAGGTACCCCATTCATCTCTTGGGCCTTCTTTTTGGTCTCTCTCTCTCTCTCTCTGTGTGCGTGTGTGTGTGTGTGTGTGTGTGTGTGTGTGTGTGTGTGTGTGAGAGAGAGAGAGAGAGAGAGAGCGTGTGACACTCTCTTGATTTCTATCAATGCTCACAGGTATCAGAGGTCTATGTCAGCAGGGACTATATTTCATAGAAAACCACTGACTGTGCTTTTGTGCAAACTTAAAGTATGGTAAATCAAATACTTTTGCATTCAGATAACTGATGAAAAATGAAAACAGTGTGTAGTTTTGTGATGTCACAATGAAATATATACAGATCTGTGCAAAGAGATATAAAAAAGAGTTGTATGAGTAATAGTAGCCAGGATAAAACTATCCATTGATTCAACATTTGGTGGACACCATCCACATCAACTAAGCATATTTGCTGACTTTTCCAATACAGTAGCAGAATCTATCTATCTATCTATCTATCTATCTATCTATCTATCTATCTATCTATCTATCTATCTATCTATCTATCTATCTATCTATCTATCTATCGACAGACCCAAGTTGTACTCTCCTTTTATGATCATGATGCCTCTAAATTGTGTAATTCATCAAGGGCATTGTGGACAATATGGCTGCAAATCATAGAAAACAAACAGCATTCTTTTATTAGAATTAAGTTTTAGTTCCCCTGTCTTCTCTAACCTTGTCAAACTCTCTCAGCTCAGAGAAGCCTGTGAATTTAATATTCCCCGAATAAAATCATTTAAACAGAGTCTGCTGTCAGTGCTGCTGTCAGAGCTACTGTAAATGAATTGTTCTTTCATATTTCTTAATAGTTAAATAAAGTGATATGTGATCATTTGGGGGGAAAAATAATGTGTCATGAATATTGAACACGCCATTGCATTATAGCACAACAGTGATGTGCAATTAATATCTTGTCAAGTAAATCAAAAGTCTTCAAAGCAATGGAGCAACGCATAAAAAGTCTCAATCTGAAACGATGCAGAGGAGTAATTACTCATAACAAGCACTTTACGTCAAGGTCAATATAAACATTTGAGCAAATACGAAAAAAGGACACAAAACAAATTGCCATTCAAGGTCCACAAGGCCTATTCTTCATTATGCAAATATTTAAACTAAAGTTAGCCTGATTTAATGAGAGGATCAAAAGAAACCCAATATCGACTTCAGCTCACTTATTCTGAGCTGCAGCAAAGATGCTCTTCCTTGGAGTCTCATCAAGCATGATTAACAAAACTCAGAGACAGAGCTGTCGTCACACACGGATTAATTAACCGCACATAGATAAATCCTGGGGATTTGTAACAGAGAGCATAACATAAAGTCTAGACTCTATAAGCTATCATTTGTTATGGTCCACAAGTTCATTGATCAACTTATTTGAGTGTTAAGCTAACCTTTTTTTTTTTTTGGGTAGTGTCTACACCAGAGAAATAGCTTGTATATCCAAGCTCTGTATCAAGTACATTGACAAGTAAGTTTTCTAAGCAGGACTTATTTTAAGGGATGAGCCGATATTACAGTAAATACGCTGAAAAAATAAGCTGATAATTATTTTGTTGTGTATTTTATTTTGTTATGGCAGATAACTGATATATGGCTGAAATTAAAATTCTATATTTTTTAATTTATACAATTTTTTCTAAATAAATAGAAAAATAAATAGTACACATTAAAATAAAACACATTTTTATGAATTAACTGCAAGTGAATTTAGTATCAAAACATGATATACAGTAAGAAAAAAGTTATTTAATCTGAGATTTGCTCAAAATAAAATAAAGTGTTATTAAATTATTAGTGTTTTTAATGATTATGTAACTATGTGAGTTATAAAGCAAAGGTCATCTAAATGTAACAATATAAAACAGAAAATTTACACATATAAATAAAAAACATATACTGGCCGATATGATACCGATATGATACCGATATATTGTCATGTCTCAGATCAATAATAACCTAAACTGCTAAGATTAGATTCCAAAAAAAAAACATCTTGAATGCATTGACTCTATTTTATGCAGTCAAGCTTCACAACAAAACTTGCATCAGAAAATTATAACAATTTACACATCTTTTATCTGCTTATATGTGCGAGAAAAATACACCCTCTTATCTTGTAACAAAAAACGAAAAATAAAGTAAAATCCTAAAAAAATATATAAACTTCACTTAATATTAATAAATGCTATGACATTTTACATTTCTCACATTCCAAGAATTTCACAAGAGAACTTTCCCATTAAATTACCATAACTACAAAGCAGCCAAGATCCTCAGGATTTGGGAAAATTCCATTGTTACATTTCGAACAAGACATGTAAAACCTAAACCTAAGGCGTGTTCTTTGTACTCTTTTTCGACAGCACAAATCTACTAAACCCATCAAACAGGCAGAGCATTGTAGTGCTCCAGGGATTCATTTCCTAAAGCAGAAACAGTAAAAAACCAGGCAACATATGAGAAGCTCTGAAGCTTTATGAATCCGTCCGTGTGATGCTCATGGGCTTTTTCCACTCATTTTCAAAGCATCATTTTAAAGTAACACAATGCCGAATAATACAGTGCCGTGTGCACCGAACGTGATAACGAACGAGTACTCTGAATTAAATAACCAGTTACCTAAAAAATAAAAAACTTTGTTTCCATTTAAAATAATGGCAAAACTGTGATGTGCAACATGTAACATTGTTTCCAGATGAATCAAACCAGGCAGTTCTGGAACTTTAATGACTGAATCACTAATTAAACTATCAGCGGAAATCAAACTTAACCACCAAGCGCCAAATACACTTCATGTCTTATTTTATGGCACATTTAAATACCCTCAGCTGTTAAATGTGAATAAAACTGATCAACATAAATACAATTGGTACAAAGTCAAAGCCCCGCAGGATGTTCAATAAATAAAAAGACTTGGTCCAAAACTTACCATGTTGCTAAATAAAATGCAACTCTATTGGCACTGAGAAGCTGAAATTTCCTGCTGGTAATACGTAAAAAAATAAATAAATAAATAAATAAAAAAATTAAAAAAAAATAAAGATTAATTTCCCGATTACAAGATGAGGCAGCTAGACAGTTGTGGCGTGCCTGTTACTCTGAGAAAGCCAGGAACCAGGACACAAATATTAGGTGTAAATAACAGCATATCTGCAGTGCAGCACAAATCAGATTCTGACACCATCTAGTTTGCTCCTGCCAGACACAGAACGCATTTAAGTCATTACCAAGAGCACAGCGATCCCATAAAGCTAATGAATTGCTTTCGATCCTCTCTGATCTCCATGACTATTACATTGACTTGGCACTCACGTCATCACTCCTTACGTTGCATGGAACACTGAGGTCTTACCTTAGGATACTGCTGCACCGGGATCAGGACGCGCTCCGATAGCTTGATGTTTTTGTTGCTGATGATATCCAAGTATTTCTTCACCTCACCATCTTTCCTCAACTCGTCTCCTTCGAACTTTTCAATCTCTAAATGAAAGAAAAACAGTGTTGAGGTCAAATAATGTCCCAGAAAATCAGGAAAAAAAAAACTCCAAAAAAGGCCTTCAGATCTTCTCAGCTTCCAGTGGAACATTTATTAACAACAATTAAACACTCAGCGTAGAACGCATCAACGTAACTTGACGGCGTAAGCCTACTAAGCCCTCATTCGCATGACAAACACAAATTGAAAAGCTGCCGCGCACAACTGTAATATTTTGTGCTTGAGGAATTTATGGTGCTTTTGAGAATTGAGCCGGAGACTTAGCAGCCACACAACATTAAAGGGGCTTGAAATGAAGCTGTCACCTGGCTTCCTCCAGGGAACCCCTTCTGTCGCAGCTAAATTAATGCTCAGCAGAATTGAGAATTATGAACCTGTACAACTTGTGTAAAACATGGAGCGAGAAAAGGAAGGGAAGTCAGCAGGTGAAGGGAGACCATTATATTTCACCTCCCCACTTGTGAGACTCTCAGCTGCTTATACCTGCAGAAAACCATATTGTTTCACTCTCACTTCTATGCATGTAGCAGCGGGGAATCGGTCTGAATTTCATCCCAATGCCTTTTTTCAAGTACTGGAGGGTTTGGTGGTCTGATTGTGTCTAGTCTCGCGTAGCCAGACCTTCAGACTGACGGCTGAAGGTCTGGAATTCATAGCAGCTTTCTTTGGTCAAGGCCCGCCCATAAGGGCGTTAGACCGACATGTCAAACAACCAATTACAGTTCGTTTCGTTCAGCGTCATGTTTCGGGGCGTGGAAATGTCCCCACAACAACAGACCGGTGTGCAACAAGTCAGTCAGCAGTCACCGGAGGCGCTAACAACGCTCCGTGTTATTAAATTCACCCACGAACTCGCTCATGTCCATCTTATGTCCGCTTTGTCACACGAATGTAAGTTACGTCCCCGCCCCAGTGCGCTCACGCCTACTAAATAAACGCCTCACCTCCGGCGCCGCGCACTCGCTACATTCCCTTTAGCCTTTAGCACATCTAGTGGATGCATAACGCAAACCCAGTCAAACGTTTGACTCTGCAGTATCTTATGTGCCTTATAATCCAGTGTGCGCGACCTATATATGAATACTGAATCGGCCAGCTGCGATGTCAGCGTCTGTTTCATGTTTGTCCACAAACGCAGCTGATATCCTTCGCAATTAAGTACTTCACTTGATCTTCCATAATAGATTGTAGGGGACATACAACTACGTTTAGCTGATCTTGAGAAATGCTCATTGTCACTCACATAGGCCACTCATATAAACACAACAGTTTTTCTTCCGCAATCACACATCTGCGCTTGTTTCCCGGCGGACCGAAAATAAACGCGACACTGACGCCCCCCGGAAATCCGATAAAATTCAACCAATCAGATGACGACTTCGACATTCCTGAAGTGTTTCCAGTTAAGTGTACCATATGCATCAGACGTTTAGCCAACGTTCCGTGGGCGTGACGTCTGAGGCTGAGACTAGATTGTGTCTGACAATGAAATTTTCTCTCTGTATGGTTCCTCTGTAATGATCGCAGAATGTTTTTTTTTTTTTTCTAAATAAACTGCTTATTGTCTTAACAAAGCTTTGTAATACACAGCTAGAAAACAATTATTTGCCGGTTATAATATAATCTTTTGGAATTTTGTGCAAAAACAGAGGATTAACCTAGGCGTCCTATCAGAGTAACCACAAGTGTAGGCCTAGTTCAGCACATTAATGAAAATCAGAAGGTAAGCCAACTCTGTGTCGTTTAAAAATTCAATTTTCAGCATATCGATACGATAGATATCTCAACTTTTTTTACTCAAATGTCTCATGTCGTCCAACCTAATATTCAAATTTCAGTATTGAAAGATATATTCCAATTTTAAGACAAAGTTGCTTGTTTTTAATCGTTTTATTGATGTATCAAAATTAATTAACCAAGATTAATTTGTGGTTCCCGAAGATGCTCCACAACCTGCTATGTTCGTCTTAAGGTGTGCCCCTAAATTTTCTACTTGCGCTTCTAAAATTTTCAGTCAGGGGCTACAGTGCTCCAAGTAAAAAAAGTTAGTCGGGAGCCCTGCACCCTTTCTTGCTGTTGTCCTTTTGCTGATTCTTTGCTATTAGTCACTTCCAGCTGCCTGAGAGTAAGTGTAAGGGCAAGTTTAAAGCAGTGGTTCAGTGGAAAACAGGAAACCGGGTTTCACTTGGGGGCCTTAGCAAAATTCCAAGTAGGCCGTGCAGATATTTAAATTTATAAAAAAAAAATTAATATCTTCAAATAATAAATCTAATCTAAAAGTCAGAATTGTGAGATGTACACTAAAATTGCCACTTTTCTATATATAAATTTATAAATTATTTTTAATATCTTCAAATAATAAATCTAATCTAAAAGTCAGAATTGTGAGATGTATACTAAAATTGCCATTTTTATAGGCCGTGCAGATATTTAAATTTATAAATTAATTGATTGATTGATTGATTGAAAATGTATTAATCCCGGTAGGGAAACTGGTTTGCCACCAACCGTACAATCATAAACACAGTACACAACTAACAGACAAATAAATAAATAAATATGCATTAAAAGAATGACAAAAACCTGATTATAAGACACAACTAAAAGAAATATTCAATTTCACACTGCACTATTAAACACTAACACTATCAAAGGCCTTTTTAATATCTTCAAATGATAAATCTAATCTAAAAGTCAGAATTGTGAGATAAAAGTGGCAATTAGCTTTTAAAAAGTTTTATTCTGTCTGTGACGGAAACAAGCTTCCATAAAAGGGAGACCTTACAATATGAAATGCAAAGAAACGATTTAACGGAAAGTCCCTATGGACACATCCTGAAATAATATTTGTTTCTGCAAAAATAGACATAAACTGTAGCTTAGGAACGTGAGGAAAGTATAACCTCTTTGTCCTCTTGCTTATGAATATGCATTTGATACATGAAAAGCACTTCAGCACAGACTTAGTAACTGCAAATGTATCTCATTGTAATGCACAGGGAATGCTATTTTATTTGCACAGAAAAGATCTGATCACTCAAAATACAAAGCTGCTGTATTCCTTTGACTTTTTGCATCAGACGAACTGCCAGTGAGCTGAAAAACAAACAAATTCAACATGAAACTAACAACAGTGTTGTAAGACCTCATGTGTTTTTGGATCTCATTGATTTCGGATGCCCTTAAAAACTACGAAAAGTCATCTCTTGAGTATACCACGCAAGCATGCATGACAACCCTTACTAACAAAAGTCTCTGGGTGCTATTTAAGAGATGGACATCTGATCTTATTGAGTGAGTAAAAGACCAAAAAGTCCACAAATGGGCCTTTTAGTTTATCCATTTAACAATTTCAAGGGTGAGTGGCCTTGTGGAATGACTATCACAGCATAATAGGAAAGATTCAGGCTTAAATTCTGGTCTGGCATCTTTCTCTGTCATCTGTTGTTACACACTTCCAAAAACAATTCACCCCAGCTTGTTTAAGGAGTGCCCTATACGGTCACCGGCGCAAAAAAAAAAAAACTTCAAGCATTCAAATCCATTGACATTTCAATAAGCAGGAAAAATAATGGGCATATCACAGAATGAAACAAATTTATTCACTCATCTAAGGGCTCTGTGAAGTTTCTCTATGGTTGTAGTTCACAAGAAGATTCTAGACTGAATTATATGATCCTTGTTCAGCTTGAACCAATTTTTGAATGCTTGATCCATCCAAATAATGTTCTCAAAAACAAACAAAAATGTGAAAAAACCTTTGGGCCTAAACAATCTGAGGTCGATCCATTACCACAAATTGACCAAAAAACAGGCTGGTGTGGTTTTTCAAATATTACCGTTATTATTGCCATAGCCCGCAGTATTGTTCCCTAATATATTATATATTTTTCACCCCTTGATTCACCTTTTTCAAACAATCCATCAAAAAGACAACCAAAGTGAACCCTGAAAATCTGAAGATATCATCCTACTGGCTGGAAAATAAAAATTTTAACTGAAAATGACTTTCACATTGTAAAATACATCATCTGAGCCTGTGGAACATGGAAATTCAAAATCAACCATATTAGGATAATACTGCGATGAAAAAGGGAGGTAAATCACCCTTTTGTTCTAGTAAAATGCATTTTTCAACCTAAAATCATTTCAAGGTTATTCATTACAATTCCTTTGTGTTCACTTTTTCCTCTGTGATCTGTAACAGAATCAGTGCACAATTGCTTCGCTCTCCTGACACACTCACACAAAGCTGCAAAGTTATATTTTAAGAAAGATTAAATCTAGCTAAAAGTGATGACTGACGGAGGACGCAACTAGTTTGGGCTAATTGTATGTTACTCAAACCAGCCCTTTTAAGAATGTACCATGGAAAATAATCACAGTACCAATCCCATTCAGAAAAGACAACATATGTTTATAATGAAAATCCCACATTGAAGGATATGCTTGATCTGTAATAAAAAACCCAATTTGGACACTTTCAGTCATGGAGCTGTAAAAAGTCTTTAGCCGACAAATAAACTGGGAGATATGTGTGCAGGTAACATGGAAAAGTGTACACAGATCTACCGTAACGACACAAAGCTGGTTGAAAAATGTCAAAATAGGATCAAATTCTGATTGATTTCAATATTCTTGTGCATGTAAATGCAGTCATATTCAAAGAGTGAGATCTTCATGTAATACTTTGCCATTTAACAGTTTATAATTTGACATGTTTGAACATGTCGCTTCCCAGCACAATGATTTTACAATGGGCATCATAATATTTGTTTCAGACGAGTTAGGGAAACTTGTTTCAGTTTCTGAATATTATGATGGTTCCATCTTCTGCCGATCTCAAACCCAAGACATTACTAGAAAGCTCTTCTCTTTTCATTTCTTTCCCCATCATACATCACCTTGCACCATCCATCACCCTAATTTACATTACTTAATTAACCTTACTGGCCCAGCGGGAATGTGGATATTTCTTTATAGTTTAGCCAGAGGTAATATTTACATTTCGTACAGCTCAACACACTGGACCATTAATCTTTTACACAAAAACTTCTACACAATTAGATGCTTCTAAATCAAATATTAACGCTGGCTTTAAGCATTCATGTCTCCTAAACAAATTTGTTGTAATGGTTGAACAACAATTCAGTGTGAATGATAATGGTTTTTCCCAGAGGTTTCTTAGGGGGCAGGAAAAGACACCAAATAGTAATGTTTAACCTCCACAGTAAAGAACATCCTGTCTTCATAATTATAATAAAAGTGAGCCTGACGTGTGCTGCATCACTCCTCTCCCCTGCTCTCTTAACTTCGAATAAGTAGGGAAATAAACTGTCAGGTCAAAAGGATAGCTGGTTGACAGATGCCAGCACAGTTGGTTTCTGCACATTTCGGGGGGGGGGCATAACAAAGTTAGAGTTCTGCTAAACGAATCAGGAGATTTAATGTATTACAAAGGGTTTTTAAAATGTATTTATCATCTAATCGTGTTTTTAAAATATCAGCTATAATAAACAGACCTGTTTACACCAGAATGTCAAATTTCACCCAGCAGGTAGAATATATTTTATATTGATATACTCCAGCGTTCAGTATCACATGATCCTTCAGGGCTCAACGCTAAGGATTTTTTATACTGGCCCGATTGTTTTTTGCATCTGTCAATTTAAGAAAATGCCATACTGATACTGTACAAGTTCACTTTGAAATTAATTTTTGATATGTTTTAGCTTACCTTAAGGGCATCCAAGATGTAGGTGTCTTTGTTTCCACAGTATTTTCAATTTTGATATTTTTAGGTCAAACCGTTCTTGTCTGTCAATCATATAATGGAGGCATATGGGGTCCACCTCAAAGAGCATGCACAGAGTCCAAATTAAACATGATTTAATGACTCGTAAATGTAAGGACACATTGATGGCCTAAGACACGAAAAGAGCGGTTTGTGTATGAAAACAAACAGTATTTATATCGTTTTTATCTCTTGTAATCAAAGCAACGTCCAAGTACTCTGAAGGCGAGGGCGCTTCTGTCTGAGCAAGCGCCGGAAAGCCCCGGAAGTGATCTCTCGCGCGTGTACGTCACTCAATGTTTACACAGAGATTTCAGAAGTGTTCCCCTTTACTGTGAAGATCTAAACATAATTCGATATACAGGAAATTGCAATGGAAGACTATTTCGATATATCAACAGCGGTGTCGGTTTTTTTTTTTTTTCGCAACCGCACAAGAGATCACTTCCGGTGCTTTCCAGCGCTTGCACAGACCGAAGCGCCCTTGCCTTGGTCGTTAACGATATAAATACTGTTCATTTTCTCACACAAACCGCTCGTTTCGTGTCTTAGGCCATCAATGTCTACTTATATTTACGAGTCATTAAATCATGTTTAATTTGGACTTCTATCTGCATGCTCTTTGAGGTGGCCCCTATATGCCTCCATTATATGACTGACAGACAAGAACGGTTTGACCTAAAAATATCAAAATTGAAACTACTGCCGAAACAAAGACACCTACATCTTGGATGCCCTTCAGGTAAGCTAAAACATATCAAAAATTAATTTCAAAGTGAACTATCCCTTTAAGACATAACCACCTAGGTTTCCTAGAATACTTTTAATTTTGACAATTTCGTGTGAATGTGTCTGTTCAAGTGCAAGACGACATGAAAAAGAACAATTTTTAAAGAACAAGAACAATATTTGCTCGCACAGCCAACGCGTGCTACTGTAAATTGAGTTCTCTTTTGCCTCTCTCTTTTAAGGCTTAAAAACACATGAAAATTATAAACTGATTAAATGTTTATCAAGGATTCATCGAAAGTTGAAAAGAACAGCATTTATTTGAATTCTTTTGTAACATTATAAATGGCTTACTGTGACTTTTGAGCAATGTAATACTCCCTTGCTGAATACGACCATTAATTTCTTCCAAAAACAAAAATCTTACTGACCCCAAACTTTTTAATGATATACTGCACACACATACACACACACACGGAACCAAAGTGTTTTGATGTTCATTAATTTGAGACAGCCTCTTTTGTTCATTAAACATACATGTATGCACATATTACAGACTGCAGACAGTTGGGCTGTATTCATGCAGCTTTGGACATCTCAATAACAGTAACACAGAGACAAAAACACAAACATGCCTAAAATCATTCTGACATGCTTTTTTAGCAAATCTCTTTTCTCCATTACAATTTAAATGGCTCCCTTAAATCACAAGAAGATTCCTTAATTGAACTTGTGCCGGGGGGATCATATTATGCATGAATAAGAAAATGAGTGTGTGGTTGTCATGCACTAAAAGGACAAAATTCTGTCTGCTCCAGCTTTGCTCAGTCTCCTTTCACACAGCGCTACAGATGAGCATCGAGAAGAGCACAGCGACAGAGACTGAAAGCTTTTAGATCCCACACATTTGCCTCACCAGTGTAAAGCCTAGGGGTGGGCGATATAGCCTAAAAATTATATCACGATATTTCAAGAATATTTGCGATAATGATATTTATCACGATATAGAAAAAATATATATGAAACAATGTTTTATTGGTGATTGCAGCTGGCTGGCAGCAGCATTAGTGCAAAAAAAAAAAAAAGTATAACATAACTCCTTATCATTTTATTTTAACAATAACTACAGTAATACATTAACAATATTAACAATAACTTCAGAAGCCTGCACAATATTGTCACCTAATAAAATTTACCTAAACTTTGAAGTACAAAAATAATAGTCTAATAGTCTGCCTGCATAGTTTTTGGATTAGCATCAAATGAGGTATACAATACCTAATTTATACAATAATTGTATAAAATTGGAACATTTAGGGAAAAAAACATTTAGTGGGGAATAAATAAGAGACAATTGTAACACTAAATCTGGTAAAACTTTACACATTGCTCTTTGTATTGTACATTCATGAAAAAAAAACAAGGTAATAAATCAAAAGGATTAATTATTATATAGCATAGTCTACTATAAAATTGAGGCATGTTTAAAATGTATAGCACAGCTGTTTAATGAGGCAGCAACATATGATCGATAGGACAGAACAAAGGCTATTAATAATCTTTTATTGCGCAAAAGTATTATGATATGAAAGGCTCCAATATATCGCACAGCGCTTATGCGCATCCCGAGCGCTGAATGATGCGCTTGAAGCAACACGGAGTCACAGCGCGCACGCGCAGCGCGTCGAATACTCCGCACTGAACAGTTCAAAGCACAAAGTAAATAAATATTGATGCGTAGCGTCGTGTATAATATACAGCATCTAGCTGTGCAATCGTTTATCGAGTCCTTTCTTTTAACAGTTTTACATTTCAGTTACTGTGCGCGTGATGAACAACAGTGCTCTGACTCTAGTGTTTTGCTCTAGTCTAACAGACACCCGGCCGGTAGAAAGTAACATGATGATTTAGTTAACGTTACAGCAATAAAGTCCAGCAAGATAAAGTTGTTTTATGCGAAACCATAGACCTTTTATTTACAAATATAATAATAGTAACATTGAATCATCTTAGAAAGAGTTTAATCGTGTTGACTGTTGTACCCGAACTGCGGAAACTCTGAAGGAAGATTAGGCGAATGCAAAATGTACGCTAGTAGGGAAGTGGTGAAACGAGTTTTCATGCATATTTGATAAAAAAAAATAAAAATAAATTGTGTTGTTGGAGATCTGACCTCTTGTACTCAAACAACTTCCATACTATTGAAGTAGCGCCCTTTTTAGGAACTAAATCTTGATCTGATCCGGAGGCTTACATGCTGCTGTGTTGTTGTGCACGCGCTAAGTAACGTAAATACGCCATACGTCATCATATCATCAATATCGCGATATGACAATTTTTTATCATGTAAAATTTTATACCGGTATTATCGTGGACGGTATGATATGGCACAGCCCTAGTAAAGCCCCCAATATATTTCAAAATGAAATCACATACTTAATCCATTTTCATTTGCTGAAGTGCACATTAACATCTGTCATATGTATAATATTTAGCAAACACATGCAAATTATTCCAGGACCACAAGGACAAGTCCATTCGAACTGCTGTCAGCCTTCTCCTATTCTCCCCGAAGAATAGTGTTTCATCACATACCCGAACACACTCGCATGAGACTGCTCTCAGAGCAAGTGTAAAGGCATCCCATTTTTAGAATGTGTTGCTGCAACAGCAAGAAGAAAAAGAAACCTACCATCCAGCCAGAGAAACAAAGGCACTTGGGAACCCTTTGTTCCAGCTGGAGTTTCAGGCACAATCTATAGAATGCACTTCACTGTACGTATACATCTCCCAGCAAACACAAGTTGCCTGTGCCAGTTATGCTGAGAAAACCAAGGAAAAATAAAATTAATGGTAAAAATATCCTGGTGGAATTTATAAATGAGACCATAGCCTATACCTTTCATAAGTAATACTTAAAATGTGAGCTTTGTACCTTCTTCCCTGAAGAAATGAAGTGTTCAAACATTGAAAAAAAATTGTAAAATGAAAAATTCTGAACTATTTACAGCAACTCCATTATTCTTTCCAACAACCGTGAACTGCACAAGATAGTGGGATATTTTAGACAGCAAAGGATCTAAATCTACATTGGCTTCAAAAAACAACTTGGAACAATGAGTAACAGTGCCTTTATCCTTGATGCCTTCTGAACTCCAAATACTGCCTCCGAAGGCATCATTATTCAGTTTTCACAGCCAACCACTCCAGGAAGGCAACATGCTAAAGAAACATGATGCTGAGGCACAAATATACAGTGAGGTGGCTAGCAATCGTCTGTTCCATCAATAAGCCTGAGAGAAGGTATCAAAAATAAAAACAATTCTAGTAGCTCACAGCTCACTAGGTCTTCCTGTGGCCTCCAATCAGTGTTGCAGTTGAGACCCGCTCACTCGAGTCTGAGTCGAGGCCGAGAAAATAAGAGGGTCAAGTCCGAGTCGAGACCGAGTCCAAAGAGAGTCAAGTCCGAGTCGAGACCGAGACCAAAGACAGTCAAGTCTGAGTCGAGACCGAGACCATAGAGGGTCGAGTCCAAGTCGAGTCCGAGACCAAAGACAGTTGAGTCCGAGTCGAGACCGAGAAAATAAGAGGGTCAAGTCCAAGTCGAGACCGAGTCTAAAGAGAGTCGAGTCTGAGTCGAGACCGAGACCATAGAGGGTGGAGTCCGAGCCGAGACCGAGACCAAAGACAGTCGAGTCTGAGTCGAGACCGAGACCATAGAGGGTCGAGTCCAAGTCGGGTCCGAGACCAAAGACAGTTGAGTCCGAGTCGAGGCCGAGACCATAGAGAGTCGAGTCCGAGTCGAGACCAAATCCAAAGAGAGTCGAGTAAGAGTCGAGACTGAGACCAAAGACAACCAAGTCCGAGTCGAGACCATAGGGTCGAGTCCAAGTCGAGACCGAGTCCAAAGAGAGTCGAGTCGAGACCGAGACCAAAGACAGTCGAGTCCGAGTCGAGACCAGAGAGGTTGGATAACCTAAGGTTGGTCTCATTCCAGACTTAAAAATATCTTCAAGAATATGTCAAATATTTGGTGGTAACAATAAAATTGGCACCAAGCTCAAACAGTAAACCAAATATACCATGGAATCATGTACACTGTAATGGTAAAAAGGCCACATAGTGGTGTAAAGGTAATTTTATCAAAATTATGACTTATGAATTATTACAGTCAGTAAGTACTTTTTCACATAACATTACTGCACATGAATTCTTTATATGCAAACTGAATTATGGATGATAAGGCAGACATTTTCAATACATAGTTGAGCCAGAGGCTCCACATCACATCTGAACTGGGTCCAGCTGCATTTGCGTGCCGCAAATGTTATAGTCTCAAGTCATCCGCAGTTGCGCACAAGAAAGTCAGCAATCATTGGATTTTTGTTTCAATCAAACAACAATTTAAAGAAATATTAACACACAGTAATAATCATGACATATTTTGAATGGGACTCGAGTGGACTTGGGAATAAGTCTGAGTCCTAATATGTTCGAATACGAGTCAATTCCGAGTCAAAATGCGCACAAGTCCATGACAAGACCGAGACCATGAGACCGAGTGCGAATCTTGAGTACACAACACTGCCTCCAATGCCTACAAACTATAAAGACTAGGCACGTCCCTTATTATTTAGAACAGGGTATCAAGCCATCTATCAATTTCAGCTGTGGAACAACATCAACATATTTATCAAAATATTAAGGTAGCTGACATTAACCTATTAGCCTGCACATGATTACTCTGTGATAGAGAGCTGTGGCTTGATAAGGTTTTAAATGGGAAGCTGTTAAGAACAGCTGATCCTATCAACATATCCATTTTAAATAGCTCGCACTCTACATACTAATGTCCGGAAGATTGCGATAGTTTAATGTCTGTGACTATGCGATCCGCAGGTCATATTTATTCTGCAGGAGGACTAAATCAAGTTAAAAGGCTGCTTATGAAAGTAGAAACATATCATTAAACATTCATTTTATCTTTAGACACGTTCTCTGGCCTAATGATTTCATTTTGGCGGTACAAGGCTACAGCTAGATCACACATTTGATCAACTGCATTCATTATCAGTCATTTAAGACATCTGGAAGCATTTGACCTACAATAGACATGTGTATTCAACCTCAAACAGACTGCAAAAATGTGCAGTTATTCTACAAACACTAAACTCAAAGCAATGGGTTATGAATCTCTGTTAGTCAGAAGCAAAAATGGTTTATAAATTGTTGATTAACAAATAGTCCCATTAGCCTATGCTGGTAGATTTTGTAACTACACCATCTGGCATTAAAAAACACCAAAAAAAAAAAATGCAAACACATTTAAACCCCAAATCGCTTTAGTATATTTAGTACTTTTTGAGGGCTCTTGAAAGCATTCTTTGACATCACGTTTCTGCAAAATCCTGCCTCATCTTTAAAACCACCTTGTAATATGCATTCCTAAAATGTGTTGCTAAGCAGATTTTTTTTTTGTGCCTCACTTTTTGTCCCTATGAGGCAAAAGGCTCTATTTTATAAAAACGGACTCTGAAGTGGATGCAGTGGCAGTCTGTCCTTTTCTAAAGTAAGTAGTTTGCATCAAGTCACCTCTATAAAAGCAATTCAGCAATGTGCTTTACAAGATCAAAATGATAGACTGGAATTTGAAGCATTCTCTTTGTTCCCCCAAGAGGAACAGCTTATTCCAGGTTGGTGGTTCTCTGAAGAGGACTGTCTAACCTGGAAATCAAAGCATCAGGACGGAGACGATGCAAAACAGTCTCCTTCAGTTAAACTTCCCCTGTCTCTCTGCAGTTTCTAAGACAAACCTGTCAACCCATTATATATCACTTTAATGGGTATTATATACCCATTATATATCACTTATAGATCATGATATACCATGAACTTAAAAGGGTTACGACACATATTTTTTTTATTATTATAATAAGTTACGTGAGGTTCATTTATAATGTTAATAAAGTTTTTAGCACCAAGAAAAATAAATAGACATATGCAGGAAAAAAATATATTTTCAACCTTCATTCTAACCCTCAGTCTGAAATGATCCGTTTTTAACTGTTATGATTGGCTAACGTCATTGCAAAGTATGAATGCTTTAAAAACATTATTCACTATTTACAGAATTTACAGAAATCATTTACAGAAATTCTCGATCCAGAATTGTTGGAGAGAGAATAAAAAACACAATATCACATACATTAAAAATGAATTGTTCTTTCCTGTATGCCAGACCTACAGTATATGCGTAGCGGGCCAAGTTGATGCATGATCTTGCAGACTGCTTTTCTCTCGTGTGTCATATTACCAAGCTGCAATTACAAAATCGCGTTTCATCATATCGCGAAATTATTGCAAAATGCAATTAATCGTTCAGCCCAACAGTGGACGTCGTGGCCTATGGTACGATGATGTCACACTATAACTATTGCCCTTTATTTGCCCACCTCACATCACAGACCACACAATTTTAAAACAAGCCATTTTTGGAGCTTGATTAAATTTTTTTTTTTTAATAATGGGTAGGACATTTTAATTTTAACTACTGTATTAGATACCAATATACAGATAAACTGAAAAAAAAGTCATTCCATTATGTAATCCACAGATTATCAAAAGCTTCCCTTTATCATCTCATTTTTTTGTAGCTCTGAAAAATTACTTTGCTTTGTTGCACTAAAATATATGCTGATAAATATCCATTCTTTTTTCACATTGTAAAAAAAATCTAAAAATTAAGTATTCTAATCATTTGTGCAAGTTCTTTCGCAATGAATACTGCACTGGAATTGTGTCTTTTCAGAGAGGTCTAGACATTAGAGTTACACAGCAGGCACGGGCCATTAGCTAAAGTGCTTAGTCGTCAGTTGTTTCCAGGCCGCCTGGTGTTTAGGATAAGTTACGCTTGTATTGATCGCCGTTGTAATATTAATCACTTCCCTCTTAAAGGGTGTGACAAATTTTGTACCAATATAACTAAACTGTGAGAGACTCCTTGCCTGAACTCTTCTTAAACCCAGAAACTTCAGGAGTGAAAGTATTCGATATAAATTCCTTTAATATCCCAAAATGTACAGCAAACAAAACAATGTAGTTTTAAATCTTTTTTAAAACATAAGTTAAAATGTTCCCTGAGCATGAGCCAGAATACCTAAAGGTACATGCAGTGCCAAGAGGCCTGACTACCATTCGACATTCTGAAATAAATAAAATATGTGCTTGGGTAAATAAACACTGGCTTGCTACCAGAGGCTCAGCATGAAATTTAGTGAATCACAAGGTTTGCTTTTTTAATCCTTGTCACTATTGAAAGAGTCTCACTAATGTGCTACCAAGGTGAGAGATACTACAATAAAAAAAAATCTGTATTTTGGAGTAAATAGCATATATATTACGACGTAATTATAGAACCCTGAACGTGACAATAGCTAAATATAACAAATATAATCAGATTCAAATAAATACACAAACTCTTTTTTTTTGTCTGTCTTAGGGCACTAAAAGTTATAGTCTTTTAAGAAAGTGGGTGTCTACTTAGATTAAATATGACCCACAGAAGTTTAAGTATCTTTACTAGGCTGCCACTAATTACCATTAATTTCAGTTCAATACGCCTTTTTGTGCAGAGGCAAAATATTCAGATTGAATAGGTGACTTAAGGCTATATGCAGGCTTTCCCAACCATGGCCATTTAGTTCATTTGAAAGATTGCATACAAACGACTTATTATCCCTTTTGTGAAGAGACATATCTTGATTTGTTTTTAAGATTACGGCTAATTATTTTGCACCATTTTGAGGTTGTTACTGGACACGTGTTACAGAAACCCATAGCATTCCCCTTCTTGAGAATGCACAGCCAGATTTAGTTTCCAATTTTTCAGAAACTGAATTATCAGCTCACTCTTTTTCTAACTCTCAGATGGAATAGATTACTGATCAAATTCGTTTGAATGATATGAAAAATCTTTTAGCCATTTCATGAGCTTGAATAATGTTTTTTTGTTTCTGAAAGCAGATGAATCTAATCTTCATGAATTAATACAACACAACAGATGCATGTGCTGCAGGTACATTTCTAAGAAACAAACTAAAGTTTATAGTTTAAAAAATGTTTACAATTTACTGATAACCTGGACCAGTTAAAATGATTGTCGTTTAATTATATGCATGCTTATTCAACAGCACGCACCCCATTGTGCTTCCCTGCACTTGAGATAATCTGAGCCAGTGTGAGTACTTTGTAATAGCCGTAATTGCCTCTTAATTACTCTGCTTATTATCTGATGAGCTGTCAAGGACTGCTTTTATCTTACACAACTATAATATTTTCAGATCATATCAATGCTATACCATGTTTGGTTGTTGTCATAACCTTACACTCATGAAAAATTGGGTTGGTAATGCAATATTTAAGCAACTTCCCTGTGCTGGACATTAAATCAATAGAGATAGGCTAACCTAACATTTGATCAACCGAGCAGCTATTTATAACCTAAGAAGTGAATTAAAGCCAGAATTACCCCAAGGAGAGTAAACATTCCTTTTCATACAAGTTCATAGTGTTTTCATCAGAGGAAAATTGGTTTTCAAACGAATCAGTAGCTAATGATCAGAGTTTGAATAAAATTAGGCATTAAGCCAAATACAACGTTAACAACAACAACAAAAAAAGCTCGGAGGTATTATAAAAAACGCCGGTTTGGGCGGTACGTGTAAAGCATTACAAGTCGATAACTTTGTGATTGTGTTTTGTATTTAATTTTTTGATCAAATTGTATTTAAGATGTGAAGATTTTGGTCGAGATGAACATCCAAATTACTTTTATATTTAATCATTTAGCACGTTTCAATTCATTCAAAAAACCTAATTGCTTTAAAATACCAGACTTTCCTGAAAGTCATGTATATAATTAGCATATTGATTAGCCTATTCAATGAAGATGAAAGATAACATCAGATAAATTGTAAAAAATAATTAGCATTAGGTTACATTACACTACCTATTCATGCACAATAGCCTAAACCAGAAAAATATGAGGCGGTTGTTCTTCAGTTCATGCCGTTCAAAAAGTTATGTGCTTCTTCCTATTTTACACGTTTGCCTTTGCTTGAAATCAGGGTTTAATTTCTGTGATAAATTAAGACTCGACACACCGTTGAAGCAAATTAACTTTTTAAACGGCACGGACAGAACAAACAAACAAATACATTTTGTGGTTCGTGGTGCTTGAAAAGGTGTTGCTACATTTCTGATCGGACGAAGTTGAGCATAGCCTACCAATAACTGGAAAACACTAACACCCCCCACACACACACACAAAATATTTATAATGACCAAGCCTGTCTGTGAACAATTCCCGTATTTAACCAACTAAATGATCACCTGAAACGTAAATAAAACACCTGGCACGCCTGATTCATGCGTAGCCTACATGGTTCAAGAACGGGTGTCCACATGATTAATGAATATTGTATACGCGATAGCGACACAAACATGTACAGCAAATGTACAGCAGCGACACCACAGCAAACAGATACGAGGCTAAAAATGATGGCAGAAGGCGGCATACTTTACCTTCCGCGAGAAGGCGCATCGCGTGCACGAACGACGTGTCCAAGCCCTCCTTCTCGGCAATGAGCTCTGGCAGGTACTTGTCTTGATCCATCACTGGATTCCTCTCCTGAACACCGCGAGTGCAGGTGAGACGAGCACAGAGGTGAGTGATGGAATGGGCGTGTGGTGGTTGCGTTTAAATAGACTGCGTAATATCGGGGAGGGATCGTGTGGTTTTCGCGCACAACGTGGAAGATATCAATGCAGTGTACCCATCTCCTCGAGTCTCTCATATAAAACCTCCCACCTCAGACTCCGAATCTGTACTCTCACTCCGCCCATCTACATCTGGATTGGTCATGGCAGAGAGCAAACTGCATGCAAATGTCAGATATTGTGTAGGATTGAATTTGGGGGCATTCTGTAAACTAACCGCTGATCTGTCACCCCTGTCCATGGTTCTGAACACCTAATCTTCTGTGCAAATCTGTATTGTTTTTTGACTCTCCGTCAGTATCCTTTGCATATTTGCTTTGGAAAGACATCAGACAACAAATGTATGTGATTGTGAACAGGTAAATATAATGGCAAAACTTTTTTTATTATTACTATTAATTGGAAATGCAAAATAATAAATATCCATAACATATATAAGTTTTCCATTCCAGACGGCAGAGTTGGAAGGGACATTTGGTAACGGCCATGAATACTGATTAGTGGATTTCCCATTTGCCTCAGTTTGCCAACATGGATTAAGCTGTTGTGACAGACAGTCACAGATAGTGCAAACACTCACAAACACACACACTAACACTTAGACAAGCAGCTAGGCACATATGAGGGGGAAGGAGAGATTGCCACAGAGGAGAAGGGTAGAGAAGACGCAGAGAGAGAGAGAGAGAGAGAGAGAGAGAGAAAGAGAGTAAGAGGGGCACTGAAGGAGGAAGAGGGACAGGACCAGCTTGCCTAATTAATAACTGAATGGATTACAGTGCTGTTGGCAAACATCTGCACCCAAAGTGTCATATTTACTGTCTGCCTGTGAACTGTGAACATAATTACAGAATCCCAGTCCACGGTGCTGAGCGGTTGTGCTACAAATAAAATAAAAATACATTTGGAATAAGTAATCGAAATACTGATTTATCCAAAATAATTCATAATGTAAAATGTGTTTAATTAAAGCGACCTCATGCATATATAAAATATTTTTTTATGCAAAAATAATATAGTGTAATGTGTCACAAAAAAACAAGAAACGCAAGTTTAAAAAAATATGTGGTCACAAAATATATATAAATATATATATTGGGTTCCCATATTTTAGTATCCTCAAGTGACTTCCAATTCATGTATAGCTGACCGATCCATGTTGTATTTTACGATTTAACACTCTGGAGGGAATCAGCTTGGTAATAGGATAATCAAATGGATTTGGGGGTTATATTGATTCTGATGGTAGTGAATGAGAAGAGATTGAGGAAAAAGAAATTAGGGTTTGTGGAGGATCAACACCTTCCATACATCACTCACCACCACTCAACATAATGAAACGCTTCTGGAGGGCAAAAGCTATCAGTTGCAATTATATACGCTTCTTTTGTCGCATTTCTACAAGATGAAAGAGTTTATTGCTTCATCAAAAGATCGTGATACATCAATAGTCTCTCACTTAGGCTAATTTGTTGATTGTGTGTCCTAACTTTTTCAAAATGAGAGTCTTTATTTTGATATATGTCGTGGAGAACATCAGCAGGATGTCAATTTATGATGATAATGTGGTATTTATTATACAACACACCACACCACTCATTTCCTATCACTTTTATGTTCATACCAGACACTGAGGAAATAAATAAATAAATGCTGATAATATTGAACTTCTGATGCAACTGGTCAAGAAAATGATCTTTCTTTTATTATTGTTAGATTTTTGTTTTATTCTTAGTTTTGTGTGTGAAAAAACAATCTGGAGCTGCAAATTAGCCTTCAGTTAAAAGCCTGTGTGTGGAGCATCGGCTGCTTGAATTTATAGCAATGTTTCTGTATTGTCCCTGTTTAAAAAAACTAATAAATATATAAAATCAAATACAATCAGAGCAACCTCTGTAGGTTCATTTAAGAGTTTGGCATAATTTACTCTTGCATCATGTATTGAACTAAGAATGGCTTTCTGCAGCACTCTAGTGGCCAAGAATAACACAACAGGAGATAAAACTGCTTCGAAACTTGTTTGGCTTCAAGACCCAGAATTTACATTGGATGAGCAGTGACTCAACACAGCACCAAATGTTAATCATAAAAAAGTAAAAGTAAAAAATGAAATAAAAACATTTATGCAAATGTATTAAACTTGGCGTAAGCTGAACAGGAATCTGATCATTTCGGTCCTGTTGGCAGACAATAATTTACAGCACAAAACAAACTGGCCACCAGTGCACAATTTGTTGTTTGCAATTTTGTTTTTTGTTCCCTGCCATCACTTTGCCTTGTGTATCATCAACACTAGATGGGACAGTTTTTAATTGGCTGTGATGCAATTAACAAATATTAGCCGTCATAAATAATCTTTTCAAAAACAAAATAAAAACATCTGTAATTAAAACTTTAGAGAAAGCCTTTAATATTCAAAATATGACAGTCAACCATCAAATATGTATCCCGTGTTGTTTTTCAAGCAAAAAAAATTTTAACGATCCAGTCATTCATTATGGATTGATGACACATTAAGCACTGAAGGATAATTAGACTTTAAAAATGCAAGGGAAAATTCATGATGAATTGCAAGGCTGTGACAGCACCATGTGTTAGGAATAATCAATCTTTATTATATAGTCAAAATAAGTAGAGCTATGGTACATTGCCTTTACACCTCAGAGCAAGCTCCCCAACAACTAGTAAAAACAATTCACATTCAGTAGTGAGCCGCACTTTCATGAAGCACTTTTGTGCTTCTCAAACACTCGTGAGTGAACGTAACCAGCTAGCAGAGTCTCCGATTGTGGAAATGCAATAGCCCACAGTGTGAATTATTAAGCAGCACTATTGGGAGAGAAATCGGGAGAGGGGAGGAAACGGGGTAATGGGATATTAAGTTTTGCTCAATTTGAGGACTAAGGGTTCACATGACATCTCAGGCCCTTGTGTCACATCAACCTCCTGCTTCATCGCTTGAGATTTATCTATTTATTTATTTTTACAAGCTCTCTGTTTCACACAAAGCAATTCATACTTCGCAGATCCATGGAGAGAGCTATAGAGACAATGCTATAAACAGCATATGCTGGTAAGTGTCTTAGTTTGTAGGACATTCTGTTTGTAGTATAAAACTTTGTTGCCACTGAAATTAATAGAGGTCAGGTGACCTAATCTTAATAGGAGTCAATGAAATCAAACATTCATAAACATTCTAAAATTTACATTTTGCTAAGAAAAGATCTCATGACAATCTAAGACACAAGACCAATAACTCAAGTTGAATATAAATTATTTGTATAAAATATTTTAACATAATAAAGTTTGTTTATTGTTTATTACCACAATTCCAAATGTTAATGTGCGGCCATATTTACTGTTACAAATCTGCCAACCGTGAGTTTCACGTGAGGACTCGTGTTCAAGTTAGTCATGCAAATTCAACAAAAAAAGATGCTGGGTTTAAACGTGACTTCAGTGTGAGAGTTGCTTCATACATCTCTATGCTATTGTTTCTTTCTTTCTTTAGTCAAGCGGCTGATAAAACTCAAATTAATGCAGGACTGAATGTTAACAACATATTCAAGCACTTTTTTGTCTGTCAATTTTACTAAACTTTGTTTTCCCAGGTCAAAGCCTGCACTATAAAAATGAATATGCTTTATCTAATCAAAAAAATGTGGCAACAGATTACAAGCAATATTATTAATTAAATGTAACAAATTAGAATTGAGTAATAATTAATCCAATTAATTCCTTAAAAGTTAACCGTTTAAAATGAGTAAAACTTACAACAACAAAAAAAAAAACATAAATTTAAGTCGGTATTTGATTTAGGTTTGTTTTAAAATGACGGTTTTCTCCCTCAGTGATTCTGCTTGTTAACATCAGGTGTCTGCAATGTTGGCAATATAAAATAAATCGTTCTTAATTAATCTTTGACGTCTGTCTGTTCGTGAGATATTTTTGTTAATTTTTTTTTTTTTTGGTGTATTTTAAATGGTTAACTATTAAGGAATAATTTGCTTAATTATTACTCAATTCTAATTTGTTAAATTTAATTAATAATATTGCTTGTAATCTGTTGCCACAATTCTATTGATTAGATAAAGCCTATTCATTTTTACAGTGTGTGGCAGTCAGGGGCCTAAAGGCACTGGTCATGTTGGTTTTTCATTCATTTACAGCACAATGTACGTTAGGCCTAAATCGGGCGGTAGAACACGTGGTGTGGTGGGCACAGTTGTTCGGTAGAGTTCATTTGAAGATTATGATTCATTAAGTCCAGCATTCAGGCAAAACGTGTTAAGGAAATGTTAGGACAGCGCATACGGGCTTGTGATCGTGAAGGACAGAGCAGATAATGCCTGACACTGCCCCTGGCCACAAGAGTCCACGCAGCCAGCAAGGTTAAAAAGTGAATCTGCAGTATCCTGACAAGCCCAAACCCTCTGTCATCCACAATAATTTCCCTTATAAAGGAAAGTTTAATAAGAGCCTCTGGGCAACAAAAAAAGTGGATATAAAAGACCTTACATTACTAATTGAAATAGCTTTTTTGACCCACAGGGCATCCTGATATGAGCAGTTATTACAGTTTGCCTATTCTACTGAGGGCGCTCTCCATGATCAATTAAGATGAACTCATTTTATTGCTCCTCAGGCTACTTGTAAACAATGCTGGATGTCTCGTCTTTTGAGGACCACTACTGAGAAAAAGAAAAATAGTACCCCAAGAGCTGAAAGTATACAAAACAATTTGTGTTTTCAAAGAGTGCTAATCATCTGTCATGGAAAAAAAGGATATACACTACCATTCAATTATTTGTTGCTGGTGTGATTTTTAAATAGAAGTCTTTTGCAAGGTTACAAATGTCTTTACTGTCACTCTTGATAAATTGAATCCATCTTGATTGATTTATTTATTTAAAAAATTCAAAATGTAAATTCATTTACAATAGAAAAATATTAAAACATAAAAGGACTGATCTAGCTTTGAGTATATTTACAAAATGATATAGAAAAACATTTCCTAATAATGTTAGATGTTATATAATTGAGGCTGTAATAGTTCATACCTTAATAATACCTGTTAAGATGAATGCTAGAATTAATGATAAAAGTGATTATAAAATGTATATGAACTCCATCAGACCCTTCAGCTGAGGCTTCATCATCACACTAGTCATAAGTACAGTTTGTGACATATTGGGTCCTACACATCGAATAATGCCCAGGGAAAATGACGAATGGACTATATTGTAAAATCACAGTGGAATTTACTGCATGAAGAGGTCGAAAAAATGATGAATGGACATCATCAATGCAACGACATTACAAATCACAGCAGCTTTAACCACTGGAGACAAGAAATAGTACAGTCAGACATTTTTCTTATTCACATGTGGGGGGGGGGGGGATCTAATACATTTAATTGCCACAAATGCACAACATACAGAATGTTTGTAGATATATATAATATATCCCTCCCTATACATCATAGTGCAAGTCATTGGGAGTGTCTCACATTAGTTTTGCAGTGTGGAAAGAAAATTAGCTTTCTCAGGGACAAACAACAGCTAGTATTTCCCTACTCATTAGTTGCAAACCACATCTAAATAAAGAATCCACAGCTTAAGTGTTTGATCTCCCAGTTGTCTTCTTAAATGCATGAGCAATGCTCAGATCAATATGCAAGGCCCACTAGGAGAAATATGATGCGTTAATTCATCATTAACCCAATGAGATTGGGTTAATACGTGCCCTTTGGCTCTAAAATGCATTTTCTTGAATTTTTTGTCAAGCTCAATCTGAAAGACGTGAATTGCCTGATGATTCACTTCTTGACATGAAAAATAGATCACAATAATCTTTTAGTTTTCCTCATGCCACTGCTTGTAATGAACATATTTGTTCAACTCAGTCACCATTTGTTATCAATAATCTTGGAGTCTTGAAGAATATTTCAGTCAGTTAAGAAATGAGTTATGGTGTATATTGTATTTGTTGAGAGATTAAATTATTACATTGAGTTCTATGTAGTAAAATACTAAAAATTCACTCTTTACAATAAAATGACAGGATTGATTAACCTATAGCGTCTAGACATCGGATCAAATCCAAATAATGCTGCAAGGGTAAATCAGGTGATGCGACTCTTAAGGTCTACACATAAGCATATATTTATATGATATAGGAAAGGTTCAGCTACATACAATGAAACATTAATGTACCTAACAGATGAAAACATAATATTTCCTGCTGGACGAGATTTAACAGAAAAGACATCAAATATGAGGGGATAGTTATTTTCCGTTAACACAAACTCTTATCCTTTTATCACTGGATATGTTTAAATGCCTGATCTATGGGTTATTTCATGCCTCCTTACAGTATGTTAACTTTTACTTTCCAAATTTTTAAACGTATGTAGGCCTTCTAGTCTTCACCAATCATGGTGTGTGTGTCCCAAATAGAAACTCATGAATTAACACAGTATTAAATAGATAAATAATTTACACCAGCCCTTTAATGAATGTCTCAAACCAGACTTGGCCTTTGTCCAATATTATATAACACAACATAAAAGACAAGCAGATAACGTTAAATCTGCTTGTTCGTCCTAATACAAAAGACTTGCAGCCAAGAAGAACCAAACAGTGAGTATACATTTAATTTCAATGTTTATATGTTCATAGTCAGTAAAAAGAAAGAAAAAACATTTGACAGCACCGCACAATTAATTCAGATTAGCCAATAGCCTATTTGAAAGGAAACTGTCCAGAACCGGTTGTTACATAACGAGTCAGCGGTAGCCTGCATTTCTTTCGTTTTAAAGACAACGACTGTTGAACTTTGAAGTATCGTAAATACGTTTTTTTTTTCTAGTGTGCTTGGTCTAGTTGAAAGTGCTATTTGACTGATTATTTGCAGTCAAATGAATTGAATGCATATTTTGTTTGAGTAAAAGCTTTTATAAAAATACAGTATACAAAGCTATAAGCCTATTTTTCCTGCTCTACCAAAGGAAAACACAGTGTAACCTAAAATAAAATGTTGAGAAAAAAAATGTGGGGAAAAAAGAGACAATTTTAATTATTTTAAACACTTTGCCTTGCATGAAAGTGCACAGGTGCAGTTTAGACTGTTTCCACATGGCTGTAGGCTACAGTCTTACCGGTTACGCCAGTTGAGGACCCGCATCCCATGTGACACTCAGACACTGGTGGAAAACTAAACATGTCTTGATTAAAGCATCTTCATAGCAGGGCTCTTCACACAGAACGTGTTTTCCATTCCACTCTGATACTTATCGATTTTTTTTTCTGTTAACCGCTAGAGTTTAACTTTTGCGCAGGAGTCGACGCAGTGTACAAATAAGTTCAACTAAATACGCGCCCGACCTTGCATTTTTTCCGTGTTGCACTGCCAGCTAGCGTCTTGCGTTTTTGCTTTAAAAGTTTTTGCTTTCTGACTCTGAGCGAATATAAGGTAAGAAGCGGATTTTTGTGCCGTGTTTTTAAAATGTATCATGAGTTCTGAGCATTCTCAAATAACTGTCCTCATTCATTTGCAGTCCATTTTTGTTATTGACATTTATACATCACATGAAAGCTGAATAAATAAGCTTTCCATTGATGTAGGCTCTGGTATGTTTGTTAGAATAGGACAATTTTTGGCTGAGATACAACTATTTGAAATCGGGAATCTGAGGGTGCAAAAAATATAAAAATATTGATAACATCACCTTTGGTTTCCATTTCTGTTGGCGATTGTGCTGCATCCCCTTAAATAAAATTGATATATTTAAGGTAGGAAATGTACTAAATATCTTAATGGATCGTGATCTTTACTTATTCTAATGATTTTTGGCATAAACAAATCGATAATTTTGACCCCTACAGTGCACGTACGTCACCCGACATGGCTTAGAGTGCCGAAGTAATGACGTCACTTTGTAGGACAACCCGGAAGCTAGCGGCGCATGGGTTCAGTAGCACCTCAATGCAGAACATGAGATCCACGGGGAGGAGTCGGATCACGATCCAAGGGGTGGAGATGGGTAAGATTAGGGTTGGGTTTAGGGATTAGGGGTGGGTTTAGGGATCAGGGGGCGGAGTTGGTTAGGTTTAGGTGTATGTAAGGTGGGAGGAGTTGGATCTGGATCCAAAGCAATGGATTTTCCCCATAGACTTTTGGAAAATCGCAAAAAATAAGATCTGTGTTTAACAAAGGGTTGTTGTGACCCTTACACGTTTTGTCTAGCAAGATAATCTTTACAAGTTAATCCAAAATTTATACATTTTGAAGCCTATATAAAGATTTTAAAAAACACAATCAGACACAATAAAGTTTTAAAAAAAACCACAAGCAGGTTATAACTGTGTGTTCTATGTCATAGATCAAAACGTGAAAATATTTAGAGGCTCTGTTCACCAGAGACCTTATTTCAGGCGATTTAGCAAAAACCCATTCAAAAATCCCATAGGCTTTAGAGCGAGGGAACTGTAATGCTAAAATGCTAACTCACTTCCGCGTTTTGGCCTACAGAGTGATGTTGTAACTTCGGCACTCTATACTTTACCGCAATATCAAGCCCCGCCCGAAGCACCCCCTGATAAAACATGCTAACTTATGTGCTTACCTTTATGTTTCCTTATTCCGCGACGGCCTTTTGCTTCAGGCGAACTGAAAGAACTGCAGTTTTCCCTTCCAATTTGGCCTTAAATCATAGACTGTAAAAAGCCTTAAACACTGTGTTTGTGGTAATGTTAATCCAGTTTGAAATGTTGACTAGAAACACGGCCTTCACGACAAGCTGACTACAACTCGCTGGATAGCCTACTTCACTGGAAACCCGTTTACTTTATGAATTCTTACAACCAGGAACAATACAAATCGACTCATTTATGACTAAAGTTTGCTAAAAGGCATTTCCTACTAAAGTTTCTTCTTCTTCTTCTTCTTATAATGGCTTTTTATGGCGGTTGGCAAACCAAGTTTCGGTGCATTACCGCCACCAACTGGACTGGAGTGTGAAGCACTGATAAGCGTGTGGAATTTAACTTTTTTTTCAACTCAATTAACTCAAATTCTCCAGTCTATTCCTATTGCATTTACAAATTTTATAATAGCACTAAATATTTTATCTTGATCTTTATGTACTTTCAAAATGCTTTCCTTATTAAAATATTCAACACCCAATTTCCTTACTTCCTTCATAAATTCTAACCTTTCCTTTACATATTTTTCACATTTTATTAAAACAAGTTCAATTGTTTCAGCCTGATCACAATAATTACATTTACCTATTCAAGTTTGGCAGACAGGTGGGAGGGGCTTTGGGCGGCAACATTCCCAGTGCATTATGAGTGTTGAAGTTTTCAACAACTAACTGTTATTAGTCTTTTTATTATAGGCCTAATTAAAGGGTTATTCATATATCTAATAGTAATATTGTCTCTTCACATTCAGTTATTAATTACGCACTAAATTTGCTGACCAGAGCTAGTTGTGAATTTGTGCTATTAATAAAAAAACAATATAAGAATTAATGTTTTCTTCCACATTCCTCAATTAAGTCTATGGGAGTGTTGTAACAGCTTTAACAGTGGCATTTTGGCAAAGACCCTGGTACATTTTTGTAGTGGTGTTCATTTTAGTCATGGCATAGTTTTGGTTAGTAGAACATAATGAAAGTTGTTTCAGGTAAACCAACCAGAATTGCTCCTTTCATCTCACAGAGTCCTCCCTTTAATAGAGCTTGAGTAAACATGACAGGAGCCTGAGAACCTGGTTCCTGTAAATAACCCCAGACACCCTTCTCATGGAGATGAGCTTTGAAAGTTGCATTTACCCTCCGTCAGTGTTCATCTGAATAAATTACACAGCTCAGTAAAGTTCAAGGGCAATATATTAAACTGTTAGTACTCTCAGTACTATCCTCTCTCCTGACACCACACATGTTTGTTTCCTTTGGGCTAGAGGAAGACCCCAGATTGTGATGAAGACTGTGATTGTGGTACATGGTGGTGCGTGGGCCATCCCAGATGAGTTAGCCGAAGCATCAATGGCTGGAGTCAAGAATGCTGTGCGGGCAGGGGATACTGTTCTGAAGAATGGGGGAAGTGCACTTGATGCTGTAGAAAAAGCTGTGAGGTCTTTGGAAGATGACCCAGTGTTTGATGCAGGTACACATATACACACACTGCCCGGCCCAAAAAAAAAAAACTGTTTTGATTTAAAGTCTATGACTGGATCATTATGGCAGTGCTTATTATGTTTCTAGAATGTTACATATGTGGCAACAGTCCTTCTGACCCTAACGGATGAAGTGCGTAGCTTTTCATTTCTTAAACAACCACGTAGGAAGACACATCATGGCCACATTCCAGGATGACAATATGAAGATTCATCAGGCTCAAATTGTGAAAGAATGGTTGGAAGAGAGCATGAAGAATATCTTTCACACATGAATTGGCACCTCTGGGTCCAGACCTTAAAGGATTAGTTTGGTATTTTACACTTGATCAGTGTCACATGATCCTTAAAAAATCATGCTGATTTGGTTATATTATGTGTGTGGGATAAGTAAGAATTATAAAAAGATATTAAAAATAAATAGATAAGAAATTAATACTTTTATCGAGCAAGGATGCATTAAATGGATCAAAAGTAGATGATTTTAGAATGATTTCTTAAGGACCATCCATGTGAGCCTGAAGACTGAGGAATGATGCTGCAATTACATTCAGCTTTGATAAGACAGAAGTAAATTACAGATAGGACAATGTAAAATGTGTATTTGTAATCAAATAAACGCAGTATTTGTGAACATAAGAGACTTCTTTCAAAAACATTATTCCAAACTTTTGACTGGTAGTGTTTTTTTTTTTATTTTTTTTTTACCTTGACTGACTTTTTCTATTCAAGACTTCAAGCAGAGGAAGTCGAGATTCAGTAGTTCGTGAGAGACTTCATCTAGACTCTGAATGGGACAGTATTTCAGCACATACCCTTGACACTTTGCTAATGATCATCTCGAGAGTAAGGTGAGAGGTTCTCCAATAATTATCAGATTACAAAGAGGAAAGCGGGGTAAAACAAGACACTTCATTAACACACCCGGCCTGTCGGTGCCAATCTCATTTGTGATGGCTAACTGTCACCATGAGTGAAATGGCTAATCCTCTTCATATCAGAGCTGCACATTCAGCGGCTCATCAGGATCATTTTATACACTGGGGTAGCCAGAGGCACAGTCTGATCAATAGATGACTAATGCAATCCTGTTTAGAGAACTGAGAGCTAGACTTAAGAGTGGATAACAGTCTGGAGTATGTCAGGGTGCCATGACAGAGATAAAAATAAGAGATGTGTGTGAGAATGAGAACATGTTGTATTAAACGGGTATCCAATCTTGCCCTTGGAGGGCCACTGTCCTGCTGAGTTCAGCTCCAACCCAAATAAAACACACATAAAATGGGTAATCAAGCTCTTCCTGGGCATATTAGAAACTTCTAGGAAGTTGTGTTGAGGCTGGAGCTAAACTTTCCAAACTTTTGGGAGGACAGGACAGTGGGGAAAAAAACATTCACAAAGTCAAAAGTTTTTTTTTTTTTTTATAAAGATCATACTTAATATTTTCTTTAGACAAATATCCATTTTTTAGACCAAAAATGTTATTTAATGTAGGTCAATGTAATATTTTTCTTGGCTTCAAAAAAAAAAAAAAATTCACCAGAAACAAATGCTAAATCAACTTAAAAAGAACATATAATTAAAATCTGACTTTTTTTGTGTGTAAATGCTATAATTGGGATACCCTGTGCATCTACCAATCCATAAAACGGGAAAAGTGACAACCCACTGAACCCAATGACTTTCTCTATGTCAAAAAATAAGCCGATCAGATTTCGCACCCCTTCTGACATATCTATCCATCCATCTATTCATCCATCTATCTATCCATCCATCCATCCATCCATCCATCCATCCATCCATCCATCCATCCATCCATCCATCCATCCATCCATCCATCTATCTATCTATCTATCTATCTATCTATCTATCTATCTTTTTCTTTCTTTCTATCTTTATGGGAAATGTGGTCTTTATAAAGGGACTGTAAAATGTTTCATGTGCAGGTCATGGTGCAGTGCTGAATGTTGATGGAGAGGTGGAGCTGGACAGTATCATCATGGATGGGGAAACACTTGCCGCTGGAGCTGTGTCCTGTGTTAGAAACATTGCTAATCCTGTTAGTCTTGCTCGTGCTGTGATGGAAAAGGTATGTTTTCTTCTCAAAATGCTTCGCTTCACAATTTGTCATCAACTATTAAATCTCAAATTCAAATATCACTTCATTTGAGTATAGTGTTCTCTCTGGTGAATATCTCTCATCCAACCCATTTAATTCAAGACGGGTTTCATATACAAAAGTGAAAATTTACTGATGTGTTATGTACACTAAAAAAAGTAGGGGATGTGATACAAAAACTGAATTTCACACACAATTTACAGATGTTCAATACTTAAATGGCACTGCAAAACATAAATTCAAATTCAACAACCATTTCTCAATCATAAAGATTTGTTTCATTTCATTTTTTTCCGTCATAAAGACTCGTCAAAATCACTAATCTTCCGGTGTAAGAGAATATCATATAGTTGCTATAAAACATGTCCGATATATATAATTGGTATTCAACATTATTAAGATTTAGGGAATGATCTGAGAGCTAGTTCTTAATGCCTGCCCTTATCAAGGTCTATATGTGGATCATTTTGAAGATTATTGTAAAACCCAGAATAGGGCAATTTGAATTGGACCCAATTTTTTTATATTCTTGTAAAAGGATTTAAATGACCCCCAAAAAATTAGCCATTGTGTTGACTTCACAGGTGAAATTATATGACACCGTAAATTCAGGATTTTCCAATGACTGCAGAGCTTTAATTTGTCATTTCATCAGCAGCCTTGTAATGACAGGCTCAAAGGGAAATGCATGCTAGCTGATTTTCAGATTGATTTCAATCAGTGCTCTTTGTAATGACATAGTAGTCTTATACAATGATTTACCTTTATATGTCTAAAAGACAAAAGCCTAGCCAGTAAGGTAGGTTTATTTTTAAAAATGAACATAGGCATAAACCTTAAAATCTAAGCTATAATAAACATATCCTATATTAAACATTAAATAACTATTATTGCCCAAATAAGGTATAGGTTATTGAACATTAACCTACTATACATGGGACACGTTATCACATTGAAATCGACATCCAATAATCCATTCAATTTTCTAAATCCATTCATTCAATTTCGACAAAATCAGGTCCTGCATATTTTCTTGTTTTGAGAAGCTGTTTTACATATATCGACGATCGCAACTTCCACCCAATGCTGAATTTAGTCCTGAACACATCAATAGGCATACTTTACCAGCCAAAAGTCAACTACAACCTTAATACAGATATGAGCAAGATACCTTTTTGACTATGTTTTAAGGTCAAAACAGAGCAAGGCGAGAATTTGTGTTTATAAAACGTAAAACTTTATTTTTTTATTCATCGTCTGGTAGCGTTTTGAAGCTGCACTGAAACGGTCATTTGGACCTTAAAACTGTTGTCATGGATTAAAGTCCATTATATGGAGAAAAATCCTGTAATGTTTTCATCAAAAACCTTAATTTCTTTTCGACTTGAAGAAAGAAAGACATGGGCATATTGCTACACCGCTCTAAAGTAATTTTAAAGTGATTGCAGTACCAGTTTTGGCCACAATATTACATATGGCTCCTTTAAAGGAACACACCGACTTTTTGGGACTTTAGCTTATTCACCAAATCCCCCAGAATTAGATAAGTTCATACATACTCTTCTCTTCTCTGTACATGCCGTAACTCTGTCTGATGCTCCCACCGCTAGCTTAGCTTAGCACAAATACTGGAGGTAAACAGCTCCATCTAGCTTACTGCTCCCAATAAGTGACAAAATAACGGCAACATGAGAAATGAGAAGGTTATGTGTGGACTTATCTTACTCTGGGAGATACGGCGGGCGAATAAGCTAAAGTCACAAAAGGTCAGCATGTTCCTTTAAACAGGCCTTTAGACACCTCGACTGGATCATGCAAAAGATTATTACTTGCACCATCAAGTTGAGCAAAAGCTGCAATAAAACTCGCTGTGAACATGCAAAATGTTTAACAGAAATCCCCCCCCCCCCAAAAGGCCTCTGATTGGTTTAACAATAACAACAATTACAAAAAAATATTTATTTAACTTAGAGAATGAGGCTGTCACTGAGATCGGTCTGATATGGGTCAGTTATTTTAGAGATATCAATATACCATACCATTACATAAAGAAATCTCTTACAGCACATTTAACTAACAGCATCAGATTTAAATAATGATCCACACAAAGAAAGAAATATTAATAAACACATAGCTTATTATGTCCCTTTCACACTGTTCACCTTGCAAGGCGTTGGACATGGAGGAAACGAAACCCAAAGAGAATACATGATAATCGATTAGCTGCAGCACCTGTCTTGACTGCCCCAAAAGACCTTGGCCTTACAGATTGGCAGATCTCTTTAATAGCCAGTATTAAAAATTCATCAGGTCTTGATCAATGCTGCGATCAAGCTTCACTGACCTCATGCTCTTGCTTTGTAATCTAAAATGCACTGTATTTGACAAAGAAAAATGACATTAATAACGTGTTAATATTTAAAAGTTTCCTAAGTCAGAGTTATGGTTTAATCCATAGCGATGTTGTTCAGAAAGTTACACAGAGAAATAAAATTGTATTAGAGACAGCAGGGTATTGTCTCAATATATTATAGCAGTTCCTCATGGAGATGTGCACAGTAAATATGGAAATAATGCAAAAGTGTACAGGTTGTAGTGTAGTTGTAAGCATATCACCATATTTATCATTTTTTGGTGGCGTTTATGTGGGAGATTTACACATGATGGCACACCCAAGGAAATCAGAATACAACTAAAAGACTAGAACCGATTTAGTTAGCACAACCATGTCAAAACATGTCACACAATCTCAAACAAGGGTAAATTCAATTTGTATCAGGTGCATTAAGGCACTGCTGGACACTTGCTATAAAGATGTTTTGTAGGTCAACCCTAAGGGTAATTTGCCTTGGGTTTCTGAATGGATTTTTATACTCAATTATGCCTTCTAAACATCATTTTTATGAGTAAATTAAGGTGCGTAGTACCATTATATGATGACATGAAAGTTACATTATATGACAATGTTTCTTCTTATGACGAGAAGCCCTGTTCTACAACATAAGTCAAACCTCAAACATGAATTTTTTATGGCGAACCCATTTATTGAAAAAGCTAGTATGTAAGCTGCTTTCTAAGTCATGACTTATTGAATACTCAAGCCTCTATTCCAGTGGTTCTCAACTCTGTCCCCCGAGGTCCACTTTCCTGCAGAGTTTATCTCTAACCCTAATCAAACACACATGAACAAGCTAATCAACGTCTTCAGGACAGGTAGATGAGTTCAGTCAAGGTTTGATCTAAACTCTGCAGGAAAGTGTATTTCAAGAACCCCTGCTCTCCTCTGTTTCAACCGAGAATAATAACCCATTAACTGTTTATGAGCAGAAGCTTTTAAAACTCGTGGCTTCCCTGACACCAAGATTTAAACTATTCATAAAAAAATTCATCATTGCCTGTCCAGCTGAGATTTAAGTAAGGAGATAAAGGTTAGGATCATGATTCTTCAGTAATACAGAACACTGTGAGTGCATATTAGCACCAATTGTTGTATGCTTTTGGGATCTGATGCAGCGTTTGGACTTGGAAAAATGGTGACATGTGATGTAAAGTAAACGTTTAGACTACTAATTATCTTTTTGAAACCATTTTTTGCTCTTTTTATTCAGACAGATCATGTCATGTTGACAGACAGAGGCGCGAGCATGTTTGCAGAGCGCATTGGGACTCCAGTAGCTCATGATTTGGTGACTCAGCCAGAACGTAAAGAGTGGGAACACAGCAAAAGCTATCAAGCCGGAGTCAAAACGCTCTTCAACACACATTGGTGGGTAATTTCATGTTTCTTGCCAAATTGAGTCGCTTAATGCGCCAAAATGGTTTTAATTTCCTGATTTCATGACATACTTTATTTCATAGATTTTGATGACCATATAGTTACAGAGAGGTCACATTAGTACAATTTTAGTGAGATTGCACAGGCAATTAATAGTCTGTTTTCCATGGATGAATGAAGCACTGCTCACACAGCAGTCACTCTAAAAAACACAGCTTTCAGTTGGTAACAATAGATAACATTTAAACCTATAACATTTTTACCTCGCAATTTTGACTTTTTTTCCCCCCCCCGCACAAGTGCAAGTTTATATCTCAGACTTCAGACTTTATAACTTACAATCGAGAGTTTGTATCACAAATATGAGGAAAAAGTCAGAATTACAGGAGACTTTGCTGCCAACATAACACTTCATCATTGTTTGCAAACACCCAAATGGTCTATTGACAACAGCATCTTTGGAAAGAAGTGTTTTGTGCGCTTGGAGAGAAAAATAAAATGACAGTTTCTCTTGAATGGTTGCTCTCTTGAAAACACTAAAGTCGGCATGAAACGAAAGTTGCGATAGCCTTTTCTTTCCTATTTTGAAACTGCTTCTCAAACAAGAAAACAAGTAGCTTGGGACTTGATTTTGTCTAACAGGAGTTGATCGTTGAGTGACAGGTTGTCCCGCCCTCGTGCCAGTAAACACATCATCACAGAAGAAATGAGGATGTTGTTGCAGGAAGGAGGGGAAGTTATTAGGATTACAAGGGCATATGAATTAAAAAAAATAATGATGTGCATGGATAGACGATGTATAATAAATCCAGCAATATTCCATGAAAAAAAAATTAAGAATAGTAGATTTTGATTTCATGGTGATTTTGAATGATGATTCACGAGTTTGCCTGTCCATCCAGTCTTAATAGTTAATGGTAAACGAACTTGACTTGGTGTCCAATTTACCTAATTTTGTGACCATTTTGCATGAATATATTGTGGAATGTATACTGTGATAAATCATTATCTACCCTCTTTATTCTTTTACCTTAGTATACTGATTCTAACGATGTCTTCATATAACGTTCTTAATCGTTTAGTTTTAAAGGGACAGTGATTGTCCTTGGCATTGAGGCCATGAGTTGATAATGGCAGCATATTCTCATGCTGGCCTGCACAGAGCTCGGGTCATTCGCTGAGACCTTCTGGCAGTGCAGATATAGCTGTGTGGGCTCCAGCAAAGCAGCCTTACCTGCCACCTCCACTTCCCCAGGCTGAGTGCTGAGTAGTAGTGGAGTCAGGGCCATGGCGGGGTGTAACCTCAGCCCCCGAGGGAGTCTGTAAAAATAGTGCTGTGGAGGTGCTAAGTGACAGTTGGCTGAGCTACTGCCTTTCATCCCACCCCGCTGTGGCTTCATTATTGATAGCCTCCCTCTGCTCGCCCTGTACCACCATCATCACTGGGCTTTTTAACACACAGGCCCTAGAATTCAATTACCCCATGGCCAAACCACCCTCTACCTTTATTTAGTTTTACTACTGCCCTGCTGGTTTGACCAGGCTTTTATAAAACCACAGATGTGTCAGTACTTCCTATTCACGCTATGGTGATCACATGGTGGTTACAAATGTAAAAAAAGGTGCAAATTTCTACACTTAAAGGGATAGTTCACTTTGAAATTAATTTTTGATATGTTTTAGCTTACCTCAAGGGCATCCAAGATGTAGGTGTCTTTGTTTCCATTATATTTTAAATTTGGATATCTTTAGGTCAAACCGTTCTTGTCTGTCAGACATATAATGGAGGTATATGGGGTCCACCTCAAAGAGCATGCACAGAAAAGTCCAAATTAAACATGATTTAATGACTCGTAAATGTAAGTACACATTGATGGCCTAAGACACGAAACGAGCGGTTTGTGTGAGAAAACGAACAGCATTTATATCGTTTTTACCTCTTGTAACCACAGCCATGTCCAAGTGATCTGAAGTCACGGGCGCTCCGATCTCTTGCGCGGTTGATATATCGAAATCGTCTTCCATTGCGATTTCCTGTATATCTAAATATGATTAGATCTTCACAGTGAAGGGTAACACTTCTGAAATCTCTGTGTAAACATTGAGTGACGTACACATGCGAGAGATCACTTCCAGGACTTTCCGACGCTTGCTCAGACCGAAGCGCCCTCAGAGTACTTGGAAGTGACTGTGATTACAATAGGTAAAAACGATAAAAATACTGTTCGTTTTCTCACACAAACCGCTCATTTCGTGTCTTAGGCCATCAATGTGTCCTTACATTTACGAGTCATTAAATCATGTTTAATTTGGACTTTTCTGTGCATGCTCTTTGAGGTGAACCCCATATACCTCCATTATATGACTGACAGACAAGAATGGTTTGACCTAAAAATATCAAAATTGAAAATACAATGGAAACAAAGACACCTACATCTTGGATGCCCTTGAGGTAAGCTAAAACATCCCTTTGACTTCAGGAAGATGGAACTGGAAGTGCTAAAATGCTAAATCTGATATCTCTGAATATTAACATGGGATAGATAGAATTTTAATATTCAAAAACTGCCAAATCAATTCAATCTACAAATGTATTCTGTCATTTAGTGTTACTGATTAGTATGTAGAAAATACATCTGCAACAAAAAGTTGAGACAACCACTTGTTCTTCATAATGAGAACTCTGGTGGAACTTTTGTTCCAATATCTGCACACTTCATTAGGCTGTTTATGGATGTGTGAAGATTTACTGCCAAACTCTGTGATAACTTGGAAGTGTGAAATACATTCCACCGTCAAGCTGCTTTTAAAAGACATTTTCACCTGAACCGATGAGCAAGATCCAGCCATCGCCGGTGATTTAAAAGAGCAATCAAGCGCCTGCCAAAAATGATTGATGGCTCGAATCTGGAGCCTGACAAGTGATTCTTCGCCATCTGCTTCAGACAAATATTCTCCAAGAGCACCATGTTTGCTCTCCCATTTCTGGGGAGAACGACATGGAGGCAGTTTTCTTTCATTTCACCTTGAAGCATTGTGACTTCAAACTCATAGAACACGCTTGTTTTCCACAGCCCTGCTGCCTTAATCAGAGTTTCATGGGATATAAAGCCTGTGAAATACAAGGGCCTCTGTTCATCCCACTTTCTGCATGCTCTCTATTCTATTTCTTTTAAAGTGATGTGCACATCATACGAATTTATTTTTGTTGTTTTTTTGAAAAAGAAGAACGCATACTTTCTCGTGCGTCTACAGAAATATAACGACTGATATAACACTTTCCCTGCAATCTCTCTGAGTGTACTTTGCTAGACTAGCGGCTGTGATTCAGAGTGGCGAAGGGCACTTATTGTCACTCTCTTCCTTTGTTGACAGGCAGATGATGATGAGTCATTTTCAGGTGTGCTGGCACTCTTAAAAGCATGTGAGAGATTGTCATTAGCACGCTCCCTTTCAGACATCTCACATCACCAGAACAGAACTACATGCATTTTTTTTCCCACGACTGAAGTTCACATAGGAAACAATAGTAATTGCACAGAGGCTAAATTTAAAAGGGAATGTAGCATATTAAGTTGAATTCTGGGACAAAAGTCTTTCTGATGAAGAGGATCTAGAGGCACATTTCGAGTATGATGAATAATAATGCTCTCTCTTCAAAGCACCTTTTGAAAATACCATATCTGAAACCATCAAATTAAAGATCTGAGAAAAGAAAATCTCAGAGCTAATCTTTATTATTTACCTTTTTTTTTTTTTTTTGAATAATTGTAGGGGCCATGATACTGTTGGAGCGGTGGCTCTGGATTCTTTCGGTAATGTGGCGTGCGCTACATCCACTGGAGGAATCAGAAACAAAATGGTGGGAAGAGTTGGAGATTCTCCTATTATAGGTGAGTCCGATCAGAGATGGAGGACAGAGATAATCTCAGTGTCACACCAACATTCATTTTGAAGCAGTGTCTCGATTGAATGAGAAACCGATTCGGTTTGAAAGTGTCAGCTCTGATCAATACTCAATTGTCAGAGTGGGTAACACACATTAACGTCCGACTCTCTCTCTCTGCTGCTGTCTTTTCCTGTGTGATAAGGATCTGGTGGATATGCAGACAATAGAAGTGGCGCGGTCTCCTGCACTGGTCATGGAGAGTCTATTCTCAAAGTCACCTTAGCCAGATTAATCCTCTTTCATATGGAGCAAGGTATGAGACTTTTACACTATAATCCTGGTGAGTGTGTGAGTGTGCATGCGTGCTCGTTTACTTACAAGGGCTACAAAAGTGTACATATTTGCTTAATTAAATTTGTGCCTAATCCATTTTGCAAAAGAGAAAATTCAATATGCACTACCTTTCAGAAGCTTGAGGTCAGTGTGATTTAAAAAAAAAAATAGAACTTTTATTCAGTCAGGATAAATTACAAGAAGGATATGTATAATTATACAAAAAAATAATAATTTCCAACCAAAGAATCCTGAAAATCCTTTTTTTGAGCACTTAATCAGCGTTAGGATTATTTTTCAAGGATCATGTGACACTGAAGACTGGAGTAATGATGCTGAAAATTTAGCTTTGCCATCATAGGAATAAATGACATTTGTAGACAACATTTATTTGAAATTGTAATATTACTGTTTTTATTGTATTTTTGGTCAACTAAAGGAAGTCTTCTGTGCATATGAGACTTCTTTCAAAAACATGAACAAATCTTACAGACCTCAAACATAAAAAATCATTATACAACGATGGCAAAATAAGTTGAATTAATTGAATATGAATTTGAATTAAAAATCTTTTACCCCAGCTACATGTCATTTCCCTTTTCTTTTTTTTTCCTATAATGCAATTTGTTCATATTGTTTAGTCTTGCAAGGTCTCGATCATCTCTACTCCTTTACCCTCACCCACATGTTGCTATTATTATCAGATTTTTGTATAACCAAGCAGAATGAATGTCCAAACACACAAAAACTAGATACTGCTGTTGCCAGTCATTTTAATTGGTGTGTATGTGTGTCTGAGAGAGAGAGAGAGAGAGAGAGAGAGAGAGAGAGAGACAGGAAGGATTGGATGCGCTGCCACAGTAAGCAGATGCTAATGAGGTGTGTGTTTGTCTGTGGAAAAAGTGTGAAGGGTCAGCAGACTATCGTTCGCTTCGGCATTCTGTGGTAATGATACTGCAAGTACAGCCACTCTATTTATTATATTCATTATTTTATCAATTATAGGGTCTTGACTTGTTGCCCAACATTTCTGCAACATTTGAAGAACAAAGAGTGAGGTGAATGAAATATAGAACTAAAAACTAAAAATAGTTTCACTGTAGCTAACAGTTATTTCTAGTCCATATATAGAAAAAGTAATGTGCTAAATAATAATGCTAGTAAAAATGATATAATATGTTAATACTGTCGCAGGGTTGTTGTAGTCTTGTTGCTAGAGTGATGTTTTCTACTGTATGTTAGTTTTTTTTTACCGCATAGTTGCAACACTAAGACTGATGGAATGAGCAAACCATGAGAGAAACATATATTTTTCACTGTGTGACCTGGCCAGGGTCACCAAGGACACATACACTGTGGGTGCAGTGTTTCATTAACGGCACACAGTGATCAAATGCTCTTGATTTAGTTTTGTTCCTGTTCTGCTGGAAAATACCAGGAAAATTTTAAAATTATTATTTTTTATTTCTGTAAAAAAAATTATAGTTGGTTTGTTGTCATTGTTGTCTTAAAATTTAGATAAAACTTCCAATGGAGATTGGTTTAATAAACAGAAACTGAAATTTTATGATATCTGAACCACATTTAATTATCTAAGTTGATTTGACAAAAGAAAAAAGTTGTGATAAATCATGAAAATATTTTTTTACAGTGATGGCAAAGCTGAATTTCCAGCAGCCATTACTCAAAAACCATTCTAATATGCTGATTTGATGCTCAGAAACATTTATTTGTATTATCAATATTGAAAAATATTGCTCAATATTTTTGTGGAAATCACAATATATTAATTATTTTAGGATTCTTTGATGAATTTAGAAAGTTCAAATGAAAAGCATCTATTTGAAATATATATATATATTTAATCACGTGAAAGTCCATCTTTTTTTTTTTTTTTTTTTTAGCAATTTAATGCGTTTATGCTGAAAACAGGTATTGATCCTTTTTTCCCAAAACATATTTGATTTACCCCAAACTTTAGAACGGTAGTGTAAGTGTCAGAGAATATAGTCAAACATTACAGGGATGGAACTTGAAAAATAATACATTGTGTTTATGATAATAGCAGGTGTTAGATTAATAGATGTTCACAGACTTGGGTAACCTTGAAGATTGTACAGTTCATCCTATTAATGCAATTCACATTGTATGACATTGACAAAATAAGCTTCTGATGAAGTACAGTGAAAATAACTGTTCAGCTGATACCAGCTAGATAAACCTTACTTTTATGGAAGAAATTTAATATGTTCTAATCTATATAGTATGTTTGGCATGGACTGTGTTAGCATTAGCAAACAGTACTGAGAATGCTTTGATAATGATTAATACTGAAATGAAACAAATCAGAGATTTTGTATTAGAATAGAATAGATTACTGTTAGAGAAGTTAACTGCTGAGAAAGGAGTGTGTAAAACGTTGGGATATATCATGTTGTTTTTACATTCCAGACTATAGTGACAACATAACCAATATTATTGAGAACTTGATAATAACTGTGATAACTAATTGGTTTGAATGGTTCACCAACCACTGGGGAGGGTGGGAATATTGGATATGACATACGGTGCTGATAGAGATAGGAGGTTTGGTGTTGATGTCCCTGCCATGTGTAATACAATGTTTTTCCAGCTTTAGTGGAGATAATTGTGAAAAACAATCTCATAGTAAATGGTTCAAATGTCTAATTATGAAGATCAATTTAATGATGTATGTCCAAAACCAATGCAATTTGATGATAACAAAACCAGCGGGAGTTACAGTGAAATGTATTAATTGAGTTAAGATGTGTTTTTTTATTCTGAACATCTATTCTATTTTCTTGTTTATACTGAGGGTCTGATTTTTTGTCAGATATGCAATAACAGTGTTTATTCATTTAGTCCGGCTTCAGATAAAAATCTTTACTTGCTTGCTAAATACTTAAAGGACTATCCCCATAAGAAAAAACAGCCTAAGCTTTCTTCTTTTAAAATCTTAAAGAGAGTGATCATTAATATGAAAATCAGAGATCAAGAGTATAAATGATATGTTTTAGCTTACCTCAAGGGCATCCAAGATGTAGGTGTCTTTGTTTCCACAGTATTTTCAATTTTGATATTTTTAGGGTCAAACCGTTCTTGTCTGTCAGTCATATAATGGAGGTATATGGGGTCCACCTCAAAGGGCATGCACAGAGAAGTCCAAATTAAACATGATTTAATGACTCGTAAATGTAAGTACACATTGATGGCCTAAGACACGAAACGAGCGGTTTGTGTGAGATCTCACGTACGAGAGATCACTTCCGGGACTTTCCGACGCTTGCGCAGACAGAAGCACCCCCGCCCTCAGAGTACTTGGACGTGGCTGTGATTACAAGAGCGATACAAATACTGTTCGTTTTCTCACACAAACCGCTCGTTTCGTGTCTTAGGCCATCAATGTGTACTTACATTTACGAGTCATTAAATCATGTTTAATCTGGACTTCTCTGTGCATGCTCTTTGAGGTGGTGACCATAGACCTCCATTATATGACTGACAGACAAGAACGGTTTGACCTAAAAATATCAAAATTGAAAATACTGTGGAAACAAAGACACCTACATCTTGGATGCCCTTGAGGTAAGCTAAAACATATCAAAAATTAATTTCAAAGTGAACTCTCCCTTTAAATTTGCTGTATTATTATTTTAGTTATCGATGAACGGTACAAATAGGGGAATTGTGGAAGAAATGTAATATGTTCTATATGTTTGCATTTTCTTATATTCATGGAATCTCAGAAACATGACGGTAATTAGATTAAGGTAATGAAAAGAACCCTTATGAATGTAGGTATGACCTTTGTATACGTGGCTGGACAATAAGAAATGTGTGACTAATGTACGACCGAGACAGAGGGCCTCCTCTCGTGGGTAGCATAAACAAGTCTAACAATGTGTTAGTTATGGCTGAGACATGTTCATTTAGCCTAGAGAAATAACCTTGGGGGAGTCAGGACTATAAAGAAGGAAGGATGCCGTCCTCGGCTGCTGGCATTTTCTAGCAAGAAAATAAACCTCATCAAAGACAACTGGAAATGTTTGTCTCTGGTTCAGTGATATAGAATTTTGTTTTCCACTACACTTTGCTGACTCTGCCTCATACTTGAGTGTTGTGTTGTGTGATGCAGGGAAATCCTCCACGGCGGCCGCCACCGCCTCACTCCAGTACATGTGTGAGAGAGTGAAGGGATGTGGAGGTGCCATTGTTCTGTCCTCTACCGGGGACTGGGCCACCAGCTTCACCACACCACGCATGGCTTGGGCCACCATTAAAGAGGACGTCCTGCACTATGGGTTGAATCCGAAAGAAGAGTTTACAGAGATGCTGAAATAATAACGCGTTTTCTTTTTTGTTTTGTATTTCAATTCTATTTGGAATTGAATTGACATTCAGCTAGTTCATTCATTTGTCTTGTTAGTTTTGATCAGTTAGTCTGGTTTAATTTCATTTATCCTTTAAATAAACCTAAAAGTTATTTTACCTCACTAGTAATGAGAAACAAATAGTCCTTGAGTCATTGATTTAAAAAAAAAAAAAGTTATCTTTGACTACTGACGTATGAAAACGTTTTAGTACCATTTAGCTCTCAGGGATAATTCACCCAAAAATGAAAATTCGGTCATCCTTTACTCCCCCTCAAGTTTCAAGCCTGTATAAATTTCTTTTTGTTCTGCTGAACAAAAAAAGAATATATTTGGGAGAATGTTGGTAACCAAGCTGATCTCTTTTTTTATTATTATTTGTATACAGCAGACAATAAGATATTTGTACAGGCTTGGAACAACTTGAGGAGGAGTAAAGGTTGGCAGAAGTTTCATTTTTTGAGTGAACTATCCCTTTAATAACATTTATACAAACTGTCACCTACTTTTATAACAGTATCCGTATGAACAAACAATAGAAATATTATATAGTGTTGAAACATCTATAGTGTAAGTGACTACATGTAGAAATTATCTTTGTGTTCTGATAAGCTTAACCCACATTTAATGAATAATGATATGAGTTCTCATTAGTCATTACAAATTAGTCCATAGACATATATTGTGAAAAATATAACAGACAAATGTACTGCAAACAGTCAGTGTTAGGGAAAGTTACTTTTAAAATAAATGTGGTACAATATTGCATCACTGTCCCTTGAAAAGTATACAATTGGATTACTTAGTTACATTTTATGGAAAGTATGTAAAACATTTACTTTTGACTTATTGTAAAGGCCATTTTCCTCCAAAAGTGAAATAAAGTGAAATGAAGGAAACGCACGCCTGAACAGGAGAGGGCACAACTTTACTCAAACAAACCTTTCAGCTGTGCTCCTCTTCTGGATCTCAATAAGAGAACACAATTCAACACTGTTATGTCAGCAATGAAAAATAATAACAATAAAATAAAACACAAATGTGTTTGAGTAAAAGTCATTTTTCTTATTGGTATGATTGAATTGGATCATCAAATGCCAGCAGCAAAGACATCGGTTAATAAAGTAAGAAAAAAATACAAGTAGACTATTTGTTTTATTTGACATAATTATTGCAAATTTTCTTAATATTCTGAGTTTGCATTTCACTGTTTTTATTAATTCTAAGGAATACTGAATCTGTTTTTTGTGCAAGTGAGATGAGTAAATGCATGCTCACATTATTGTAGTCTACAATAAGCACCGTGATAACATAACTCATGTTACTTGTAATGCATACCCACAACATAGCTGTATTTGGTTAATTTAATGTTGATTGTGCTGTTTTTACTTTATTAAAGCTGAATATTAGGTATACCCCTTCATGTCTTCATTTCAGATTTTGTATGTGAAGGGTAATTGGAGGATCTTGAAGATAAAACAAATATACATATTTACCGGTATGTTTTAAAAAGTTCACAATACTCCCACTGAATTTGTGAATAATATGCTTGAATTTTTGTTTGCTTCTCTTTTGTTTGTGAATAAAGTAGCGGGTGATATTATGAAATGGAAATGAGGCGGAAGCTGTTAAATTACTCCAGCCAAGGGAATTGATGCATGACATGAGTAATAACATTTGAAAAGTTTTTGCAACTGATCAGTTAGTCTCACTGTCTCCTAGTTGTCCTCTTCTCCTTTATATATATATATATATTTATTTTTACATTTTGTTTCAAATTAAGGTCTGGCTGCATAGGCCTACTCTTTACAGTGTAAAAACAAAAACAGATGCTATCCACCTTATTTTCTCAACACGGAAGTACTTTTTTTTTTACTGTGAATGTGAGAGACTTAATGGTCGCTATGGTAACGAGAAGAATATATCAAAGTGCAGTCAACTGTAAAACTGTTTGCACAACCAGCGCGTTTATTAAGCAATATAGGCTACATTCAAATGATATGGTAAGAAATACAGTTTGCAATATCAAGCAGAATAAATAGCTGTTTTGTACAGCTAAAAAGAAGCAAATGAAACCGGAAGCCAGACATTAGCCTAATATTAAAAGGTTGCGCCCGAAATTTGCACACATATTATTTTAAACACCATTCATTTTAAAAACCATCAAGCTTCCAAGATTTATGTATCGTCAAATACAAATTAGCTTACTGTAGTGGCCTACTTCTGTATTATAAAACCGTAAAAGCCATTGCAACAAAGCAAAGCAAAGGTATGGAAGAATCTCAGGGACAAGAGTTCTCTGCCTCTCCAAAAAAAGCAAAAGTTTCTCCTCTTTTTAACGTAGAGGGAGCTGATTATTCCTACAGTGATTCCCGAACCCCTGCTGAGTGCAGCAGCACCTCTACAGCAATTAACATTTTGACATGTTTGATCAATCATTCAGACTACAAAAGAAAAAAAGAAATAATGAAGTAAAGATTATTAGCCTGGATGCATTCTCTGTATTTGATCAGCGCTGTGCTGTTAGATCAAAGCATCGCACAAAGTGTGGAGAGAGACACAGCACCATAACACAAAAGTGTGCTTCCTCAACTGAAAAAAGATAAACATTATGCGGAGAGCAACCCCTCTGAGGTTTAAATGAACATTTCTGACTCCAGCAGAGCTGAAGTAGGTCAGTATTTGGGATTCCTTGTTAAAACTTGACAAGTGAACAGTTTTCCAAGCCAGATTAACAGTTCACACACAACAGTTTATAGATAAACATGACGGTACAGGCTACTCGATGAGATGAATAAACGTAACTCTTCAACAACTAAGTTACATAAATGTATCCACTTACCATTCAGAAACGTCCTTAACAGTTGCAACGTGAGTCTCCATCTGTGTCAGTCTGACTCTGGTTCAAACCACAGCGGCAACATTCTAATCTGAAAAATGAAGCCTAGCCGGAAGTGCGAAAAACTGCAATACATTTCAAATCCGCTAGAGGCCAGTCCCAAAAGGGAGCAAATATCCATAGACATCATGTGAAAATGTCCGTTTTCACAGCATAAATTCGTTGTTTAAAAATATTTTTACAGTTTGATCCCATGGACTTTTATTGTATTTTTCGATAGGTTCCGAGTGCCTGACGACTGTGAGGGGGGTGATTTTTTACTCATTTAGATCATGACCGAGATATAGGCCGAGTGAATTTGACGTCTTGGCCATGATCTGACACAACACATCATACCACCTCTGTATCCTTTCTTTTTTTTTTTATTCAACTTTCATAAAAGCTTATAGTGACATTTTACAACAAACATAAGACAGACACATAATGGGGAAAACACATAACAGATCTTGTACAGAGTAAAACATTAAATTCTACAAACTATTTTTTCCAAAATTTGAGATGTTTTTATGCACTTCTTATTTCTAGTGATTGAATTCAAAGAGTCATGGAATATTTTAACATCTTTACAAAAGAAATTAAATTCTGAACATTTGTATTTTGTATTTCCCAAGATTTTCATGGCTCCACCCATACCCCCATAAACAACCTCAACCCCGTTCTTCAGAGACAGAGAGTCTATGGAAGACGTCACAGACGCTTTGTTCAAAATGTGAAAATGTGTCAAAGAAATGTGTCAAGAATACTGGATTCTGTAATTTTGAAAATTCATTTTTTATTTAAACTGCATTACTATTATTGACATTTTTCCTGAGAGAAATTATTCTGTTAAATTGTTGCCATATCCGAAGCACATGTAAAGGATTGTCTTCTGATTCTGAAACAGGGAATAAAAGCTAGACTAGATGTCTCCAGCGGAGTCTCTATCGTCATCACTGTCAGCCATCTTGTCACAGGTAATCTGGCAGGCTCTGTACCTGATGTAAGATGAGTGATCAGCACGGTCACAAATACTCTTATCTCGTTGAAATCTTGACGAATTTACAAAGGGTTTGTTTTTTTTACACAGGTTATTAACGTGGCTATAATTCTGGATGATTATTTATTTATACACTTATTATGCATAAGTACGCAGTGTCACAATTACATCTCTGACGTTTATAACAAACCAAACCGTTTGAAAATAGGTAGAAAATTGAGCAAGTTATGGTTATTCAAAAAGTACACCATTAAACACAATGTTATGAGTGAGCGAGCTTCCTGTCGACCTCCATTGTCTGCGGATGAGACATCTAGCCTTTATTATGGATATCTATGGATCTATATAGAAAGACATTATACAGATCAGTGGAGGGGAGCAGCAGCTCATTTGCATTTAAAGGGACCCACACAATAACAGCGTTTTCCCTCACACCCAAAAAGGGTTAACTTTGACAAGCAATAATCAAAAAGTGGTATTTTGAGCTGATTTCTGGGGACACCAGAGATTATATTACATCGTGTGAAAATGTAACTATTTATTAGTTTTATGTAAAAATAGATTTGGTCTTTTTTATTATAAACACTTTATTTACTTTATCACTCATTTACACCACTCACATAATCTGATCTTTTCAACAAGTGTGTTAAATGTAGAATTGCAAAAAAAAGAAGAGAAATGTCCCCAAATATGCTGACTGTTAGTTCAATTGCTAACAGTTCACTAATTTATAACTAACATACATGTTTATACAGGTTGCCTCCTACTGTTTAGACACAGACAGAATCATTCTTTAACAGACAATAGAAACACAATGGAGTTAAATGACTAAATTAACCAAACAGAATTGACCTCCTGTGGTTTAGGAAAATGAGTTGCTATATTTCAGTCACATAATCAGCGTCCTAATGAGTGTTTTTTCCCCACCTCATCTGAATTTAGATCTATAATTGCAAACATTAGACTGGAGATGTGCTTTCACAGTAGAATATAGCTCTTCACCCGTGTCTGGTTTATTTAGATCGACATGCAGCTTATTGTGTTATTGGTAGCCCATTGTTTGATGATGTTGTTCGTGTTTCTATTAGATTGTAATTTGTGTGATTTTCATTTGAATGTTTTCGCTGGCCTTTATGACAGGTATTCAATGAGGTTGTTTTGCACTGCTGTGCAATTTAAGGATAAAAGATTCCCCTTACCTGTGCTGCCTCTTGTTGGTAATACGTGGTATTGCAATAAATGTATAAAATTAGGTGGTGAGTGGAGAAATTCAGTCTGTGGGCTTTACAAATCTACATTGATTGAAAACCTGGCTGGCATTCAAAACCATTTAAGTTTTAAGTAAAAGATTTGTGTTTTTTCCCGTCCTTAAATTAGATATTGTGGCAACACTTTGCAATAAGATTCCATTTGTTAGCATAAACTAACAATAAAAAAAAAAATACTTAGCATTTTTTAAATCTTTAGTTAATGTTAATTTCAACTTTTACTAGTACATTATTAAAATCAAAAGATGTATCAGTTAATATTATTTAGTGGACTTGAGCTAACATTGAACTAACAATGAACAGTTATACTTTTATTAACTAACATCAATGAATAAGCAGCCTACTGTAACAAATGTATTGATCGTTTTTAGAAGCGTTTTGTTGAGAAGATATATGGTTAGGTAGGCCTATAACTGAAATATTATACTATTATTTCATTAATAAATAACAGTGTCCACATGAAATGATTACGGGTGGCATTTGGACAGGCAGCACATCATGACAATAAACAAACAGGATCAGTCAAAAGCTGTAATATTGTTTATTAAATATTGCATAATGAGGCAATCACAGCAGTAAATAGTGTTTTAAATTCATTGTAATTGTAACAGCACTGCAAATAAACAAAAACAAACCAAAAAAAAAAATGCAAAATTCGCCTCTGCATACAGACCACAAAGTAATAATTAAACATTACACATCTCAGGTGTCATCTCACACTCTTCAATCAATCATGTGATTGCGGCAAAGAACTCGGTAATTGTCTTGTGTGACACACTTGGGCCAAAATGGTACTCTTTAAACATCCTTAAAAAGTAACATGTTTACCTCAAGGCAAAATAATAATAAAATGAGGCACAGTTCAATGAAGCCATGAGACAGAAAGGCATTTCAATCCCAACACAGTGTCAGAATTACTCGTTCATTCATATGAGACGGCCTGTGTTACGCAAGTCTCTGTGCTTTCCTAATATTCTTCATTTAATATAAACTGTAATATTTATAGAGGTTGCTGTAACTTCAATCACTTTCATTCATTTATACTTTACATATTTACAACTTAGAATAGGAAAACTGTGTGTGAATTTCAACTTTGTTCACATCCAAGTTAAAAGTTTCTCAGAGCACTACATTCAGATATGCTACGCTATTATATAACGGTTCAAAAGGCCAAAACGTATATCTCCGAGTTCATACACCATATAGAGATCGCATCTATTTGAATTCCTCATCGATCTTCTATGTGATTACTTCTTGACAAAAGTTTTAGCAACAGCCACTGGTTTAAAAAATAAAAAAAATTGTCATCTAGATACTTTAAATGACTCATTTCTGTCCAAATGATCTTTTCCTAATTCTTGTTTTGACGGAAGGCTGGTAAAGCGAGTCGCAGACGAGACGACCTTCATGCTCTCTAGCAGCACATTCTCTGGCATTATATGGAATGGACCGTATAAAACTACAGGGGAGATTCAAAAAGACACAATTTTCATCAGAAGAACTAATTCAAACCTATATTTTCAAATTTGCCGTCCCACTTGTCAAATGGAAGCAAAAGCTAGTCTACAACCTGGAGTAGATGTGAACTACATTCAGTTAAGGAAGACCACAAGCTAATGAAATGAACACAACGGTCCACATGTAACGTAGCATCCTCTACTGTGAATGGCACTTTGAAAATGAGGTACGGCAATCTTATATATGGATCATCCATTCCCAACACGCAACCATTTTACCTGTCATAAATGTCACTGTCAAATGGTACCCGGGTTAAGATGTTATCGAGGCTCATGTTAAATGGAGGTAAATACTCCGCCACTGACTCAAAATACACTCTTCAGAACAACCAATTCAAAACGGATGACTGAAAGAGAAAAATATGCATCACTCAAGCAAATAAATAGTACATTTTGAGTCAAAGCATCAAAATAAGTTTTGATCCATTTAGTGGGGTTTAGCTGTAGTCCTTCACCTCACTACGAAGCGTTCAAACAAAACTTTCGCTACTACCAATTAAAAAGCTTGTTAGATCTGGAGTTTCTTGAGTTGGTCACTCAATCGTAATTTTACTACCAGAAATGTTGGTATCATTTGTTAACAAATGATTTGATAAACAATACTTCAGCGGAATTGATTAACCATGGTTAATGTTCCTACATTTCTACATTACACTAATGCATTATTCAAATCGAAAAGTTGTGTCTGTTAACATTAGTTGATGCAATGTGAGTTAACATGAACAAAGAACATTAATAAATACTGAAAAAATATATTGCTCAGTTAGTTCATGTTAACTAATGCATTAACTAATGTTAACAAATTAGAGCTTATTGTAAAATCTAAAAAATCTGAAAGTACAGTAAGTGCTGTCTAGATATCCTCCCGAACACAACTAACATTAACCTTAACATTTACATCATTTTGATGTCTACAAATGGCTTTTCAAATACTAAGTTGCTGTCTCATCGATTAAGCCCTCATTGGAATAGAAACTGAAATCATACTCTTTATAAGAGTGCTTCATAAATCAGCATTAAACCTAACGGGAGTGTAAATGGTAATATAAACCCTTTTTTAAAATGGCTAAACCTAACTTTTAGGATTCTTTCACCTTTTCACAGACCTGTAACCCTTAATACAGACACCTTCGGGTGCTTTCGATAAACTGTCGCCACAAGTCCATCAAACATTTATAGCAAAAATAAATAGTAGAATCTCATGTTTTTCAGTAATGTCAGGTATGTGATGAAGTTGAAGTATTTTGCGCTGTACTTCAGTACAATTCGCAGCTGTAAACTTAAACACCTTTTCCCAGTCTGATATTATATTTTCATGGCTTTTAGCATTTTCAAAAACAATGTGAAAAAGAAATGGTAAAGACCTTAATTCTTCCTTTAAATCCCTCAGTGATTCAACTAATGCTGCCACTGTGGTACAGCTTCACTGACATGCCGCACACCTTACTGATCACATACCTGGACATTCCTCTGGGAAAGACCAAATTGTGGAGGGGAGGAAAAGTCTTAGTTTGACATCAACAGGTACAGTGTCCCAAACAGATCAGGCTGCTTAAGCATAGTGCTAGAATCTCTCTTCATATAAACCATCATTTCTTTAACTGTATCATGTCACAAATTAACAGCTTTCACGTAATTTCCTGGGAACGTGCCGAACTGTTTCGTCCTCTTAGATGTACCTGCACAGAGAAACCAATACGTGCATAAGAGTCTGGATCCAAACAAAAGGAAAACTTCAGAACAACAGAGCTCTGAAACACTAGACTGATTTAATAGCGCTGTATATATGGATTTAGTATGAGAGAGATGACTTTATGGAGAATCAACACATTGATCAATAACACATACCCACAAACCAGCCATCATCGCATTTCTCCATGACATTGACCAGGTCTCCTTCCTGTAGCTCCAGCTCATCTTCATTCTGAGGCATGTAATTGTACAGAGCCTGAAATCTACACATGAACACAAAAAAATCATTACATATGGAAGAGGAAGCAACTGCACTAGTCACATTGCACTGACTAAATGTAAAAACGTATTTCAGTTCATGGCCTTAAATTAAAAGCACTACACACAATTTTGTCTGTCTGACACAATTACATCTGTCGCACTGCACATCTGGCAGAGCACCATAGTTAGGGTTCAGTGTGCCTGCAGTCAGACACCCTCCACAGTAACATGAAATACAGTTAGTGTATTATTGTATTGTTTTTGTACTTTTTGTATGAAAGCTTCATAGATGTGTGTGTGTTTGTGTGTGTGTATGTATATATATATATATATATATATATACAATTGTCTACAATTTTCAAGCTTTGTATTCCTCAAAGAATCCTAAAAAACTGTTTTCAACATTAATAATAATAAATTAGAATGATTTATGAAGGATAATGTAGATCATGATTTATGAAGATTGGAGTAATGATGCTGAAAATCCAGCTTTGCCATTACAGGAATAAAAATTACAATTAAAAAAAGATTAAAATAGAAAACAGTTATTTTCTCAATATTATTGTTTTTGCCATATTTTACATCAAAGAAATACAGCTTTGGTGAGCAGAAGAGACTTCTTTAAAAAACATTTAAAAATTTTATCGATCCAAAACTTTGAACGGTAGTATGTGTATATATATATACCTGTATATATAAAGCAAGGCTGTATTAAATTGATCAAACGTGACAGTAAATAATGCTACCGAAGACTTTTAATTTCTATTTCAAATAGATACTGAACTTTCCCTTTATCACAGAACCCTGAAAAAAATCCCAAAAAACAAGAGTAATGACTGCTGAAAAAATTCAGCTTAGACAGGAATAAATTACATGTAAAATATATTAAAATAGAAAACCGTTTTTTTTTTTAAATGTAAAACCGTTTCACAATATTTCTGTTTTTATTGTATTTTTTGATCAAATAAATGCAGCCTTGGTGAGCATAGCACAATTATTTGAGAGAATTGTAATCTTTCAATGGGAGATTGAAATGAACATCAAGTACTTTGAAGACTACAATGCTTAACATTTAGCATCATTCAAAACTCAAATGTTATGCATCTGTAAATATGGTTTCATAGTGCAGTCATGTAAGGGATGTCCAGTCGATTTTTTTTAGGTGCATGTCAGTGAAAAGCACTGTAGATCATACTTACATCCCACAGCTCATGCGTCCAGGCTCAGGACTGCTGCTCTGGGACAGGGGTTGCTGGGAAATGATGAGAGAGTGTTTACTGGGAGGAGGCAGGAGTCGGTGGGCGGAGTTTATGGGACGTGACAAAGTGCTGCAGTACCTCACTGAGGTCTCTGCAATATTCATGATCTCATTACACACTGCCTCCTATTGGTGGAAGTGGGTCGGCACAAGATGTGGCCACAAACCAGGAGGTGGGGTCAGTCATTCAGATGGAAAATTGAGTTTGAGGAAGGGGCAGTGTGGTTAGAGAAGACAGTAACAGGACAGAAAGGAGGGAATGTCCATTAATACCAGGAAAGCCGGAAGGGATGGTAGTGTCCAGAGGATAAGCATGGAAGAGTGAGACAACAGAGTGAGTGCATGTGGAAGGAGTGAAACATATGCCACAATCATATAGGACAGGTTTACTTGCAGGGTACAGAGATGTCATGCAATATGTGGGTGAGTTACAGGATTAGATTTCACAGAAAATAAAACATTGAAGTGAGCCTAATGATTGACTGTGATGCGTCTCATAAGGATCTGATAATATTAAACTGCTCATATTCACTATTCATGATCAATACAAATGACATTTAAAAAAAAATATGGAGCAGTATGGGCATCTAAAAGTAATTATAATGTCATGAAAAATAATTTACCGTAAATGAATTGGCATTCATGTTGTTGTCTTGGATGTCAAATAGCATGACGGGACTTCTTGAAGATCGCCCGTAATATTCCACATCATTTCTTAATGGCTGTGGGGGGGAAAAGAACATGAATGAATAATCTGCCTCTTTTTAAAACATGTTTAAAACATGCACAACGATTCGTGTTCATCCCTGAGGTCTGGGTTCAAGACTGAAATAAGTATGCACAAACAACAGTACAGTTGGCATTTGAACAGTCCATTTCTATTTTCCTCCGTGTAGAGAACGGCAGCACAACCGTACAGTACATCAAACACATAATGAACGGGAAAGAGACTGAGTTAGTAGCAGTCACCACATTTCCTATAAAACATCAAACAATCATTAAAACAGTGTCACATCATGCTGGGATGCTCCTTCTATAATTCTAAACATCTAACTTATACACTAGCATTCAAAAGTTTGGGGGACTGGTAAGAATTTTTAAATTTTTTGAAATAAGTCTCTTTTAAATAAATATTTTAAAATGTAATTTATTCCAGTCATAACAAAGCTGATTGTTCAGCATCATTGCTCCAGTCTTCAGTGTCACCTTCATAAATCATTCTAATATGCTTATTTGGTGCTCAAGAAATATTCATTATTATTATCAATGTTAAAAACAGCTGAGCTTGATCATGATACAATCCATGACACTTTTTTTCAGGGTTTGTTGAATATACAATAGATAAAAGAACTTCATTTATTTGAAAGAGAAATCTTTTGTAACCATGTAAAAGGTTTTATGTCCTTGCTCAATAAAAGTGTTAATTTCTTTAAAAAATAAAATCTCCCCAAAATTTTGAATGGTACTTAACTTTAAACATATCTTTGTTTAAGTTACCACATATTTTCACTGCTGGAATTCTTCAAGCAATTAAATAGAATTAACCAAATACTATTAATATAAATTAGGGCTGCAATTAATCAATTTGCTAAGACAAACCTCCAAATAAATCACCAAATAGAAAGTGGCTTTAGAAGCCAAAGTATTATTTATTTTATTATCAATGAATATAACACTTTCACTGGCCTACAGTCCACAGCAATGCATCCTTCTAAGTGTAGGGAGACACGATTAAATTCAAATTCTTTTTATATTTAATTTAACACGCTGAATTAACAAGTTGTTTTTTTACATTTCACTCTTAAATTTTAATCACTTTCAACGTGCCATTTGGGTTCGACAGGGTAATCAAGTCGGTATACACACTGTAATCTCTAGATTTGCATCATACATGCATCATTTATCAACAACCAAGCTTCATGCTAATCATGTTAGAGGTTCATGCAGCAGTTTCTTTTTTAACTGTTTTTCTCTCAACAGCGTGAAAGCCTTAAAAATATAGGTCAGATATTGTCCTCTATTGCAGCCTGCTGGATCTATAACTCATGCCAATGGAAACAGAACTTAGTCATCTTATGATTGGCACCTTAAACAAACACACCACACCATGCAGAAGATACCTCTGCTGGGCTATAGTTCCTGCTGTAAGGAGCCTTGCGGAGGCTGCCAGCCCTGTCTATTTCAGACCCATCCCCTTCCTGAAACTCCTGATCCAGCCTGTTGCCCCTAGTAAGCCAACCCTCAAGCCCAGCACCCCCACAGGGACTCAGGCTGCGGGAGAGGCGGGGAGATGGCGGAGAAAGAAGGAAGTCCTCGCTTTGAGGTGGAGTGAAGGTGAGGAACGGGGTGGCCGAGCAGGGCCGGGGTGGATAGGGCGGGGGTAAAGGAGACGAGGAAGGAGAGGCCATGGGGGAGATGCAGTAGGGGCTGCCGCTCATGGGAGGCACAGGACTGGCTGACATGGAAGGGGGCAGATATTCGCCCAAGCGGTAGGAAGTGCTTGGCAGAGGGGGGAGGGGCGGAGTGGGGGCGGCTGGGGGGCTGCTGCTGGCTCCGCCCACTGTGAGAGAAATCCACTCGTTGGAGATGGCATGGACCTCGGGGGAGATCGAGCGGCGGGGAGACCGGGGCAGAGGAAGAGGGGAGGTCGTGAGCCGATTACGAATGGGCTTTTTGGAGGGAAAGGCCGGAATAATAGGAACAAATAAAGAGGAAGGAGGAAAGGGAGAGGTGAAATGATGAAAACAACTGTATGAGAAAATCAATAAATAAAAAACAAACGGGAAAATGAAAGCGATTCACATAAGTTGAATAAAAATGGATTTTGTCAGGTCTTTACCTGTGGAGAGGCATTTGTGCTCCGATGAGGCGACTGGCTGAGAGGGGGATCAGGATAGTCCACTCCATTTTTCACTCGGGGTCTTTTGTGCACCTCTATGTAGGTGACCGGGAAGATGCCCTGCCGGTTAGTGCCAGAAACTTTGCCTTCATACCAGTTCTCATCTACTCTGCGAATTAGTGTTATTCGCTCCCCCTACAGGCAGACAAAAGATTTTGGGTTAGCTCCTCCAGTCATAACATAGACAACACACACACACATATTTATTTATTCAAAAATAAGATTTTTTTTTTTCATTTTCTGACTTTCATAATCTCTATTATTAATTTACATGTAACAAAATCGCTAAAGCAAAGTCTGATGCAGACATGCATATGTGAATCCACCTGCATCTATAATCATTTCGTTGATTAATTACTTGTATTCACTGCAGTTTTAGCATATTTTATTCAACTGACATTTTTTATAAAACAGGCTGCTGGACAATGAATTTAACTCTATATAAATAAAAATCTAAATAAAACATATACGGTAATACTAATATCTTCTTCTCGTGTTGTTTGTTTATCAACAGTGGTAAGTGTTGACCGCTGGACTAAAGCGCAAACTTTATTAAATTGCAGAAATAGTGTGAAGTACCTTTCTGAAAGACATTTCAACAACAGTGTCACCAGTGAAATTAAATCGAGCCATAGCCTCTCCATATTCCAACACCTGGACTGGAGCACTTTTTTGGGGCTGAGCCTTTTCTGTTGGCGGCAAGAGCTGGAAAAACAGCATAACAGATGTAAGACGTGCTACTTCACACCTGAAAACTCTTTTAGTAACAAAAAAATGTAACACTAAATGACAAAAAAGAATGTACCTCAACGTAGCTGCGTGGAAAAATCCCAACTCTTCCATGATGTTCTCCCTCAAACCAGTTCTGATCAACTTGCCGGTAGATGTATACAATATCTCCCTTTTGAAACGGTAGTTCCCTGATTAAGGGGAAACAAATGCGGTTAGACCTATGTAATGTAGAACTCTACATGTCAAGAGACATGCTGATATTTACAAACACATGATGATCTCATTAGCATCCTTAGAACTGAATTGTGTGACACTTACTTTAAACTTTCTGCTCTGAAGTCAAATCGTGCCAAAGCAGGAGTTCTCTGCAGACAATAAGAGGCCATTAGCCTCATTTCTACAGTAATGAATCTTTTATATCACAGCAACTCTCTTTGTCACTTAAAAAGACAGTCAGCGATCGTTTGAAGCATAACGAGAGAAAATATGTCACCTCTATGGTTTTTCTCTTCTCTTTCTCATTAATAACCAGCAGGTCGCCAAAGCGGTCATTAGTAATGAACTGCTGATGAGTCACAACCAGCCCAGCGTGTCTCCGAGCGGCTGTGTCTGCCTCTTCCTGCTCTCGCTTTAACCGTCTCTGCTCTTCCAGAATTTTCTTTAAAAAGAAACAGGCTTTTAATTCACTCATTATGCCTATTACAAATTCAACACATTGTACAGCAGCAACATAAGTCTCCAAAAAACATGCTTTAAAATCCCCCATGTCTGTTAAATAACTCATGACCAGGATAAAGGACCCATAGATCAGCAATTGTATGTATATTCAGAAGATTATATTATATTATTAAGATATACAAATGAATAGATATTTATTTTGTTAATGTTAATACATTAGGGATATACACACATTTATTTTTTGTATTATTCTCCAGTAAAAATATCTAAACAACTTTTTTTAACCCTCCTGTTACCCTCAAATCTGATAACACTTTTTACCCTCTGGGGTCAATTTGACCCCAGTAATTTAAATCTCCACAATATGTTTATTTTTTTGTACAAAGGTTTGTCTCAGTTAATTTATGTCTTTGTTGACTACTTAAGTAACATTTTAAGTTGAAATCCACCCACCACCCCCCTCCCCACCCCACCTAACCCCACCTAACTCCACCTAACCCCTTACACATCCAGAATACCCATTGCCCGACTATGGACAAATTTACAAATCAACATAAAATCTTACTTATTTGACCTAAAATTGGAAAAGTACAAATACATCTGGTGTTTTATTTGTTTTATAATATTTCTAAGTATAGATTTTTGTCATCTATAACATTTGGAAAGAAAAACTATTTATTTTATCAAGGATAGTAACACGAGTTATGTTTGGGGTCAATCTCACAAAAATAATGTTTTCTCCTCCCCCATGGCACGGGAAACATCAAAGTTCTCACAAAAAATCATGTTTTCCCCTCCCAAATACACAGGAAAGAATTATTAGTTATCTTGAGAATTATGTCACATGTCATGTGAACTACTAGTAGTTCTCGCAATACTACAGATATGGTTCTGTTTGGTTAGAGCCCTAAAACAGAGGGACGTTTTTTGAAAATGATATTGAATATGTAAAATTACAATGAACATTATAAATTCAAATTATAACATGTTATAATGACCTCAATATAACAACCAAAACAAATGTGTGTGAAATTTTAATATTTCTTCTGTTTTATTATACAACTAAAAGAGCCTGGGGTCAAATTGACCCCAAGGAACACCGATGCTACAAAATTTGTACAGGACTTTGAAAAAATATTAGCAGGTTAATTTTATGTTTACAGAGTTGTCCCCATTAAATTAGGAAAAGTCATTAAATTTGAAGCAAAAAAAATAAAATAAAATTATGTTTTTACAGATGTTAAACATTGAATGGGGTCAAATTGACCCCAAGGATAATAGGAGGGTTTTTTAAATTGTTTTATTAACAAACCTCAATAATTTAGTGTTAGATATGCTTAAAAAAACTATATCCGTGGGGCTGAAAATGTAACTTATTTTAAGATATACTCTCTGAAAACAAGTCATATTATAATTTTTCCCTCTCAAGTAAATTTATCTTGTTTTAAGGATGTTTATATGTTGTTCCTGGAAGAACAAGATAAACATAGCAATTAAGAAAATGATTCGTTTGCAGTGTGAAGAAAATGTCAAAAACAGATATGGCACCTCTTTATCTCCATAACGTTTCCGGACAGTCTCATCTGGGTTCTCTCCATGATCCCCGTGGCCTAATGGATGTGAGGAATCCGAGTCTGTTTGAAAAAACATAGGATTCACTTTCTGTTGCCAAAGTGACATTAAGTAAGAGTAAGAGCAATGATTCAAGTCAGTCTAGGATCAAGCATTCCACAACACTATATATCTCTAAAATTTCCATTTATAGAGCATGTCAATGGGGATGATAGAGACATTCTGGAAACAACACAAATATAACAAAAGATGTTATATCAAATATATAAACAAAACTACATGAACATAGATGGCTTACACATCTTACAGTTTAACATAGAATAGTTTATGCATAAAACAAGTATTTTGAGATCTGCAGGATAAGCATAAGCCATGGTCAGTCAAAATAAAAAGGTTGCATGCATCAAAACTAACATCATGAAATAGTATGGTAAAAATACACATTTTGACATTCCTTTCAAAAATGTCCAGAAAAATATGTATAATGCAGATTAAAACAAAAATAGAAAATTAAGTGCCACATAATAATAAACAAAACAAAAAAACATAATAGCCATTTGAATGCACTGGTCCTGATCCTCAAACATAGTAAAAAACGACTTAACACTATGAAATTTGTATTTTAATGCTTTGCAGGATGAAGAAAGTTGTATGTGCGTGAAACAATTTTAAATAGCTGTTTAATGTACAAAATGCATCTGTTCAATAACATTTGAGGCCTGAAATATTTTTTCAAGCTGACAAGAAGCCAAATAAGTGGGTGAATCCTGTGCCAAAATTCCTCTCAGTTTCCATCTCTTATCATTATTCTATGGTAGCATGAAAACAGAACTTCTGGTATGTAGTAAAACTTCATAATGGATTAATAGAATCTGGCTTTTACAAAAGTAACATTATAGAGAACATTAAAGGGATAGTCACCCCAAAATCAAAGTTCTGTCATATTTCCTCACTCTCATGTCATTCTAAACCTGTATGACTGTCTTTTTTAAGTTGAACAATACAATATTTTGAAAAGTGGTAACCATTGACTAGTATGGAAGAAAAAAAACACATTTCTCAAAAACTCCAAAGAATGACATGAGGGTGATGAAAGTATTTTTGGGTGAACTATCCTTAAATATCCTAAATATTTAATAAACTTGTTCATACTGTATATAGATGATTATAAAATCTGACTATAAGCCAATAATTTATTTCATACCACTGTTTATGATTCGATAACATAATTCTCAATGTTTCATGGAATGCGTAGAAGATTATTTCCTCACAAAAAAAAAGTGGTACCTTTGTTGTTTTGACTTAAATTTCAAATTCACTTTTGCTTAAAATTAAGCATTAAATAAACAAATAATACCTGCTTATACTATATATTGAAGAATGCCTTTTCAGAAGAACAATTTCAGAAACCAGGCAGCTGAAAGATTCAGTCACTATTGCACTCTATGGGTGGTACTTTTTACCAAGACTTTGATCTGTTTTTCTTATATATTTATTTCTGGTCAAAGTAATCTGGACAATGTATTACAAAGGCAATACAAAAATAATAGTAAATGGCTGAAGTGAAACTCTGAGAATAAAAAAAAAGTGAAAAACCACACTTAAACACAACACAACAGAAATATGCCAATGTGGTTACAAACCACACAAAGTTGGCCACACAGTGCACACGGAAGAAATGGGAAAAAATAAAGTCACTCAGTGATGACAGAAGAGCAGACAAGAGAGAGAAAGGCTGGAGGAAGATGAGTGATCACAGACATAGTCATGCCCGAACATGAGTGTGGACAATCTGACACTCATGACACTCTCAATATAGCCACCTTCAGAGTGATCTTTACTGGCTTCTGAGCCCTCCACATCCATGAGGTCATCCGAGTTGCACCCCTCACATGGAGAGCTCTCTCCGTTACTGAGCCTCTCCAGCACCTCCAAAGAGGACAGGCGTTGGGGAATCACAGGCTTCGGCCTAGCCAAGAAGAGATCTCCGGTCACGGGCTTCATGGCGGAGAGAGCGCAAGTCTTTTTGGCCTGTTGACTGTGTAAGGACCTCCGTAAGGAGAAAGGGGCTGGTCCCATCAGAAGCAAGTTTCTTGGGGGAGCACATCTCTTCTCCAGCAGGGTGTTGGCCTGTTGCCGCTCGTGCCTGAGGATTGTGGTGAAACGTGTGTAGGAAGCCGGGCAAGAGCCTTTACACTTGCTTTGTTTGGTGTGGAAGGGAAAGTGATCGTGGTGATGGTTACCTGTGGGTTCTGAAGTACAGCTGGAGGGCGTTTCTTTGGCAGCATCATGAATGCAACTGTTTTTTTCCTCCGATTTGCCCTCATTTTCCAAAGGTAAGTCAATTCTTGAGAAGTTCAGGGATTGGTCTGACACGGAAGCTTCCTCTTTGGGTGTTTGGGCCTCTGTATTCATGGTTGAACAGTCCTCAGTATGTGCAGGCTCTGGCATGACTAGAGTCTCAGCTGACAGAGCGGTCTGGAGAAAGCAGGCCGGCGCAGGGCTGTGGGAAGGACTTGGGCTACTAGGGAGAATGGGCATCGAGGAGGAGCGAGTGGGCGCACAGTTCGAACGCTGAATGATACGCTCAAACTCCATCACCCTAAAAGTGACGGCATCCCGGGGGATGAACTCAGTCTTATCCAGGGAATTGTCACCCTCCCGCTTCTCGAAAAAGGAAGCCAGGCAGCGGACACTACCGTTGGGGCTAGAGCCCAAGGAGCTCGGCCTCTGAATGTTATGCATGTTTCGATAGAGGGCAGAGAACTCGGCAGTGCTCCTCACAGATCCCACAACAGGTCCATTTTTATGAAGGTTCCTGCTCTCAGGTAAACCATTGCCCTTACAAGCTGAATTTAACCTGTCGGCATTCTGCGTATCTCCATTCTGCGAGCCACAGGCTTCCGGATGCAGATCCTCGCAGCTATGCGCTTTGGGCCGCTGTTGTGACTGCTCGGTCCGTCTTTCCAGGCTCTCATCGGTCGAGGGTGATAACTTGGGCTTAAACTTGGAGGGAAGGATTTGAGGGATGCAGGCTTTGGTGGCTGACAAGGACTTTTTAGTCTTGTATTGAGAAGCTAGTGCATTAGTGACAAGAACTGAGTGAGTATTTACAGAAGAGCAGGGTGAAATCATACAGCCATTCCCACCTTTATAATCCACTGGCAGGCATGCAGGGTAACAGAACAAAGAGTGCATTAGATTACACTTGCAACAAGCACGAACACAACAGTATCACACAACTGGCAAATAATGTAAGAAATGTTACATTAATTACTAAATAAATACTCCAAATTAAATCACAGCAGAGCATCAAATACTTATAAAACATCGCTATTACAATGAAGCATGAAGCTAAATATTAAATAAAAATATTAAATATAAATAATCTAATATGAAAAATGAAAAAAAAAAACCTAAACTTAACTACTTGTACTAAAAAGAATAATATGTTTGGAATATTTTATTGTGGTAATTTAGGTTCAAATCTACTGTATCAGTTTTAAATAATGCAAAAGTCTAGGAGACTGTTTAATGCCTGGTTCAGATTACACGATTTTTTGTCTGTTACGATAGTCACTGTGTCAGATTACGTGATTTTGACTCCTAAAATCTTGTCGTGTCGTGGACAAGACACGTCAGACTACACATTGCTTTCTGACCAGTCATTCCATGCCGTCTTTAACGGCGTGCTTAATGTCATCGAGAAGGCGAAACTAGTAGTGAGTGACTTCCGGAAACGAACGTAAACAAACAACGGATGAAGCGGTGAGTGTTATATTGGCTGTCCTGTGTTCAGAAAAAAGTTAAAAAAAGAAAGAAAACCCGACAATGGACACGTTCCTGGATTTCTCGAAGAGTACAGTATGGGCTGTCAATCCTCCAAAGAGAACTTGAGGTAAAACATTTTTACTTTTAGTTTTAACGTTAGCACCATCGTCTCTCTTTCGTTTCACCATTTTTGAAAGGAAAGCTTCCGTGCTCATATTGGTCATATTTTTTCCGTGCTCATATTGGTCAACCTCATACATCTGACGGAACCGCCGTGGATGACCGTTAAAAAAATTAAACATGCTAGTCTTTTTGTCGTGAAGCATCGCAGAGGCGACGTAGGTTTTCGCCCACTATAATGACACACTATTCGAGATGATGCGATCGAATCTTGCGTCCCGAAGCCCGTTGTCATTTACGAATCCCCTGACACCCTATGTCAAGTGGATCGTGCCAAAATCGGGCTAAAATCGTGTAATCTGAACCAGGCATAAGTCATTAATAAATCATATAACAACTAAAATATTTTACTCCTGGCAAACTGCAAAACAAAACAAAAATATTCATTGAGTCCAGTGTGAGCAGTTTTTCAAATCCATTATGCTAGTATGGCCTAGTTAAAAAAAGGAAGAAAATTAATTATTTCTGCTTTAACTTACAACTGACATTGAATCAAAATACTGTACCACTAAACCAATTGGAATGTCTCCTCCAATATGCATGTGACTCCCATGGTAATTTATGAGACCTGCTCAGTAACTCTTATGTTCAAAAACTGTTTTGAAGAGTCATATCAACGAAAGACAATGCATCTAAAATGTAGCATTTACTTGTGTTCTGATTTCCAATATGTTTTTAGGTCCAACCAAATGCACCAGTTGTTTCCTATTATGAAGGTTCGTCCAAATGTGCGATATGCTTTTCTTTTTGACCTATTGCAGACATCCCCAAACCGCTCCAAGACAGGCACTTACTCCCGTTGTGGTTATTAACTTATGTAAGCACTGGGAATTCTCACCAAAGAAACCTCTAGTGTGCTGTGAAGTTACCAGCTGCTATCCACAGGAATTACAGGCAGAATGTTAATAGATATTTACAGTATATTGCCAAAAATGCAGCAGGAACATGGTATAGATAGTAAAGATTACTTAAAAGCAGGGGGGAAATAGGGAAACTCACAAAATTTGGATTAAACAAAATGTTCTTGAAGGATTTCTTTATATTCAATTATGCATTTAGAACATAACTTCATGAAGTCACAACAAGATACACTGCATTGTATATTCGGTATGCAAAACATGTTGTCTTGGAAAGTCAAGAGTTAAAAAAAGATCTTCACACAGTGGTCAACAAAGCCTCTGTCTAAACATGTGGGTCATGTTAACTATTAACGGATACAGTCATCATCCTAAACCCTTGTGCGTTCCGCTTTCCACCCCCATCCTTCGGGTCAAATGTGCTCGCATTCCATTCATGACCTCACTTTGACAGCTGACCCCTCATACCTGACCACCCCTGTACATCCTGCATGCTTATCTCCTCTTCAGGGTGAGTGTCTACCATCAGATCCCCCTATTAATCTCTACGTCCACCCCCTTTCCTTACTGTCCACACCATGGGCCACTTCTGAAGCAGGTGGACATCCAACTGAGCTGAACCTCATGTGCCCATTCTGTCTAACAGGCCGGCATCGAGTGAATGACTAAAGGTCAAACCGGACATCTGTTATGTGTCAACTGTGAAAAATGACCAGCTTTAACGAAACACAGAAAGACAAATGAGCTGTGTTATTTGTGTGGTATTGTGAAGGAAGGAATGTAGAAAATGCTGATGAAGAGGGCTCAACGGGCAACAAATGGGCCAGCTTTACAATAATGATTCTAATCTTATTTCGATTAGAAATCCTTAAACCAAAATCATTTCAAACCTGAATTAAACGTATAAAAACAGAGTGGAAGCCTACCTTTAGAAGAAGTGCTGGGGTGGCGCTTGTTGAGCGCTCTCAGGCCCTGCAGTGGGATGTCGCCGCCCTCCAGGACACTCTTGTAAGTGTGTCGATCACATTCTGGAGCTGCCTGCCCGCTGGCAGACAAGCTGTCCTTCTCTGCTTCACTGTTGTCTGATTTACAGGTCGAGCTGGGCACAAATAGAGATATGAGGCTGTGACTTAAATAAATCATCATATTCATGCAACATGTATGAACAGAATTCTAATGTCGTGTTTATATGAAAATAAATACTTTTTTTTTTTTATTAAAAGCAGATATAGGAAACATAAAATACTATGGAAAAACATTACTATAGAAAATACTTTGCCTTGGAATACTTTTAAAAAGATTTATTGAGCACACTAACTAAACCTGCTCATACTTTTGAAATATCTGGTGAAAAAAAAGTGTTATTATTTTATATGCTTTAAAGTGATATATATATTTACAATATTTTACTAATTACAAAAAAAATAAAGAATACATGATTAAAAAAAAAATAAATATACAAATGACTTTTAATGTTGCCAGCCAAACAATTGCCAGTCAGTGTTTGCTCTTTGATATAGATGGGACAGCGCCAGCTGCTCTGGCCCTTATCAGAACATTCCTCAGAGGCCTGTGTGGCATCCTTTAAAAAAACATGCTTGAAGATTTCCACATGTAGCAGTCATATAAACCTAAAGTATGTGCTTGCATTAAAGTAAGTTGTTTTTTAAGGATGCATACCTTTCATAAGTTGTCTTTTGTTAGGTCTCCCTCTATAATGAGCAGTAGTCAATGTTGGTATAGGAAAAATTTAAGTATATTATGCTTGCTTATCATTATGACTCTGCTGTAAGCAATAAAGCAATAATAAAACAAAAACCCAAAACCCTAAACCAGCCCAGCCTGTCCAGAATGAGATTTTTCCAACAGGGTTAACACAACAGACTCACATGGCCTACATGCTAAGTGATTTGAGAGGGAATTTATCCATGACAATGGTCCTATACATCGGCAGCTCTTTTTTGGAGGGAATCATATTAACAGTTACAGTTATGGGCCGTAACAGCCGACACGCCAATAAAATCTTAAGGGCCTTAGCATACTTTCCTACTTTTTTATAGTTGGAAACAATATAATACCCATTTATTCAACAAAAAATAGGTGTGTGTACAAGACACTGTTCTTGTAACTCCAGCTTTATGAATTATTCCATTATACTGTTCACTTAATAAAGTCCCCAAGAATGACATGACCCTTGGGATGCATGGGATGCTTTCCGCTGGAGAAGTGAGAAGAAGTAAGCACACGTCATTCCAGACGCCACTGGCTCCAAACTCAGGAACCTGAGCAGCTGCCTGACAACTGCTGGAGCGGAGATGGTCTTACCAGATTTATCTGACCATCAGGAAAGCTGAAGTATTTTCAAGCTGTTCAGCTCCTTTTCAAGGATCTGTTAGCCATAAGGCGAAACGGTTTCTCTCAGGATTACACTTACACAGGGTTTGTCTCTCAGACATTCCTCAAGTCATGAGAGCATATTTTTGGTTTAGTGTTTTGGCTGAACACTAGTTGGCCTCCTGGTTTATCACTAAACCATGTGGCTTTTGATAAAACAATAAACACCACATCCAAACATCACAAAGATCCTCACACCAAAGTGAAGACCGCTAAGCTAAAAGATGCCACGGATTCTTAAGAGAGATGTAAATACCACAAAAGATTCATTCATTTGTAGGTTTTACTGTTACATTTTTTTGTAAACGGATTTAACAAATCAATAAGGTTATGTGCTGTTTAAAAATGAGTTATGTTAAAGACTGCTTTTAAAGAAAGCTTACATGACATTAAATTGATTCTATTTTTGTTGTGCATGCTTCAGATGTTTTTTTCTGAATCAAAATATAATACAAATAAATTTTTTTTTTATTCTTCTATGCTTATATTTCTCCCTGTTATAGCTTGTACTATTCTAAACAGTGTTTGAAACTTATATATTTAAATCATATAAAAAAAATAAATCAATAAACGGAAAAAAAAATTGTTCAAATTCCTTCAAATTTAATGACATAATATGACTGTTATGTCAGTATTGTGAAGGCAAGGCATGATCACGTAAATGCCACAGTGAAAGCTGTCAAAAGAAATGACACTTTACTGTGTGCTTCACAAACGGCACATTAACATTTGGGGGATTTCTGCTAACAGAATGGGTGGATGTTCGAGGTCTCTTATCTCTCTTAAAAAGACATCCAGGCTTTATTTTCAGACACTAGTTTCAGCACGAAACAAAACCATCCGTGGCCTCTCCTCCACGAACGCACACACACATGCTTACAAACATACATCACACGAACGCCTACACTGGACAGCCTGCATTGCAAATGGTCGTTCAGGAAACAGAAAAAGGAAACGAGGGAAATCTCCAGAGCCCCGTGACAGCTCTGCCTGAGAATAGATGGCTGGAGAGCAAGACAGGCACACAAACAACAAGGCATACACCATCAGAAAATGGTGGAAAGGAACATTTGTGAGGGGGAAAAAGAAGCATGGACTTACTATTGCTGGAGGTCGGAAGATGTTTCCAATGGGCTGAAAGAGGGGGCACTCTGCAACAAACCAAACAAAGAAGTCATTGATAGCTCCAAAGGCTTGACTCTCTGGCAGCTGGAAAGGGAGAAGGCGCATTAGTCAGTCAGGCTTGCGAACGTCTGCCGCGTCCAAAGCTCTGAAACTCTTAAGTCCTCTGGATGAAGCGTAGCGTGGAGAAGTAAGCAAGTATTTTGGCCTGCATGCAAGTTAGGGGGGAAAACAAGCGACTGGGAGCGAGGGGTGGGATTAGCAGGGGCTGTGAGGGGCGCCCATTTTGGGAGGGGGCTGTCAGCGCTTCCACCAATCAGCTGCTGTCTCTCACCGAGGCTCTCTTTTGTCTTCTATTGAGTCACTCTCATTACTGGCCGGCCAGACAGGGAGACAATTAACCAGCTGGTGCGGGAAGTGGGCCAAATTACATGGGCAGACACAGACACTCATACACACACACACACACGAACGAATTTACACACATATATTAAGAGTATCATGAGCATCGGGTCGGACATGCCGTACGAAATCACAGGATTGATATTATTAGTACGTCAAAGGAAGTTCACATAATGTGCGTCCAGTGCTGGGTAGTAACTGATTACATGTAATCTGGATTATGTAATCAGATTCCAAAAAGGAAGTCTTTGTAATTATAGTACATTTTTTATCTTTTAATCACATTAAAGTTTTAATAAATTGTAAGATTTTAAGGGATTTTAAGGTATAATTTCTTTTTAACAACACATGTTCTCACTATGCAGGAAAACAAATGGAGTTTCTAGAGTTCTGTACATTTTTATTATTTAATTAATAAGATGTCCACTCAACTCGCATATACACTGCAATTCCTTCACAACCCCAGTTTGGGAAACCCTGACATTTAATGCACTTAATGTTTTTGATATTAAAGAATGAAATACATCTTCTTTCTCGTTGTATTTTTTTATCTAATTAAAATTGATGTGATAAATGAGTTAGGTCAAAGGTAACCTAAAAGTAATAAAAAAAAGTACTATCTAATCCAACAGATCTCGTTACTAATTACCAATTTTCATCATGTAATTTGTAATCAGTACCAGACTACCATTTGTAAGTAAATACCCAGTACTGAATGCATTGAGTCAATAAGGAGCTGTTATTGCCAGGCAGCAACTCCCGATGGCAGATCAGAAAGAGCCATTCACTGCGACGGCTTGTACCCCCCCTTGCATTTGGAATGGTTTAGAGAAGTTTAATTTTAGGCTGCTGTTTCTGTTGCTTTTCCCAAAGTGCACGTCACAGATGGTAAAAATAGCATGACAGCACACCTCCAAAGGAAAAAAAAAAAGCACAAGTGGTGTTTGCAAATACGATTGCACAATCCCAGCCTGCTGCTGTCCCTTTAGAGGTATGCCACATGCGTGCCAGCACCCCACGGCCCCCTCTTCTGACCGACAGAAGAAAAGTTCAGTTCCTGACCGCAACATGCTCATCCCATTGGTTGCTGGGTAAAGAGGATCACGAATAACCTTCGCGAATGAATACAGGCTTTGTGTGAGTATATGGCTCTATTTATACAGCGTCATGTTCCAGAAGTTTTGTTTCCTGAGGAACACCCAGTGACATAAGCTGCAATTACGTCTGCAAAGCGACCTCTAGTATTTTCGTCCCTTTTTTCCATTCATACCATTTTTTTTCTCTCAAGAAAACAGCTGGCACAGCATCCCAAGAGGCTTTCGCACGAGACTTGGCTCAAATGCGAAGAATAAGCAAACAGGAAGCATGCATGAAAGCCTTATCTGAAGTGCCACGCATCTTAATCTAAATACTTGTGACAGCCAGTACAATACCTTAGTGTGATGCAGCTGTTAAAATGAGGAGATAAGAAAGTAAAATAAATGCAATGAATTTAGAACACTGTTGCTGTACATTATAAAGTACAGGAAGCGTCATATATTATATCTGACAGCAGGAAAAAGTATATGGTGCCAAAAAAATTGTGTAAACAGACTAAAAAGATGATTTTGTTATGCCTATCATTAACTGAAGGACTAAAGCGCCCTCGAGTTTACAGGAAATACACTTACAAACAGCCACCGCAGTAAAGTGAGATTTAAGCTGGGTATTTGAGATTCTTGACATGACCCATGGAGACGGTGGGTGAAAGTGACGTGCACGGTATGTCACAGAGGATACCGTTTCAAAGCCCTACGTTATATGAAATGCAAACCAAAATAGAATTTCTCATTTAAGGTGATTCACTTTAAAGGAAATGACATCTCAGTTTTAAAAGTAATAATACCGAGACAGTATTTCCCATTGTCTGGTCTGGTACACGTCCATTTGTCACATCAGGGTATACAGGTCTAATTTCAGCATCAGCCTATATGAACAATTAAAATACATCACTACATTTGTTGAATTTAGACTGAATCCATCCTTTAAAAGGCCCAGTTTTCCCAAAAATGACACTTCTGTCATTTTTATTTCTGAAAAAAATAGAGTAAAATAAAATCATTCAGGTTTGCAATGATAAGGCTGAGTAAATGATGATTTCTGGGTGAACTGTCCCTTTAAGATAAGTCACAATGTGCTTTTCTTAAGGAGGCCACAATAGAGATCAAGAGATGTTTACCACAGTATTTCCTAGGATGTAAATTCCTTTCCCCTGATTGTTAAGGCTAGTCAGTGGAACAGTGTGATCATAATGTTTGCTCATTTTCATGTGCTAGTTTCCTAACAGGTGCAGGAGATGACTCAAGAAAATTTACAACTTTTCTATTATATAAATAGCATACAATGTGAGTGAGGGTGCTGTGCAACTTAACCACATGAGCAAATGGGGCTTATGTAGTCATTTACGGAAGTCTTATGAAAGGATTTTATATGCAACCTTTTTCTTCCATTCTTTGATAAACTGCTATTATCAAAGCACATTTTGTGAACATTGTTGTGTCTAACTGAAACAAAAACATAATGGATATGGACTTCTAGGCCAGTACATATGTCTCATTCCACACAGAGGATATAAGAGATGGGCTGATTGTGTTTGTCACCATCATAGAGTTTGGGGTATTAATCACTGAGGAAGCCAGGTCACATGCAGTCTCCAATAACCTTCGACCCACTTAGACATGGACACGGACACGCACGCAGCTTCATACTTAAAAGTTGCTCCCAGATAGGAGTCAACAAGCACAACAAGTCTATTACTGGAACTTTTTGTGACCTCAGTCTCATAGTTTAAGATGGTATATATGATGGACACTGTTGTTAATATTTCGAAATACTAACAAAATATCTCAACCCTTTTTGCAAGGGTGTTTACATAGCTTTAGAAACGTGTTTAATTTGACTTTTTTCATCTGACTTTGTATGGTAGTCTTAGTAAGCAAATGAGAATTTCACACAGGCTCCTGAATCTAGAACTCCATGAGTATTTTATCACTGCCTCGTCAACACAGCAAGAATGGGCCGCATCAGCTGACTCAAGATGCCCGCTCTCAAGGGAGGTGACTCCCCACTTTCAGCTCTAAACAAGGATATCTGGAAAGAGACAGGAACCTTCTATTAACTTGTGCCATGACGTTGATGTTCAGATTTATGAGCCAACCCATCTCAGGAGTGCAGCCTGTGACTCAGTGACTCATACTCAAGGGTTTGGTTTCACTGTCAGAAGAACTAATTCTGAAGACTTGTCATACACAAAAGCCATGCATGAGCAGTAAGAGTAGGACTGGGTCATACATTGAATATTGACCATAGATTTGTAATGATTTTTCTAGTGATAATTTTGTTGTGGTTTTTTTCCCTCTAGAAAGCATGTCATTAGACTAGTTTTGACAAACCTTCTTGTCCTGTAACAATGTCTTACAAGAAATTGTGATATACTATCATAACCTCTGATATTTTACACTATATTTTATATATATATATATATATATATATGAAGAATTCAGATGCAAAAGCCTCTAAGTGCCATTTGAAATTTTCTTCTAGAATGATCATTTTTATCAAGTTTGTATATTTATGTTCAGTGATTTCACTTAAATGGCAATGATAATTACCTATTAATTGTTATTTAAGTGAAATTACTGAACTTAAATATACAAGTTTGATAAAAAAAATCATCATTAATGAAGAAAATTTCAAAAGGCATTTAGAGGCTTTTGCATCTGAACTCTTCATATATATATTCTTCAACCTCAGGTAACTGTATACACTACCAGATTTTGTGATGGCAAAGCTGAATGTTCACTCCAGTGTCACATGATCCTCTGGAAATCATTCTAATATGCTGATTTGCTCCTCAAGAAATATTTGTTATTATTATCAATGTTGAAAGCAGTTTAATATTTATGTGGAAACCATGATATAGTTTTTTTCAGGATTGAAATTTCAAAAGTAGCATTTAATTTAAACTTTTTTTTGCCTATTCTCACTTTTGATTAATTTAATGCATCCTTGCTGAAGTTATAATTTAACCATTTTACTACTGTCAACCATGCAAGCAATCACAGTGACTTCCAAAAAAAAAAAAAGGTGAAACAACCCGATCACCTTGGGGTGTATAATGGTATGCGTCACTAAGAAAATAAGTGTGAACGAATGTGCCATTTACTCACAGGTGTTGAGTTGATGACAACACTGCACAGGCTCTGTGCCGCTGATAACCTAGTGACGGCCTTCCTATCCCTCACTGAACCTAGTGACGGGAGGCCAGTGGTACTTAACAGTGCTTTACTCAGTTAATGGGTCAAGATCAGACAAAAAAAGTTTAAACTGCAAAAATGTAATCACCGTAACTGGATAGATACCAGCAGGATATTATGCACTTTCGCATTAGTTGGATTAGGTGGATGTTGCAAATCTGACAACCAAAAAGTGGATGATACAGAGGCCAATTTTTCAGTCAATGTTGCCAGGAAATGCTGCTGAAAACAGGCAACAGGTTGGCCAATGTTGAGCATTATCTTTACCAGTTGCATTATCACAGCTTGCTGTCCTTTTCCAGTCTGGGCACTACATAAAAATGAAAACGTTCTCAAAGTCATCTGTGTCAACAACACCTAGAATGACTGCCTGTTAAGTGGCAGATTCTAGAAGAAAAAAAAAAGACTAAAAAATATGTGCTTTCTTGAGGCACAGACTGAAGCCTCAAAGTATTTTTTTTTTTCAGTGCAAAAGATAATATATATTCAAATTGAATTATAGTCAGAACAAAAAAACAATTATGCGATGGAAAAGTTGGTGAAAAAAGGCTTCAGAAGATTATCAGGAAGCATCTGGGAATTTGAGAGGTGGTGCTTGCACATTTTTATCACCTTTCACTCTCTGATGTGGCTTCTGAAGCACATTTAGAAGAATTCTTCCACTCACTATAATGTTACTTTCTGTATTGCTATGCACTGAGCTAAAATGGGATGGATAAGGAACATACATAAAAAGGGAAGTGCAGAAAGGAAGTGACATAACAATGGTTCTAACAGACAGACATAAAATATATACTGTAGTAGATAGACAGATTTAGGCTCCTGAACAAAAAAAAGGAAAAGAAAAAAGGATGACATGCATTTTTTTTAATATACTGCCAACTTACCACTTTGCCAAAATCCATCTCAGAAAAGAACCTATACCAAGGCTCATTCACTAAATCTACATCTTCTGGACTTACGTCCTGAGTCTACAGAAATATGGCAACAAGGAAAGGAGGACAAAGAGAGAGAGAAAGAGAAAGTGGAAGTTTCAGAATACAAAGACAAATGATTATGTTACATGAACTCTCTCTTTATGTCGTGATCTCAGACAGTAAAAAAGGCTCCAGGCTGAGACAGCAGAGGAAACATGAATTTGATTTGTTTCCAGGTTGATGACTTATTGCAAGAGCGTCTGGTTGATCTCAGCAAAGGAACAGGAGTTAGAAAATAAAGATCTCACAAAGACAAAGCAATGATGATGGAAAGGGATCCATAGATCATACAGGCCTATGTATACATTAATGTATATGATAAGCGAACAAGAAACTAAACACATATTCATATACTCAAAATCCAAAATTTCTCAAAATCCTAAATTTCACACTATCAATCTTGCATTATTGTTTGCTTATAAAATCCTGCAAAATATTTTCTACATTGTTTTAATAATCAATAATAATTATGCTATATTTACCATGATATTACACAACTGTGCAAAGTTTGGGTCGGTAAGATTTTTTTTTTTTAAATAATTTTATTCAGCAAGCATGTACCAAATTTATCAAAAGTGAGAATAAAAACATGTATGGAGTTAAAAAAAGATTTCTAATGAAACATTTTTAACTTTCTATTCTTTAAAGAATCCTGAAAAATGTATCATATTCAATGCATCAAATCAAAAATATTAAGCTATTTTTAACATTGATAATAATAAGAAATGTTTCTTGAGCATCAAATCGGCATATTAGAATGATTTCTGAATATTAATATTTTACAATATTAATATTTTTACTTTATATTCGATCTGATAAATGCAGTCTTCGTAAGAAACTTCTTTACAAAACATTAAGGAATCTTTCCGACCCCAAACTTTTGAACAGTAGTTTACATATCATTTAAAAATAATTTAAATATTCCACGAAAATTTTCCAAAAGAAAAGTACTGTTTCTGCAGAGCTAAATCAATGAAAAGACACAGGCAGCACATTATCTTCTGCCCTAGATAGGACCTGACCTGGAGCCATTTTAATTACTTTCCCTAACAATTAGCAGAAAATGAAAGAGCTAACTCATCTCGCACTTTTCTGCTTCAGTTGTTCCACTGTCGAGGATCCAACGTGCTTTGCTTGGCAAAGTATTCTACAATAAACCCATTTCAGCGGTATGTCATCAGAAAGACATTATGTAATACCAGCAGCTCCTAGAATGAGTCATGCTAAAAAGATTGAATCACTGAATGTCATGGTAACAAACCTCCCATGAAAATGACCAGACTGCAGACACACTCAAGCCCCAGCAGGAGTCTCTATTCTTAACTGGGTCTGGACACTGCAAGTGTCACTTATTGATGATCTTTTTATAGCTGAGAAAAAGGTCCTCCTACTTTCTATATTCTATACTTAACGTTACTGTAGTGTGTGCACTGCTATGAGCACACGCTATGATCATGTCATATGCTATGCACAGTAACAGTGCATATATCACAACATTAAAAGACATCACTAGCACAAGTCACCTACCGAGGTCACTTAAGACTACCAAGCTGTTAGTGTGCTGTGTCCTTTTAAGTGAAACAGGCAGAAATCAGCTCTTGCAGCATCACACGACATGCACAGCAACAGCACTCAGAAAACATGCGTGTATAAAGAGCATCATACCTTTCTCTCCTGCTTCAGCACTGAAGACTTTCCTGGCTCATACTCAAATATGCTCTTGGGCTCAGCGCGGTACTTCCTGGTGTCTACTTTCTTGTCAGGGGGCTCCCACTCATTCCTGCAGGGATGCATGGGGGGAGAGATGGAGTGATACAGCAAGGGAGGTGGAGAGTCACCATGGCAACCAACAAGGGCAAGTTCCCATACATGCAGCTTGTGTGTATATATAAAAGCACTTTAATCATCTAAGAACAATGATGTATTGGAGAAATATTCGGCAGTGTTATACATACATATTCAGTAACCTATTTTGCATGATTTTGATTTAATACAAAATTTCCATTACAAGTTATTGTAACAATTAGGGTAAAATCTTTGACTAATTATCCAATAAATAACACCAACAATTTTTTATAACATTATTTACCTGCATTAGAGGAAACAAAAATTCACCTGGATAAATAAATGTTGTAAGTACAGAAACTTGTTAGGTCAAAGATTGCTAAGACATTGACTAATGAAAAATTGACATTAACTTCAGTTTTTATTTATTTGTGCAGATCCTGATATTATCAACAGAATCTTAAATATTTCTTATTCATTAAATATCATAATGTTTTGTTTTCCAAATTCTAAAACCATTTGTATCACCAGTTTTAATTTACATTTTAAATCCTTTATTTTTAGTGTGATCTCAGTTTTTTGGGCTGTATATTTATATGTACAGGTGAAACTCGAAAAAAATTAGAATACTGTGCAAAAAAATGTGAAACTAAAATATCATATAGACTCATTACATGCAAAGTGAGATATTTCAAGCCTTTATTTGTTATAATTTTAATGATTATGGCTAACAGCTTACGAAACTCCCAAAATCCAAATCTCAGAAAATTAGAATATTGTGAAAAGGTTCAGTATTGTAGGCTCAAAGTGTCACACTCTAATCAGCTAATTAAGCCAAAATGCCTACAAAGGGTTTCTGAGCCATTAAATGGTCTCTGAGTCTGGTCAGTAGAATTCACAATCACGAGGAAGACTGCTGACCTGCTGACAGTTGTACAGAAAACCATCATTGAAAGCCTCCACAAGGAGGGAAAGCCTCAAAAGGTAATTGCAAAAGATGTTGGATGTTCTCAAAGTGCTGTATCAAAGCACATTAATAGAAAGTTGAAGGGAAAAGTGTGAAAGAAAAAGGTGCACAAGTAGCAGGAATATTGTCATATTCAAATGTTTGGGGGAGCTTCAAAAGGGGTGGACTGGAGTTACTGCATCAAGAGCCACCACACACAGACGGATCCTGGACATGGGCTTCAAATGTCGTATTCCTCTTGTCAAGTCGCTTCTGAACAACAAACGTCAGAAGCATCTTACTGGGCTAGAGAAAAAAAGAACTGGTCTGTTGCTCAGTGGTCCAAAGTCCTCTTTCTGAGAGCAAATTTTGCATCTCATTTGGAAATCAAGGTCCCAGAGTCTGGAGGAAGAATGGAGAGGCACACAATCCAAGATGATGGAAGTCCAGTGCGAAGTTTCCACAGTCTGTGTTGGTTTGAGGAGCCATGTCATCGACGACTAGTGTTAGCCCACTGTCCTTTATTAAGTCCAGAGTCAACTCACCTGACCTGAATGCCACAAAGAATCTATGGGCATTGCCAAGAGAGAGATGAGAGACATGAGACTGAACAATGCAGAAGAGCTAAAGGCTACTATTGAAGTATACTGATCTTCCATAACACTTCAGCAGTGCCACGGGTTGATCACATTCATGCCACGCCGCATTGAGGTAGTAATTCCTGCAAAAGGGCCCTAACCAACCAAGTAAAATAGAAACATTATATGCATAATTATACTTTTAAAAGGGGCTGACATTTCTGTATTTAAAATCTTTTTTTTTTCTTTTGATTTCATGTAATATTCTAATTTTCTGAGATTTTGAATTTGGGGATTTCATAAGCTGTAAACCATAATCATAAAAATTATAACAAATAAAGGCTTGAAATATCTCACTTTGCACTTAATGAATCTATATAATAGATAAATTAGTTTCACATTTTAATTTGAATTACTGAAATAAATGAACTTTTGCACGATATTCAAATTTTTCGAGTTTCACCTGTATATTTAAAACCTAAAATGATCTACAAGGATACAAAGTAAAGGCACTTAATTTATTTTCTGCTGGTGAACACTGATGGCTAAAAAAAAAAAAAAACAGGTCTCCATTATGATTTCTATCAGCAAACAGCAACATCTCGAAGCCAACACATGCTTGTTAAGCAGCATGACAAATTCTAAAATACAGTGTTTCACACATTGAGGTCCTGTGAAGAAATGTCATCATCTCTATGTTGAGCAACACTAGCAATGTGCAAGAATTCACACTCTAATATGAAAGTTTCAGAATTCAGTCAATAAATGTGCTAGAATCCCCTCCATAAATCATATTTGTTTCATAGTGTCATGGCTTACCTCTGAGGTTTTAAGGATGATGTGCGTGTTGGCACAGGCAGCTGTCCTCTTGAGCTCCCCATGTCTACTGCACTCTTGGAGCGAGGGACTGGCCGCACTTCAGAATAAATGCAAATAACATATACTAACAGAACTGAAACACAGCTTTCCAGAATGCATAATGTAGTTTTTATCCCTTAGCTAAATGCAAGGGATAGTTCACCCAAAATTCGGTCATCGTTTACTCACGTAAAGTGTTCCAAACACTTTACGTGAATTTCTCGATGATATTTTTAAGAATGCCAGTAACCAGACAGTTGATGGGCCACATTGATTTTTTTTTTCAATACTAATCTTATTCTATTTGCTGTCACACATCATATGCGCAAGTGTACCGGTGGTGAAATTCTCTGAACATAGCAGTATAACAACACAATGTATTGTATAATTAACAATATATATGAATACACATTTTAATAAAGTATAACGCAAGGGTAAGTGAGGTGTGTTTAACACACTAATGTGATTAATGCTCAGATTAATCTAACCAGTAATATGGAAGTCAATAAGGCCCTGGGCTTCTTTGGTTGGTTACCCATATTCTTCAAAATATCTTTTGTGTTCAGAAGAAAAAAATCATACCGATTTAGAACAACTTGAGGGTCAGTAAATGACAGAACTTTAATTTATTTTAACACTTACCATCCTCACCACCATGTGCTGGCCCGTCATCTGAAAGAGTCAGAAAATACTTATTAGATGCAAATAGTTAATAATAATCAGTGATGACGCAAAACAGCTGACATATTTTTGCGAAACTATTAAAAAACAGTGGAGTTCACAACATTTTTTCACATATCATATGTATTTGTATGGTAGTTTGTAACTTGTTTTCTTATTGTGCTCTCCTTAGCGTAGCCTGTGCTCTAAAACAGCAACTTATGGTATTCTAAACATCTAATGTATAGGAGGTAGAAAATGACATTAGAGTGACATACAGTAGCAGAAATGATCCACTAAATAGCAGCTCCAAGACAACTAACCAGTAGATGGCACTATAACAACAGCAGTGTGTTCTTCTGATGCTGGAATATTCTACTAGCTGGTAAATTACAGTACAAATAAGACATTTTCACCACAATCTAGAGAAATGAGGCATTTTAGTGATTATGCAACAAATAAATACTTCAGAGTCAGACCAGCCCATGGCATCGCTAAGAAAAGCCCATTATTGCACAAAGCCCATTAGTTGTGTTGTGACTGCTTTAATAATTCAACAGAATCGTTCTCTAAAAGCTTAGCCATTGTATGAAACGCATCAAAGTGGTATGAAAGCTCTTAAAATGGAGGTAATCAATCTATGAGTTTTAAATACATGATGGTGTGGTCTTGGAAATAGCTCCATTACCACAGCTCACCTTGAGTGTTATAATTTCCTCTTTAGGACAATCAATGTGTTGACACCGTGTGCATATAAAGCATCATCTATTGCACATTGGGATTTGTCAAAGAATTGACTGTAGATGGAGCGAACTACCCTGCATATTTAACACCTTATATTATAAACACTGTGGCTTTACATTGGTTAAAAGTTTGGGGTCAGTAAAATCAGAAATGTTTATTGAGCAGCAAATCATCCTATTAAAATGATCAGGTGATGCTGAAAATTCAGCTTTGCATCACAAGAATAAATTACATTGAAAAATATATTAAAATAGAAACAGTTATTTTGATCAAAGAAATGCAACATTAGAGACTTCTTTCCAAAACATTTTTAAAAATCTTACCGACCCCAAACTTTTCATTGGTAGTACATATCCATTTCATTTGGTTTTCATGAACTGGATATAAAATTACGTAACACATACAAAGGGTTGAAAGGTGTTTTGCTAAATGGCATAGACAGAAAAGAGTGGCATGGAGGAATGTTTCATTAAAGATCTGATTATAACTATAACCATGGTACCTCTGGCTCTCAGTGGCCTGTCATTGCTCTCTGGAAATATGTAGGTGGGACGATATGGATTTTCTTCGACAGTCTCTGAGTATAAGGTGGGTGAAAGACAAAACACACTGACAAAGATGAATACACACATATACTGTACTGAGATGTGATCTGGACATATTCAGATCTGGAATCGCTACACAAAAAAATGGCATTGTAATTCTCAAGCAGGATCTTTACCTGGGATTTTGTGAATCTGTTTGAACATGTTTCTGTACCAGTCCTTTGATAGCTCTGTGTTCTAGAAGAGAAAAATATGCAGATGGTCTTTTATTTATACACGTTTTTGGATGAAATTATTTTAGTCAAAGTAAACACAGGTGAATCTTGAGAATGGCCTATTTCTGTACCCGTACTGGGACTCTGGGTACTGGGACAGCTGAATATTCAGACAGTCTCATTGTCTTTCCTTCCATGTCTGCTGGACTCTCAGAGAAAGATCTATTCTGGCTGACAGCAGGGCTCCGATTAGGGCCACTGCCCTGCTCCGCAACAGCTTCTGAAATACACGACCACAAAGTCAGATCATAGATAAATGATGAAAAACACTGATCTGGAACTTTCAGCCAACACTTATCTAGGACAATACCTTCAAGGGATCACTGAACGATTTAATGTTTAAATTTAAATGAGTAAGTCATGGCTACAGATATATTAGAAAAGACCGTTTTCCTAGGAAGGTCAGATCTATTTGAATTTCTTGCAACACTTTTATTTTATTTATTTATTATTTTATTATTCCTTTATTTTGAACCTTAGTTGAATAACGTAAATGTTTCTCATGACACTGACTGATGGACCTTTATTATGGATTAAGACCGGTGTGCCAATTTTCTGGGTAAAATGACAGTTGACGCTGCAAGAATTTCTGACAATTACATCCTATCTGACAGAAAAATAACAAGTAATCAATATGAGTCCAATCTCAAAAGCTGCTGCTAATCTTTGTGGTGGCAGTTGTGCTGGTTCATATTTTTGTAGAAAACGTGATCCTTTTTTTTTTAGGATTCTTTGATGAATAGAATATACTGTCACTTTTGATCCATTTAATGTGTCTTGCTGAATAAAAGTGTTTATTTCTTTAAAATAAAATAAAAAAATCATACTGAGGTCAAACTTTTGAATGGTAGTGTCCATAATTAATATATACACAATGCACATAACCATAGAAACAGACACTCCCACCTTAAAGTGCCCCATTATGCAATTTTAAAGGGTTTTTTAAGTGCATCCATAAGCAAAAAAAAACACTTTCTCATGATGAATAAGTTGAAAGACAAGTGTCCGAAACGGTTCGATAAAGGCAATCTCTCTAAACGAAACTAAAGCAAAGTTTTGCTCTTTAAACATAACTTTGGAAACTAATCACATGTGAATGTTAGAGAATATTCTATACAGTTTGTTTTTTTTCGATATCATGACAGCGATTTGTTTTTTAATTAGCTTGATACTCGATTCTACTTTTGATGCCAGCTGAAATATTGAGAGGCTAATATTTACCTCTGTTGTGCTGCAGCAAGACGATTGTTGGGTTCACACTGCTGGTGGGTGGATATGAAGAGGACACTTTGGCTGATGAGGTAATAGCACTCGGATGATCAAGGCAGGATGTGAGCTGAGACTGACTCTCGCTTACAGGCGAATCCACCTGAGGAGGACACAAAAAAGCACTGACTCCGGTGTCACATATTGTTTGTGAAATACAGACAACTTTGAATCTCTCAGAAATTTGCATGGAATTTGCATTCACTTAACATCTCTCTCAAGCAAACGATTATTGCAAAGATTCCTCTATGATGCTGCTGAAGACAATACAGCACTTTTTTTAGTTACTTCTCATTACTGTGTCTTCTGTCTTGAAGAGGCCATCTAAACCAGGAGTATTCAACCCATACTTTATAATAACTTTTATTAAGAATATTTATATAATGCTTGCAGTGTTTTAGTATTTTTTTGATTAGAATGAATACCAGTTTAAGTGTTATAATAATAATACTTTGTGCATTTTTTGGTTTATTAGCTTTAAAGGTGCAGTGTGTATTTTTTAGCGACATCTAGCGGTTCGGTTGTGAGTTGCACTAAGGGCTCAGCCCACTGCTCACCCCTCGCTTTTGAAGACGATACGGTGGCTAAAACAGGACAAACATATCGTCATCTAAGAAAGGCAGAGAAAAGCCAGAGTAAGCCTCTTTAGGTTAGAGTCACGTAATGTATGCAGCGCTGTTTGTTCGCTGTCGGCTACGGTTACAATATGTCGACCTTCATAGAAGGGGGTGCCCACTGTTATGTAGATATAAATGTCTCATTCTAACGTAATAAAAACATTACTGTTTGTTAAGTAAGTTCTTTATACACCACTGAAAACATAGTTATGGAAATGTTATCATAACATTTCTGTTAATAGATACTCAAAATTATTACATACTGCACCTTATAATTATTAAAAAAATTGTTTAGCTTTAATTTTATTTATTTCAGGTTTAGTAACTTATTTTTAAGTTTAAGTTTTTCATCTAATAATATTTTTATTTCAGCTTAACAATTTTTTTTTTTAAATAGTTTGTTAACAATATAAAACTGGCTCAAAAAATCATTAGTTAAAAATTAGTTAATAGTAAAAATGTCATACATTTTTACAATATCTTCTCTAATGACGCCCTAGACAATGTAATGCAATAATGTAGATAATGGAAATGTAAAACAGATCTACAAATGTCATCTTGCTTGTGAAATACATTTCAGTCATTACACTCATTTAAGAATGAAGCGTTCGAAATTTTCCTCACCATTGTCTCCAGAGACCTTGGGATCGAGCTGTTTAATTAGCACTGACATAAATCTCTAAATGATATTTTCACAAGAAAGCAAAGCACTGCTAAAAACTAATGAGCTTCAGACATGGTGACTCACCTTTGTTGGTGTCTCATTGACTTGAGTTGAATTTAAATCAGCTTCGGTGTTGTTTACACTTCTCTCAGGCAGACTTGTTTCTGTGGCATCTCCATTGACCGCACCAAGCCATCCACCTGTAACAAATCCAAACAGTTTAGATTCTCAAAGGATCCGGGAATCTCCAAGGAACTATTTAAAACCTAAAAAGGCATAAACATGGAACAGAGCTGCAACCATTGGCAGCAGACCTGTTTGTTTCCAGCGCTAACCACAATTTATGCCACAACAGATTCCTTAATCCTCCATTAAACGAATCACCAGCCAGAATCTGTCAGAACTGAACCCCACAGAAAGTCTTCATCCACAGAGATGCTAATTTATTACTGGAAAAAAAGCATTCTCTGAACTTTGTCATGAGAACAAGGAGACCATTGAACCCACTGTAAGAAGTGTTTGTTCCAATGGCCTTTTTATTCAGGCACAACAACAATTAAGGCATCTCTCCCAAGTGCTGGCAGTTAGCCAGGATAGTTCCAACATGGAGATGGTGAAAACGTCCACGCTGAAGGTCTCCGTTTCCAGAGCTCAAAGTGGGTGTGAACAAAAGAAGTCTTTGATTACCCCCTGAAAGTATTCACTGAAAGTTATTTGAGCAATGAAGTTGACTGTCAGACAATGCTGTATAAGTTCCTCACCAAAACACACTTTTTTTTCTTATAATTTACTAGCAACTACCCACATCATGCACATTGACAGTGAAAATAACATGTGAAGAGGAGAACACACCATTTCTGTAAACAGAGACCTTTCCAGCTAATGATCGCTCATAAAAAAAAAACTTTTTAGTGTACATTAGCTACACATATCATTAGTAACATTATTTCAGGACACAACGATTAATCTGGCACTGTACTGCTTGGTGAAATATATTCAGAGCACTCTCCTATTGACACATCCTCCATTTCCAACTCACTTTTGGCAGGGTTCACGGATATCTCTTGGCCCGAGCCTTCCTCGTCATCGATGTGCACTAGCGTGGCCCTCAAAGTAACAGCACCCTTGCCCTTACAAACGCGGGTAGGGTCCAACTCTGCAAAATAATACAACTAAATTGATTATCTTTTCAAAGCACTAAATAATGTGTACTGTACATGATGCCAACAACCATATTCTTTTTACATTATTCAAACGTTAGACCCCCAAATCTTAAAAAATACTGGTCTTACCAGTAGGCATGAGATCAGGTGAACTTTTCATGATCCTCAATGGTGTTACTCGCACAGCAGATACAGTGCGCCGACAGGTTGGATGTGCTTCAAGACACATAAACCATAATAAAAAGCTATTATAATTGCATATTTGCAGTTTTTCACATCGCCTGTGACATTTTGGGTTGTGACGTACCCATTGAGAGTTATTGTTAGAAATTGAGAACAACAGCACTAATAATGCTCACATAGAGACCCGAGGGCTTTATAAGTTCTAGCAAGATTATAATCACAGTGTTCTCTGTTGGCTGGCACAAATATCAAGGAAAGATGGATGAACGGAAGGAAATATGGGGCCTGGCAGTAAGAATACTGATTCAACAATGACTCAAGCCAGAGAGGAAGACAGAGGGAGTCTGTTTGTGATTGCTTACTCATTAGCTTCCTGCATCAAGACATTAGACAGCTATTATTCCTTGCTACTGCCTTTTATGTAATACTTACTACAGTGTTTTGATTAGGCTAGGTGATTTGACAGGCTTAAACAATATCATGCAGTTGTGCATTATATGAGGATGTAAGCACAGATTTTAAACTGGTATGCTGAGAAAATGGGTGTCTTTTGTGGTTTTTATCTTAATTGATGTTGTTTTCTATATCTGTGTTGCAATTGTTTTGTAATTTTCATTCACACCCATGTAACTGTAAATAAAGGCTAGCCAGGCCGGTGTAACCTCAAAAAGCTTGATGGAGATAGGAGATACTGAAAGTGTGGCATGCTTACCAGGGCCTGCATCAAATTTCCCTGTGCCCTCTGCTGGAGAGCCCTGCAAATGAGAATGGGTGAAAGAAGAGATAAGGGGAGATGCTAAGACATAATGTTGCTGATGTCATTAGGAAAGAGAACAAAATGGTTGGCAATCAAGACAACTCAACAACAGCACATCCTACTACTCACATCTAAGATATGTTCTATAGCATGTTTACAATTAGTCTTTAAATTGCAAAAAAGCTGGTGCAAAAAACTACACTGTTAGACCTTACCAGGTTTTTTACAGTAAAATACTGGCAACACTGTTGCCAGTAATTTACTGTAAAAATGCACTAAAACTCAAATTAACTAAAAAATACAACTTATTAGTTTTAGTGCATTTTTACAGTAAATTACTGGCAACAGTGTTGCCAGTATTTTACTGTAAAAAACCTGGTAAGGTCTAACAGTGTAGGGGTGGGTGATAGGTACAGTTACTGTGTATAGGATATCAGTATTGTCAGCTGATTAAACTTAATAGAGCCTGTATGTGAATAAATCCTTTCATCTAACTGTAGTCACCAACATAAAAGATAAAAAAAATGGCCTATTTGTTTATTTCCCTTCGGCTTTGGAATAAGTACATTTAGACCTGATCTCATATTTAAGATCAGACAAAGATCTGATAAACTGCTGGATTGTGAAATTTTGACTGGAATAATGTTACAAACAATCCTTCTAATACGGTAAGCGTGAGGGTGCTGATCCATGAGGAGACTGAATACCCCTCAAACTAACGTGTCACACCTTTGGCTGTGGCTCACACTGAAACAAGATACAAAGTGACCTGTAATAGAACATTGACTAGGTAAGAAAATATGGGTCAATGTAAATGTATGTTTCAATAGCTGCCAATTGAACAGATGTTTCTCCCCAGTAATAATAAGTAAGTCACTTATAAAAGTATCTGCCAAATAACTAATTTGATACTGATTACCCAGCAAGCAATAGCCGTCATTTCACCATCTTGACTATACGCAATATAGTTCGGCTATGAGTAACCCACTTCTGGCCAAGATAACCTTGAATTTGGTTACATGTTTGTTTGTGTTTGGTTTAATTTCTTTGACAAAGCATGTAAGTCTATTCTTGGGCTAGTTAGATGTCTATTCTATTTTCACTGACAGCCCAAATTTTGTCTTGTTTTAGCCTAGATGTCAGGACGCCTATTCAATATCTTTTAAATGCAAAATTGCTTGCCGGCTAGTATTTTAAATACCAATTACTATGTGCCAAGTGAGGCCGTAGTTAAAGCAGAGTTTTCTCAAGAGATGCAAAATAGCATCAAAGTCCTGGATAATTGCAGATATTTCTGTTGCATTTCTAATTGATCTCAATGTAAACATTAACCATCTGTCTCTATGCAATGGCTCCTGTCTCATTGACTTATTTTAGCCAACAGTTACAGTCTGTACAAATCAGAACCCGCTAATTAGCCGGCTAAGTAAACTTAGAACATTTAACAGAGCCTATATCTGAATTAAAGTATGTGATATATACATAATATTGATAAAGTACTAAAACATATACAGAAACATAACTGTTACCATTGGATTTATCCCCTTGAAAATGGATATCCTTCTAAATTTAGAAGACTTTTGTAATTCTATAATACACAAATATGCTGTTTATAATAAACAATCGTACCGAATTAGATAAGTGGGAATCATTTTTCAATGTAAAATTAAAAACAGGTCAGCAATAGCAGCTGCACGCATCAATACATCAGTCAAGAGTCACATGGTTTTAGGATCCTTAATACTCTAGATTGCTTCACATGTAGCCTGTGTTGAAGTCATGCTACTAATCCTGATTTAGCTTGAGCTTTGTGGCGTTTTAGTGAATACATCCCAAGCCAAAATAGTAAATAAATATAATATCTTGATAATATTATACCGACTAAAATCTTGCAGCTTACCTTGTGAGGACCTTCAGCTGAGCTTGGTTTAAAGTCCTAACAAACACCCAAACAGGGAGGGCACCCTTTTAAATGTCCTTTGTTGATGCCTATCATAATCCAGACTATCATGTCCTGTTCTCTTCAAAGACCTGAACCTTAATCAAGCTTTACCTCTTTTCAACTACCAAGATGGACCTGTCAACACCAGCAACCTGGGAATGTTCCACCCACTTAGCATTGTGATGAACGAATTAAAGCATCCTGCTTTCCATCCACCTCTCCATCCCTGTCTGGCATGACAAGCACCTCATGAGGCTATGAACTATATTAAGAGAAGATAATAGACCAAATATGTTATAAATCTGGTGTCCTACAAATTTGACAGACTATTGATTGTGGTTTATTTTAAGAATTATCAGAACAGGGCATGGGCCATATGGGTTGGACCAGACACATTTTTCTCACAGTAAACAGTCACCTGAGTGGTCTTATCGTGGTCAAGGGCATGGGCACTGACCGTTCGGGCCACTCTAATGTATTAGAGACACTTATGATGATTACAGTCTTCTTTATCATGCATGCTAAAAATAAAATGCGCCTTAGAAAGTAATTCAAAAGATTTAAATGGCATCCTAGAAATGTCCTAAGAAATAACCACAGACTTTTAAATAAAAATCCAGCCTCATATCCAAATTACACACACAAAAAAAACAAGAAACAATAAAAATCTAAATCTTAGATCTTAGAATCTTAGATCTTAGAAAAAAAGAGAAAAAAAGCACATTTAAATACAGCATAAAAAAAATCTAAATCTTAATATTTGTCCAAGCCAGCCATGACCACGTTATTAGACCAAAATTTGTTTAAACAAACAAATAGCTGGAATCTTGTTGCATTGTGCCTAGTAACTGCTGCACTCAGTCCAGCAGGTCTTCTCCAGGACAAGCTGTAAAACTGAGCAACAGTGGAAAGGCTCATGTCAGACATGGGTCCAAATCTTTGTTTTAAAATCAAAGCACTGGCATAAACCTCAGTCAAGGCCAGGCTATAAATCTCAGGTCTACAACTTTGGCTCATGTAGTGAGAAAAGGGGCCTCCAGCAGGGGCACTTGATAGCTCAATAAATCAATTCATAGTCTCTTACATTTCGGAACAATTTAGCTCAATACAAAACATTGTATAAAAACAAACTTTTTTGACAATAATGAAAATCCTTCTTTACACTTATTGTACACTGTAAAAACAGCATAATTTTAACAGTAAAACGGTAATATCATTTAATGGAATTTTACAGTAAAATTCTCATTTAGAGTGAAAAGCCATAAATTGACATATCCAGAACTCCCTACAACACTTGATGATTTCATTTAATGTTTCTTCGTCTTCTTATTAGTTATGTACATTAGGGTTTTATGCAACCACAGCTTCTGTTTACAATGTAAAATGATTTAATGAAATCCCTCATGCTGTCAATACACATTTTGTGAGCTTTTTATATTATTTATAACACACTCTATTTTCATTTTATATATATATATCAAACTGTAATAAGTGTCAACACTTATTCTTCAACAACATCAATAATCAGCAGCAGCAGTGTAACAGATCTATTCCTCCAAGACCAAATACAGTACATCAACATGGTCATTCACAACATGGAGAGATGTTGTGATAGAATATATATATATATATATATATATATATATATATTCCCATATTAAGCACATTTTTGTGTGTGTAGAAAACATGAAAAGAATGTTCCCTTTGGTAGGCATTGTTTACGGACTTCTCTTCCACGGTTTTCACCACAATTTTCTGCATGACAGCAGCATTGATTTAAGAAATTGGCAAAACTGAACTTGGCTACTGTGGATTTTAATGGCAGATAACTATTGGCGCATAAAAGACATCTCAAATAAAATCTGTGAGAACTCCCCAACCATCAAAATATCCAGAGAAATTCAAAAAGTCACAGCATTAGATTCTAAAGCACAGCAGAAGGTCATCATGTACATCCTTTGGTGCTTTCCATTCCATTATACCAGCCCTATTAAAATAATAAAGGGGGTGACACAAGAAAAAGTACCATGATATTCCACCCAAGAATCTCTGGGGATTGCCTCATTCTATTTCCATGACAGCTTTTAAAGAGTGCAGCTTTAATACACAAAGGAGATCTACAAGGGGCCTGCTGTAGCTGGAGCGAGGGAGCTGGAGGGGAGGGGGGCCGTTACATAACACAGTGTGACTTCTGCTTTGTCAACAAATGGCAGAGGGGGGCACAGAGAGAGAGAGAGAGCTCACCAGGATCACAGCAAACAGCTCCAAACATGGCTCGAGAGCAGCGCTGTAGAAGAACAACTGTGGGTGTTTAATAGAGAATATCCCATCAGTACCGTAAACATCTTCAGCAGACAAACTGGACGGAGGCCTAGACTGTCATACTCTTAACACATTTAAACAATGGCATCATAAAAGGAAATGTATGCAACTGTGGTATTTGCCTCAACCACTATTCATCTGTAGCCTGTCTTAGTTATTTCAGAGCATGATACCACTAGCGGTTTCCATCCAAAGTGGCAAATTTAACTTCTTTTTGAATATTTCATAAAAACATCTGCAAATAAAGTTTAAGAGAACACATCCCATGTGTTTAAGAGAACAAAACCGACACTTCCTGGGAATTGGGACGGAGCAAAATATCTAAGAAAAATGGAGGTTGTTGGAATATTTATCCTATATCATAAATGACTATGCACATTTTTAATGCACATTTTTACAATTTATGCACATCTTGGAGTTTCCATCCAGAAATGTATTTATTTTAATCACAAATGCTCCCCTGTGGCCTCATGGGATAGTAAAGTGTTCATCACATGCAAACTCTTTTATGAGTACTGTGAATTCAGACATGGTTCTTTTGTCACATACTGTTTTCGCCAACTATGCAATTTGGGATGCTGCGATGGTCATCAAGAGGATCAATTGTATTTTTTTTTTTTAAACAATAAACATGACAAAAAAGCAGAAAGTGTCATTGTCCCTTAAATGCATGTTGCCATAACTTAAGTTGGTGATGCACAAACTGTTTTTACAGTGTACATTGCAAAACGCTCTAAGACAAGTCTGTTAAAATATGGTAAAAAAAAAAATGGTAAAAAAATATGGAAATTTATTTATTTATTTTAAATTTGTGATATCTCAAAATGCTCACAAAAACAGGTGGATGGAAACATACTGTAGACTGTCAGTGAAACCTCTCAGTCATATTCTGAGAAAGATGCTGAACAACTGAAAACAGCATATGTTGCAGACAGGGAAATAATAACTCACAAAAAAAACTAATATGGCACAAAGGGAGGCACAAAAAAACTAATATGGCACAAAGGGAGGGTAAAACTGTAAAATGATGCACAGATGAAGTAAATAATGCTAAAATAGCCAAAGATTTGTGCTCTTCTCTCGATTTACTTACTATTCTGAACTCCAATGAACTTACAACTTTTAGGAACATCAGTTATGCACCTCAAATCATCTTTTCAATTATGAAATACTTTGATTTTCGAAGTTGGACAAACAAGCATAACTGTTTACTCCCATTTGCTTTTTTCCCAGCATGCACAGCAGTATGAATAATTATAGTTGCCTTGTTTGACCATTTGCCAGTTTTATTTACGTAAGTTACGACAATAAAGACTTAAAAACATACTGTTCTTTTGAAATTTCCATTCACCAAAAAGCATATCACAGATTTCACAAAAAAAATTAAGCAGCACAACTGATTTTAACATTGATAATAATAGATAATTTTCAATTTCTAATAATATTTTATAAAATGTCTATTACTGCATTTTTTTTTACCAAATGCAGCCTTGGTGAGCATGAGAGACTGAGATCATTTCAAAAACATCTCAAACATATTTAGCATATTCTATGACATCATAACGGTTATAACTATTTTATTTTTAATAAATGTAATAATATATCATACATTTTAATATATAAGTTTTACAGTATCATTTTTATACTAAATAGATCTCCTTCATTAACAAAACTGTTTCTCAGCAGAGACTACTAATATTACAACCAAAATCAACTGGTTTTATAACCAATTCAATATTTCTGTCCCACTACCGACCCAAGCACTCATAACACACTATTAGCATGGCTACTGAGAGCTATTATCAAAACAATACCGTTAAAAACAGAGATAATGCCATCTAAAATAGACACTTAAAAAAAAAACATCTGACATTACGTCACGGAATACAGAAGCCTATTTGTAAGAAGTCTGTAAGATGTTTTAGTGCACAGCTGTGTATAAATGAGTCAAAGTCTCCTGGCCTGGCCCTCACAGGCCCCGGCATCTGCTGACCAGGACAACAGGCGGCCACAGAGGGAGGGGCACACGGCGCATGCACAGCATCAACTGCAGCTCAAGCCAGAAAAAAAAAAAGCTTTATGCGCAGCATGGATGTTCTAGAAGGACAGATGGGGCAAATGATAATGAGTTTCACACTTGGGATACAAAGCAGTGCGTAATGGGGTGGCTTTTGATATCAAATGACTTACAAAGCTCATAAGGCATGAGGGATTTATTTTGTAGGTAATAAAAATAAAAATGGACCAGACTGAGCTTTGGGATACTGAATTTTGGCGCCTAAGTGAACAGCTCAGGATGTGACATTTAAGGATCAATGACAAGCGCATCCTTATATCTAATGAGGCTTCATACAGTTGTGTCGTCATGACATTTTTGACTTTATTATGCACACTTGCCCAGAAGAAAAAGTTAAAAATCTGGGCTGTGTCTGAAATCGCATACTCTTTTGAGCAAATACTTACTTTGAGTTAATTAGTAATTACGACACGGCCGCTAAAAATACACTCTAAAAAATGCTGGGTAGTTTTAACCCAATTTGGGGTAAAATATGGACAAACCCAGCCATTGGGTTACATTTTTTAATTCGATTTTTTACCCAATGGCTGGGTTTGTCCATATTTTACCCAAAATTGGGTGAAAAAAAGTGTGTGTAAAATGAGTGTGTGTACAATGTTAAAAAAAAAGTTGCTGCCGTAATTAAGTACAATCAACTTGGATGTTTAAGATTTGTTATTACAACATTTTTTCTTTTGTCAAATCAACTTAAATAATTTATTTAGTTCAGATAACTTCTCCTTCCATTCTCCTTCATTGTATTAACTCACTTTTTCCAGTTCAATCAACTTAAAATTTTAAGGCAACCAGGTTACTTACTTTTTTTAAGTTAAACCAACAATATTTTTTTCATGGGATAGTAAAGTGTTCAACATATGCACACTTAAGAATCTCACCGGTAGTTCATCCGGATACTTTTTGCCAACTCTTTTATGAGTACTGTGAATTCGGACATACTTCTTTTGTCACATAGTGCTTTCGCCAACTATGCGATTACGGATGCTGCTATGGCCATCAAGAGGATCAATTGTATTATATTTGAATTTTTTAAAGAATAAACATGAAAAAAAGGCAGAAAGTGTCATTGTCCCTTAAATACATGTACAGTTGCCATAACTTTAGTTGCTTTATGTTATGCACAAACTGTTTTTACAGTGTACAATGCAAAATGCTCCAAGACAAGTCTGTTAAAATATGGTAAAAAAGTACACTGTTAATATTAAGAAACTTTCTGTACTGATATTTCACAGGTGATTTACCCATATTTTGATTAACGACAATACTGGTCATTTTCTGCCAGGACATTATCCATTTTTCTCTAAAAAGAAAAAAAATTGTTTCTACAGTGAATATATTAAGCACTAGGAAAATCTCACTGGCCAACAACTCGTCAATATTATTCCAACCAACAGAGAATTTAGGCACCCCACTTGCAATGCAGACAGAGACAACTGTTTCAGACCTCTCAGTTATGTGGCTGGTGCCTGATAATTTTGTCAGGGAGATGTAGACTATTTAACCACACCTAAAAACAGCTCTATGATAATCCAGACATTTCAAGTGCTTCCCTAATGATGGAGGACCCCAAATCTCAGTGTTGAGCAACACCACTAGGCACGGCCTTTATAAAGCAAGCCAAGCCATGCACATTCACACACACACTTGGATTTCACACTCTATTGAAAGGTGAACAGTTCACATCAATCTAAAAAACACAATATAATTACATTATCTGAAGGTCCACCATGTTCCAGCAATGCGTTACGCAAGGCAAATGAATTAAAACAGCGTTTAAGCTCTGACATATCATTGTCACATTCTGTCAAAATAACTCTCATCAGACAAACATCATCCCAACACTGACCTCAAGCCAGCTGGTCTACAATCTGTCAAAGCAACAAGAGGTGAAAATAAAAATCTGTCAGCATAACACAATCTGAAGCAGAGACAGTCTGTTCAACTTCTAACCTGCTGCTTTGTGCACACAGACCTTGAAATTTGTAGCACTAACAAAACATACAGACTCGCACACACTTAAGTGCCACTCAAAGCCACACTGCAGTCAATGGGGTATAAGGAAAGTATGGGGTACGATGAAGGTTGCTAAGCAACATGGCGAAACACTGAAACAATTTGGATGGGAATGGATTTTAAGCGACATCATCTGTCAAAAAGATGCCTCAATCATCGTCAATGATAACCACAAATATGCAGACATTCACACCAGCAGCACAATTGCTTTTATACAGTATTAAATAAATAGTATGTTAATATGTACATACATTTTAGACAGTAATGCCATAGCTACTTTTGAGTATTTTGTGTTTATTAACCGTCCGCATCAAATAACACACTAGTGTTGCTTCCTTCTTGGAAGAATCAGTGTTTTTGAACAAATCAGCTGAGTGAATGATTCAATGATTCACTCGTTTGTTTCATTCATGAATTAATACGAATTTTCAAACAAATCAAATCTATTTAGTGAAATCTATTTAGTCACTTGTCGCCACCTAGTACATAATGCAACTTGCAGAAAGGGTTACTTGACTTTACCAAATTAATATTTAATGTTGTTCATGATTTTAAGTAATTTTCCTTGAAAGGAGGTAACAATTTATAATAACTTTCATTAATAAATCATTCATAAACATATAATGCTTAACGGATGATTACTTAATTAATATATACTCAAATAGCTATGAAAATGTGCTTGTTAATGTTTACTAAAACGTGCTTAGGTGTTAGTACTAAAATGTACAAAATGATTAAAAGTAAACGTTAGAAAGCATTTACAAATAACGAATAGTTTCAGCTTTAGATTGGGTACTGCAAAAACATGAATAAATAATTAACAAATGATTTACAGATGTGTAAATAGGGTGAATTCGGGTCATTTGGGGCACTTTTTCCATTGAGATGACTGTCCATCAAGGTACTAAAAGTTTAGTAAACGTTTATAAATAAATATCTACAAATTTAACTTGAAAAAATAGTTATGTGTAAATAGTTAAAGTCTGAGTAATATGTTAAAATAAATAGTGAGTAAAGTTATTCAAAATAAATACCAATTAAACATTAGTTTACTATTTAACTAATATTTACATTAAATAATAATTTGAATCTAATAGATTAAATTACTAAATAATTTAATCATTATATAATGTATAATACGTTTATTTAAACATAAATAAGCATATTATCTCATAGCTATTTGAATATATATGTATATATATATGAACTAATTCGTTAAGCATTATGTTTGTTATTTATTGATTCATTTAATGATAATGCTAACCATGATCATATGAATAACAATAAATGATGATTATTAATAATTATGTAATGTTTAATAAGTTCAATAGTAAACATTAACAGGCAAATTAATTCAAATTTCTAGCTATGTATATTAACATATTAACTAATGAACTGATAATATGATGTTTATTGTCAATGATTTATTAATGATTTATAAACAAATGCTATTATAAAGTGTTTGTATCTATATGGCGAAAATGCGAACAATGAAAAATACAGTGAAAAGTCTCAGCAAGTTATGGGCTGGACGTATTGTTGTATATTACGAAATATAGATGCTGTTGTTAATTGCAACTCAATCTACATCTTTATCTGGACACTGGACATGAATATGTGTCGAAGTATTTGTAATTGTATGTACATGACTACCAGTTGCATAAAATACAATACAACCAAATATAACAGAGATCAAAAATCTACATACATTTGCTTGGGATTTTCAACACCATTAAATTTCATCTGTGTCGCTGACAAAGACAACATAACAGATGACTTTTTAATGGCCAAAGTACTTAACCACTTGTTAAAAAAAAATAGTGGATGCTATTAATATGGTAATCCCTTCAATCCTATGGATGTGGGTGACTCAGGGGCTCCGTGAATGAATGGGAAGCCTGCGATTTTAATCCCCCAGAGCACTTCCTCTCTAGTCTGCACTACCAGAGCTAAGTGATTCATTCCAGCGGCTACCATACGCCAGCCCGCTCTCTCTTAGCTGTTTGTGTCCAATTTGAGTGATTTTTAAAATTAAGAACGTGCCTGAAAAGCATTTCATGAGAAAAATAAAGGCTTAATTTTTGGTTACCAAGTGTTTGAAACAGCAGGGAAATGTGAAGTGGCAGTAAATGACACTTGGAGAAATTGAATAATGGCATGTTATTAGCAGTCAAAGCATGTCTGGGCATAATTGCAGTGCTACAAAAAAGGCAACAACTTTTATGCCATTATCGGTGCCCTAGAGAGACTTAAAAAAAATCCTGAAGTATAATAGCTTATAAATCTAGAAATATGTATAATGTAACAACCTGATGATCCTATTTAAGATCAGCCATGTCAAAAGTGTTATAGTTTGTCTATTCATTTGTCACTAATTTAAACAGTGTTTCAACACCAATCTTATAGGTGCCTGTTCAACACACTAGACAGTAACATGATTCTACACAAAGCTTATAAAATATTAAGCACCCCACACAAATTATTCATTATCTTTGTAAGGAGACGGCTTCCAAAGATGCTGGCAGGAACTTCACCCAAATGTTGCAGTCCCTCACCTACTTAAGATTTTAATGTTGTTCACTTCCTCTTTGCTGAAATACTATATACAGTACCTTTTTCACAGGGTGTGAGATTTAAGGAGTGAGATGTCCGCTTCATTCGGATTACAGCTACAATATAACAATAAGGAATATACCAGAACTTATAGTTATCACATTTTGGCTCGTGTTAACAATTACAGTAAACCTGCTGGTTATTTATTTAACATTTATCAATACTAGAAGGGAAATATGTTGACATTATAGCAGCCCATATCACTTTAGTCTCTAATGCCAATGAACTATAGTTTTAAATCAGGAAAAGTCATTAATTTTAAAAGTTTAAGATTATGCACCTGGATAGCCTTCCACAGCCTTACACCAAACAAAGTTTGCACAAGAAATAAAAAAATCATAAATTAATTTGAGATTAAATGTAGTGCTCCATTTCAATATTATTGTAAAACAGGGTTTTTAACACTGTGAAAATACAGTATTTGTACACATATTTTTTTTTACCTTTTAATCAAATCTCTAAAAATAAATAAGCTAATTTAACTGGGTTAACTAATAACAAAATGACACCTAATTTTGTTGTTTGTAGATCAACTTCATTATACTTTAACCAGGATTTTTAAACTGCTATTTGGAAGGTCAGTTACCAACAAAATATATTACTGAAAAAAACTGTCTGTTTTAAAGCTGGACGATGCTGGGCCGCATTTCTTAAGTATCGTGACCTAAGGTGATAGTATACCATTGGTACCATTGTTCTACAATCTACTTAGACTTGCTTTTTTGAGAAACACAGCCCTTGTCATTTATGGTCCAGGGGTGATAACTACCATAGTGAGATTGAGGATGACCTGGTAGACCTCGATAAAGCCAGTTAGACAAGTTCCAAAAACCATCTTAGGCTAATATAACATGCATGGTTTGCCAGCCACTTTGCCTTTTGCCACTTTTCATAAAATAAAATTCTAAATGCATCATTGTATTATATAAACAGCAGCAAACACATTTGCTACAATCATAATCATATCAAATCACTGCACTTGCTGCTATGTCCTAACTTACCTGAGGAAAAAAAAGTTAGGTAGCAGTAACTGTGTTCTAAATTCTTTAGAAATTACATCAAATATTATTTTTATATACTTAAATATACAAAAGGCACTTTTGCATAGTTCAAACATACTATACGACAGCCGCATAAACCGCACTGCATTAGAACAACTCATCCTAACATTCATCTTCGTAAATACAGGCTGTTATATCTTTGGGACTAAAATCTGGATAAACTGTCCCGTTTAATTTGTCAAGCCATCTACAATGCAAGGGATTGAACTCGTGAAGTCTGGTTTCTGCCCCCCCCTGCATATCCAGTCCTATTCCTTATTTGGATGTCAAGTGTAGTCGAAGTCAGGAGGGCTCTTTTCCTGCGGAATACAAATTATCTCCATCCCGTCTCCTTCATCTGACATCTTATAAACGCCTGAGCTCTTCAATAAGAATGCAATTTATAGTTTCAGCCTTTACAATATAGCCATAAATTTAACACTAAGGCTATACAATAATATCAATAGTGCTGAAATAACTAAAACACTAACCCACGTTGCCGCACTTCTGCACTGCACATTTGTCTGCAATGGATGGCCGCTGCGGTTTATTGTAATAAACCCTGAGCCAAATAATAGCCTCCAAACGAAGTAAACACGCAAACTTTACGTTTTAGTTTGATGTGAAATATCACTGAGGTATTCAAATAATGTGGATATGACGGAGAATGTAGTATGTGTTGTGTAATACACTCACCTTTCTGAGGAAGCAGTCCAGTTTTCCGTATTGATAAGGCTGCTGTACGCTGCACAATTCAGTGACGGTCACCGCACGCGCTCGCTCGTGCGTCGAGCCTCTCACGCTCTCATCATCATAATATCACTGGCGTGAGTGGAGAGGGAGGGAGAGAGAGAGAGAGAGAGAGAGGCGTTCCGTGGAGCCACAGACGTTTAGTAGAAATCGTTTTTTAATTTAATAAAAGTGCATTTGCAGTCCACATTTGAATGAATAATAATACATTTAAATAAAACATATTACATTCCGTTAATTATTTCCTCATTTAAATTTCAACAACAAATTATAATAATCTACATTCCGTTAATTATTTCCTCATTTAAATTTCAACAACAAATTATAATAATCTAGCTTTAATTAAGTTATGTTATAATTGTAAGCTAAACCTTGGAAGTTTGCTGAGGCCCCCTAGCGGTACGTCGACCCCCTTGTTGAGAACCATAGAGGAGCTAATAATAAAAAAAGAATTGACAGAAAATATAGATACATTTTAAAGTAAAAGGGTCATACCTAAGTTTATTAATTATAACCATATTCCAAATAAGTAATATTAATATATTATTTTGTGAGAAACAGGCATTTGCGTAACACGTAGCCAACTGCGACTGGAATTTTTAACATAGGCCTATTATCAAAGCAAAAAAATAAAACAGCGTTTCATGTGCACTATAGGCTGAATACTACAATCTTAGGGTAAACAGCAAATTGACTTGATAAAGCCCTCTTTGTTCTCTTTATAAACACTGAGTGACGTCTTCAGACGAACAAGTTTCATGCGCGCATATGATTAACAGATCAACCGCGCGGGATTTACTAACTCCTCAAGCACGATGACATTTCCGTAAACATTTAAAACATATACATGTAAACGTCAGTGTTTTATATTTTTTCTCATATAAAATAACGATGACGTTTGAGATATCAAGGGCTACTCAAAAATGTGTGAGCAACAGAAAACGCGGTACGTGCAAACAACACCTCTGTGAGAGCTGTGGATGTGGGCGAAAAACGCCCACAACGTCTCTTATAATTTATTAAATGTTTATATATTTTAAATATTTGAATTTTTAAGCTTTTTTAAATCGATTGACTGAAATCATCGTCAGGATTCGTAATTGATGCATCAATGAAACGAGTGAATAGTTACACCCCCTGGCCTACCTGCTGAGAAAAGTATTTAGTAGTGGTGACACCCCTACTAAATACTTTTCTGTGAACTTACCAAAAACATCCGCTAGAGGCCAATGTTTACACATATAACTTTGCATTTTGAGCTACAGCAGGGGTTCTCAACTCTGGCTGTCAAGGTCCTCTTTCCTGCAGAGTTTAGCTCCAACCCTGATAACTTATTTAACTGTCTATGGATGACTCTCCCTTTAACTTTGCGACTTTCCAATTACAGTACCAACACTTACGGTCTTGGCCACTTAAAAACGCACGCGCACGCGACAGGAGTGTGAATTAAAAGTTCTACACACACTTCACGCCTTTTTGAACACTTGTGCCAAATACAGGAAATACGCCATGCAAGTGGTCAAGTGCAAACCTTTTTACAGTCTATGGTGCAAACACGGAGGATGCAATTCTCATTTCTTATTTGTGCATCCTCGTTTCCATTTCCTCGCTTCCTTCCCTCGCGTCTCAGCTTCACCCCCTGTAGGACGCGAGGGAAGAAAGTGAGGATAAGAAAAGGAGGACGGATGAATCGAATAAAAGCTTTTTTATATACATGAATACTTGATCACTCGAGCGTCATCAGCGGCGCAAAAAGGAACTGCCCTTATGTTGTTGAAGTTTGGTTATTAATAAATTCATAATCAATAATAATAAAGATAGGCTGCTACACTGTTGAAATATGTGAGATGTGCGGTTTATATAAACTGCAAAGGTAAAGTATAACTTAAAAAGATTGTGACCGATGTGAAGGGGGGGGGGGGTGCCTCACGTCATGGATGGAGGACGGAGGAGCGACAATCTATAAATTTAAATTCCATTATGCAGTTTCTGTAATGAAGGAAATGAAACAATTGTACACTTATTTTTCAGTTGTAATTATACTAAATTATTTTGGTCCCAGTTTCTTGGTTTTTTTTTCGAGTTATTTTATACATTTGTCCTAATAACGGATGTAATGTTCTTGTTTATGTAGCCTATTGTATTCTGGTTTATTGGAAATGGATAATATAATTAAACTTCTCATTCTATTTGGAAAATGTCATATACATAAAGCAAAATGTATATCGACTGTACCAAATGTTAGACTATTTTCCACTGATCTGAAGATTTTTTATGACTCTAACTTCAATACACAACAAGCTAAAAGCTCTGAAGACATCAAAACTGTTGAAAGGGATACTTCATGTATTAGAAACATGATTGATATGTGATATAAAATGCAGAATTGTGATGTTTTTATTTTACGGATTCAAATGTCTCTCCCCTTTACTTTTTAAAATAAATAAAGTTTAAATGAATCAATTCTCCACTCCAGACAAAAAAAGTAGTATTTTTTTTACGTAGTAACAATTATAACTGGAGCTACCAGTGAATTTTTCATTTGACTTAATCTTCAAAACCCCCTATAGGTGTTTTTACACTACGTTGTATTAACCGTAATTATGAGTTTCCAATTTTCACATCCTCGTAGAAGTCGTAAATACAACTTGTAAACTGAATTTTTGGAGAGCTCCAAATTGTACCATATGATCACTACAGATTCATACTGCTGTTGATGTTTTCATAGAAGCATATGCAAGCACTCCCTCATCTGCCTCCACTTTTGAGTGCAAAATCCAGTAAAAAATCTCCAGACCTACATTTTCTTATTTTATGATATCCCTTTACACCCAGATGTATGACACAATACGGAAAAAAGATATCTCGCTACTTGGGATTTAATTGGGACTTTAATCAGTTTTCATCATGGTTGACAAAACAAACATGAACACACACAAAACACATATCTGCCCTTGTCACACTCTGCTTTCACACTTAAATACACAGTTTCCATTTTCTCTGCCTTTCTTTGGGTGACATATATACCGTAACCAGCAGTAAAAAGTGAATAAATATGTTTTTAAAAAACACAGACAAATATGCTACTTTAAATCTCATGTGCAATGATCACAGCCAACAAAAGCTACACTTAATTGCAGTTTCAAACAGATACAAATTCTAATTAAAAAAGTAAGCACGTTCTTGAGCTTGCTTGTTTGCTATAACTAACGGCACTCAGAGTGTACAAACCAAATAGCTAAATTGCAAACAAGTGACATATGAGAAGACCCTTTAAACATATTGCATATCTTCAGATGAAGATTTATATTTCAAAACCTATAAAGGAAGGTGATTGTTTGCATTGCAAGTTGAGTCTAGATCAGTTCAAATCACTGGCTGTAACAGAAACCTAAAAAATACTGTATTCACAGGCAGTATATGAAAGGTAAGAGCTTCAAGACTCCTCAATCTGATGTTTGCATATTATCCTGTGTGCTTATTGGATAGTTTTTGAGCATATATATATTTTTGACGCACAATTCTGTGCAGATTTGGCAGTTGGTAAAAATAATATAGATGGCATCCATCTTCCTTAAGAGATGCCTTCATTCGAACCTCTGTAAGATCACTGACTCAGTACAGCCAAGCAGATGTCTTCTGTTTCAGACACAGCCAGTATCTTTTCCTCCATCTTGAAGAGACTTCCAAATCTCAAAGGCTCAACAAGAAAAGTGCACAGTCAAACAGAACGAAAGCCAGCCATGTTGAAGCAGGCCATCACCATGTTCGTCTTGGTAAAGGAGGAGGTGGCATAGACCTCTGTGCAGGCGTCTGAGGAACAGGACGCGTTGGACTCGATACGTATCGCTCGTTTAATATCTCTGGAACCCTAAGAGACAGAGGGTTCAATTTAAAATGTATTCATGTGACGGCAAAGCTGAATTGGAATAAACATTTACAGAAATATCTTTTTGTTTTTCACTTTTTAAAAAAAATGTTAAATTAAAAAGTTTGCTCGATTGACTTACACTGATAGAATGTTTAGCATTCAAAAAATAACTGCCAGAAGTAACACTGTAACGTTCGAATACTGAATTGTGATCAGTTTTGAAATGCTGTATACTGTATATTTCATCATTTAAAGCCACCTCTAACGCCACAGTGACTATGTGCTGAAATTAAGCAGAAATGACATTAAAATTAAGAAATTACACTAAAATAAAGCATAACTGTAGCCTGGCATGCCAGACCTACATCAAGATGTTAGTCATCATTGACAGGGCTCAATCCGAGGGGCGGGATAAACGGTTGTCTTTCAAATTCTCTCTGCAACGCAATTGGATAGTTCTACAACCAATCAGAGCATTGAAGAAGGTGACGACTGAGTCCCATGCATTTTCCCACCAGCGGAGCAAGTTGATATATTAAACTTTTACAGTATCCAGTCGGAATTTTTTTTTAAATGACTCAAGTGCCGTTCTTTGTTCTGGTTTCAAAGAAGAGCTTAAGTTCAAATCATCCAGAGTAGCGGAGTAGTTAAAGCAGAATCGAAAGACAAGCTGTTCGCCAGCAGCAGCCATTCTTTGTTTTCAAGCATTACTGTACCGTCGCAACCATGTCGTCTTTATGTTAAGCCCGCCAGATGTGATTGGCCTGACCAGAGTTTGGTTTTTCCAGTTAAAACGTCTATGGAGAGTTGCTAGACCACACTGGCTGCAAAATCATTTTTTGCTGCAGCTAGGGTGCGACTAGATTTCTAGGCTAGCATAAATGTTTTTGTATGATTGATTTGCAAACACTGGTATTTTATTCCAGAGAAATGCCAAACTTGTTCTTGAGTTGGGTTGGATGTGCACACCTCTCTCAAATAGTGCCCATAGTCAGGATTAGAAGAAGATATGTGGAGCCCACATCAGAGGGCAGATGTTCTTCACCCCCTCTCTGACGCTATACAAATGCATTAGTGTTTGTAGATATCAGCTGGTGAAAAAGTAGAGCATTCCGAAGCCACACTCCAGATTTAAAGGTTGATACATACTTCTACGTTCAGTAAAGTTACTGGTGGAAAGTTAAGTTTCACAAACTCCGGCATTGTGGTTAAGAGTGTTTTGCGATTGATGCTGTGGTTTGTCACATGGGGAGGCGCAGAGTTTCATACATGAACCATCTTTGCCTCATCTACGAACTTGCATCCAGTAATCTGGTACATTCTTGCAGTGAAACTTTTCGAAAATAAAACTAGCTGAAGCCACAAACCAAATATGTATGTTTACTCTGTACACCTTCTAATCTCGCTGTGCGAAATAACTCTGTGTTAAAATGGATTTTTAATTTAGAGTTAGAAATGTACTTCGCAAATGACAGAAACCATGCGGTTTCACTTTATTTGGTTGGTCCCTTTAATGAATTCTGTTGACTATAAGTAACATTGCACCTACACCTCTACTAACTCTCATTAGAGTATTAGTAGAGTATTAGAGAGTATTATTGACATGTAGTTGCAAAGTTACTTCTAGTCAACAGAATGTTCAAAAGGGACCATCAAAATAAAGATTTCAACGTAGTTGGTTTTACCTGGTATTTTAAACACATACCTCTCCGTTACACGTGGCGGGACCCGGGGTGGAGGGAGTACTGGTGGAGTGTTCACTGCAGGCCGGAGAGGCCGTGGAGGAAGCGGAATGTCTGGAGGCTCCTGGACCATGAAAGCAAAGACACATGAACATTAAAAAAAAAAGAAAGAAAAATAAAGATGTAGTAATTTCTTACATGGTTATTATTTGCCTTAAAAATAAAATATTCTGGTGCAAAATCTCTACTCTGACACATACAAGTATCTACTATGACAAAATATAAACACTTTTTCAATTTTAAACCAGTTCATTTTAACGTTACAACAATACATTAAAATTCAAATGTTTGGGGTCTGTTTTTGAAAGAAGTTTCGTATGCTCACCAAGTCTGCATTTATTGGATCAAAAATACAGTTAAATAGTTAGTAATATCAATACAGTTTAAAATAGCTTTCTATTTTAATATTTTTAAAATTATTTATTTAAGAAGGCATTACTCCAGTCTTCAGTGTCACATTATCCTTCAGAATTCATTCTAATATTCTGATTTTGGTGCTCAAGAAACATTTCTTTTTATTATCAATGTTGAAAACATGTGCTGCTTAATGTTTTTATAGAAACCGTGTAACTTTTTTCAGGGTTCTTTGATGAAAAGAAAGTTCTTAAGTAAAGAACAGCATTTATTTGAAATATAAATATTTTTAACATTACAAATATCGAGACTGCCACTTTTGATCAATATAATTAATCCTTGCAGATAAAAGTATTAACTTCTTTAAAACAAGCATCTTAAAGCTGCGGTCTGTAGTTTTTCCTCTTTGTCGCCATCTCTGTTCGAAATCTGCAATTGCAGTCAATCGCGTAATTATCAATTTTACGACAGTTGTACTTCAACACCCTCAACAATGCACAGGATGAACACAATGTTTGAGGAGAGTGTGAGGCTGTCAATCACCGCGCCGGTGTGGACACTGGCAGTCAGAATCACAGATTATTCTTTTTGGAAGTGTGACCAACATAACAATTTTCACCAGAAAATGTCCTCTGAACTAGAACGAAACATCCACTTTTGTTCTGGTTCTGACATTGCAGTAAATCAATCTTATAAGTTATCATATCAGGCAAAACCGTGCAAATTATACTTTGTTCTCAAATTGTTAATGTTAACAATGTCAGCATTGGGTGACTACATGTAATGTCCTTCCGATATGTATCCTTGTTTTCACATGGGCCAGTTGCTTTCTCTTTTGTTTTGTAGCCACTATAAGGCCGAAGAAGTCTTTTGCATTTTACAGCTGGTTGTCACTGGTAGTTGTCGTTTGAACCTTTCTGGATCCGTCATCAAATTGATAAGTTTAATTATATCAAGTGCTGTGAGAAAAGGCTATAATTCTCCACCTCCAACATCCTCACACGCAATATAGACGACTAGCCGAGACTCCTTTATGTGTACAGATGTGACGTAATGACGCATGCTAAAGACATCCTTGAATCTCCTGTGGAAATCCACCAGTACCACTGGAATTAAAAACATTATTACAAGCTTACCGCTCTGAATCAAGCTAAGACAAGCAGAGAGTTTTGAACACTGGCTGGTTATGTACAGTATTTTCTCAAATATGTATTTTAGATAATTTTTAACCCCAAAAAAGCTATGGACTGAAGCTTTATAATCCCAAATTTGTATACATTATAGGTATCTGATTCATAACAAGTGTTGTTTATGACAGGATGGAGCAGATAATGGTCGTTATAACTCAAATTTAAAAAGCAATTAAAGGAAAAAACTGACCTCACATTCACCGTCCATCCCACTGCTGTTGCTAACGGTGCTCTGAATGCTCAATCTGTGACTGCTACTACCTGCACAAGTCAAACCTTTACAATTTAATTGTTGAAACGCAACCATACTTGTAAACAAAGTTCAGTGACTTCATCAGTTCAAGTGTACATTTGTGTGGGATCACCCCAAAAAGACTTAAGTTTTAAGAAGACCACATATGCTAACATTCCCCAAAACATCCATTGGAAGTTTCATAGTAAAATGAATGTCAGAGATGGTAATGCAATAAAATTCATATATATATATGATGGTACTGACATTAATGTACTCCAAGGCATGTTATAGACTAGAGCATCACAGTCCCGCTCACAGCCCGAGAGAGCGATGATGCCGGAAGTAAATTTCCCATTCATTTCTCCCATTGACATTTTGTAAAATCCATATCTAAAGAGTATTAGAGCATGTCTGAGGATAACCAGCTATGGCTAAACTCATAAGCATACAACATTTCATTTCAAGTGAAAAAACGAAGAAAAAATCCAAAAAAGGTCAAGGGTACAAGCCTTTCCGAGCAAAGGAACTACTCCTCCCATAAACCACCGCGCCTCACTGAGATCAACTGAAGCCACAGTGAAAGAACCTTTTGAGTAACTTCCAAATCTGACAACGGCCACGTGAATTTTTTCCTCCAGTGAATTTTATATAGTGAATGTGCAGGGAAACTCCTTTTCCTTGATTTACTGAAGCAAACACATTTGCAGCTACACAGCTAAAACAGTGAGCATCTGGCTCACTCATAGGCTGTGCTGCGGCAACTGCACATCCAATGGCGCGGGGGCGTCTCAGAGGCGCGACCAATGAACTAGCCCTACGTCATTACACAATCCTCAGTCTTCACGGATCTTCCACCAATCAGATGCATTACTGTGGGATTGTGGGATTGTTCAGGAATGTGGATAATGAAGTACTTATCCGAGACATCGTGAATTAAAGGCATTTATCTTTATCTTCATTTATGGGGTTAGTGCCCAATGAACTTTTGGCGTTTATATGAGCATATACAATCGCTAAGTACAGCCGTAGCTGGTTTTAAGTCTACCATGTATGGTTACATTTTTTAAGGCTTACATCTCAAATGTCAATGGAGAAATTGTATTGAATTCTTACTTCCGGCACCGGTTGTGGGTGGGACTGTGATGCTCTATTGCATGAGATTAAAGAAATAATTATCTTTATTTAACATACTAGAAGTGCTGGAGGTGCTTCCTGTCTGCCAGCTTCCTCTCTGCAGCGGTCTACTAACAGGAGGGGGTTGGGCAATCGAATGAGGTGAGGGATCATACACGGAGCAATTCATGTTGATTTGAGAACCCCACTGAACGTTTGTTTGCATCGGTGCAGTAATCATAAGCTCTAATGGGGGAGGTGAGAAAAAAACAAGTTTAGTTACATGCTAAATTCTTGCTTAATGTCCCAAAATGTAACATTCATATTAAATGGTCCCACCATAAATGCATTCTTTTTATGTGCCAGAAACAAAAATATATTATTTTTAAAGTATATTTGTTTGTGTATTTGTTTAAAAAAAACACAAAAATAACTTTCTTTTGAAGTATTATTTGCAATAATATGTGGAAACTATACAGTTAAGTAACTTTAATAATTTTCATACAAGAACGGACAGATGGGACCTGAAACTCTTTCACACTGTCCACAGACCATTGATTTATTATTTTTCATAGAGTCCTAAGAGTCATATTATAACTTTTCTTGTACACTTTAATAGCATGTCATGTTAGCCACTTAGAAGCATTTTGTGAAATTACCAGTTGCCGCTTTGCCTTTACAGCGTCGTGTGATGCTGTCTCTTAATCTTTGTAAATTATCCTAGAAGTAAACGGAAAGATAGTTACAGAAACCTCAGAGACACTCGTTTCATTTGTTAACCTTCTGTTTTGACAATTATCATGGAGTTACTTGTTACCTGCTGAAAGCGGAGAGAGCGCCATCTTTTATCTTGATCAAACTGCCAAGCCTTGAAATCCTGCACTGCCTCTTCCACAGTCAGCTCTCCCACCTTCACCCTCTCCTGCAGAGAGATGAGCTGTCTCTGTCCAGGGGTCTTCATGCCTGCAAAGGGGTCATGGTGACTGCTCATGTCGCTGTCTACCACCAGCCGTACAGGTGCTGTAAGAATAGATCATTTCAGCAAGGAAATACTTTCAATTTAATGCATTCATTATCTGTTTATATACACCAAAGGTTTGCAATTAGGCTCAAGAAAGACACTGTCACTCGGTACCTAGAGAAGAATCCCTTTCTGGCCTTTGGCTGACTGAGTATACAGGATCCTTGAGGCAAAACACTGTAAAGCAGGTCAAATTAAACTGACTGTTAACCCAAAAATGAAAATGGTGTCATCATTTATTCATGCTCATGCATTCTAAACCCGTATGCATTTGTTTCTTCAGCTGAGACATTTTGAAGAATGTTCATAACCGTAATTAAACTTTAGTTCGCACCTTTGGAAATGTAGGTTTTGTTCTCTTCAGGCTCTGGCAGGTTGGCTGGCCGGGGGATCGGTGCAGGTGGGCGATTGATCACTTCAGGGTTGAAATGTTCCTCCACCGTGTCATAAATTTGATCAGGGCAGCACGGGTTATACGGGTCCTCCTCTTCTACATCACCATAGATTTCCAGACTCATGTCATGATAATTCTCATCATCCATTTCAGGGAATCCACCATTGGTTGAATTATGTTGCAAGGATTGTGAATGCTTGTCAGGTTCTGCTAAACAAAAACCAAGGATTCATATTATTTGACAACTGCAAAATATACAATGCTTGTATGCCAGCTTACATTTTTGTAAACGTCATTAGAGTATTAGCAAGCTGCTCCGTTTTCACAGTATGCAAACATGCTACATCCTGTAGCAGAGATCACAGGTTCAAATGCACATACTAGCAGAATAAGATAAGATGGCATAGCTAATTTATCTATTTCCCTGCGTTTTGCGTTACAAATATGAGGACGATTTTGTAAACCTTTACAGAAATGTTGTACACTTAAGTTTAGGTAAAGACAGCTTTGGCATAAATGCATAAAGACAGATAGCTGAAGGGTGTTATCACATGGGGGAAAAGTGACAAAAAGTCAGTCACACAAATAACTGTTATTTTCTGTCTGTCATTTCTCATTGATGTACCTTCAAAAAACTTTCTGAGCATTGTCTCCGTGTTGGAGTCCTCCAAACCACCTTCCAAATCATCATCTGTAGAAACAGAGATTTTGTATAGATATTTTACAGTACATATCTTCAACATCTGGAAATAGGCCCATAAAACACGTTTAATCTTTAAATGCGTAACTACATTCTCATATATTTATAGGATAGTCCTAGTAAAAAATAGAAAAAATCACTAGAGTTTTGAAAAAAAATGCCATGTACAAACCCATCTCAGGTTTAAGTTTCATCATAGACTCGTAAATATCCTCCTTATCGAAACTTGTGATGAAATTTTGGGAAGCTGTCAACATATCCTCATAGATATCCTCATTGTCAGGGTTGTTCTGAGATTCCTCCATGTGGGTCTTCACCATATCTACAGTCTCCTGTTGGGTTTTAAGAAAGAAAGTTTACATAATGCTATTTTGAAATGAAGGCAATCCTGCATGCTGTACAAATGTATGCCGATCATTAACATAGCCTAAATAACATAATTACATCATTGTATCTTCATTACCAATATTCTGTGCAATGAAATTGCCCATATCACTTTTCAAATTCAATGACATTCAGTTATACATGCATTAAGAAATCCGTGTGCCCACAGCATTTCAGGAAATGATGGCTGGCTCTGTTTACATAGCCAGTTACAAAAGTCATCAAGAATATTTACGCAATGAACTCACGACAAATTCATCCATGAAGCGTCTTAAATCAGAGAAGCCACTCTTCTCGGCCAGATTGTTAGGGTAATCTCCATCTTTGTTCATCACACTGTAAGCCTGCAAGGCTCCGGGGCACCGCATTAACAAGGACGTTAATTTTTTTAAGCCGTATTTGGCCGAGAAGTGAAGCAGTGTTGGGAGTTCCACATTACGGTTATCTGAAAACAAAGAGATCTCTTCATATTGTTGTTCAATCGAATGTTAATGTTTCCTGTCTTTGAAAAACACAACACCACTTGGTGTTAAGTAATCTACCACCATAAAATATATGAATGATAAGCTATACTTTTTATAAACTACATATATAAAACCACTTACTTGCTTCTGTGTTATCTGCAATCTGACTAATTCCAAATACTTGTAATTCATTTAGAGGCAAATGTTCTTCCAGAGAGTCTGCGAGCAAATTATCCAATGACTCGGGCACCTTTGATGTGATATCAAACGCCTGAAAATTGAATTTGAAAAAACTCAGCTCAATATTTGTCTTTAATTGAAAGGTCCTTTCCTTGTAAGTACACTTTTTAAAAAAAAGGCGAACATAGTAGTCTGCTTGTTAAACATAATAAAATGTTTATGTTTTTCTGAAAAGTTTACAGCTCCTGTTGGCTCACACAAACTAAATGGACTTTTTGTTTCTTATTGTTATCGATTAATCAGCAAATTACAAAAAGAATTTTGCATTATGGATTTTAGGCTTGACAGATCAGATCTGTTCAATTTCAGGCCACTTGTGGGGCTGAAACATTTTTTAAATGACAGCATATTTTAATATATCTTATATTAAATAATATAATGTATTATAATATTAAATAATTATGAGATAATGACCATAATGTATCCTAAAGGAATTAAAAATATCAAGTGAAGTCATGTTTATGGGTATAGCGCTTTTCTCTGTAGTTTATCCTTTTTATATATGATCATACATGTGACCCTGGGCCACAAAACCAGAAACAAGGGTACATTTTTTGTCATTGAGATGTATACATCATCTGAAAGCTGAATAAATACACGTTCGATTGAAGCATGGTTTTTATTAGGATAGGACAATATTCTGCCGATTTGAAAATCTGAGGTTGCAAAAAAATTGAAACATTGAGAAAATCGCCCGTCCATTAATGTTCACAATTGTGCGACATTCACTCACAAAAATAAATATTTCATATATTTACGGTAGGAAATGTACAAAATATCTTCATAGAACATGATCTTTACTTAATATCCAAATGATTTTTGGCATAAAAGAAAAATGGATCATTTTGACCCATACAATGTATTGTCACAGATTTACTCGTGCTACTTGTGACTGATTTCGTGATCCAGGGTAACATATGAGATGTACATTTCTATGACGCTACTTTGAAATGATACATATTGTGAAAAGCACTAAAGAAATAAACAAGACACGACTTAACTCAAGTCATTTCCGTGTACGTGATCTCTTTTATTCGTATGAAGCTTTTTTCTGTTTTAACCGACTGTTTTTTTTCATTACCTGACACATGAACTGCATTGGATCCACTGCTTTCTCTAGATACCTGCAGATTTCCTCCATTTCTGTGAAATATGTTACTGTTGTTGAACAGACCACAGACTCATTATTATAAAGAGTCAATGAGACTTTCCCAGAAGGCATTTCTAAGAGAAAAAAAAAAAGTTAGGAAAACAACTTTTAAAAAAGCCTCAAGAATAAAGTTTTAGTTTATAATAAATGATGACATTAACAGGAAACAATATGAAAATTCATTTGAAAGTGAAAAAGCATAGAGGAACTGAAACGAAAAGTTCCTCTTTCTGCGTTTTTGTCTTACCAGGTGACTGTACAGTAACAATACAGTCGTTTACAAGAGTCCCAGGCATTCGCTGCGGTGTTGAGTGCTGAGAGTGAAACTCCACCTCCAGGCTGCCCTCATCCACAAATTTCTTTGCCATGATTATATAAATATTCACACGATTCTTTATGGGAACAAACAAATGGTGGGAAAGTCATGAGTCATGACACCATGTTAAATACTGTAAATGACATTGAGTAACGCTAGCTGATGATTGGTGTTGATTACACAAATGTCAGCAAATGCTTTTGAATGAAATGCTGAAACGATAGTTTTTAACCATGTAAACGGATTTCACAAATTTCAAAAGTAACAATAGTTGACAATGAGGAGAATGGTGAGTCAAAACTGAACTAAAAATATGAACACTGACAGTCAAGCCATACATAGATTAAAATGTTGAAATGTCCACACCATGAGGCATACTGTATAAAATGTCTCTTCAGCCATTAAATTAAATGAGGCATAATTTGAGTCATTATGTTCTTACATAATCAAATTGATTGATTTAAAAGTACAAAATTACTGAACGTAGTAAAAACACCCATACGGGCAATGTAGGCTTCAAAAGAAGACCACTTTATTCACTGGAAAAAAGTTAAAAAGAACAGCATTGGCAGCAATTCTTTTAGTCATATCCCTCATGACTGCTACATCATCCTTATTTCATCATTTCACTAAACTAAAAATGGCTTAATCTAAATCAAGCTTCTTGGATGGGGGCCCATACAGAACGGAAAAACTGAAAAACCATGTGAGCTTCATGCTGACATTAACAACTAAATATTCTTAGAACAGGTTCATATAGGCTCTGCATGTGTCACGTGGTGCCGTGCACTTACCCCACATGGTATTCTGTCCGGTTGGACGGTGAGGCAGATTTGGTGGTCTTGTGGCTCAGCTGCATTTGAACAAGTCTGCTCAGTGGGACAAAGATCATTCCCATTCACCTGATGATGTTCAGTCTCATCGGGTAAAGTGTCAGGAATTTCAGATATTGTGAACTCCTCGATGCGTTCTTCAAGTTCAATTTCATATGCATTCTCCCAATGATGTTCACTACCGGATTCTAAAATGAAAAATTATATATTAAACTTTACTTTCTATTTAGTAAGATTAATTATGAACCACCATGAAAAAAAAATATTTCTGGATAAAAATAATATAAACCACAGGGCTATGGAAGCTTGTTTCTGCAACTGAATAAAAAATCTAAAACATTTATGACTTCCATTTGAAGGTGGTTTAGTCCTAATTTTGAGATAAAAATAACAAATAAATTTTCTTTATTATATTCTGTGGCGGAAACAAGCTTCCATACTGACCACGGAGTAAACATTCATTTATGCCAACCTCTCTCATCTTTTATTAGGAATTATTAAAATATAAATAAATCATATGTAAATACATAAATATAAATCAAATATTTAAAAATTCCAGTAGAATACAACACATAATCCTTTAAATTATATTAATGTGCCCTAATTTTGCAGCTATGTTAATGTTCAAATATACAAATCTTTTTAGGCCATCTTTGTATTTTTGTTGTTATAGAAGAACAAAAGTGCACGTATTGATATGTTCTTATGCTGAATGTACAATGTATAGTATAAAAAATACATACCATAATCTATGCACTGAAGGACAGTAGACACATATACGGATGGTTCATCTTCTGAGTTGAGCTTTCTCCAATGTTCCCAGTGTTCAAAATAATCTGTTGACACTTGCGTTTCTGATACACCACACAAAAAAGCGACAACTTTGTGAGGAGGCTGAAGAAGATCCCGGAAAGTGTCTTGCAAGTTTGGGTCATGCTGCATTTCCAAAAACGCAGTAGACAGCAAAAGCATGATACACTTGCTGGAGCCAAACAGCTCATCATTTTTCAGGCAAATCTGTTCATTAACATCGTACAGAATGACGGAGCCCTCCAGAAAGTTACACGATGTGGCCAAGATTTGCTGTAGATACTCGGCCCATTCGCTGGCCTCACTGGTGTGAACAACTAACACCTCACACATTGTGGAGTATCCAGGTTTTTCTGCAAAACAATGGATAATAAATGCACATAAATGCTTTTAATTTGAATAAAAGAAAAATTCTAAAACAACTGAATGGTTAATCAACTACAAATAAATGTGAAAGGAACTCTTTTAAATGAACTATTTGCATTCAAGTGCTATGACACAAAAACTGATTCATTTTGCTAAAATGCTAAAATATAATAATTGAAACAAAGCACACCCCAAACAACTGGTTTATTTGCTTATTAATAAAGAATTGAACTCTAGCCATGTTGCATTGGCTACATTGTTAAGCCAGACACTTTTTGTCATAGATGATTGAGAAATAAGTTGGTGTGGTCAACCAAAAATACATCAACATTGAAATTAGTCATCCTCTGTCTCCTAAAAATGCTCTACAAACAACTCAATTTAAAAGACATGATATGAATGCAGAATTTCCCAGTGGAATTCTATAAATTACAGGAAAGCAGAAGGACCATCCACTAAGACCCAACTATTGACATGTCTGTGTGTCTGTCTTGCGCTTGTAATGTAATCTGAGATCAATTCACTTTTATAGGTTTTCTCAGGAAACTTCTTTAGGTTTTCCACATCATTAGTTACTGCAGCATTACTCTAAATATATTTGACTTTGCATTGGGTTAGAGCACAAACTTCAAATAGAAACATGCAGAAAAGGAAATGTGATTTTATAACTTTATATATTTATATTTTACCCCCCGCAAAGCTGATTGCTTTTAATGTTTAATGAACATTTAATGTTACAGCACAACTACAGGAAGATTCATTATTCAACTTCCTTATTGCTTTCACCAAAACTATTATTTTGCATCAAAACTGCTTGCATGTCATCTTTAATATTTTCAAACAAGATATTAAGAAACCTTCTGATGACAATCTATTCTAATAACCAAAAATTAGTTCAAAGCTACAATTTGATTTCTTCTTAGTTTAGTCTTTAGGTTATTTGTTCCGGCGTAACATTTGAATGTCAATAAAATGAGATCTTGATTTAAAAATGACTTACCTGGCTTCTTGTGATAAGACTGCAGGGTTGTAATTAACAGTGCCTTGTTTCAGCAATCCGTACAGTGGTTGCACCTTCCCACGGCGGCTTTCCACTTACCCACGTTCTCTGTCTATACCTTCTGATCAAAATACGTTTCGTATTTGACTGTGGTGCATGACCGATTTGCCTTCAGCCCATGACTTACATCTACTAAAAGAAACAGTCCATTTCCTGATGGTGGGCGGTGGCGTCACTTCCTAAAATACTCTGCAACTGCCTAAACCATCACAGACAGAGCTTCTGTAGGCCGGTGTGACTCTATAAAACAGTAAGAAAATTTCCCAGACAAGTTAAATGCAGAAGTTTAGGTAAAACTTCCCTGAATAGCCTATATTTAAAACAGCCAGACCATTCATAAAACTTGCACATAGTATCTGTACAGATTACATTTTTAAGTTGCCAAGAAGGACATGCATCCAAAGTATCATGATTACATCTCAATAATGTTTCATTTTAGCGTCATTTTTTCTTCTGTCTGAAATTTACACCAGTTTAAACCACCCGTTTTATTTTATTCTTTCAGTAAGACTCATTTGTTCACATTAGTTAATGTAGGCTTTTAACTAGGCCTTCATCGGGACTTGACCGAAACGCATTGGCAAAATAAAGAGCAATATCTTTTCAGCTCAATCTTCGGACTATTTTGATCTTTCCATTTCGCAAGTGTTGCTGATATTTTCCAAAAATTCAAAGATTATTAAATGCTGTAGAAGTACTGTTCATTCTTGGTTCATGTTAAACTAATGTTAACAAATGAAACCTTGTTGTATGGCGTTTCATTATTTTATTATTCGGAGACCTAGCTGTTAATGATATTGGAAGTCTTCGATTCTACTGTAACTAGCATTTAATTGTTTGACTATGTATGCAAATACAGAAGCAATGCAAAACCACTCTAAAGTTCCTATTAAAAGCTCGCTAATGTTATTATTCAGCCTATTATTGACTAAAAGGAGGAAATAAAACACTGCCGTTTCTGCAGTGTTCCAGACACATTTGAGTCAGGTTACAGCCACATGTTGAAGTGAAACATACATTGTGAGATTGAACTGGAGATAAATTAAGACAAAAGCAGCAACCACACTTTCATGGAATGAAGATTTCCAAATAGGCAATATAGGCAACATGAGTTCTGATAGGTCAATGACCAGAAACCTTTGCAAGTGTCACTGACCCCATGAGAGGTTTCATCAGGATGTCTTCTCTGCTCTTTTGTATTCTCAGAATTTTGGATTAAATTGTGCCGTCTGTTACATGAGGACTACTAAGATATGTATTAGATTATTTTAGAGTGCAAAGTATTGAAAATCAAAATGTGTAAATAAAGCTTGCACAATGTACCATTGGTTAATCAAAAGTTCCTCACACACTTGCATTCTTCATGCCCAATTAAACACTTCACTTGGGCTAAATACAGACAACGTTTCATGTAAATAAATAGGCAAGTGGTCGGGTACGCAAAGTGTAGATTGGACCACAAGATTGAATAGAAGACCACAAATATAGGTTTTGGGACAGGCCCCATGTATAAATAATTTACCTGTCATTTCCACCAACTCACAGGAAGTACAAGAGGCCTGCTTGTCTGTGACATACACTGACCTGTAGAGAGCGCCAGAGTATCTGGAAAAGAGAGAGAGCGACAGTGACTGAACCAAGGCGTGCACATCAAGAGTTATTGATGAAAGTTGATGAAAAGTGTCTGCTAAATGAATACATAAATGATAACAATAAAATAGAGGACAAAACAATAGAAATTAATTAGCACTTCTGGTTCTATAAAATACATCAGTAATACCCTCTTGTTTTTTTAAAGCTTTTGCTTGTCTTTTAAAAGGCAGTCGCTAACAAGTGGCTAAATGGGCCTACCAAGGTAAAACTATTATAACTCTAATTTTCAGGGGAAAGACAGAAGGAGTTGTCAGAAGCCGAGTTATGGTGACGTATGGGAAGTCATGCGACCGTGGTATAGTTCATTTACAGCCTACGTTTAGCTTTTTACTTCTGCCGATTATATTGAAGCTTCAAAATTCATAAAATTTGTGTTCATTTTTAAAGATTATCACGATGAACAAACCGTGTAAGAATTGTAAGCTTTTGTTTGTCACATACAGATACAGTACCTTATTTTCTCCAATAATGCAAAAGACAATGGAAAAATCTAATTGGGCTTTTTGTCGAAATATGAAAAAACTAATAAAAAATTTGAGCAGACCGAAGCGCCCGTGCCCTCAGATCACTTGGACGTGACTGGTTACAAGAGGTAAAAACGATATAAATACTGTTTGTTTTCTCATACAAACCGCTCGTTTCGTGTCTTGGGCCATCAGTGTGTACTTACATTTACAAGTCATTAAATCATGTTTAATTTGGACTTCTCTGTGCATGCTCTTTGAGGTGGTTACCATACACCTGCATTATATAAATGACAGACAGGAACGGTTTGACCTAAAAATATCAAAACTGAAACTACTTAGGAAACAAAAACACCTACATCTTTGATGCCCTTGAGGTAAGCTAAAACATATAAAAAAAAAATATTTTTAAAGTAAACTATCCCTTTAAAAGAGCCAGGATGTTTTTAATATAACTCTGATTGTGTAGGCCTATGGCTGAAAGAAGAAAGTCATCAGAGCCATGTATTCAGATGGCTCTGCCTAGGATGGTTTGAGTGTGAGTACTTTTCTGAGTAATGGTGACTCAACTACTAGAACTAGTGCATCGGCTTCATCACTGACCTCTGCTGGTGAACACCCTCATAGCTCGGGGAAAACATGGCTGACAACCAGAGCGCCGAGTGGAGGTCTGTGTGCGAGAAATTTCGCCTGGCTCATGAACTCTCCGAAATAGAGTCGAAAAAAGACCCCGAGAATAACCCTTTCCGATCGAAATACAAAGCTAGAGATCTGTTGAGGGAAATCCACTGTTCTTTGAAAAAAAATCAAATCGAGGAGGAGGGCGAGGTTGACAATGGAGCGGACAGTGAGTCCAGTCAGACGGTGGATGGAGAACCGGGGAATGATTTTGGAAAAGCGTATGCTGGAGACTCTCCAGCCGGTCTGCGAGTAGCGAGGCTCGCAGTAGTGCAGTACCATCTCGGCGTAAACCACATAGAGACTGAGGAGCTCTCAGCTGGAGAGGAGCATCTGATGACCTGCATGAAACTCATTGACAAGTGCACAACAACACGAGAGAACGTCTCGCTGTTTGTACAGGCCCGGGTAAATATACACTGCGTATCAAGTATTTCCTTCAAACGTTTCATATAACGTTAACTGACTATAAATGTGCAGTGTAGCTTACTCTCTGATTTCTGCGCGATGGTGTATTCTGATGCGTGTTTTGTTTTCTGACAGAATCAGCTCGGCATTTTGTGGGCGGGAAGAGATGAGATTGAAAAGGCTCAAGGATTTCTGGAAATTGCTGAATCAATGTATTTTCTCTACATGAAAGAGGTGTGTGGTAACGTAGGGATGTTGCAAACTTGCTGGCACAACTCTCTTTTGGGCGTCAGATTCTAGTTCCTGATGACGTCACTGTGACGTGTCCTTTTTATATGGTCTTCTTAATTAAAAAAACACGAGTTTTCTCCTAAAGGACATCCACTGTGTACTACTCAACCATGTAGTGTATGGATTTTATGTGATTATTCATAAGCATTTTGCCATATAACATCAGAGTTAGATGGTCCAACTCCCATCCCCGTCCATAAACGTAAATAAGGCGACAACAACATTACACGATGCTCTCTTTTTTTCGGTTAATCAATGCATAATTCATTTTTTAAGTGTACTTATTCATTTTAGAAATTTTCAGTATCAACACTACTCACACTATACTACAAAATGGCATGGAATAGACTCAGTGCCAGCCTGTCTGGGGTGGGCAACTCTCTGGCCCTTGAGATCCACTTACCCAAAGAGTTTAGCTCCGACCCTGATCAAACTCCCATGCCTGTAGGTGTGCGCGCTTGTTTTTCCAGGCGCGCGCACGCCACAGCGAGATAAAAACATCTCAACTTTTTGCGGTCACATCATGACCACAGCAGGTCATGATGTGACCGAAACCAGCCGATCAGCTTCAGCCTTTCCTTTAACAACATTGAAAGCTCGGCCGAACAGCTGATCATAGCTGTCAGGGCGGGGTTTTCTTGCTCATATTCATAAACATATCTAGTAGTAAGTAAAGCTAATGCAAGGGCCAGAAATCAATTAATCCTTTGCTGATACTTCCTCGTCATCATTGGCAGTTCATGGTTGCATATAGCGACGGTGTACATTTTAGGACATCCTCAGACATATGAAGACAAGGCATCATAAAAGGCTTCAGTTATTGGGGAAAACGGCATCACGTATCGGACTAAAAAGCTTCAGGTCTCAAAAAAACAATGTCAGGTGTCAGGTCTCGTACAATTAGGCATCAGACGAAACAGCCTCTGAAAAAAAGGCATCAGACTAAAAGGCATCAGGCGAAACGGACTCAGGTGGAGTTTAGCATTCGCATTGCCATGTGACGTCACGCTACGATATATTTGTCTAATCTGCCCCTCTAATTATTATTTTACTAATTATCAAATGTGGAAAACATTGGTCCAAAAAAAAAAAACATTTATGACAGGTTGGGGGGGGGGGGTCCTTTCCTTTCTGCCTGTACCTTTCTAATTATCTTCAAGAGAAGAGCTTGTTTAGGAGTGTTTGATTGGGGTTAGAGCTAAACTCAGCAGGACAGTCAGTGGCTTTCTTCAGGAGTTTCTCATTCCCTGATTTGCACACAAACCAACCACAACTTTCAGACGGCATCTTTATTTTCTTAGCTTAATGGTCACAGAATGGAATGCATAGGATTGTGGGATGTCAAAGGCAGGGAAGGATACATCAATGCTGCCTTAAAAAAATCGCTCAGTGGTATCTCATTCTCAGGAGACAGGAAGTGAAGCTAACATTGGATTCAGACAGGCAGCATTTTTATGCTTTTGGATGCAGCCTTTGATAAAGTTGTCAAGTTATGTTTAATTAGACTTGGAGCAGAAAAGTGAAAAGAAGGGGGATCTCTGTGGACAGAGTTGACCACCCTTGTAATATGCATTTATAATATCTTATGTGCAAATTACAGTACTTTTTTCTGAGTGTTGATTATTATATCTAAATATAAATAGCAACTCAATTTGACAATTTGGGCTCTGTTTTTTAACTGTATCTTTTAATTTTATAGTAATGTGTAATCAAGGGCTCCCAATATAGTTTACAGCATTAGCTAAGGTTTTTTGAAATTACAATAGAATCTATGTTGTAAACTGATGATGTTTTGGGCTGACATTTGTTCCCTTTATGCATATTAGGATGGTCAGCCACCAATGGATCTTCAAGACTTTTTTGTGCCAGAGGGAGAAGAATTATCCCAACAAGAGAAGACAAGAAGGTAATATCCATACCCCTAATCTGCTTTGTAAAATATTATTGTGGTTCCAGAAATGTTTTAACTCCACTCTGTTCCCTCATGTGCCAACAGGTTTGAAATGGCTTATACGCACACACTGTATTACTTGGCTCAAGTGTACAAGAATCTGCAGCAGTATGAGAGAGCTGGACAGTACTGTCACAGTACACTACAGAGGCAGCTGGAGTACAAGCAGTTTGTGCCGCTGGAATGGGCCATTAATGCCGCCACACTGTCACAGTACTATATCACCAAGGTAAAGTAACCATTGCAGTGATTGACAAGTACAATATCCAGTCCATTGAGTTTATGATGAAGCTCAGAGGATTTTTTTTTTCATTTTGTGTTAATCTTTCAACCTAAGTTTTTTTTTGTTGGTGTATTATCTTGACTTTGGTCAAGGCCTGAGGAATTAACTGTGTATATGTGGTATGTCTCTCTTGTCTCTGTGTCATAGGCACGGTACATGGAGGCTCGTCACTGTTTGGCTGCGGCTAGTGTCATTGCTACCCTTGCTGGAGAAATCCCCTCAAAGGCAGCTGCCAAAGAAAGTGGGTTTCTACATGTTTGTCTGTTCAATCTTGTAAATTGTTGGATATTGTCTATTTCTATTCATTTCCATTTTTTTTTTTCTGCCGAAAGAGACAAACAGCTGAAAATATATGCTGCCCACCCCTCAGTGTTCAGCGCTCAGGTTTCACTCTCCCTCTATCCGTTATCACTACTAGTGAGTGATGTGTCTTTCATGAGCAATTGGTTCATTTTTGAACGAATCTTTAATATGACTCGGAACACACTCTCTGAGTTGTGTCAGAGAGCGATTCGTTCAATTTTTGTTGACTGCGCATTGCTCAACATATGGGTTCTGTATCTGTACTGGAAACAGAAAAGATTAGTTCATAGATAGAGTCTATCGTTCTTCCTGTCAGTCCAATAAGAGATTATGCTGTCAGTACCAGAAAGCGAAATGATAAGAGTCCTTTAGTTATATGCTACGCTAGTATATGGGGACATGTAACAAGTAAATAGAAATCACTAGTTAATAACACTAACAAGGCTCAAAATAACCCCACACTACGTAACATAATGAGGGTCCCTACATGCTAAACGAAGCATTGACAACTTAATAAGTGTACAGACAGTGCACTTCGTGTATACAGGCAGCAGCCATCTTTGGAAAACAGTCGTTTGTGGTTTGACTTGTCGAGACTGTTTTCCAAAGATGGCTCCTGCCTGTATCATTGTTGTCTGTTACATTGGTCTGAATTAAAGAATATGAGAATTTAATATAAATCATCAATCTTCCCAAAGGTGAGGCTGAATTTGAAAAACGTGAAGAGCTGCTGCAGAAGAGAGCCGAAATTGCTAGATGCTGGATCAAATATTGCCTTAATCTGCTGCAAGATGCAAAAAAACTTCTTGAGGTAGCCAATCCTTTTTCTTTTTACATTTCAACAGCTTATGTACACAAATTGACAGTTTTTATTTTGATTTATCTGAGCAATTTCCGTTGCTACACAGGATAATGTCGGCGAACTAGACACAGATCGGCAGGAAGAACTGAAAAGAGCACGTCGGAATGAAGAGGAAGAGAAAGAGAAGGGAAGAAAGAGTGCCATCCTTTTTGGTTCGAACGATACTTTCGACTCTATTTGCAGCCTGGAAGAGAAAGTGAGCAGCATGCTTCCGCTGGACTTTGAAGAAGCACGTGGCATCTTCCTGGTAGGTCAAGGCTACGTAGCTCAAGCCAAAGAGTATTATGAAATGGATGGTCATGTGACAGATCACATTGAGATCTTGCAGGACCATAGCAGTCTCTTCAAGGTCCTGGCCTTCTTTGAAGAGGACCTGGAACGGCGCTGTAAGATGCACAAACGCCGCGTCGACATGCTGGAGCCAATCTGCAAGGATTTGAATGCGCAGTACTATTTGTTAATCTGCCGGCAGCTGCAGTTTGAACTTGCAGAAACCTATTACGAGATGATGGACCTGAAGCTTGCCGTCGCCGACAAGCAGGATCAGCCAGACGTGCACACCATAAAGAAGTTTAACCTCTTGTGTTCCTCCTCTACGAGGTATTATCAGATGTTCCTCGACTCCATCCGCTCACCAGAGGGCAAGTTTCCTGAAAAGCTCGAGGATGACCTGCTGAGGCCGGCGTTGGTGGCCAAATTCCGTATTGCCAGATTACAGTCCAAGCTTATTTCCAATAACCCGGCTTCTCAACTGGAGAATCTCAGCCTCTCGCTGGAGTCGTACAAGTTCGTAGTGCAATACTGCGAGGAGAATCCGGAAGCCAAGAATGCAGTTGAAACCGAGCTAGAGCTGAGTGTGGAGATGGTCTCCCTGCTTCCTCTGAAGATCAACAGAATCAAATCCATAATGGCCGCCTCCAACTAACACGCTGTTGAAAACACTGTATTGTGGCGCCTCGCATAAATATGAACAACTCACTACTACACACTACTCCTTGTTCCATGTATCTAATGAGCCTTCACAGGACCACCTTGTAAGAAACTTGTTCAGCCTTTGCAAATGTTGATGTCAGCGGATGTAACTGCATGATTTACAGTCATTAATTTATTTTCAAAGTTCTATGTACAATTTGTTTCATGCTGTGCATTTTTTTTAAGTATTGTAAATGGTATGTTTAGCAAGCCCAATATGAAAGATAAAACTGTACTAATAAAGCATTTTAGGCCAATAAACAAGCCAAAATAATTCTTTGGTTTGTCTTATTCTGTCAAAATCTTATTCAGAGTATATTTATTTTCAGTTTATATCATTTTAGACACACACACACACACAAAACTGGCTTAGTTTAGTTGCAGCTGAGGTTGTGCAACTCAAATTATCCAGCTGAATGCAAGGAGGAAAGTACCTGAAAGAACAGGGCCATTTAACATTGAATTGAGTTTGTGCAGCAAAATTAGGATGGTGAGAATTTTTTGCAGTCAACTATGATGTACATTTAATTCTTTCTTTTTCCTTATCAAGGATATGGTTCTTCTGTAGGAGAGTCAGTTTTGTAATTAACGGTTATTTTCAACATGCAGAAAGACTCTTGAAATACTAGAGTATGTAACCAACGGTTGACCCGCAAAGTATAACCCAAACTTATTGCATTTCCTTCTCTAAATATTTCAGTAATACCATTCTGGTGCTTCCCTTTTTTTTGTATTCTATCTATTTTATATTCATAACAAATAACTAATACCAAATAAATACCCAGATAGTTGGTGCACATAACTGACTATGGGTGTGTGCCAAGTTTTACTCTAAGATACAATTTGATATCAACCGTTTAAGCCAAGCTGCTCAGATTCTTAAAAAATATATATATATTTAATTTTCTGTTTTATAAATTGGATGTCCAGTGTTTTGGTGTCTATAATAATAATTTAGTGTGATCAATTAAAAGAAAGGTTTGATTTAAGTTAAATCAAAGAAACTTGCTAGCTTGCTATGTCAATCAAAAAGAAGAAATACATGAAATGGTGTCCTAGTTTCATCTTGAGTAACTATAAAGAAGAGCAAATGCAGAGAGTGCAGGTTTTTCCCAAAGGCAATAAGATGTAACCCTCATCATTACATGTTTTAGTCAAGTCTCTGCGAGGAGCAAATATTACACAATCAAAATGCTCTACCAAGCCAAAATTACACACTCTTTTGTTCTTGAGGTATAGCATCTGATCATTATACTTGAAATATGAGTAAATGTCCTGTGACTTGTGGGACACTCTGTCGGTCATCTTCAGCCAGAGAGACAAACAAACTTCAGACACTGAACTTTATGTACTTTCCAACTTAGCACCATTTAAAGTGTGAATGTTGTTTTGAAACACTTTCATCTACAGCTATTACAAAGTTCATCTACAACTTCTGATGTTTTGCCTGAGACTACTTTATTATCTGAATCCGATGTCAGGTTATTTCCATATATTAGATGGAACACTACTAATTAGTTACTAGTCATCAAGCCTTGAATTACTAGTGTTCTTAAAATAATCATAGAATGCACCAAAAAAAAAAAAACAGTTATCTGACTGCTACCGTATGGCCAAATTAGCCATTTTAACAGAAATCGAACAAACTCCCCAGTATATAGTACTTGGAATATTCTTTAGACAAAATTTCCCACACTTTCCTTTTGCTTATGCATGCAATGGAAAACTCCTCTTTGTCTTGCCATGTTGTGTGCTAATAAAAGAAGAAACCCATGTCATTTCTTGCATGAGCAAAACCACTTCCTGCAAGCTATGACAGCTTTGTATCAAGATGTTGACAGGCTGAACAGAAAACTGCTCCACCATAGTCTTTTCACTGTTATAGATTTTATGTTATAGATTTTTTTTTTAGATGTAGTGGTTCATTTTTCACCGGATAGCAATACACATTACTAAAAACATATTGACTGATTTCAACCAAAACAGATGTCTGCATCATGTTGCTCTATTCTTTTTTTAGTGTTGTCATTGTGTTTTTATTAGTAGGCTATTTTATAATTTAACATTCATGTTATTTTAATTAATCTATTGGAAATTAATTCACCAACCCATTCCCAGAAAAGTTAGGTCTTAGTTGGAAATAAGCTCAATTGATTCTGCAGAATTTAACCTTAATCTAAAAAAGTTGTTCAACGCCCCAGACATGTTGCAACAACAACAAAAATGATATAGAAACTGACAGTGTCCATGATATGGGACAGTGACTTTCAGGATGTTAAATGATTTCCAGCATTTGTTCCAGCAATAACACAATAAGAATAGTGCTTTTATCATGAAGCAGTTATGCAGCCTGGATTTCACTTGAAAATTTAACTCTGGATTTCACTTTTTAACATAGGAACAATAGTATAGCCTATAAGTGTTACAGCAGTTTTATTTAAGTGATTTTTCAGCTGTACACTTTTGCTGAACACAAATATAAGTATGTTTAGCAAAGGATGCATCCCTGAAATCACTTATAACTGTAGTGGCCTACTATTATTGTCATTTACTTATATGTTTGATAGACACAAAACAAGTTCTAAAATAGTTTTTTTTTTTTTTTGACAGAGTTTATTGTTCTCTCGGTGGAACTGCCGTTTTCATATGTTTAGTTTTAATCTGACTTGTTTGGGCGTTCATGTTGTGTATGTTTAAAACGACGGTTGAATTCGGTTTGTATATTAGTAATAGTTCAGTATTAAGAAACCTTGCCAAAGCGAGCTGTTGTGGGCTGATTTCAGGAAACAATGACGCATACAGGGGCAGGGTCTTTTACATAGCCTATTGAACTAGGAGAAGTTTTTGCCTCAAGTTCATTTGAAGACATTTTCTTTCGCATCTTCTGCTTTTCTTGAACAATAGGATGAGATTTTACCACAGAATTACTTTGGCACTGGCAATAATATGCCTTTTTGGGGACAGCGGACATGGTAAGTTTATTATTTAAGCATTCAGGTTTTGAAGTAGCCTAGATGATAGTAAACTCCCAGACAGCAACAGCGTCTACTTCACGGAAGGTGTTTCGTTATAAAAACTGCGTAGCCTATCTTCAAGAAAAGTTGACAAGATATTGTTATGAAAAATGAATTCAACTGTAACTTCAGCCACGAATGTTGTCTGTCAAATCATCCATCGTTATACTGAAAAATATCAATACATCCATCTCTTACACAATTAAGGCTATTTTACCGCTATTTCTGACTTTTACATTAGAAAATGTGTCTTTGTTTAATTTAATTTAACTTTAGCCATAATTAATTCACTAGTCTATAATAGGCTAAAGTTAATACTGACTTTGCCCACTAACGTTACCATATAGCCATTAGAAAATCTGGCCTATAGGCTACTAATAATTAATTTAACGTTACTTATTCTTTGATTCCGAATCGGTTTTACGACTCTGGTTTATTCAACGGTTCTATCAATTCATCTTTTAGTATTTTTTTTTTTCAAGAAATGTTTGGAAAAACAATCTTATTATTGCTTATAATGAACTCAGCCCGTTGCCGATGGTCGCGATCGCGATGTATGATTTTTGATTCACTAAAAAGATCCGACTCATTAGAATTATCCGTTCGAAGAACTAGCTACATTGTAACGCGCAACTTGGTTTTGATTCACTAAAATGAATCGGCACTTTAGAATCATTCGTTCGGAAAACTGGCTGCAATAACGCGCAATTTGGTTTTGATTCACTAAAAAGAGTAGGAAATAGTTTTATATTGTGAAATTGTGCCATTTTGTGTACATTATACATAATAATAAAATAGGTATGATACATAAGAGAATACATAAAAATAACACTCTTTAATAAATAAATACAATTTGTGCTCAAAAATTAATGACAAAATATATAATAAAACACTGCTCAGTTCATTATTACAATATCATGCCTGAGGAGTTTGTTTGAGGATAGTGTGAATGTCTGACAAGCCCCTCATATGTCATTCTATATTATCCCTGAACTCAGGAGCCCCAGCCAAAGGCAGGTATATGTGGTTGAAATGCAACCCGGATGATAAGAACGCAAACTGTGTCACACAGAAGGGCCCTTGGGTGCCCCTGTCAGGGCAAAGTACCCGACTTCCACCTTCTGCTGCAAAACACATGTAAGTTGTCTGTATATTTACTTCTGTTCACTTACTTTTACATGTTTATTTATGTCTAGATTAATGAAAACTAAAGAGTTTAGGGAATGTATTGTATTGTAACATGACGCATTTCACTACTGTAAACTGTAGATTTTTGATTAGATTTAGTTGGTTTAGTAAAATCTCCCTCCTGTCATACCTGAATCCCAGATATATTTTGGGGAAAATTATGTATAGCATTTTCACATCCAATTTTCATGATCAAGAATGGGACCACTGGAGTCGTGTTACAGCTTAATCATCCAAAAAAATGTTATGAGAGACATTTTTCGACCTACAGGAAGTACTGACTGCTTCCTCAGATATGATGTCATAGAAAGTTGGATTAAGAAATGAAAGAAATGCAATAAGTTTTACTGAATTTTGTTTCTTGGAAACATTTTCACCAAAATATGCTGATGTTGTTCAACGTCAGGGGCATTTCCAGAATTTCTTCTGGTTTAGACATTTTGAATGTGATGCTTCACCACATGATTCAAATCTCTGTTATCATTTTCCTAGCAGTGGTGATTATTTCTGCCAAAAAAGTAGCATGTGTCTTTTCACTGAAATATATATATTCATAAGGATGAGATATTTTCTGTAAGGTTTTGTCACTGTCACGTTAAGTGCTCATTATGCTAGAACTACAATTGTGTGTTATATAACTGGAAAAGGCTCTAGCTAAAGTGTCAGATGTTTTTAATTTTGCTAATTACACAATATGACCATATGGTCTTATTGGAATCAATGTAACATCAGTTTTTGTCTGTTTGATTACTTAGATTTGTTCTTAGATTGTATCTTTTTCTACTCAGCATTTCTCATGCTGAATCACTTCCTTCCATGCCTCAATCAGATTGACGTCACGACAGCTGTATCTCCTCACAATTTTTCACATTTGTATTCAACCCCGAAAACAACAACTAAGACAATGTTAAAAAATGTTTGGTTGAGTTGTTACAGTTCACAAAATCTTGCTTACACAAAAGAAACACAATCTCTTCCTTTCTTAAAAAGACAACAAATAATACATTTTGAAAGTCACCATGAAATAAAAATGGGCAATTGTTTTTTGAATATTTAAGGAATATGTATAATAAAGGATTTATCTGGCACATGATTTCTAAAACATTCATATGCCCCCATAATCTTTTATCAAAATAGCTTCCCCTCCATCTTGCAACACTACCTCTTCTCTTCTCTGGTGACGTGTTCAGTGGCGTAAGAACGAGACAACCTGTCAATCACATTAGATCACCGCATAGAAAGCCACAACAATCCAAACAATTCCCGATGGACAAAATTAAAGTCCCCGTGAACCGGAAGTTGCAAACGATTTTTCTCCAGTGCAGTGACGTATTTCCAAGTGAAACGGAATATTGAACAGAGGGCAGGGTTTTACTCTAGCGCTCCTCCTCTCCATCTCTCGCTCATAGCAAACTAACGGTTTGAGGGGAGTGGTTAAGCGTTTCCCCACCCAAACTGTGAAGCCTACGTCATCAGAAAAAGAAACCGTTCCAGACCGGAAGTAACTTTGATTAAAGATTACTAAGGTAAAAAATTTTTTTTAATATATATTCACTTGCACGGATTATTTGTTCACCACAAGACTAGTAATATGCGCTAACAAAGTAAATAGGTTCAATTTTGATTTCACGGGGACTTTAAGTCACTGCCTACATTCTTTCCAGGTCGAAAAGCCATTTCACTTGAATGTCACAATAGGGAAGGCAGTTCTATTGCAACTTCTGTTTTACTGTATGTTGACTAAGTCTAGTGTGGAGGTCAGCGGGATGATTAAAGAGACTATATTATGCCCTGCCCTGGATTTTGTTTTTGGGGTCTAGTAGAATTGTTTTATTTGCTAGAATGTTTAAAAACACTTTTTTTTTTTGTTTTTTTTTTTTACATATTTTTTTAATTGTTGCTGCACCTCTCTCTCCAGTCTGCCTGTAACGCTCTGTTTAGTTTTGGTCCCTAAAGCCCCCCCCTTCTGAAAAGCGCTTGACTGTTACTGTTAAAAAATATCAGAAATCGTTGTTTCCCCCCGACTCCTCCTCCTGACTCGACGCTCACTCGGATTTACAGTTTTAGGACACACTCAACAGGAACGAGCGCAATTGATAAGCTTACACACTGTAAGATGATGAGTTGATTTATCAATATTTTAATATGCTCTCGTTCATAGAGATTTTTAGATGGACCGAGGCTTTTTAGGTTGAGTAGAATCTTCAATCTCTGACCCAGTTTGTTTGCTGGCTGTAATACACCGTTTCCTGCCAACTGGCATCCCGGGGTGTTACAATTGGGTGAACTGACAGTGGCCGAGAGCACACAGACCAAAACAAAAACAGACATTCCAACACGGACGCACATTTCAAAGTAAATACTGGCTGTAGAAGTGTTTTTCAGAGAAAAGAGTATGTGAACTGCATGTGTCCTAAATATCTGCAAACATATTATGGTATTTTTATGCCTTAGTAGAGTGAAAAAGATACATACAGCACCTTTAAGACTAAAAGCGAAGCATTTCAGAAACAGGGCTTATTGATATAGAGAATAACTGTGTAGTAGACATTGTGCTTTGGAACTTTCAGACCTTTTTTTTCATGCTCAAACTGCAACATTATACACTGAAAGCTGAAAATGTGAAGAAGAAAAAATGAACTGGCCCCTTAATTTCTCAACAAAATGACAGGAAGGGCTGAGAGGATGTTGGAGCACTATTGAATGACTTTGTGCTTTTGTTTTCAACAGAGTCCCAGTAGAGGAAGTGACTCCTGAGACTGAGGAGCAGTCAGGAGAGGGTTCAGGTAACTCAGACACCTTGGCCCCTTTTCTCAACATGGATCGGCAGTTGATGGCAGACGGTCCAGAGCAGGAACTCAACAATAATGAAGTGGAAGCTTCGACTTGGATGGAGTCCAGTGGAGACATTGATTACGCCAATTATGTCTCACCTCAGAAAATAGATTGGCTTTCTTCACAGGATTTGAAAGAGGACAACATTATGGTGTAAAGTGCTGGATAACATGTCATTTGCTTTTTCGGTTTTCTTTTGTACAATGTGAAACATATGGGACGCTGCTTTTTTGGTCACAGATGTAATTAATATATATTCATAAACTGTGACATGCTCTGCAAAAGTTAATTATATCCCAGGTTGCATTGTAAGGATCTATTTTATTTGCTCTTTATTTTTTAAAACATATTATTTTATTTACTCTTAATGTCCATAGTCTGACCCATGATCAGTCTTAACTATTAAAGCAATCATTTGAATTTAATTTGGAATGGAAATATTATTAAATGCAACATAGACTATTTAAAGTGTTTGGGTAGCAAGGAGTACATTTTGTAAACATTTAAATGTCTTTTCTTGCCAGTATTGTATAATATTTAAGATTTCAAAATAAAAAAAATTATAAAAAAGCATCTGTGTCTTATTTTTAACTCTTTAAACCAGCAAAAGGAATGATGAATTGTATTCAACAGAAGCTAGCAATGAGATGAGGTCAGCCATTTAGGCTTCCTGTTTTACCAGAAGTCTATTATCACACTTGGTCTCGTATGTTTCCGGAGTCACTTCTTGTGACCTGTTTCTCAGTGTCAAGCACACAGACATACAGTTGATTCTGTATTTAGATCAACATTGAAAAGATGGATACAAAGAAAAGTAATTAGCAAAATGCAAAAAGTGCAAATGTGCAAATTCAAAAATGCGGTTAAGATGACACACACACACACACACACACACACACACTCCCTTCCAGATGCTTTACGCCCACATTTGTTCCTGTTACACCTCCACAGTTCAGCATATTCAACCAGGTTCAACACTAAATAATAGTTTTTCAAGAGCATTTATGATGCCAAAATGGGTACGTTTTGCTTTTACTTGTAAAAAAAAAAAAGCATCCCAAAATGTACACCCATAGTTTTAGCAGGAAATCTTATTGAGAATGTTTGAGATTTTCAATTTGAGACAAGGCTTGATTGGTAATCAGATACCCATTTTCGACAAGTTGGTATGATTCTTTAGGGTGTTTGTGTAAAGTTTTTTACATACTTTGGTTAAATTCTTCAATGGTTATGTAAAACAACACCCTTTTGACCTCCTCAAAATGAGATCAGTTCACAGCGACCCATTTCAATGCATGACTCTTTAAATGATAATGAGCAACTGCTCACCCCACCCCTCTCTTCTATAGGGGTGTCGACACAAGACTCTAAAGTGCTGCCTTGGTGGACGTATACAACTGGCTGAGGGCGGAATAATGCTAATACGGGACAGCCCGTCAGTGGTGGGCAAAGCATGAGTCATATTGATCAGAAAACCCAAATGGATTGATTAATGAGAGTGTTTAGGCTTTTTGAGGATTAAAAAAATCCTGTGAATGGATTTTTTTATTGTATAGTGGTTGTGTCCATCCACTGTAAAGACACATTTATATGCAAACACCATATAAAAGGGAATTTTGCATCTGATGACCCCTTTAAAAGAACATTAAAAATATTAAGCTTCACATGGCTTTAAGAATAGAAATGAAAGTTGGTTTGACGTCAGAACCCGACGTCAGATTGTAAGAACCTGATGTCAGATTAACGTCAGCATCCAACGTCGGAAAGAATTTCGGATTTTGGTCGAAAATGAAAGTCGGGTTGATGTCAGAACCCGATGTTGGTTTGACGTTAGAACCCGGCATCGGACCGACTGATGTTGGTTTTTGAAGTCAACCCGATTTTCATTATCAACCACACTGGACAATGTCCGTCCAATGTTGGAGATAAACGTCAATCTTATGTTGGATTCTGACCCTAACCTGATTTTCATTTTCAACATTAATCTTCTAAATGTGAATTGTGTCATTGTTTTGGAACGCACTAGCTTACAAATAACAGTAAGGCTAAAATATTCACACTAAAAGCCAGCAAACTTTAAAATAGGGCACTATAGGAACAGCCATTTGGGTGTCTGAAACCATTATGGACGTTACTGAGTTGACTTAGTCAATCTCACATTCAATCCCACTACTGGAACTGTGTTCTATAAATAAATTTGATATTGATATGAGGATAAACAGGCATAGATTCAGAGGCATTAAGGATCTGTAGGTATTAACAATGCATTGACACTGAAAATTTATATTTTACTTGTAATGGAGTAATATTTGACCAGTAGGCCTAGTATCTGTACTGTCACTGCAGTTGTCTACTTTTTCCACCTCTGTTTTCCCCTGTTGTCAACAAACATACCGTAAACTTTTGTGACAAGTCATTGCCAAAAGGCTATACCTGACAGTCTATTTAAACTATATTCAGTTCAAATTTAAAAACTAATAAGAAGAAAAATTTAACAATTCATAAAATGGCACAAATGCAAAATGTGGCATCCAAAATTAGCCAAAAAATTGTTTTGGCCAGCAGAAATTGTAATTAATTGTAATTTAAAAAAAAAATCCCAGCAGACACTTCCAACAGAATTTTGTTATAAGAACTTTCTCTAAATATTCAGTGTTGGTTCTGGGATTGTAAAAAATGTCCAGTTATCTTGACGTTAGAGGAACGTGTTTTAAAAGGTATAATGTTCCTCAAACGTTCTTTAAACGTAATTTTCGTAAAGTATAGTAATGTTGATTTTTAACATTCCAAGAACATAAAAATGTCCAGTTTCCTGAATGTTATACACAGCAAAAACTCAAAAGTGTTAAAATTTGAGTGTTAAAATAACACTGAAGAGCGCTAGTTAATATGCTATTTAAGTTATTGATTGAGTCATGATTGAGCATTATTGAAGACACCTGATGATAACAAGCAGAATCACTGACAAAGAAAAATCTAATTTTAGTCACCATTATGGAGATCGGTGTTTGGTTTAGTTGGTCTGTTGACCTTTACATGTTTAACTTAAATTTTGTTTGGCTGCTGTACATGAGTTATGACAGCCAGATGAAGAAAAGGAAAATGTGATCACATGATATTAGTTATGTTTTAAAATAATCATTATTTCACAATCATATGACCTGAATCACTGAACAAAAGTAGTCCTAATCTCTGACTAAATTGTATATTGGTCATTACAGAATCACAATGATTCAAATATATAAATTCTTTGTATACTTTGTATTTAAAATCTAAGTTTAAAATCTCAACATAACAATTAAATTTTGTTTAAACAAATACAATTTAACACTTTTATTTTGAAATTCAATGGCCGGGTTCTCTTAATGTTTCAGCGCTCACTCGTTTGGTGTTCCTGTCAGTGCCAGTCCCTTCAGTAAATAGGAACGGGGATCCAGCGGAAGTTGTGCTGAGGAGGACTGTGTTCAAGCTAAATCTACGGAGCTGAAATGGTGAGCGTTCAATCAGACTGCATTTAATGGGTGATATTCTTGAACTCACGGAACGCTTGTCTCATTCCCTCTGGAATAAAAGCCCCCAATACAGGCAACAATGTTTGCAGTTTATCCAGTCATTAAGTAGGCCATGGAAGTCGTGAATGATTGGGTGGGGAGGCTGGTCATTATCAGTCAGCGATTAAACACTGATAAAACACAACAAACGGATTCCTGTGTCCTTACAAATTGGTTATCGTGGAGAATCTGTACGTGTTGGTCTTGCGTAAACAACGCAAATCCTACAGGACCTTTAAAAACAGCTGTGAAGCTGAAGGTTGAATTCAAACTAACGTTAGATACCGAGTTTGTTCTGTTTTCCTCTAAAATTAAGCTGATTTTAAGGTTTCAATTTTACACTCGTTGTTAAAAGTTTATGCAGTCCTTCCAGGCTCCGTATGGATATTGAGCAATGCAATGCACATGATAATTAATGTTTCGCACTGCGTCAGCATTTCCTTGCATTGGGAATGATGTTTCAACCGGCAAACAATTTTGAATTGAAGTAGTAACACCACCAGTTATGACAAATTATTCATGTGAGGCATGATAATTTCACTGTTTCTTATCATATTATTGCAGATAAAAAGGTTTCTTTCTTACACTTCGAACAAATTTGGTACAAATGCGTGAAATTCATACATTTTATTATATTTTTGCAAACTGAGAAAAATTGAGACCTGTCAAAAGACAGTTTAAAACCTTTCTTTTGGAATTAAGTTCTAGCATTTTATTATTATGACATTAAACAAAGTATGTGAAATGTATTAAAGTTGACATGAAATTAATGCAATTTCAATTTGTTTAACATGGCTGTATGTCACAGTACAGAAACATAGATCTGAAACTACCTGGATAATGGTGAATTTAAAATAAAATGAGATAATGTAATACTTTCAGAGTTTCCTTGGAGGTCTTTTTGGTCCTGTGTGTGAAATCGATGTCATTCTAAACGATGCTGAAAGCAGGAAAACAGCAGAGCTGAAGACGGAGGAGGGGAAATTGGAGAAGCATTATATGTTTTATGATGGAGAATCGGTTTCAGGAAAGGTGAGTGAGTAAACTTCACCCGTGCGTGTCATTTCTTCAAGTCTCTGGTTTTGAAAGAAAATTGACGCATGTTGTCTTTTGCCACCCCAAGGTAAATATCAATGTGAAACAAACAAGCAAAAGGCTTGAACATCTGGGAATCCGCATTGAGTTTGTTGGACAAATCGGTAAGTTAACACACTGCATTCATTTATTCTCTTTCTCAAGGCATTCATGGGTATTGCTGTTCTAGTATGCGGAGAGCTTAGCAGAGCATGTGGTTGTCACATGGAAAGCTAGACTGCTCTACACATTTTCTGTAAGGGAGGCAATCTGTTATGGTGCCCTAGTTATTTTATTTCTCACTTTTTAAGTATTATTAGTGATTCTGATGGTGCTTGCAATGTAAAAAAGAAAACAACAAAATTGTCTGTCCAATACGTAAGTGTATTTTTTTTCCCCTACTCATGCAGAGCTCTTCAGTGATAAAAGCAATACTCATGAGTTTGTAAACCTTGTGAAGGAGCTCGCTCTGCCTGGGGAGTTGACACAGAACCGCAGCTATGACTTTGAGTTCATGCAGGTGGAAAAGCCATACGAGTCCTATGTCGGAGCGAATGTGCGACTGAGGTTAGTAAACGCTTTGTGGAGATTTTTTTTTTTTTTTGCAGCATAGAGACAAAGCCAAACTGAAACAAACACTGAGATGTTAAAAATGCCAATACTTGTTATATGACTTCTGCTTTGTTGCTTTAAGGCACGTTATTCTTTCCAAATGGTCCTGACAAATAATTTCAACTTTCATGTGCTTTTCATGTCTATGCAGGTATTTCCTTAAAGTTACAATTGTAAGGAGGCTGTCTGATTTGGTAAAGGAGTATGACCTCATTGTCCATCAACTGGCCACCTACCCTGACGTCAACAACTCTATCAAAATGGAAGTGGGCATTGAAGACTGCCTGCATATAGAGTTTGAATACAATAAGTCCAAGTAAGTGCACTTAACTTCACTGCCACTGAATCAATCCTAGTTTCCAAGTCTGTATGGATTCACTGGCTTAAACATGTTTGTCAGTCTAACTGATTTTGAGCTAAAAGAAGTCGTCTTGTCTTCAGGTATCACCTGAAAGACGTAATTGTGGGAAAAATCTACTTCTTACTTGTACGAATTAAAATCCAACACATGGAACTTCAGTTGATCAAGAAAGAAATGACGGGAATTGGTAAGATCTCCTTATATGTTAGATTTTATAGTCTTCTAGAATAATTGTTTTAAAAGGATATAATTTGTAAGTCACAAAAAGCAAATGTATTAATCTTTAAAGAACATTTTACTGTTAGTCCAGCTTGATTTGCATTTTATTTATTATGAAGTGCGTCATGTGACATGTCTCTCTAGGGCCGAGCACAACTACTGAGACAGAGACTGTGGCCAAATATGAGATTATGGATGGAGCACCAGTCAAGGGTGAGCAGCTACTCAACATCATTTTCTGTATATATGTTATGATATGAGTGTAGATTAGTTTAAGTTTTTTTATTACCACTGAAGACTGTGTACTAATATCAATTAGGCCTCAATCATGAAACAAAAGCAGAACAAATTTCTCTTAACCTTTCATTTAAACTTTCATGCATACTAAAATAAATGACAACAACAACAAAAATAGCTGAAACACCCACGGAATCTCATTCCTAAATGACAATGATTCGGCTGTATCTATTAAAGCTGACAAAAATCATTCACACCGGAGCATTAAAATCTGTGTCGCCGCTGCTGGTGAGCCAGAGAAAGCAGTTGTCATTTACAAGCATGAAACAGCTTTTCAACCACATAGTGTTATTTCTTTGCAATAAATATTCTTATCACAGAAGAACTGCTATAAAAGTTTATAGTTTGGATCGAAACATTGATTTCTATGGAAGCGATCATTTTAGAGCAAATCACGGACGGAAAGATGGTGCTTCAAATAAGGCTTGTCAAATGTGACAAGTGACTGTAAAAAAAAAAAAAACGCTGATTCATCCATTAACTGGTCGCATTGAACATTGTATGACATTGCCAGATTCTTTATTCCGAAACTGACTTTTGTTCCCCTACTGGACTGACCATATATTTCCAGGTGAATCCATTCCCATTCGTCTTTTCCTGGCTGGTTATGACCTTACACCCACAATGAGAGATGTAAACAAGAAGTTCTCTGTGAGGTACTTTTTGAACTTGGTGCTTGTAGATGAAGAAGATAGGAGATACTTCAAACAGCAGGTACAGTTTGAATGAAAATGCCGTTGTAATAAAATGTACAGTTTAAATCCCAATTATATCCCAAGTGACAATACTAAGTTGTTATATACTTTTTTACTTTCAGTGTCAAGTCATGTATGTCAGCAGTATGACTTGATTATTTGTCCTTTTTTTTTTGTAGGAAATCGTTTTGTGGAGGAAGGCACCAGAGAAAATGCGGAAACGGAACTTCCATCAGCGCTACGAGTCACCTGAGCCTCGGCCGAGTCTCTCTGCTGAGCAGCCGGAAATGTGAGCGGGTTTTGGAGAGCAACCAGCCAGGGAAACACGTGCCTCTCAGTGACCAGTCGCAGGAGAGGAGAACAAATTCCACTGAACATACATGCAGATCGCTGTTCACATGGTCACCCCTCACAGCTAATGGTGATAAACTGTGCCTGAATTGGCTCTCCCCTCTCTGTTGTACACAGCAAGCAATCTGTTATTACACAAGGACACTTTTTTTAGAAAGCACTGGAAACGGTCATTTAAGTCATATAGCACATCTTCAAGGTTGCACGCATCCCTAGATGAAGAAATGTTTTTATAAGTGCACTCACTGGTATCCTCTATGTTCCAAATAATAGAGCAGAAACACATTTTAAAGAGCTTCATCATGCATGCTAGCTGGTGAATCAGTTCATAGTAACAGTTAATAAAGGCTGTATGGGATCATTTAATAAATAAAAAAAAGGTCAAGAAATGAATTGGTACCCAGGCCACACTGTATTTGCAATCCACTTAAACATTTCTATTTAACTTATTTAGCATCTTCTCTTTTTTGTTTGTTTCTTAAATATTCCTTGAAAATAAAAATAAAAAATATGTCTATATATAAAATATTTAAAGAGTCTTTGGACTAGAAGCTTTATAAAACTAGGGCAGTTTGTGTAGTTATATTGGGCACATGTATTCAACTTGTTTGCCCCGTTTTGAACACACTGGCTTAGTAGTAAAAGAGGGCCACTTGAACTTCCTAAGGAGCTTTCTGAGATGATTCATCAGCATCGCTAAACACTGCTAAATATCATCTCTGCTACAAACTGAAGAGAAATGATGGGATTGTTTTGTTGTACAATTTGCATGTCGTCCTGCTTTAAGGCTTTCTAACAAAAGGATGTTAACAATATTTCACTGTCGCAACTGTACTCGTTCTTATTTTATGTGGTTTGTGGAGTAAATGTGTTTATTTTGACTTTTTTGGTTTCACTCTAAACATTACAGTTATTATTTTTCCCTCCTGCTTTGATTTTAAAACACACTACATTATTAATGGAAAGTATGTGTACAAAACTATTAAGTGCCCCAATGGTAAAGACACAATGACTAATGAAATAGTTGTGCTATGGCAACAGAGTCATTTGTACGTCATGAAAATTGTACATATCCCGCCATAGTTTGTTTATCTGCCATTATGACAAATAAAAATGCCAGTTTATACTTAACAGCTACATTTATTTATTTGTATAAAACAATAACAATGTTATTAATGAGTGGTAAAGAACTTCCATGTTTCAAATCTGGTATTTACGGATATACCCTTTGATAAACCCTACAGTCATTTTAAAGCTCTAGGGACGGATCTGGCGGGAAATTGCACACAGTTGTTCGATTGTGTGTGTTACGTCAAATCCATGTCATGGACATTAGAATTAGTTCATCTATTTTTCCGGTTTTGCTCTGCTGTAAAAAACAACAACAAAACATTTCATCAACTGGATCATAATGGTATTGTGTAGCGTTAACCTTGCACAAGTAAAGTTTAGTGAAATTTACAAAGGGATCGATTCCTTCCTGAATCAGTTTGCACCAAAACGTTCCTTGACGTAATCATCACAAGTTACTATTGGACTGCAAGTGCTCAGTTTTTGCTTCCATATTGTCATCTTTATTTCATTGCTGCGGTGATTAAGCAATAAGAAAATAAATGGATCAGTTTCGGTTGTGTTCAAGATATCACCAGTCATTATAACTCTGTTTGTACCCATTCACACTGGATTAGTATTATATGGGAACCACGTGTGATTTCAGTGGTTTGTACATGATTTACAAAAAAAAAATCAATTTCTAGATATTTAAAATCGCGATAGATTTGGTACAAGAGGGCTGAAAGCCCAGTGAAAGACTGGATATCACAACTCCGAAAATGTCAGATCAAATTTTTAAATAGGCGTTATCTTTATAAATAAACCACATATTTGAGCTTTAAACAACTACAGTACATTGTCGACTGAAAATCTAAATTTCGTGACACAATAACAGTAGTATTTTTTAAATTTCGAGGCTTCTCTGTCTGTCAGTCTATGCGCAGAAGTACTAAAGTGACTGAAGGCAGGCAGGTCTTTGGTCGTAAGCGGTCGTAAGATGTGAATGACGTCATTGACATTTTAAAATACTTTTTAAAGCAAATCAGTGATTCTAAAAAATCGAACACCCAGTTATGTGTAATGTCTTTGTAACCTCTTTCGAATACAACATTCAAATAACTAGACAAAAAATTATATCCTGAGAAAAGTGGATTTAGACCTCCATTCATTCTGCACTCGTCCTGTGAGCGCCCTCATATGGACCCAGTGTGAAACTGCAACCAGTTCAGAAACCGGAATTTGAAAATTCAATAATAATAATAATAATAAAAAAATTGAAATAGACATTTTTTGGAGGTACAGAAGCGAATTTTTAGAACGTGTAATTAAATAACATTAAAGAAAAAAAACAGGCACGAGTAACAAACGTAAAGACGGTTAAATAAAAAGAAAAATAATAAGTAAACTAAAATAAAAAGAGACATTCACAATATCTTATAATAGACATAGCTTTTGATATTTTTTTTTTTACAGTTTTAAGAGACTTCATTAACAGAGAGATTTTGACAATCTACATTTATGAAATAAAAAAATGTATATTCTAAAAACAGAAGAGAACTGAAATTGAGCGGAAGTACGAAGTCTGAGCAGAATAGCGAATAGGCGCATGCCTGTCATACCCACTATCCCAAAATGATTATCCTTCAAGATTACACATTTTATAACGAATGTATTCTCATGATATTTTAGTCTACTATACACATATTATCCATTTTATTTAAATTTATCCATTCTTGATTTTAAGACTTGAATAAATATTGAGATTAAAAAACAGGCATTTTCTTCGGGCACCGCAAATTCTTGGGTCCTTCTACACGTTGTCACTGAGGGGAACTTGACCTCCTTTTCATAATAGGTTCTGGGACTGTTGTTTAACTTATGTTTATATTATGAATTGTGCTACTGTCAGTTTTAATTACTCCGTTCATCCAGCTGCACGTGATTAACGGAAGCTAAAAATGTCTGTAAATCGCTGTATTTACTTGTTGTCGCGTTGCCACATCCGATACCGGGTATGTGCTAGCACAAGCTTCACCTCTGCTTCAGTAGCAAACAACACTTTACTGCATACAACAAGGACGTCTGAAAAATTATCCAAAAGACAATCATCTTCAGACAACTCATCGAGACCCCTGGACACATCACTGTTTATACCGCTCGCCGTCAAAAGCGATGAAGTCTGGGATGCCGCAATCGGCGCTGAGTTGACGCAACCACTGGACAAAAGTATGTTATGTTATTAAAATATTGTATTATCGCATTAAGAAGCTGGCAAGAAGCCATTCTGCCCTGCTGTTTTTATAGATTTGTATACATTTGGTGAACATTTGCAACTGAAATGCATCTGATCTTTTTTATCAACTGGTTTTAACAGGTGAAATCCTCAAAGTACTGAATAGATTCTACAAAAGGAAAGAGATGCAAAAACTGGCTGCTGACCAAGGACTTGATGGTGAGAATCATGAACCCATGATTGTTATTACCCGATCTTACATAATTAACATTGGTCAACCATGATGGGTCACACTGTGCCCATCTAATACCTATATACACATAGCAGTATGTCAGGGATACAATTGTATTTTGTTTGTTACGAAGCAGTTTGGTTTGTTGCATCATTGTCTTATCAAAGCATTATTGTTTATTTGTTCTTCGACAGCTCGTCTCTTCCATCAAGCGTTTGTCAGCTTTAGAAAACATGTGCTGGAAATGAATGCACTAAATGCTGACTTGCACATCATTCTTAGTGACATCTGCTGTGGAGCTGGTGAGTATTTACTTCAGACATTTAACTGACAATATCCATACACTGTAAAAACTAAAAAAAAAAGAATATACCAACCAACCTATTTAAGTACTAAATCTGTTTTGTGTCCTTATAATACACTAACAACCACTAAAAACACTGTAAAAGCTACATGATCAATCAAAGTTCATCATAAGTTGATTTTCTAGAAACTGAGGGAAGTATTATAGAAGGTGAACACAGTGTCTTACAAATACAAAGCATCATCATGGTAACTTGCATGAAACTAAAATAAAGCAAAAGACATTAATTTAAAGGGATAGTTCACCCAAAAGTGAAAATTAGCCAATGATTTACTCCCTCTGAAGACATCCTGTCATAGCTTTTTGGTACATAACGGTTACCGTAGATACATACAACACAGATTTGAAAAAGCTAGGCGCTGGGAAGCACAATTCGTTTGAATGGAAAATATAATTTCACCGCTAGATGGGAGAAATTCCTACACATTGTCCCTATTAACGCCATTTTACTGTAAAATTACATGAAATGTCTTGTTTTTTCACCCTGGCAGTGTAAGAAAAGTCCTCTAATAATCTTCCTTTTTCCTCATTCCAGGCCATATAGATGATATTTTCCCTTACTTTATGAGACATGCCAAACAGATTTTTCCCATGTTGGACTGTATGGACGATTTACGCAAGATCAGTGACTTACGGGTCCCAGTGAACTGGTACTGAGAGTTTCATTCTCTGATTTTACCAATAGTGTAAACCCTCTCATCTCCACTTACTAAAGTTTTCTGACACTATACTATGAAACAGTCATTAGAGTTGTTCGTGTTTTTGCCAATACGATCTTTTGAACAAAAATGTGTGTTCCAGGTATCCAGAGGCCAGAGCTATTCAAAGAAAGATTGTTTTTCACGCAGGACCCACCAACAGTGGTAAGACCTATCATGCCATCCAGAGATACCTAGCAGCCAAGTCTGGAGTTTACTGTGGACCTCTAAAGCTACTGGCCCATGAAATCTATGAGAAGAGTAATGATGCTGTGAGTTTAATTCTTTAAATTTTTTATTGTAATTGCATTAGTCGTGGATGTTTGAGCCGCTAATGTGTGGTTTCCCATTAGGGAGTGCCGTGTGATCTGGTGACAGGAGAAGAGAGAAAATTTGTTGATCCTCATGGAAGACCGTCTGCCCACATTGCCTCTACGATAGAGATGTGCAGTGTCACAACTCCATGTGAGTATGGAGAACATGCTCGTTTGAATGTGAGAATACTTGATTCTTGATAGTAATCTTAAAGAGGCTGTATGTAGAATTCATAAACCCTCGTTATTAGTGCTAACGTACAGTATAAGAGACTGAACAGGATTCAAGGCTCTGAGATACTTACAGCAAAGGTCTTTTTACTTCTAAGCAAAAAACTGTGAAATACCTTTTCTAGTGATATACTGTCAACAAACATCCAGACGCAGCCCACACTGCTGAAAGTGGCATCTGATTATAACTATGTGGAGATGTTTGCACCAGCTCTGCAATTCACCGTAGCCCTTAGATCGGGCCCCCAAAAAAAATCAAGCCCGAGGATAGTGTCGGGACATATTGGGCTGTGAATCTAAGTTTGATTTATACATTATATCTAAAACTATAGACTATATAGATCTGGCAATGTGAGACAATAGTTTGAACCAATCCCTTTTCTTTGCATGACACATTGATATCACAGAATGGCATTTTTGGCGATTTATCCTGATTTTAAGCATTCGTTTCATGTGTCATAGGAAGAGAGGCTCTCGGGAGCGCACACAAATGTCACATCCTTTTGATTTTCCCGGCAATAACGTCCCGTCTTCATAGACAGCCTAGAAAGTCGGGGAAGGTCTTTTTCTTTTCGTTTCGTTCACACGTTGCCTATACAAAAGCGATTAATGCTTGAAAATTCTTATGTATAGCCTCTTTAAGCAATATAAAATATACTTTAATATTCAAAGAAATATAAATACATTTTATATATATATAATATTTTTATATATATTATTATTGTTTGAATATTTTTGTTTAGATGAAGTGGCAGTCATTGATGAGATTCAGATGATCAAAGATCCCGCCAGAGGGTGGGCTTGGACCAGAGCTCTTCTTGGTGGGTTGACTTTGACTTTTAAGTAGAAACATTATTTATTTACACATATAGTGGGGTCTATTAATCATTTGGGATTTACGTTTACGATTTACGTTAAGTTTTAGGGAAAAAATTTAAAACTTGGTTATGTCAAAATAAATAAGAAATGTACAACATATTCTACGTCACTAATTAAATTGTACGCAAATTCGTGACATTGACTTTGAAATTCATCAAAATGAAATTGGGTTCTTTTCACCCAAATCACTAATTTGTAATAAAAACGAATGTATTAAATGATTAAACAATATAAATTAGAAGCAGTGGTCTTGTTTTAGATTTTTTTTAACCCCACTGTTGCCTATTTATCACATTATTTTCTCTGTTGGATTGCGTCTACTCATATTAATCTTTAGTGTTAAGTTAGTAATAATATTTAAATGCCTGCTAGTGCTACTTTAAAAATATTAAACTCACTATTTTCATACTATAATATACAAATTTTCATCTGCATGGTCAAATCTGTAATTTCATAAACATACTGAATGAGGTATGTTAATGATGCATTTCTCTTTCTGAATAGGTTTGTGTGCTGAGGAGATCCATGTGTGTGGAGAATCTGCAGCAGTTGAGTTTGTCACTGAACTCATGTTCACCACTGGTGAAGAGGTTGAGGTGAGTCAGAGTTATTGGAAAGACTACTGACTGCTCAGTAAACGCAATGCCTGGGTGAAACTGTTGATTTGAAGAAATATTCCACTGTTTGCCCAATGTTGTGAGATTAAGCTCATTAATGTGGTTTGACATAATATGCTCTTTTGTCTTTAAGGTGCATAATTATAAGAGGCTGACCCCCTTTTCAATCTCAAATCATGCAGTGGAATCATTAGATAACCTAAAGCCTGGTGACTGCATCGTGTGCTTCAGCAAAAATGACATCTACTCAATCAGCCGACAGATAGAAATCCGCGGCCTGGAGTGTGCCGTCATTTATGGCAGCTTGCCCCCTGGTAAGTTCCACATGGTAAACTTATGATCTGGTTTTATTTTGTTTAACTATCTGTATTAACTCTTTTCCCCAAAAAACACTGCCTGCATTTTTGATCATTTTCACAAAACTTTCATGGCCCCAAGAATATTTTGCTTTTATGAATATCTCAACATGCAAAAGAAAGAACAAATTATTCCTATCACAATAATTTCTCAACAATTTGGTTTTATTTGATCTGGAAACTAAGCTAATATTTTGATTTGTCTACAGGCACCAAGTTGGCTCAAGCGAAAAAGTTTAATGATCCAGACGACCCTTGCAAAATCCTTGTTGCCACGGATGCAATTGGAATGGGTTTGAACTTGTGAGTAACTTCCTTCCAGTAACCTTATCATACATTTTGACAGTTAATCAAACTATAAAGTTTTAAGATGATAATTAATTATATTTTCAATTTATTTTATAATATATATATAAAATTTGTAAATGGACTGCATTTATATTGCGCTTTCACAGACCCAATGGCCACCAAAGCGCTATACATTTTTGCCTCACATTAACCCATTCACAGTCATTTATTCAGCCATGCAAGGCACCATCCAGTTAGTCAGGAGCAGCTGGGGTTGGATGTCTTGCTCATTGACACCTCGACACTTGGTCAGGTGTCGTGTTTTGTGCTTTAGTTTTTCATGACCCTCTCCCACTTTCTTATAGACCCTGAAATGAAATCAGTGGTTCTCAAACTTTTTGACTCTAAGGACTAATAATGATACTATACTTCCTTTAGGAGTATTAGGAGAATCATCTTTAACTCTCTGGTAAAACCCAGTGTGAATGAAAAGGGGGAGAAGGAGCTAGACACTATTTCCACGTCACAGGCACTGCAGATCGCTGGTCGAGCGGGACGCTTCAGCTCTGTGTTTAAAGAGGGTGAGGTCACTACTATGCAAAGGGACGACTTGGTTGTTTTAAAGGAGATCTTGGGGAAGCCTGTTGACCCTATTGCGGTAAGGCTAGTTTTATCTATTACAAAAGTAAACAATTTGTTGTTTGAAAAAAGGTTTTCTCATTTGTTAATTTCTCCTCTTAGATGGCAGGATTACACCCCACAGCGGAGCAGATAGAGATGTTTGCCTACCATCTTCCCCATGCAACTCTCTCAAACCTCATTGTTGGTCTAAATATTCAACATTTTTACATTATAATTTTATTGACTGGTGGTAATCACCATTTAAATCACTCCGTTTCCATTCTGCTCCTCTGTACAGGATATATTTGTGAGTCTCGCACAAGTGGATGGACTTTACTTTGTCTGTAACATCGATGACTTCAAATTCTTGGCGGATATGATTCAGCATATCCCACTGAATCTGCGTTCCCGCTACGTGTTCTGCACGGCCCCCATCAACAAGAAGCAGCCCTTCGTTTGTACATCCTTTCTCAAGGTGAGTGAACCACCTGACAGCTCGACCTGAATAACTCATGGTGGAAAACGGATTAGCGAGGATTAATATAAAACGTAGCCAATTGTCCAATTTTGGTTTGATTGAAAATGATTTATAATACAGCGGAAATGGCGTGTGAGAATTGTGCTTACATTATCAATGAAAAGCATGAAAATTAATAAAATCTTAAAGGGTTAGTTCACCCAAAAATGAAAATTGTCATTAATGACTCACCCTCAATGTTGTACCAAGCCCGTAAGACCTCCATTTTCAGAACACAGTTTAAGATATTTTAGATTTAGTCCTTGAAATTGTATTTCCTTTCTGGACCAGGACAGTATATCGTACACATTTTCAATGGATGGACAGAAAACTCTCAGACTAAATCTAAAATATCCTAAACTTATTGTAAAGTGTAACCCTTTTTTGCATATTTCTGTAGTTTTAGTCATTTTAGTACTGCAACGTAAACTTATTTAGTTGCCATCTAATATTTATGTTATTCCTGCTTTATTTCAATCACTGTAAATTATTTTAATAGTTTTAGTTAACAATAGCAACATTTGAAAATATTAATAGTATATAAATGCTGTAAAAATCTGTCCTCTATAGTTTGCCAGACAGTTCAGCAGAGATGAGCCCCTGACGTTCGACTGGGTGTGTCGAAATATGAATTGGCCCCTGGCCCCTCCAAAAAACATCAAGGACCTGGTTCACCTGGAGGCTGTCCATGATGTGCTAGATCTTTACCTTTGGCTCAGGTATACATTTTTTTCCCCTAAAGATGAACCTAAACGTCTGGAAATATTTATTTAGAATTCTAGCATTAAATCAGAAAGCAACAAATAAGTGTCCCTTTTCCACTGATTTCATCCATAATTTGAATCCTCTTGGACTGCTTCCCTCTTGCAGCTATCGCTTCATGGACATGTTCCCAGATGCTAACCTCATCCGTGAGATCCAACAGGAACTGGACGGAATCATCCAGGTTGGCGTGCGTAACATCACGCGGCTTATCCGTGCCACAGAGAATCAATCTGCTTCTGCAGAAACCACAGCCTCTGTAAGTCCTCCTGATTCGGACACACTGCCACAGAGAAGGGGACGAGTGCTAAAACCCCATAATCAAAGAAAAGAGCTCAGACTGTCGGATTCTTCTCTGAGCTCCAGGTTGTTGCGGGATGGACTACTGACAAAAGAGCTGTTAGAGCAGCTGCAAAAAGAATGGGTCAGAGAGCAGAGCCAACATGGTGATGACTTTGTTTCAACAAATAAAGGGAAAAGAAAGAAAAAGTGAACACTAACACTGTAACATGGACTTTTCTGTACTTTTAGAAGATCAAGTGAACAATATGGCTGTGTTCTGAACTGGTTGTCTCTCCATTTATGGAACGCTTGATCTGTTTTACTAAAAAAAAAAAAATTGCAATTTTCACAGTAATGTATAATCAAGTGTAAAAAAGAGGACTGTTCCGCACACTTTTGGATGTTACAATAAAATTATATTGATATTTTTAATAGCTCTCTGTTGCCTAACCACAGAAAAATGTTTCTTTGCTGACAATGTTATTTTAAGAATAAAGATAAAGAGAAATTCAGGTTCCCATGACCAAAAAAAGTAAAGCTGCACATGACCGAGTTCTTGTCAGACTATTGAACCTGTCGTTGAAAAATCAATAATTTGTATTTACTCCTTTTCTATTTTTAGCAGGGTAATGTAGTCTGATGTTATTTTAGGAAAACTACATGACCAATGAATGATTAAAGCTGAAACATGGAGCAGTTTCATCACCGTACACATAACTGCAACAACCTTGTACAGGTGAGGGTAGTGTAAGGGTCAGTTTAAAAATATCCATGCATATGTTAGGTAATTTCCTAATACCAATAAGGAAAGGTTAAACTGATGTCTTTTTTTTTTTTTTTAAGAAAATGGATATTCTTAAGTCTTGTAACACTTTTACCAGAATGTGGATAATGTCTAAATATGATTAAACTTGAATATGTTTATATATAAACATTCACTAACAATTAAACAAGCATAAAGTCCACTAATAATAATAACTTAATTACATATTTATGAAATTCTAGGTTAAAGGTTGTAAAAAATAAACTTTAAAAATCCACACTAAAGAGGACATTTTGAATAATATGGAAAACCAAACAACTAAGGACCCCATTGACTTATTTGCTATGGAACGCTATGGAAGTCAATGGGGTCCGTAAACTGGTTACCGACATTCTTCAAAGTACACTCTTTAGTGTTCAGCAGAAGACTGAAACTCATCTAGGTTTGGAACAACTTGAGGATGAGAAAAAAAAATGATATATATTCGGGTGAACTATACCTTTAAGTAAAGGGACTACTATTTGTGCCCTATTTCTGTTTTGTTTACGAATTGGTAAATTTACCATTACCATTGTAACCATAAAATGGAACAGCTGATAGCATGACTTTGCAGGTGATGCTGGGTCATTTCATCAGGATGAATGATTCAGCAAAGTAATGAAGTGTTAAAAATGTTAGGTAGATCAATTTGCTCCGTGTTTGCTAAAGGCCTCAGTTAATCTCAGTCTGTTACTATGGTAACCACATAAGCTAAACCCCTGAGCAACATCTTAATCTTTGAACATTTTCCTTTGGTTTTAGGAAGAAAACTAATATAGTTGAATGTGTTGCTATAACTTTAGCTGATTTAGGTTATGTTTAGTGCGTTACAGTAACAAACAGAAGGCCTGGTATCGTCTGGGCAGAGAAACCCTCTCATTGATCCTGTCAGATCTGTCCTGGGGACTGCAGATAAGGCATTTAACATGTTTTTCTCTCTGTATCTTTCACTTTCTTATGAGAACTCGAGACGAACCGACAACACTCTTTTTGATCTATTGTTTCGCTCATGATTGTTTTAAGGTGCTCCTGCTTGGAGTGAATCCAAACACATTGCTGGGAGAGACTGGAGAGCAGAGGGGCCGGACGAGGCTTAGCTATTAATTATTTAGCCGTGAAAGGGGAGGGAAAAGCAAGCACACAACTCTGGATCAGTGAAATAAGTTCAGAAGAAAAGTTTCTCTCAGTCATACTAGAGTCACTCCTGAGGATTCAGGGGGATCTTAGGTACACATTTAAATCTGTTCATTCACTTTGTTTTTCAATAATAAATCATATTTTATCTGAGGTAAACCATCTGCTTCAGGAAGTCAAGATGTTTGCGGTCCATTTGCTGTCCTTTTACTTCTCAAAGCTCAAGGAGGATCAGATAAAGAAGGTAATTGTTTATAAACCTCTATATTTGTTAATGTGTTTTTAGACAAACTTTCCATCAGAATATGATATTTTCAACAAAATAATGCCCTGTACGCCTTGATAAAGTATAGATTTATTCAGTCTGATGTTTCATTTTGTGATTTTCTGCGCTGACAGTAAGCGTCCTTACTGTAAGAACTTACTGTCAGTGTGTTGTCAGATGCTGCCTAGTTGATGATAAAATGTGATTTCACTGTGGCCTGTGGAATCATTAACTCTTCTCACACATGCCTTTTGTGGGCAGATAACAGACAGCATGAGGAGAAAGGACCTTGACCTCCTCATCTGCATTTAGTGAACTGATTTTCATCTCCATGAAACGTCACACCTTGTTGTGAGCTGTCATTTAAACTGACTATTTCGTTGTAGCTAGTTGGTCATTGGCTTTTTTCTTTTTCTTTTTTTTGGTATTTTAAAAAACATATTTTTTAATGTTTTGTATTTAATCCCCCATTCTTTCAATAGTTTACTATAAAGTTATCCATTTTACATTTCCAGCTAAGGGTTGGACACACCTACTTGCTCTTTACTAAGTCAAGTGATAAAATAACACATGGAAGGATGGGAATTATAGGGAGCAAAGGTACATCCTGGGATGCTTTTTAAGCTGTATTGAATGATTTCCTTCTGAACTAACAAAACATGTTCTAAACTTTTTGAGAACGTTCCCATTGAATAATGAAAATGTTATTTCTGAATGTTCAAAATGATTAATTTTAAATGTTTTCAAAAATTTCTTGGGTATGCGGTAAAACACAAATGTTAAGGGAACATTCCATTTTCCATTCAGCATTATGTGAATATTCTCTGAATACTCCATTAACAATGTATAAATAACGTTTGTGCTAGCGTTTTGAGAACATTATTAAAATTTCCGTAAAGGAACGGGATGTGTAGCCGAGTATGGTTTCCTACTAGGAATATGTGCTCTGCATTTCACCCATCCAAGTTCACACACAGAGCAGTGAGTATTGAAAACACAATTTTTTTTTTTTTTTGGCTGCGCATCCAGGGGGGCGATTAGGGGTTAGATCCCTTGCTCAAGTTGTGGTTAATCGAAAAGACTGCTGTTCATTCACTCGCACCTTTCCTGCCTGTAATGAGACCCTTCCGGTTACAAGTCCGACTCTCGTAACAATTTGGTCACAATTGCCCCAAAGTGTTTGACTCAAGTTCACTAAGGCAGCAGTTTTTTTTTTTTAAATACAGTAAAAACTGCAATATAGTGAAATATTATTATAATTTATTTTAAATCATTTAAAAATGTGATATATTTCTGTGATGGCAAAGCTGAATTTTCCGCATCATTACTCACATGATCCTTCTAATATGCTGATTTGATGCTAAAGAAACATTTCTTCTTATTATCAATGTTGGAAACAGTTGTCCTGCTTAAAATTTTTGTGTAGACAATGATACCATTCAAACATTTGTGGTAAGATTTTAAAAAAGAATGCATTAAATCAATTCAATTCAACTTTATTTGCCATGTATACAAATACTAGGAATTTGATTTGGTCTTTTCCATGCAGGCAAAACACAGTAAAATGGAAAGACAAGAAAATAATGACAGAACAAGGACATTTAATAACAGAGTAAATGCTGGTCATTTAACTTTCTATTGATCAAAGAATCCTTAAAAAAAAGTATTAAGCAGCACAACTGTTTTCGAGGTTGATAATAATACAACCCCAAATCAGAAAAAGTTGGAATATTTTGGAAAATGCAATAAAGTGAAAGTGATGAAGAATCTGTGATTTGTTCATTCTATTTAACATTTTATCTGCTGACAGAAGTACAAAGAAACATTTTCCAATGTTTTCCCTGACCAACATAATTGTATTTTGTAAATATGAACAATATTATGTATGGAAGATGATGAAAGGCATAAATGCTTTGATTTTTTTAATTGTTGGAAAATTCTCTCAAGATATTTGGCACGAAGTGATAACCATAACCCATATTTGCTAAAAATGACTGAGAAGCACTTTTACACTCAAACATGAAACTCTCAACTATTACCAATTCACCAGCTAATTCTGTTTCAAAATAGTTGGATAATCTAATTCGGATAATCTTTTCACTTTAATTTCTGTTGAAAAACTTCTTTGTACCTTTGTCAGTTAAAAAAAGGTTAAATAGAATAAACAATTCTTGATTTTATTGCATTTTACCAAATATCCCAACTTTTTCTGATTTGGGGTTGTATCAATGTTTCTTGAGCACCAAATCAGCATAGAATAATTTCTGAAAGATCATGTGAGTAATGCTGCCGAAAATTCAGTTTTGCCATCACAGGAATATATTATATTTTAAAATATATTCAAATAGAAAACAGTTCTTTTAATTTGTAAAAATATTTTGAAATCTTATGGGTTTTTTTTTACTGTATTGATGAAATAAATACTTCTTTAAATAAAGAGACTTCTTTAAAAAACACAAAATTGTAATGTTTTTTTGATAGGTTCTGCATATAAATAAACTAAATAAACTGTTAGTTTCACAAAGAACACCATAGAGACAGTTCAAATTTGTATGCAAAACTAAATTCATTCGCAAGCCTTTGGATCAAATATATGTCCACATTCTTCACGGATAGTTGAGTCTGTAATTTTACAACAGTATTATTTTTATCTCAAGAAACACGCCTACATTATCTTTCACTGTGTCATATAATTGCATGCGTCAAGTTTTATTCAGACACTTATTCCCCAGTATTTTGTTTAATTGAATGTATGTTGAAGGAAACGACGCCAGGCAACAGAAGTGAGCTCAAAACTTTCTCAACAGGTAGACCGATATCTGTATGCCATGCGCCTGTCAGGTGAACAGCTGGTGGACATATCATCTCGGTTTCGGCTGGAGATGGAGAAAGGACTGTCAAACGAGAGTAACTCTACGGCTGCAGTGAAGATGCTCCCGACCCACGTTTATTCAACCCCCGATGGCTCGGGTACATTGACATGACGCATGGCCACTTCATGGTTACTCTTGTAACCATTTTCACACACACACACACAAAAAAACCCGTAGTCTCACTGCATTTGAGTAATATTAAATAATTCAAATGTTAATGTTCATTATAGCTTTACATCTGTTCTGCACCATATGTTTCTCCTGCAGAGAAGGGTGAGTTTCTGGCACTGGATCTGGGGGGTTCAAAATTTAAAGTACTACAGGTGAAAGTTTCAGAAGATGGGAAGGGGAAAGTCCAGATGGAAAGTGAAACTTTCCCCATCCCTGAAGAGATCCTTAACGGCAGAGGAACAGAGGTGATTACCGCTTCACAAATATGAGTTATAACAATAAGGAATCCATTACAGATTATAAGTTGTTTCCAGTGTATTATGATGTTAACAAGAGAAGACTGAATGAACTTTGGTGTGAGTTCTGTTATTATTTATACTATTTATAATATCAGTTGATCTTAGTAAGTCACTGTAGTTTATCACATGGATAGGGGGCAGATTATTCTAAAGTAATATAATTAACCTTTTTATTAAATGTTTTGCATGCCTCCCTTTTCTTGCAGCTTTTTGAGCATGTGGCAGGATCTTTAAAGTCTTTTCTAGAGAAACACCACATTAATCACAAAAGAAAACCTCTGGGCTTCACCTTCTCTTTTCCATGTGCGCAGTCAAAAATAGATGAGGTACAACTGAACTCTGACATGTTTATATAAAATTTCACATTGACTTTTAATTGGATCATGGTTCTGAGTGGATTTTCTTTATCAATAAACCAGAGAAATAGACATTCATATCAGCTGAACTCTTCATTGACCCATTTTGTCTGTTGACACAGGGTGTCTTACTGTCATGGTCCAAGAATTTCAAGCTGAGAGGTGTTCAAGGGACCAATGTGGTGCAGTCATTACGGAAAGCCATTCATAAAGTTGGGGTATGAATACGATTTTCTTTGACATCACTTAAAATGAACAAAATAAGAAAGTAGAAACCAACTGGTGCTACAAGTAGATGTCATAACACAGTAGTCAGCTGGTATAGGTGATTCGTGTTCTTCATGACTTGCAATTGAGTTCTTAATGGGGTCTTCTTGATTGTACTGAAATGTGTGTTGGCAGTGTCTGTACACAGCCATCATATAATAATAAAAATCTATTCAGTGTTTTTATATATATATATATATATTCTTATATGTTTTCCCTGCCTCAAATCGAGCCGTTCGATTTTGTAACGTCATTAAATCGAACGCCCCTCGCACGATTGTTGATTGACAGCAGCGTTTCAACACATCCCCGCCCTGAGCGAGCTGTCATCATAGTCTATCATTGTTGATGCGTCTAAGTGATTGTGGTGTTCTGTTCATGGGTGTAATAACGAACACAGCAGTCATTTTGATGTTCCTAAATCTGAAGCGCTTACGCAGTAGCTGAGTTTTGTTTTCGATGGGAATATTTCCCACAAGCAACGTTAATGCTTTTATGAAGAAGCTGCTCCTGAAAAAAGAATCGGTACCAACTATTCATGTCCCTGCTGCACCTCCAGAAGAAGTGAGTGTAAAATTGTATTAACCTTTAAATTGATCTTTGCAAATCGCTTGCACACTTCACGATGAATGCGGCTATGGTTCACACTCAGGGTACATTACCGCATGTTTTCTATGTACGACGTTCTCAATATAATTCATAATCCCATGTTTATAATGAACAACATGTTATGGTTATTGTGTTATTACAAACTGTGTATGTATACATGAGTAAACACATAGCGTTCGAACATCTCACTAAGTTACTCTACCCTGCCAGTAAACAAAGATAGATCAAAGTGACATTACGTTAACCAACCATTCAGAAATGTCCTGTTCGGTCCTTAATCGTCGAATTTCTTTGCGGCCGTCATCTTGTTCCGGGTGTGACTCCGGTTTAAGTTAATACGGTTGCACAGATGTGTCCTCAAAGATTTCCGCAGCCATTCTTTCTCTAAAATATACCCTCAACCGCAGAACAGAGGGGCGGGGTGATCAAAGCTCATTATCATTTAAAGGCATACCGTATGCACTGAAACGGCGTGCTGAAAACAGTGCCGTTTTTGACCATGTAAAATGAGTGTTTTTGTACAATACTAACGAGAATTTTTAATGAATGTATATTGCAAACTTTTCATTTAGACCCTAAAGAATCAAATTAACTTGTATGAAAATGGCATTATATGACCCCTTTAAAGATACAGTGTGTGTTTGTGTATAGGATGTTGATGTGGATGTCCTGGCTATGGTCAATGACACAGTGGGGGCCATGATGACCTGTGGATATGATGATCAGAACTGTGAGGTGGGGGTTATTATAGGTAAGACCTCACAGCATACTTTTAGACTGGAAAATTTTCTTTCAATAGATTTAAAATGAAATATAAACACACACAATATGTATTGCTTCATAAGGGAATCCCTCAATCCTGAGAGGGCAAGGAAACTGTCTCTTGTAATAAGGCAAATTAAAGGCTTGAAAATGCTGAAATCTGTTTCCGCAGGTACTGGTACTAATGCGTGTTACATGGAGGAAATGCGTCATATTGATTTTGTGGAAGGAGATGAAGGGAGGATGTGTATTAATACGGAATGGGGGGCATTTGGAGATGATGGTGTGCTTGATGATTTCATCACAAGTTTTGACCGTGAAATTGATGCCGCCTCAATTAATCCAGGAAAACAGCTGTAAGTACTTATTGATGGGCAAGTCGTTAGATTGCTTTAACACAGGGATGCCCAAATCAGGGCAACATTTACTTCCAGCCAATCAAGTTTGTTTTTGTTTTTGACCCTTCGTAGTAAAACGTTTGGGCATTTCTGATTTATTCCACACTTACTGAAGGCTATTCCCAAATGATGTGTGCACTTAAAACCATTTTTTTTTCTCTTTAAGTTTTGTAGTCTATGTATTACCTAACTCTGCAACTTTGTAACCAGTTTTGAAAAGATGGTGAGTGGTTTGTACATGGGAGAGCTAGTGAGACTCATCCTGCTGAAGATGGCCAAAAAGGGTCTACTGTTTCATGGCCAAGTCAGTGATGCTCTCAGGACCAAAGGAACATTTCAGACCAACCATATCTGCTTGATTGAACAGTAAGATTACATCTTCACAAATGAAGAGTTCAGATGCAAAAGCCTCTAAGTGCCATTTGAAATTTTCTTCTAGAATGATCATTTTTATCAAGCTTGTATATTTAAGTTCGGTGATTTCACTTAAATGGCAATGATAATTACCTATTAATTGTTATTTAAGTGAAATTACTGAACTTAAATATACAAGTTTGATAAAAATCATCATTAAAGAAGAAAATTTCAAAAGGCATTTAGAGGCTTTTGCATCTGAACTCTTCAAATATAAACCGATATTAGATGGGTTAGAATAAGAAACATATTTTTCTAGCTATGAGGAATCCTATGGCAACCTATGGGTATTAAGTTGATGACAATATTAGGAATTTTCCCTGCTAAAAATACATCCATGATTCAGCATAAATGCTGGCTTAATCTGGATTTTGGTGGTTTGTGATAATCTGGCGTGTGTAGATGGGGTTTAAATGTACATATTCTAACTGAGAATGTTTCCAGGTCTAAAGGCGGTTTGGAGAACACCAGGGAGATCCTGGGAGACCTGGGACTTAATCCCAGTGATGATGACTGCATTGCTGTCCAGCATGTCTGCACCATCGTGTCCTTTAGGTCAGCTAATCTGGTTGCAGCCGCTTTGGCTGCCATCTTGACACGGATCAGAGAAAATAAGAAGCTGAAGACCCTTCGGACCACTGTAGGAGTGGATGGGACGGTCTACCGAACACATCCGCAGTACGTCAGTTCACCTTCACATGTTAAACCCAAGGAGGTTTTATGTACGAAATTGGATGGAAGTTTGTTTGTTTTTTAAATCCACAATGTTTAATACTTGTATCTGTATTTTAAAGCTACCCCAAGAGGCTCCACAAGGTTGTCCGCCATCTCGTGTCAGACTGTCATGTCCGTTTTGTGCTGTCTGAAAGTGGCAGTGCAAAAGGTGCCGCCATGGTGACTGCAGTGGCTCAGCGAATAGCTTCCCAACGCAAGGAGATTGATGATACCCTTGCGGCCTTCGCTTTGAACTCCACACAGCTCCAGGAAGTGAAGAAGAAGATGCATGTGGAGTTGGAACGAGGCTTGAAGAAAGACTCCCATCCCACCGCATCAGTCAAAATGCTGCCCACATATGTTTACAGGACTCCAGATGGGACAGGTAAAGGGAAACTGTTGTAAACAGTACATCTTTGGGGAATTCAGAGTTATTACTTATTGTTAACACTATTGATACGTTTATCTCTTTTATATATTATATTATGTTACTTTGAGGGGTTGGTTTGATGGTTACTATGTTGGTTTGAGGGGATGTTGAAGACCTTTTTTATTATTATTTAGATTTTATTAGTGTATTCAATAGGAAACCTGAATTTAAATTTGAAGTCTGAACATGATAATTGACTCCTTAAGAAACATTTTATGCCACTGAATGTTGTTTCACAGAAAGAGGAAAGTACCTTGCCTTGGATCTTGGTGGAACCAATTTCCGTGTGTTGGTGGTTAAGATTCGTACTGGTATGCGGAATTCAGTCCGGATGTACAACAAGATTTATGCCATCCCACTGGAGATCATGCAGGGTACAGGAGAGGAGGTGAAGCACTATGAACAAAAAACATAATCATTTTGGTGCAAATGAATATTACATATTTAACATCAAAATACTATATAGAGTGCAAAAATGTATCAGTACAACATTCAACATTCAAGACATTTTAAACTGATTTAATGTTTTGGATTTTTTTCCCCCCTCCAGTTGTTTGACCACATAGTTCAGTGTATCTCGGATTTCTTGGACTATATGGGAATAAAGAACACTCGTTTGCCTCTTGGCTTCACCTTCTCTTTCCCATGCAGTCAGACAGGTATTGATAAGGTAAAAAAAAGCATTTACCTTGGATTATCAGTGCCAGGTCATTTCAATTGTCAATATAATTATCACAAGGTTTAAAGGGTTCACCCAAAAATGAAAATTCTGTCATTAATTACTTAATAAAGTGATTGTGTCTCTACAGAAAATGTGGACTAAACCGCACGATTCATTTGAATTTGTTTTGAATAATTACTATTTATAGCGTCAAAGTAGTATTTCCGAAGCTCTCAGATTTCATCAAAAAGATCTTCATTTGTGTTCTAAAGATGAACAAAAGTCTTATGTGTTTAAAACTACTTTCAAGACGTTTTGGGTGAACTAACTTAAACTTAAAGCACAGTAAAATGCTACTCTCTATTGATAGTCCTTGCCATTTGCATCATCTACTTGTTTAGGGAGATCTGGTCTGCTGGACAAAAGGCTTCAAAGCGACAGATTGTGAAGGCTCTGATATTGTGGATATGCTGAGAGAGGCCATCAAAAGACGAAATGTGAGGGGAAAGCAAACATCACATAGTGTTAGGAAGGATTATTTGTAACTAAATCTGGTTGGTAATATGTTGCATTCACTACAGGATGTCAGTCACGACTCAGGAAGACAGTATCAGGTTGATATAGGTTTACTTCAATAGTTAGTATATAGAACAGCAAACAGCACGGTATGGCATAACAGGATTTCTCTGCAATACTGAGGTTCTCTTTGTATGTTAGTGTGTGGTTCTAAATAAACAGAGAAAGGGAATAATTACTAACTGCAATAGTATCATCTCAAATTAGCACAACAGTATGCTCATAAACTAGGACATTCAAACAATATTATCAGAATATATTTAAACAATATTCCCGAAAGAGATCAACTATTCTCATAATAAAGTAATCAATTGTAGCGATTACATTATTGCAGTGATAATTATCAAATGAAATAGTCACTAACGCTAGCCAAATACTATTGACGTCGTCTTTCCCAAACAGTCATAATTAGCTTAGCGTTAGGATAGATCAACACATCTTACGATATTAAATGGTTACTAGAAACTCTCAAAGAAACATTCATAATAAACAGCTCACTTACATGTCGTCATTGACGCACACCAACTAAAACCACTCAGGAATAATTAGAACAGGGTAAATTCTCAGTACTCAAGCACTAACAGTCCACACCTGACCGAAGTTTCTGTCCATTTCCTCATAACGTTACGGCTGATGCAATACTTGCAACGAACTTAGTAAGGGCAGGCCGCCACCTACTGGGTGGAATAAGTAATGTTCCCACATTAACTATAAACATGTTTGACTCATAACGGGCCTTTTGTACAGCCGCCCCCAAATTTAGGAACTAAATTTGTCCCTGATAATGGTCTCCAATTATGAGGTTTCTGAGTCATCGGGAATAGCAGGGAGTTTAATCATCCTTGACACAGGTCTGGTATAGGTTCGTCCATTGATTAGCACATCTGCAGCTCTGATATGTCCATCTACACTGAGCATAACCTTGGTCACCTTACCGATTAGCCACATAGCTCTAGGTAATTGAGGGTCTACCAGCATAACAATGCTCCCAACGGCAATGTCCTCAACGTCCTTCTGCCATTTAGATCGGGTCTGCATGTTTGGTAGGTAGTACTTGATGAATGAGGACCAGAATAAATCTGTAAGGATCTGACTGTGGCGCCATCGTTTACGACTGATCATTTCGCTTTGAGGGTACACAACTTGTGGGAGAGAACCATCCGGCCGCCCCATAAGAAGGTGATTTGGAGTAATAGGATCAGTATCTGAGACGTCAGAGGATAGGTATCCAAGAGGCTTGGAGTTCAGTATACCCTCTACCTCAATTAACACTGTCCTGAGGACTTCCTCCGTTACTGATTGAGCCCCAACTGAAGCATACAGAGCTGATTTGACAGATCGTATCTCACGTTCCCATCCTCCTCCGAAATGAGGAGCTCCAGGAGGGTTGAAATGGAAGTGAACTTTCTGCCTTGCCAACCGTTGTTGTAATTCAGGTGACATTATTTTGAATGCTTCATACATCTCTCTCTCCCCTCCTTTAAAATTAGTCCCTTGATCAGACCATAGCTCGAAAGGAGTTCCTCTACGTGCCACAAATCTCCTGAATGCCATGAGGAAGGAATCAGTATCAATACTTGACAGTGTGTCAAGGTGAACACATCTGGTTGTCAAACACTTCCAAATTATTCCCCATCTTTTCTCCACTCTCCGTCCAATCTTAACTGAGAAGGGTCCAAAGCAATCCATTCCAGTGGAATAAAATGCAGGCTTGAATAGTCGAAGTCGAGCGACAGGCAAGTCTGACATTTTTGGGACTTCTGGTTTTGCTCTCCATCTCCTACAATCAGTGCATCGAAATTGGTGATTACGGATAGCCTCCCTACCACGCAGAATCCAAAACTTCCTCCTAATTTCAGCCAGAACTCTCTCTGGGCCTGGATGGTTCAACTGCTGATCGTAATCTTGAATTATAAGTTTAGTAAGGGCATGACTGGGATCTAGGACAATTGGGTGCTTTGTTGCTATGTCGAGTGCCTCAGCTCGACGCAGTCTTCCCCCCACTCGGATTACATCCATTTCCTTGTCCAGCTCTGGACACAAAGTAAGCAGTTTACTATTAGAAGGAAGTGGTTTGCCTTGTTTCAGGCATCGGAAGTCGCAGAGAAAACTATCTTGCTGAGCTGCTCTCCACTGAAGTATTTCTGCCTGTTGGAAATCTGCAGCAGTTAGTGGCTCTCCACTCGCAGCCCCATGAACATATTGTGCAGTAGCTTCCAGTAATTCTCTGTAGACTGTATACTGTCTGGCATCAGGAATCTCTGAGTTGGAGGTCACTACATTCAGAGCACAGAACATTGACTTGCGCAATTCTGAATCCCCTTCCAAGGAGCTGTTAACAGGACTCTTAGGCCATTGATCAGGGTGCAGTAAAAGGAAGGGGGGTCCATTACTCCATCTGTTTGGTCTGGCTAAATCCTCAAGACGTTTTCCCTTTGTCAGGTCATCAGCCGGATTTTGAGCAGAGTCCACGTACCTCCAATCCTGTGGGTTTGTTGTTTCTTGTATATCTGCGATCCTGGTGCCAACAAAGACTTTGAACCGGCACGAATCGGAATGCAACCAATTCAGCACTGTGGTGGAATCGGACCACAAGGTAATTTTCTGATACTCAAGTGTAAGTTCCTTCCTTAGTAACTCCGCTAACTGAGCTCCACAGAGTGCGGCGCAGAGTTCAAGTCTGGGAATGGATAACTGTTTCTTAGGTGCAACTCTGGAGCGTGCAAGTAGGAATCCTAATTGTACCTTGCCTTGACTGTTCTCTGTTCTCAGATACGAGACTGCCCCATAGGCTCTTTCCGATGCGTCACAGAACACATGTATTTCCCTTACAGAAGAAGAATTATCCATTTCTGGGGTCACATAGCATCTAGGGAAGGCAATGGCTGAAAGTGATTTAAGTTCGTCTTCCCACTGCAGCCAGTTCTGCAAGAGTTCATCGGGAAATAGAGGATCATCCCACTCCCTCGGCTTAGCCCAAAGTTGTTGGATTAGGATTTTCGCTCTGGTTGTATATGGGAGGATGAAGCCCAATGGGTCGTATTGACTGGCAAGAATTCGATATAAATTGCGCATGGTGGGCTGTCCATACTCCAAGGGACGGTGTTTGTACCTGAGAGTGTCGGTGGGGCAATGCCAATGCAGACCTAGAGTGGATTCAGGAACTTCTGTTTCTCTTTGTGACAACCACAGTTCAGTACTGGTCGACTGAGCTTCCTTAGGTAGATGACTTACTACACTAGGTTGGTTTGATGCCCACTGTCGGATGTTGAATCCTCCATCTGCCAGTAGCTTCCTGAGATGGTTGATCAACTCTCTGGCCTCATCAGCTGTGTTCAGGCTCTGAAGACAGTTATCAACATAGAAGCTCCTTTGTATAGTGAATCGTAGGTTATCACCTGCCTCTGTGTTGTCAAGAACATGCTTATGCAGCGCATAGGAAGCGCAGCAGGGGCTGCAAGTAGTTCCGAATGGGAGCACCCTCCATTCGTAGACGTCAGCTTCTCTATCTCGTTCCATATCTCTCCAGAGAAACCGTAGGATAGGTCTGTCCTGTTCCAGAAGTCGGACTTGATGGAACATTCCCTTTACATCCCCACTCACAGCTACGGAATGCTCTCTGAATCTTATCAGGACTCCAAGGAGTGACGGACCAAGTGCTGGACCAGGAATTAGGGATTCGTTTAAGTTCATTCCCTGGTACTGGAATGAGCAGTTGAAGACCAGACGATTTTTGTCATTATGGGTGACCATATGATGTGGTATGAACCACCTTTCATGACTCTGTTGTGCTTTGTCTGGATCCAATTTGACCACATACCCTTCTTCCACTAGTTTCTTGATCTCCAGAGAATAGTTCGCTGCACGATTAGGATCCTTTAAGAGATTCCGTTCAGTTCTCCGAAGGTGTGGCATTACTGCTTCTTGAGGGGCGTTAAGAGGAGCCATGTTGGCTTTACGCAATAGAGGGGTAGCATACCTATGGACGCCGTTTACGTCAACTCTGACCGTTCCTTTGTCTAGGAGTTCAAGGGCCGTTTGATCCTCCCTAGAGCGAGTGACCAATTTTTCATTACGGTAAGGAAGAATGTCCAGTTCCCATAATTTCGCAACATTTCTCATTAACTCTGTTTCCTTAGATGACACCGATGTAAACAGGATCTGCTGAGAATGAAGAGGATTCAGAAGGAGCTTTGCTGGACCCTGTAGAGTCCAACCCAGTCTTGTCTTGATGGCGGCTGGCCCGCCAGGTGGTCCAAGATGAACTGGTTCGACTGGGGTGATTAAATGAGGCTGATCGGCACCAATCAGAAGGAGTGGGTGAATCTTCTCAAAGGACTGGATAGGAAGACCCTTAAGGTGTTTGTACTTGCTTACGAGTGCCTCCATTGGGTAAGTTTGGTGAGATAATTCCAGCTGATCAGCAGTAAAGGCTTGCTTGATGTGGTACGTCTTATGTGGCTGCGCCGCTGGAGATATACTGAACGAAACTGTTGAGCCTTGTAAACGTGACACTTTCTGATGAATGGTTCTAATGGATAACTCCTCATCGTCACCTTTCAGATTCAGTTGCTGGGCTGCAGCAAGTAACAGGATGGTGCGTTCGGAACCATCGTCCAGGATAGCATAAGTGTCCAACGTGCGGTTCTTATATCTCAAGAGAACTCTGACTACCTTCAGCAGGACCCGGTTATCTGTTCCAGGTTTGTCCAGATACAAAGTCTCAGCTGTGGAACTTGATGCTGGCACAGTATCTTTGACTGCCTTGTAATTGATGTCATGGAGTATGAGCAAATGCTTGCCTTTACATTTATTGCAGGGTTTTTTCAGATTGCACTGTGCAGCTAAATGTGTCCTACCACACTTCCAACAGCGCTTGTTTGTTTGAATCCAGGTTTTTCACTTGTTCAGTCGTGAGCTGCTGAAAGTTCAGGCACTGGCTAAGAAAATGGTCTGTATTTTCACAGTAGGGACAAAAGGCTTTACTTTTCACTTGCCTTCCTGGTGAAGTGGATGCTTTGACTGGAGAGGGAGTACTATTTGAAGTGAAACTGCCTGCTCCGTGCAATACAGTAGCTGGTCTTGACCTCTGCTCTTTGCGTTTCTCAATTCTTTGCTTCGCCCATCCCTTTGACTGAATGTTTCCCACCAGATCACTATTTTGACACCACGATTCAGACTGCAACCATTTGGAGAACTCTGTGAGTGTAAAGGTTGAGGCATGATGAGGCAGCATTTGTCTCCTGAAAGCAGCTCTTAAGTCAGGTGGCAACTTGGTCAGCAGGCGAACTACGTGAGACCCACACATCAATTCAGCATCCCCATCTGGTCCTAAGGATTTCAGCAGTCCTACAAGGGCTTGAATTTGTAATGCAAACCTTTCAAAGGCTTCCGGGTCTCCTGGACGTACATCTGGCGCGTCCATCACTTTAGCAATTTTATTCAATGCAAGTTGATGAGGCTTACCGAATTTATCTGTCAAGGCGTTCATTGTATCGGTGTACGGATATGGAGAGTTGAGAAAAGAATCTGCAATCAGTCTAGCATCTTCCAACTGTAGATGATCCACCAAAATTTGATACTTAAACAACTCTGACCCATCCTCAGGTAGCAGATTGTGCAGAGCAAGCCTCAGACGTGCAAACTCGCTTGGATCTTTATGTACAAGGTAAGGTATACTGGGCTTAGGACCTCGATATTCTGCAGCTGACTCCTTTAGCTGAGTGGAAGGTTGCTCTAACCAGTAAGGCTTCGGTCTTTGAGCAGTTAGTGGCCTTGGGTGTTGGTACATATCGCTCTTTGGTCTAGAGGCATGCTCGTAGCTACTCTGGAATCTGTCATATGGCCCATAAGATCGTTCTGCAGCATACTGGGGTGAGTGCGCATACCACTGTGAGTCATAGTATTCGTAATGTACAGGAGGCGGCTCTTCATAAGACTGCGGATGATACGGTGTTGATCCTCTAGGGGTGTCATGCTTTGACGCGACTTCATCTTTCATGATCTGCAACTGGCCCATCATCTTATCAATCAGACCCATCATGTCTGTAGCACTACGTGGCTCAGCCAGGTAAGCTCCCGTTTGCTGTAAGGGATAACTAGGGTCCTTCACACCACGACCCATGCCACTGAAGGAATAACGTGAAGGCTTGACTTGTGGTGAATAAGGATCTGAGGAAACCACATATGAAGGAGAAGCATGCAAGTCAGAAGTGGCAGATCTTTCATACAAGGTAGGCGGAGCACTGGTACATAGTCGACCTTTGAGCTCAATGGGTTTGGCAGGCATAACATCAGCTGATTGCTCATGGAAAGGAGTAGAGGCCTCAGGTCGATCCATGGTAGCAGTCCGATGCTGTGAGGCTGCGAAGGATTGAGCTCTTAAATCTGGAAGGTAGGGATATGATGTCGACTCTGATAACTGATTTCCTTCTCTAGGTGGTGCATGAGGTTCAATCGGTTGTATACCTCCTTTGCTCCCACTGGGTTCCTGTTCTCGTCTGTGCTCATACCGTGCTGTGCTTAGGTGCGGAGGATGTTTACTCCCTGGTTGATAACCTCCATAGTCCACCTCAAAATCGTCCAAATAAGCTGGATGACGTTTCTGGCGGTTTGGCCGTACATAACCTGGAACAGTTCCTCTTTGAAATTCATCAACCATACTGTCACTGTAGCAAATCACCTCCGGCTCGAAGGACCATAATGTTAGGAAGGATTATTTGTAACTAAATCTGGTTGGTAATATGTTGCATTCACTACAGGATGTCAGTCACGACTCAGGAAGACAGTATCAGGTTGATATAGGTTTACTTCAATAGTTAGTATATAGAACAGCAAACAGCACGGTATGGCATAACAGGATTTCTCTGCAATACTGAGGTTCTCTTTGTATGTTAGTGTGTGGTTCTAAATAAACAGAGAAAGGGAATAATTACTAACTGCAATAGTATCATCTCAAATTAGCACAACAGTATGCTCATAAACTAGGACATTCAAACAATATTATCAGAATATATTTAAACAATATTCCCGAAAGAGATCAACTATTCTCATAATAAAGTAATCAATTGTAGCGATTACATTATTGCAGTGATAATTATCAAATGAAATAGTCACTAACGCTAGCCAAATACTATTGACGTCGTCTTTCCCAAACAGTCATAATTAGCTTAGCGTTAGGATAGATCAACACATCTTACGATATTAAATGGTTACTAGAAACTCTCAAAGAAACATTCATAATAAACAGCTCACTTACATGTCGTCATTGACGCACACCAACTAAAACCACTCAGGAATAATTAGAACAGGGTAAATTCTCAGTACTCAAGCACTAACAGTCCACACCTGACCGAAGTTTCTGTCCATTTCCTCATAACGTTACGGCTGATGCAATACTTGCAACGAACTTAGTAAGGGCAGGCCGCCACCTACTGGGTGGAATAAGTAATGTTCCCACATTAACTATAAACATGTTTGACTCATAACGGGCCTTTTGTACACATAGTTTTTGCAGATGACACGCTCATCAACTTACAGAGAAGCACCATCATCAATATTAATGTTCTATTGACATATAATAAGAGTATTCAGACTTCAATGCTTATACTTTTGTGGAAATAAATATATTGTAGTTTATAATCCTCTTTTTTGAATGAAACTATTTTGTGCTACTGATGTTTGTATTGGCGTGGTTATAATTAATTTGTTCTTTTAGGAATTTGACCTTGATATCGTTGCTATAGTGAATGACACAGTTGGCACAATGATGACATGTGCATATGAGGACCCTAAATGTCAGATTGGTCTTATTGCTGGTAAGTATTAATGTGTTTTCAAGGTGTTTCTGTGGCATTTCAGTGAAGCTGTAATTTAACTGATTACTGCTGATTATAAACCAACACATGCAAAAAAGAAGCATTACAATATTCAGGATGTCAACAAGTATGAATCTTGACTCTACAGGAACAGGCAGCAATGTGTGTTACATGGAGGAGATGAAGAACATTGAGTCTGTGGAGGGTGATGAAGGGCAGATGTGTATAAACACTGAGTGGGGTGGATTTGGAGAAAATGATAATATTGAGGACATCCGAACCAGATATGACCGAGAGGTGGACGAAGGCTCACTCAATGCAGGAAAACAAAGGTAAAGATTGCCGTTTTTAGACGATTTAGACAGTGATATTATTTTTCGATTGTTATCTGAAAGCTGTGAAAGGCAAACGCAATGCAGGTTTTCTGCATTTGTCCACATGGAGGCAGTATAGCAGTATAAGTGGCATTGAATCCTGTCACGGAATGTATTTTTGGTTGTCTAGTAATCTAATTTGTTACCCTCTTATTTACAGGTTTGAAAAGATGACCAGTGGAATGTATTTGGGAGAGATTGTAAGGCAGATTCTCATTGATCTAACCAAACGTGGTCTTCTATTTCGTGGACGCATCACAGAGAGACTGAAGACCAAAGGCATCTTTGAGACCAAGTTCCTCTCACAGATTGAGAGGTACAGTAAATTAACCGTCTCTGACATATAGGCCGGCCTATTAAATATATTTTGGTCACACATGACTAAGCTCAGATTCCCAAATATTTTGGCATCTACTGTGGTTGTTAACCTTACCAAAACATCATATTAAAGGTAACTCGGTAACTCATTCATTCATTTACGCTTCATCAGGTTGTTTAATGAGGGGAAAAAAATACTGAGCAACTTTAATAATAGGCATTTAAAAAAAAAAACCTTCTAAATGGAAGTTAGTGAATAAGTGTAATATCATACACTTAATTTGACTTCTTCCATTTACTCAGTGACCGTTTGGCGCTACTGCAAGTGAGGTCCATTCTGCAGAATCTGGGATTGGACAGCACATGCGATGACAGTATTATTGTGAAGGAAGTATGTGGAGCCGTGTCCCGACGAGCAGCTCAGCTGTGTGGAGCGGGAATGGCTGCTATTGTAGACAAAATCCGAGAGAACCGTGGACTAGAGCATTTGGAGATTACTGTGGGAGTGGACGGCACCCTTTACAAGCTACATCCACAGTGAGTAAAAATTAGCAGAACATTTACTTGCATTTGATCCGTGTTTTATTCCTACCCTAATCTTGACATGTCGCTTTTCGCGACAGCTTCTCCACGTTCTTAAAGGACACTGTCAGAGAGCTCGCTCCCAATTGTAAGGTGGAGTTTATTCTATCAGAGGATGGCAGTGGGAAAGGGGCGGCCCTGATCACGGCTGTAGCACGGCAGCATCATGGAGAGAAACAAGAACCTCACTAGACGCCCGAACTGGGTTCTTCAGAGGGCTGCTTTTGATGTTTTATGAGTACAGGGTTTCTATAAGTAATTATATATCGATTTATCAAATTATGAATCTCATGAAATCTCATTTTGCTGCATAAAAAGGTGCATTCAGGGACATTGACAGAGATGTTCATTTGTTACTTTTTGTTTTTATTATTATTTTTAATGTAATTAGTGCAATAAACATCGCTTTTACGTTTACTGTGTCCAGCATGGTTTCACTCTCACAGTACATTGGCTGTTTGAAGGCTTTTTTTCTTGTTGTCCTTTTGTTCGGACTCAGTGAGCAGTTTGCATGGGCAGTCAGAGTGAAAGACTCACAGAGGCCAAACTAAAGGGGGCGGTGGCTGTGTGCGATGGAATGTCATGACCATATGCTGCTCTATAGTGCTCTGGGATGGGGTCTGAGAAGATTGGAGACCAAACACCCAAATTAAATTAGGAACTGAACTGATAGTGTACTTTTAAAAATAATACATAAAAGTATTTATTTGACTAGTAGAGCTGAATTAGAGTAAAATTCTAAGTTTTTTTTCTAGATTGTGAATTATGAGATTTTAGAAATTAATACTTTTATTTAAAAGGGGGCATTCAATTTATCAAAAGTGTCATTTATGATGTTGTAAAGGATTTAACGTCTGTTCTTTTGAACTCTCTATTTATCAAATAATCCTGAAAAAATATAGCACCGTTTCTACAAAAATATTAAGCAGCACAACTGTTTTTAACATTAATTATAATAAGAAATATTTCTTGAGCACACATCAGCATATTAGAAAGAATGATTTCTGAAGGATCATTGAAGTTTGGAGTAATGCTGCTGAAAATTCAGCTTTGCCAACACAGGATTAATTACATTTTAAAACATATTAAAATAGAGAATGTAATTTGTAATAATATTTGACAATTTACTGTGGATTTTACGATGAAATAAATCGTGACCATAAGACACCATTTTTCAAAAACATGTTTTTTTCCACAAAGAAAAAAAAATTATATGGGTTTGGAATATGAGGGGTGAGTTAAATTTTTGGGTAAACTATTCCTTTAGGTAGATGAAATTTTAAAAAATGTTTGCTTTATTGACAACAGCAAAGTTGTAAAAACACTACATATCTATTTTTTAGTTAATTTCTTTGGAAACATATATCACTATAGGATTGAAATCTATTTGACATATTTTTTTTCAACAGGTGATTTAATAGATCATTGTGGGGTAACACTAGCCCACTAATTTGGTTGATTTAAGCTCCCTGGGGATTTAATAAAGCAGTTAAACCAGGCCAGCTCCTGCTCACAAATCCTCATGGAGCAGGAAGGGAAAAGTTTACTCATTGTAATCCTTCCCGCTAATGCTAGCTAACTTCTCCGTTGAACAATAGTAGGCTACGCTAGAGCTAGCTGCCATGCACACCAGCACGTCACTACACTACCAGCACATAGCATGCACACATCTTCACATGTAAGGTTTACAGTCTTGTAAGTCTACACTTCTTAGGTGAGCTAAGTTGGCTAACTAAGTGCAATTTATTTAATGGCGCTTTTCCACTGCATGGTACAGTACGGTTCGGTTCGGTACGGCTCACTTTGGCGCTTTTCCACTGCATGGTACAGTACGGTTCGGTTCGGCTCACTTGGGGTGCTTTTCCACTGCATGGTACGGTACGGTACAGTACGGTTCGCTTCGGGTCGCTTTAAATGGTACCTGGTCTGTTGAGGTTCCAAGCGTACCGTACCGGTACTAAAATGTGACGTGAAACACTGCAGATCACTGATTGGTCAGACAGAATCGTCACTACCAGCGTCACTACTAGCATCATTGGATTTGCGACACAAGACACTTTTTTAGCAGTATTTTGTTTTGCTGCCATCAACCTCATTTTAAACACATTTTTCCGTCTAGCAGTTAAAAACAACCACATACCGAGAATCAGGAACACCATCCCCTCGATAGTCTCCATTGTTCCTATGTTGTGGGTTTGAAAATGTGGCGCTTTTAAGATGATGTCATGGCAGTAGAGGCGCACGCAAATAACGATCAGTCCCACACACTTTGAAGGGGTACTACTGCAGTGGAAAAGCAACCGAGCTAAGCGAACCGAACCAATCCGTACCGAATCGAGTCGTACCACGCAGTGGAAACGCAAAGCGAGCCGAACTGTTCCGCGCCGAGTCGAACCGTACTGAGCCCAACCGTACCGTACTATGCAGTGGAAAAGCGCCATAAGTCACCTAAGGGTAAAATGCAATTTGCTCCACATCAATAAGTAAAATATCAAAAGGACAAATTCAGAAACAATCCTTACAACTGGACTCTTCTCAGTGTGGTGGCATTGCTGTGTTATGTAAGAGCAAATGTTAAATACAATTTGATCTCAATGAGCAAACTAGATTCTCTCTCACACATTTTAGAGTAACGTAACCTACCTGCCTTCAGTTAAGGAAAGTGATAAGGTGACTGAAACTTTCTACAGCATCTGAGCAGATAAAATAGCGGTTTAAAGAATATTTTGTACAGTTTGTTTCCTTAGTTATCCCAGGCCCTGCAAATTTCAGCAAAAGCCCAATGTTAACATAGTGTTGAGTTGTACATTACACAAAATGTTTATTTGCCAATCCTGATATGTATACAGTAAAATCACAAATCATTTATCCATGTCCACAAGCAAATTCCTGTCAGATTGATGACAATTACTTTTAGGCCTAATGCATTTTATGTCAGTGTAAATCAAGATAATTTGGTAGGGGGTTGTGTTATGCTCTGCTTCAGTATATAAAAAAGACAGGTTAGAACAAGTCAAACATTCAGCTTATTCCTGTTGAACTGCATTTTCTGCTAAGGACATGGTATAATTTCCCAACTTCTGAAAGCATTTTAGAAAGAAGCTGTTAAATGCCAGGATTAACATTTGTTTCACTAAAATGTCCCCAATGATGCATCTCACTTCACCATTATAGCTCCAAGTGATTGTCTAACAAAGCAAATCACACTTTATGATGATTCTTAAATCTCAGCTAATCTCTTCAATGTCATATTTTAGGACAAATCATCATTATTATTATTATAAAAAAGTGAAATGCATTCTGAAAGGTTAGTCATAACTCAAAATTCTAGAAAAATACTATGTTTGAATAATATATCTTCTATTTCCATACTGTTTTGGTTTTTTTTCATGCCAAACCTTAAAACAAAGAAAATGAGAAGAACTGACTTACAAAACTTCATTTACTTTCCTCAAGGACAGAGATTTTATCTATATTAAGGAAATCTTTGCTTTGTCATGGTCTCTGCCTTTATGACTGCTTATTCATGCATGGACATTAAGCTTTCAAAGATTGTTGTACCTAGGGGGTAGGTCATTTGTGAATATGTCAGACATAGTTTATTATATTTCAAATTTCCACTGTAACAGACACCAAGTAAACACACAAACACTCCCAGGACAATGAGTAAATCTGCCAGGAAATGATGTTATTGCTCCAAAATGCAAAGTACTTTACTGGCTGGACATTGTTCCCTTGTAAATGAATGGGAGACATTTGAATGTGTGCCATATACAGTGAAATTTTTTGACAGTAAGATGCATATCCTGTAAAATATGAACAGCTCTCTTCCAGGAAAACTTATCTTCAAGGCAACTCCAAGTATTATTGTCACGAAGGACTTTGGTGTCTTCTATCTGTCATCATAAATTATAATATTGGAGTAGCAAGTTAATTGAAATGTCTCTACTTGCATGTGATATCAAAGAGATACAGTAACATTTTTATTTAACCGTTAACTTAATTTATATTGCTCTACAATATAACATGTTTCGGTACACTAATGAATATGTGCTGCTGTTATATGACGTATTCTGTGACGTTTCTCAGTGAATTTCTGCTCTCATTGGCTCTTCTCAGAAAGAGGATGTCATGCTCTCACATTCACGTGCTTCTGAGGGGGGAGGATGGCGCGTGCCTTGGAGCACGACCCACAGTAATCTCGTCTGGCCTGTGTTACCATCACCTCACCCGAAATTACCTCAAATTCCATCTGTGACATTCCCCTGAGATACTGTAAAATAAGCCCTATGTAACTGCAACAGCTCCACAATGGCTAAAATCACATTTAAAATGAACAAGGTTTAATACTTTCTTACATCAGCATTTAATATGTTAACCACATAAAAGAGTATAAATTGTTTTAATTATTATTATTATATCAGCATTTAATATATCCAGTTTATATTAGGGTACCACATGTAGCATTTATTTATTTTATTAATACATCTATTTCATATCCAAAAATTAATAGAAAAGAATTAATATAAACAACATATAGCCTATCAAAGGGTAATCTTTAATTATCACATCATCATTTATGTACCAATTGGTACCAATGTACCAATTGTTTTATTTAATTTTTTTTCAATTTCAATTAAATATTTTTTTACTATCCAGCATATAAAAGGGTATCATTTTTTTATTTATTTTAGTACATAAGCATTATCCAGCCCATATAAATGGTTAACAATTGTTTTATTTAATTGTTTTATTGAACTATTTTAAAAAAAATTGATTTAAAAATATACCTTTCAGAAATTGAAATGCATATAAACACAAGTGTTTGTGAAGAATATTTAAAACAATGTAACACAAAATAAGCATTTTAGAGCCCCGGGCATTGATGTAATGAGCGTTTTAAATGAAAATTAAATCACATAATGACGGATATTGGATATTGTAAGGCAAGGAATTCATTTCCTTTGCATTGTGCGATTATGTGTATTTTAACATCAACATGTTATACAGATCCTCTCTTGTTTTCTAATGTAAATATTTAATCCTCGGCAGCTGTTCACACATCTTAGCATCTCATGTTTGACCCCCTGAAGTTTTTATCTCGCCATTGACTGACCCTCCTTCCGACTCCCCCAAAATAACAAATCACGAGTCGTCTTATTTCCTCCGGCTTCACACATCCAGTCTGCATAACGGTCCTGCCACTGAACACTAGAACACTTGTGTTTGCTGATATGACTTGGGCAGTAGCATTACTCAGCATTTTTGCTTCTCCGCCCAAATCCACTTATTTTAAAGGGCTTAGAGGCTGTGACGCATTGCTCTACGTGCCTCTAAGTTAAATCCCCTTTTTCTTTCATTCAATGTGGCTGAGAATGAGGAAGAAGGAAGTCTGAAAAGGACTGAACAAATAGAATGGAAGCGGGAGGTGGAATCTGAGGAACAGAAGCAAGAAGGGGAGTTGGAGGAGGGGGCCGGTTGTCAGCTGTGCTCTGCCTCACAAGCCTGCCTATAAAACTCAGCCAATAGCAGAGTGAGTGGGCAGGGCTATAGCCGTTCCCCATCCTCTGCTGCATCATATGCAAGCGCATTATATGCAGCTTGGCTTCACAGGCCGAGGAGAGTCAGACATTGCTATAGCGCTGGGAGGGAACACCCCTACGTGCTGGCTTCTCGTTTTACAGTGAACAATCGTTGCTTCTGGGCTCAAGTTGTTTTTCCTGCCTCACTGGAAAGGATCGTAAGATTTTATCTTCTTTCTTCTGTTGCTTTTTCACCAAAAGAGGTGAAGCAGAATGATAGCGGCACAGCTTCTGGCCTACTACTTCACTGAACTGAAGGATGATCAGGTCAAAAAGGTGAGTTGACATTTTGTCTTAAACCAGTGCTTCTCATACGCATCCTCGTTTGCCCTTTGTGAGCGTTAGCGAGCTCTACTAGGCGCATGACAACAGGTGACACAGGCCTGCATTTTAGATCAGAGAGTCGTGAGATGTGCCTCATCTCACGTCTCTCCGGCTTCAGCTTCTACGTCACTCGGCGTGCGACGGCGAGGATGAGAGGACGAGGTATACCCATCCAAGTGACGACACAGGCCGTCAGGTCTATGCTGCAGTGTCCTTGAAAGCAGGATGTGGGGTGTAAGGGAGCTTCCATGAACAGAGGGACGATTTTTTTTGTGCCTCTATGTGAACGTGCTCATTGGAGAGTATGTCTCTGTGTGGGGGAAGGTGGTCGTGCGAGCATCTAAAGCCCACCCTCCCCCGCAGGAAGAGAGTCGGGTTACAACAGCTGACTGACAGTGTGTCTTTGCCAGAGTTTTGACAGTGTTTGAATGCAGTTGCGGAGGGAGGGAAAGATGTGTAAACAGAACGGGACTGCGTGTATGCACACGCCTGTGTGTCTCGCTTTGAGGATATGCAGGCTTTATATTTTAACGCTGTGTCAATGTGGTTACTAGATGAAGGACGGAGAAATACTCTAAGTTGAGGACATGGAGTCATTTCAATAATTATTAAACCTAATAATATCATCAGATACTTATATTTTAGGAAAGAATAAATAGCCCATTTTTAAATAAAAAGTAATGACAAGTAATGACTAATAGTAGTGACACGCTGAAACGAAATCCATCCTATGTGACTCAGCTGTTCACCTGGGTGCTGCTCTCTGATAAGAGCTTTATGACCATGAATGTCATTCATTTAATTTGATTATAACAGAAGATATATTACAAGAAGTTTTATGAATACTGCATACAGAAGCTATATGCTCTTAGCACATTTAAAGCCACCATTCACCTCACCCTCATTTAGACTGTTTTGGCAACTTAACCACTGGTCTGATATTTTTTAAGAGGAAGTTACACACGTTACTTGCAATGACCCATTTTGTACACTCTCCTTAGAGTGTGTTTTAACAAACCAAAGTCAAGAACTAAAATAGATTGTGGTCATCGTTATGCATAAATGTCATAGACATTTTACTGACAAATGATGTTCCTTTAATATGGGATATTTGCAAGAAATGGATTTATAAAAATGAATGGTAACACTTTCAAAAACGGTTCTGTCATTAATGAATAACTACACAGGAACAATAAACTGATTAACAAATGAGTATGTAGGCTCAGTTGAATGTGCTAGTTATTAGCTAACATTAGCAATTAAATAACTATTATTATTTTCATACCTCCCAGAGGACTTCTAAGAACTATACAGGTTCATAAATAAAAAATAACATAAATAATGCAAAATTAATTCTGTGAAGATCATGGTAATGACTCAAGTATTACCAAATCTTTCAGTATTCTAAAGTGAAAAGATACCTCTCTAGTATTGACTTATGCCATTGTAAGCTTTTGATGTTTTTGTAAAGTTGTGGATAGTGTTACTACATCCTCCTAAAGGAATTAATCATTTATCAGTAGGCCTATTCTAAAGTGAAGATCGTGGTAACCCACTAATAATGACTCAAGTATTGCCAAATCCATCAGAAGGAATTATCCAAACCTTGCAAAAACTTCCAAGCTTTAATTACCTCAGTATTGACTAAGGAGCTGTGCTGTTGCATTTTTAATAACTTTTAAAACTGTTATATCGATGTGTGTTCCATTCCACCACAGGTAGTGTCACGTTCACACACAGCAGAAGAAAACGGTTGTCAGTCCAATAACAATTCGGTTACGTTCACAAACACAGTACGGATACTCGACGACCGCATTCCTAACTCAGACGACATAGGGTTTAGACGACTAATCTATATAGAAATGACATCAGTGGCTCAGACCCGTACATTTTGAGGACTCACGACAACCGAATTTTCGGAAAACCCGCGCTGTGTGAACGGAAAAGCACTGGACAACTAAAGTTGTTTGTCAGTCACGTCATACAGTGCTAGAGAGACGCTCTCCTTACAGGTTTTGTGTGTGGTTGTGATTCCGGTAACTTACATCGACGGAGATATGAGCTGTGTATCATTTGAAGTTTTCTATGTTCTCCACCGGATCGGCTCTCGGCTGCCGTCAGTTTTATGCGTGACCAAAGACTGGCGCAAATTCAAAGTCCGCAGTCACGTGTCATGCGCGGGAGGGACATGGAACGATAATTTACTCGCGCTATTCTAATTTAAAAATATCGTTACACTAAATGACTAAAATCGTAGCCTATGAATAAATAAATATTTGTCACAGAAGGTCATGGTAAATGACCTCAAAAATAACACCTTCTACTTTAGCAGCAGCATCAAAATAATTACTTCTAAATTATATGGGCCACATAAAACCTAAAGTAGCTACCCTGTAATATTCCTATTAAAGTACATTCTCTTCCAGGAAGCATATTATTAAACTATAGGCCAATTTTGCACATTTTCATCATAGCCTACCTACTTAAAAGCAACAGGTGTATTCCAAACTACAGCACATAAAGAGAAACACTTTGTAAGCTAATTTAAATAATTATTCCATCAATGGCATCACACCAGAGGCCAGCCTAAATCTCTCAAAGCCTGTAACCACACTTAAAGACTTAATCATGAAACAACAGCATAAGAGCAGGTAGGCCTACTCATGTTTACAGATTTAATTCACTCTCATTCCATTAGACTTCAGTGAAGCATCTTGCACTAGCCGTTTTTCTGATGAATATCATCTGTGTTTATAAACTGTATTTCCCATATTCAGGTCGGCTATGTCTGCATAGTCTAGGCCAACAAGGCCATATTTCAAGGACACACTAACCTAACAGGTGACAGGCAATGACTTGACCACATTCATCATGTTCATTAATATTGATTACTAACAAACACCTGGGTGCTGTAGAAAAATGGGGTCAAATGTCATTGTTTGCGGTATTTTGAATAATCACCATTCAGAAATGTCTTTATAAAATTTAAAATTAAATTTAAATTTAATAAAATTTAAAATGTACCTTATTTTTTATTTTAACCTATTTAAAATACAATTTAGGCCCCTATTCCTGAATTCTCAGCAGCCATTATGCCAGTCTTCGGTGTCATTGAAGAATTCATTATTATCCACTCAAAAATCATTTCAACATATTAAAACAGCTGTGTAGCTTAGTATTTTTGTGGAAACCATGATAAAAAAATTAAAAATTGTAGGATTCTTTGCTGAATAGAAAGTTCAAGAACTGCCTTTATTTGAAATTGAATTTCTAAAACAAAATAAAAGTCTCTTTTTACCAGTTTTTTTTTTTTAATTTATTTATTGTGTGTCCATTTCTGTAGATTGACAAATACTTGTATGCCATGCGGTTCTCTGACGAGACACTGCGCGACATCATGTCTCGCTTCCGAAGGGAAATGGAGAATGGACTGGCACGAGACACCAACCCCACAGCTACCGTCAAGATGCTGCCCACCTTTGTAAGGTCCATTCCTGATGGTTCAGGTGAGCTTATCATTTTTATGGTTAAAAGTCTTTTTTCTTTTATCTTTTTTTACTTATTTTTTTACACAAATTCACATCAAAAGCAGATTTTTATCAGGCCAAACAAGTCCAAATGCTTGCTTTGGAAATCAACGTGAAAGGAACATGCCAAATATAGCATAAGAATCGGCCTGGGTTTCCCTCACAAGTTAGTGTAAAGCGAACTGTGGTGTCTACAATTCTGACTGTCAGGGCAAATCAGTCTCAAAAAGACTGTACTTTTTAAATGCTTTGACAAGAGAAGAAAAATACATTTGACCAAAATATTCGTTTTTGAAATGAAAATCATTGAATCATCAGATGCTTAATTTTGAATTAGCTTATGTTTTCATTGAAACACGTACTGCACTCAGAGATACAATTGCATGTTATAATGAGTTTAGGGTACTATTCATTAAAAGCTTTTTGTAAGTTGTCAAGAAAACTAGTTTAACTAGTATTGCTGCAAGTGTAGATTTTCAGAGATACAATTGCATGTTATAATGTGAGTTTAGGGTACTATTCATTAAAAGCTTTTTGTAAGTTGTCAAGAAAACTAGTTTAACTAGTATTGCTGCAAGTGTAGATTTTCAGAGATACAATTGCATGTTATAATGTGAGTTTAGGGTATTATTCATTAAAAGCTTTTTGTAAGTTGTCAAGAAAACTAGTTTAACTGGTATTGCTGCAAGTGTAGATTTTCCGTAGCACAAAAAGCTAGCAATGTTATTGATCTTTCAGATAAACTATTTGATTATTCCATTTTTAAAATGCATATTCAGTACCTATTGCACATTTGTACTCGTTCCCCATGAATTTGCATCAAGGCTAAGTAATGGTTACATTTTAAAATCACAATCTGGTTACATTCTTTTAAATAGCATTTACTGTGCAAACCTAACCATATGGAGAATCTACTACTGAGTGTTCACAATATTGAACCGTTTTTCCCTGTGCCACAACACATTCAGAGCTGCATCGATGTGTGCTGCTCAAGCTTTTCTACATGACCTGCAGCATCCAATCAAAAGCATTAGGTTACGTCATAGATTATATGAGCTGTAATCCCAGTCAGATTGCAATGTGAAAGTTGATTTAAATGCATTTTGTTAGCAAACCTACTACAATATGTTTTGCATGGCAGCTTTATTCTAGTTAAGGATGGCAGATTCACTGCTCTTGCACCAACGAAGTAATTCAATGCAATTATGACAGCATGGATATAAAGAAATCTGATCGATTTTGTGCCCACATTAATAATCCATCCATCACTGCAATATGTAGCATATTGTTGTATATAGCATACTATATAACGTTAAATATCAAGTCCAGAATAACTTGTCAAGAGCAGCTCACTGGTCCTAAAGTACTGGACAGTACTTCTATAGGCTGACCTATTAACATCTCAATGATAAAATGCCTGAGTATTTATAGCAAGTCTGTGCCAACCACTCACCATTTGAAAGAATTCTTGTGATTAGATTTCTTGTGGTTTGCTGTAATTTTTCATGTTGTAAAACAAGTCATATCTGAGATTTAATCCTATTCCAATAGTTTCAGTCTCACTTTACTGTATGTAACCTTTTATATGTGGACTCTGTCCTTTAAACTATAAAGTTTTTTCGAGGAATGGCTTAATATGTAGTTTAATGCCATAAAAGTCATCAAAAGAATATATTTAAGTTGCTGAAACCTTTTTGATATGTATCCCTTTCACACACATTTTACTGTAGTAACCTGGAACTCCAGTTAGCTGACCTTTCCAGTTGATGCTGCTCAGTTTGCGGTATTAAAAATCTTCACACTCTCAGACACTTTATATCCAATAATCCAGCCTAGAAACAGAAGACAGCCGGAAGAAAAAAAGAAAGTCATTTGATTTTCAGTGTTGCTTGGCAACAAGCACTGCACATGAAATCGACAATCCTGACACGTCGAGGAGCCTCAAATACCAAGAAAGACGGTTATAAACAGCATTTTTAGCCTAATGCAAACATCTCTTGCCATCGCTCTTTCTCTGTTTAATTTAAGGCATAAACAGACTTCTTGTGAGTATTTTACTATACACATTTTGTGAAAAATCTGTTCCTAAGAATTCAAGGCTAAGTGGGTTTAGCCTTGTGAGAGTGGTGCCTGAGTTGATTTGTCTACATCTTTGGCCAGCTCAGTAAAGCATTCCAGATTAAGCCCCCTTGGTCACTCACGACCAAAATAAAAGCTGATGCCCAGTCTCACCGTCACAAGAATGGTACACTATACCGATGCAGTGAAGTTTCAGCTAAGCTAACAGCAGCAGTAACTTAATAAAGCAATTTCCAGAAGGAGAACATTCTTATAGTTTAATGTTACAAGTATCATTAAAAGGATGGTTGACCCAAAAATAAAAATTTTAGTGTTTGCTCACACTAGCCTTTTGTTATTTTTTTTAAATCAAGTCAAGTCACCTTTATTTACTGTATATAGCACTTTATGCAGTACAGATTGTTTTAAAGCAGCTTTACAGTGATAAACAGGAACATAGCGAATTAAATTGTGCTGTAAAGCAGCTCTAAAAATGCAACAGTCATTATTCAGTTGAAATCAGTTCAGTGTTGATTCAGTTTAGTTCAATAACTGTAAAGTTTATCAATTTTGAAATGAGTTATAAAGCAACTCAGCTATAAAGCAGCTCTGCAGAAAACAGTGATGTATCATCAAAACAGTAATATTTGTAAACTCTCGTCTTCATACTTCATACATTTTGATGATTTCTTTAATTCACTTACAGAAAAGGGAGATTTCATTGCCCTGGATCTGGGCGGCTCTAATTTCCGCATTCTGCGGGTGAAAGTGTCTCATGAGAAGAAACAGACCGTGCAGATGGAAAGTCAGATATATGAGACTCCAGAGGACATCATCCATGGCAGTGGATCACGGGTACGTGACCAGTTCTCATCCACCTGAAACCATAAACAACCCTTTTTTGTTACTATATAGCAAATCTTGAAACTATGTGTGGAATATATACATGAGTATATACTGTACATGTACATTGAACTTCTTTCATCTTCTTTAACAACCAGTATGTTTGGGGTCTGAGAGATGAAAAATTTACATTGTAATGTCAAATAGTCTATTGTAAGTTAGACGGCTTACTGTAAATAGTGTTTTGATCTTCGGTCCAAGTCAAACAGCTATTGTCTTCTTGCAGATGTTTGACCATGTTGCAGAATGTCTTGGAGACTTTATGGAGAAACAAAAAATTAAAGACAAGAAACTTCCTGTGGGTTTTACGTTCTCATTCCCTTGTTTACAAAGCAAGCTGGATGAGGTAATGTGGCATTAAATTCTATTAGGTTAACAAAGCAGTTTGTAAACAATTTACACAACTGAGTTTTTTTTTTAATTTTTTTTTTAGTGAATCCTGCCCACATATTTATGACACCTTATTTGTTACTATTGTATGAATGCAGGCTGTTTTGTTGACATGGACGAAACGCTTCAAGGCCAATGGGGTGGAGGGAATGGATGTAGTAAAGCTTCTAAATAAAGCCATCAAAAAACGTGGGGTGAGTCTTATCAACTTATGTGGGTGGTCTACAGGTGGATATTATATTTTTATGAGGGATTTAATGATGTAATGATTCGCTTACAGGACTATGAAGCAGATATTATGGCTGTTGTCAATGACACTGTTGGTACCATGATGACTTGTGGCTTTGATGACCAGCGCTGTGAAGTCGGAATTATTATTGGTAAAAAAAAAAAATTCTGTTTTATGTGTCATTGCCCCTATAGACTCTTAAATAGAAGTTAGCTGAGTATTTCAAATGCAGAATTGTAGAGTTGAATTGATATATAATTTTGTTCTCTGTAAGACTGTAAAAATAACATCCCTCAGATGGAAAGAAAAAACCACAAATATATTTGATATTCTAAATATGCTCAAACAAAGCTTGTGGATTCATGAACACCTGCGATGGCATTTGCTGCTGTGATCCTTTCAGGTACCGGCACTAATGCATGTTACATGGAGGAGCTCAGACACATTGACCTGTTGGAGGGAGATGAAGGCAGGATGTGTATTAATACTGAATGGGGGGCATTTGGAGACGACGGCACATTGGAGGATATCCGAACTGAGTTTGACAGGGAGATCGACCGCGGGTCCCTCAACCCCGGCAAGCAATTGTAAGCCACAGAATTTCAAAAGCTCTCAAAAAGCTTATTTTTTAACACAAATTTTGAGGTGGTTAAGGTGTGTGCTGGATGTTCTCAGGTTTGAGAAGATGGTCAGTGGTATGTACATGGGTGAGCTGGTGCGACTGATCCTGGTCAAGATGGCTAAAGAAGGCTTGCTGTTTGAGGGCCGCATCACCCCAGAGCTGCTTACAAAAGGAAAAATTGAAACCAAGCATGTTTCTGCAATCGAGAAGTGAGTCGTCATTTGTCTTTTTTAAATTAATTCCATTATGACCATAAGTAAGATTAATTTTGATTTGATCCAGATTCATTTTCATTAATGGAAGAACTTTCACTAGTGGACTAAAATTAAAGCTAATACAACTGGACTTTGAAAATCACGATATTTCCAACCTTACAACAATACCACTTTTTCTCTAGGAGCAAAGAGGGACTTACCAAAGCCAAGGAAATTTTGACACGCTTAGGTGTAGAGCCATCTGAAGATGACTGCATTGCCGTACAGCATGTTTGCGCTATTGTCTCTTTTCGCTCTGCTAATCTAATTGCTGCAACTCTGGGTGCAATCCTCACACGTCTTAAGGACAATAAGAACGCACCACGCCTCCGCACCACAGTGGGCATTGATGGATCCCTATACAAGATGCACCCACAGTGAGTATTACATTCAGATCATCAGGTTAAAATCAGACTAATACACAACTCGTCAGTAATAGTTTAGTAAGTCATCATAGAGTATCTTGAGAATAGATCTGCAGGTGCATGTGACACTCTGAACGTGCATTGAACCCTCCTGAGGCCCTTGAGACAAAGAGCAGTTCTATTAATATACATTGAGTAGGTTTCCATAGGGGCAGCTGTTCCTCTGTTTGTTGTGACACTCTGGACATATTGACTTTATCTGGAAACTAAACTGGGCGTTAAAGGTCACAGAGAGATTGGTTGAAAGATTAGAGAAGTGGATGATAAAATTAAGGTTGATATCAATTCTATGGCACCTATTTACAACAATTCACAGGCCTCTTTGAACGTCAGAATAGTCTTTAAATAGAAAACCTCAAAGACACTGATAGCAGTGTTCTATACTTAGTGAAACTTAAAAGGGCAGTGTGTTGCACAAGAACACTGTCCTTCAACCGCCTTTAACAATAATGGTCATTAGACGGACATTAGTGCAATTATCTTGGATATAAAAGTATTATACAGTACGGTAACTATTACTTTGACATTTAATTTTTGCATACTGTGCTGCTTTTTCATTGTTTTTATGTAAACATATGCTGTTTTAAAGGTTGAATTTAGCACTAGTAATAGGAGTTTTCGAAACAACATGAATGTTGTGAATCTTTTGTTTTAAATCAGGGGTTCAGAGCATGTATCAAACATAGACTGTAAAAAAGGTATCAAACTGCCAAAGTCATGTGATTTCATTAAACGAGGCTTAGTTAAAGGTGTAGTTCACTTTAAAAAAAAAACTTTTGCTGATAATTTACTCACCCCCCTGTCATCCAAAATGTCCATGTCTTTCTTTCTTCAGTCTAAAAGGAAATTAAGGTTTTTGATGAAAACATTCCAGGATTTTCTCCATATAATAGACTTCAATGGGAACCAAACGATTCAAGGTCCCACGCCCACCATAAAACATAGCTACTGACACTTTCAAAAAAGTTTTCCTCTGTTTCTGCTAGGTATTCCCGGCGCTTGCACAAAACTGTGCGTCGTCTAGTGCCAGAGTCTGATGTCCGCTTCTTGCTCTCTGAGAGTGGAAGTGGAAAAGGAGCTGCACTGGTAACAGCCTGGGCGTCCAGGTTGGCCGATCAGACACGTCAGATTGCAGAGACGCTGGAAGAGTTCCGGCTGACCAAAGACCAACTGCTGGAGGTGAAAAAGAGGATGAGAACTGAGATCCAGAATGGACTGAGCAAGAATACTCAAAAGACAGCCACTGTCAAGATGCTGCCCACTTATGTGCGGAGTACCCCTGATGGATCAGGTAAGAAATCTACAGTTATATGGACTATTTTCAGACAACTGGAATCCAAGACATGCAGTGGTCCAAATACAATCTGTAATTTCCTCACTGAAAATAAAATGCAATCTCATTCAGCAAAATGCAGTCATGCATCATCTTAGAAATCCACCTGCTCCCCTGCTATGACCAGATTAAATTCTCTTTATCCCCGTTGAATAGCATCATTATATAATAGTAAAATCCCTATGTGACGAAGCAGTACAGGATTAATAAATAGGGATGCACCGTTCCGATACTGCCATTTTTGCCGGATCGGGTATCAATCAGACGAGTCCGATCCAAATCTGATATGGTGCGTATACTATTCTGTGTTGTTGTGAAGCCCCACAAAAGGCTTCGAAAACAAAGGTTTTCGTGCACTCTATTATAAGTGTTCTGAAGCCATCATATAGTGTAATGTGAAATTAATATTAAAGTCATTAAATTCAAGATCACGTAAACTCTTTCCTCCGTTGCAGCTGTCAGTCATTCTCCATTCAGCATTTAAACAGCACGTCGCGTTCGGGTATGACAGTCAACACAAACTTTTTCCAAGAGGATACAATGTTACTATTTTTGTTCTTGATCTGTAGACAAAGGTCTATGGTTTCGCATACAACTTTATCTTGCTGGACTTTATTGCTGTAACTTAATTAATCATCACACAATAGCTGGGGTACAGGAAGCACCACATTAATATATTAACCTAGTGATCCACTATATCGCACGCCAACATAACCAACCACTCAATACAAAATACAGTTCACATAACTTAACTGAAGGGTGAGCATAACTTAGCTGAACTGATGAAGTGCACTGTCGAAAAATACTAATGGACATGCTACAATTTGAAGAGATGACAAGATGATCAGTAGTATTCTAAACACACAATTTAACCCAACCGCTACCAACTAGACATCATGGCTACCAACTCATAGGCCTACCTGAGGCGCTAGTGGATGACGCACAAAGAGAAACAAGACGTTTCTGTAACGTTTGGATGGAAAAAGGACCCAACAGCGAGGATGCGGTCAACTGATAGTCTTTAATGGATAGTAAGCAGACCAACAGTAATCATCAGAAGTTCAGGGGAATAATAGCAGAAAACAGTCACGGCCACACGGCACTAAATGAGAACAGAAATCCCCACTTCTGGTGAGCCCCGAATGCAGCCACGGACGGCGACTCGCTAGGCAGAGAAACCCCGAACCTCCCGTGAATGAGGTGAGGTCAGCAGTAGGTTGGTGGCGAGGCAGAGGACCACAGCTTCCAGTGCAGCACTGAAGTCAGAGAGCAAAACCACACAGTAATATATGCAGGTAGGAATTACAGCTCACACCAGGACAGGACAGGACAAAGTAGAGTGAGATAATTCCGGCGTCAGTATTAAGCCACAACATAGAATAATCCGACAAGGATCTAGGGACAGAAAGCGCTAGAAGAAGGAGAAACAATCAGGGGAAGAATGGAAACAGCTGGTGCCGACCAGCACAGATAATAGGAAGAGTAGCATCAGCTGAAAGAGATGAGATCATGAGATCCTGAGGGCGTAATGCAAGAAAGAGAGAGAGAGAGTGAACAAACGGCCACAAGAGGGAGACAGAGAAAGAGAGAAGAACCAGGATCATGACAGTTACGGCTCAGGTACAGCCAGAGAATGTCTAATATGGGCTTTGGTACAGCCAACCAGCATTAAATAGCTTCACTGATGGGACACCACAACTGTCAATCACTTAATTGATTCTGTCACACCTGGTTTACTCAATACAGGCAGTAACAATTTATGGTGATTTAAACTGAAGTGTTTTAAAATGCACTCCCGTTAAAAATAGTACATGCAGATGTGTTCACATATCAATATTGAGCAAATGAGCCGAACATTCACTACCTTCTGCATTCACAATTATACCAATAAAACAAAAGGATGACACTTCTCCTTATTTCTGTATTTTTTTCTTTTATCCAGAAAATGGTGACTTTTTGGCTCTGGATCTTGGAGGTACAAACTTCAGAGTGCTTTTGGTCAAGATTCGCAGCGGCAAGAGACGAACTGTGGAGATGCATAATAAAATATACGCCATTCCCATAGAAGTAATGCAAGGAACTGGAGATGAGGTGTGTAGTCACTATGGCAAATTTACAACTAATTAAAAGACTTGATAAAAAATTAAAAAATAAATAATATTATATATTTATAATTATATATATTTATATATATATATATATATATATATATATATATATCATATGTTATCATTCAAAAATGGGGTCAGTAAGATTTTTTATTAGAAAAAATAAATAAATGATGAAATAATTATTAAAGAAATGAATACTTTTATTCAGTTATGATGCATTAAATTGAACAAAATGTCAGCAAAGACTTTAACATTGTTACAGAAGTTCATATTTAAAATAAAATACAATTTTACAATATTACAGTATTTTTTTGTATTTTTGTTCAAATAAATGCAGCCTTGGTGAGCATAAGAAACTTCTTTAAAATATATATTTTTTTAATCCTACTGACTCCAAACTTTTAAACAGTTGTGTATGTGCAGTGTATGCTCTGTACAGTATGACACACAGATGGGAAAGTGTGTTTTTACAGTAATAGTTAATGACTATAATTTCCATCTTTAAATAAAGACAATATTGCAAACCTAAATGATTTTAATTGTAACCTGCAGCTCTTTGATCACATCGTGTACTGCATATCTGACTTCCTGGATTATATGGGGATGAAGAATGCCCGTCTGCCTCTAGGATTTACCTTTTCCTTCCCCTGCAGGCAAACTAGCCTGGATGCGGTGAGCTGCCTGTTTGCCTTTTCCTTAATTAATCCTTTCCTTAATCCTCTTTCTTGATTAATCCTTATGAACTTTTCATGCTTTGATGGATGCAGGGAATTCTGGTCAATTGGACAAAGGGCTTTAAAGCCACAGACTGTGAAGGTGAAGATGTTGTCAGCCTCCTGCGAGATGGGATCAAGAGGAGAGAGGTGAGTTACAGTATTGTTACAAAAGTGAGATGATTTGATGGATTAGTTTGTTTTTAAATCTAAATTTGATATTGTTACTTAGACTGTGTATTGCAGATGTGTGTATGTGATGAATTTTTTTGTATGATACTGTGCACAGGAGTTTGATTTGGACGTTGTAGCCGTAGTGAATGACACAGTTGGTACCATGATGACCTGTGCATATGAGGAACCCACTTGTGAGGTTGGGCTAATCGCAGGTAAATTCAGTATACTATCTATTACACACTCTAGTACAATGCGACAACAATTAATAAAATGTATTCATTTTTGAGTCTTTTAAACAGATTTGACTCAGCAGAGGATGCTAAGATATTTTCATTTGCAATTTTAGGAACGGGCAGCAATGCCTGCTACATGGAGGAAATGCAAAACATTGAGACGGTCGATGGAGTGGAGGGTAGGATGTGTGTGAACATGGAGTGGGGAGGATTTGGAGATAATGGCTGCCTGGATGACATCAGGACTCAGTATGATAATGCTGTGGATGATCTTTCCCTCAATGCCGGCAAACAAAAGTGAGTAGTTCTATCTAGTTGAGTGTGGGGGGTGGGGGGAGTTTAGAAAATAAATGGATGTAAATGTAGTGAGGGTAAATATGTCCGAAAGTTAGTCTTGAAGAATTGGTGAAATGCGGTACTTACTGTTTGTATTGCTACTGTAATTTAAAAATGTAAATGCACAGTGTTAGTGCGCATAAGAGAGTTGGAATTTGAGATTAGCCATAAACCCATAAAATCCTGGAAAGAGGAAGTGACTGTAAAAGTGACAGTTAAAACAGATTTCTATTTCAAATACAGTTCTTTTGTACTTTCTATTCATCAAAGAATTCTGAATGAATGTATCATGGTTTGCACACACACACACACAAACCTTGATAATAATAAATGCTCCCAAATCAGCATAGACATTGAAGACTGGAGTAATGATGCTGAAAATTCATCACAGGATTAAATAGAACTTTAAAATACTTTCACAATATTAGTGTTGACAATATATCTGTATTATTTTATCAAATAAATGCAGCTTTGGTGAACATTGGAAACTTCTTTCAAAATCTTAAAAAAAAAAGATATCTAAATATTAAATGTATGTTTTTTTGCTTTTAGATATGAGAAGATGTGCAGTGGCATGTACCTGGGTGAGATTGTGCGGAACATCTTGATTGACTTGACAAAGCGTGGCTTCCTCTTCAGAGGACAGATCTCTGAGACCCTGAAGACCAGGGGTATCTTCGAAACCAAGTTCCTTTCTCAAATCGAGAGGTACTACAGCACTTTCTTAGATTATTTTGCCACGTTTCATCGTGAAAACCAGACATACTGGAATGCTGTTTATATACAGTAGGCCTGCACTTCAGATTGTTTAACATGCTGTTTCTTCCCTCTAGTGACCGTTTGGCGCTACTGCAAGTGAGGTCCATTCTGCAGCATCTGGGCTTGGATAGCACATGCGATGACAGTATTATCGTCAAAGAAGTGTGCGGAGCCGTTTCCCGCCGAGCAGCTCAGCTCTGTGGAGCGGGAATGGCTGCAGTTGTAGACAAAATCCGAGAGAACCGTAGCCTGGACCATCTGGACATCACTGTTGGGGTGGATGGCACCCTGTACAAGCTCCATCCACAGTAAGTGCCTGCAGAAAGAATGTATTTATGATTGAGTACAGTAAATATTCTTTGAAATCTGACCCATTCTCTCCTTCTCTTCAGTTTTTCACGGATAATGCATCAAACTGTGAAGGAGCTCGCCCCCAAGTGCAACGTCACCTTCCTTCTCTCGGAAGACGGAAGCGGGAAAGGCGCTGCCTTGATCACTGCAGTTGGGTGCCGCCTGCGCCAGCAAGAACAAAAGAGCTGAACCCTTCATCGAACAAGTCCTCAAGCTCTCTCGGAGCATATACATTTCCACTCGCAGCTGTGACTCGGCTCTAATTCACCACAACCCGCCCGGCACATCCTTTTACTCATTCCCAGAGCTGTTACACCTTTGCTTTGTAATTCACTCCTAGGCCTACATGTTCCTGTCAGCCTTTTCTCTGTGTATATCTATGTGTGTTGTTAGGGGTTGATACAACCCAAACTATACAAAGATGTTCTTTAAGATGTTAAACTGTGGTTAAAGTATTTATGGATGTATATTGGAAAATATATTTGGAAAAAGGGAAGAAATGTATACTCATTGCAAACATTAAAGTTAAGATATTTGACCAAGTATATGAAGATATTATTTATTTTATTTTTATAGTTGATGGAAGACGCAACAGGAATGGATACCTAAAGGAAAAGAAAGGTACTTTTTTTGAGAAGATGCCAAGCTAATTCCAAACCTCTGCGTATTGTCATTTGTCTTTGTGGCAGTTTTTTGTGCTGTAAATATTGCAAAACATTAGAGAAACGTCTGCTCCACATTGGCATTGTCATGGCTGAAGTGAAGAAGACGTACAAGTTCAGTCTCGCAGTCACAGCTGCCTCCCTGCATAATTCAAGCCCCTTATACTCGTCGCCGTACAAATGAACAACAGAAAACCTATTGCCTTTGCAGATCCAACCCTTCTGAAATAGTCTTATTCCCTCATTCTCGAAAACTTTAGCAGATTGTATCATGTGTAATGCTTTTGTCAGATTTTTGCTGTGTGTGTGTGTGTGTGTGTGCGTGCGTGCAGATATGCGGGTTATCTATACTGATTCCCAGTAAATGTCCTTCGGTGTGCTCTGGCTGGTTGTTTGTGAGTGCTCCTGTGTAGTTCTCATGTGAATCTGTGTAGTGGCACTGAAATCTTGATGAATGCATGCCTTATTTGGTAACTAAGGTCTAGCATTCACTGATTTTGTACAATTTCATAGTTGCACTAAATAGATGTTCCTGGATAAACCTATAGAAGAAAACCATAAAAAATATTTTGATCAACTGAAATTGTGTTCTGTGGTTTCCTTCGTGGTTGGCCAAACAATGTAGCATTATTTTGTTCAGTATTTATTTACATTCTGTGAGATAATTTTATACACCATAAAAAATCCATACATATATATATAGATATATATAGAAAGAGAGAGAGAGGTCTATTTCTTGAATGAATGAACTGATTATTCATTTGCCAGGTGATGCATCAAAAGTTTATTGTAGATATTTTCCAATCACACAGGCTAATAAATATTCCCTTTATGACGTTTCTTACAGTATTCTTTTAATTTTCACTATGGGCTACTGAAAACCAATCATACATAATAATAATATTAAAAGATTTAACTATATCTATAGACCTTATTCAGAGCAGCGCCATGACAGGTATGAAAGTGAGGCTGTGAGGGATAGACTTACCGTGTTTCCAATGGCATCCGCTGTAAAAAGCTGAATAAAGCGGCTAGATTACTTACAATTTTCCACAGCTTACATTGTCGGGAGTTTTTTGTCAACTGACATTTCTTGCAAAGATATTTTTCCAGTGTTTCATGAGCAGAACAATCCGAAAACACATTAAATAACAGTACAGTCCATTGAAGAGATGCAAGTCTATCCCTCACAGCCTCGCTTTCATTCTCATTAAAAATCAAAGATGGCGCTGCCGTGAATAAGGCGTATAAGGGAGCCAAATGTGAGCCTTCTTCAATTGTAAGCTGCAAGGTGTAGTAAAGAACATCAAGTCAGATTTACTATTTAATTTACTTCAATTTCAACACAGAACAATCATTTAAACAGATCTTAGACAATTATACAAAAGAAAAACTAACAAACAGAGATTTTACCAACAAAAATATATAAATTGTATATTACCACTACCATATACTGTGTGTGACAACATTACAAGCACAAAATTATTTTTATATGTAAAACATACAGCTTAATTGGGCTATTAATCAACTATCTTTCAGAATCTATGTATAGATTTTGAATTTGTTGAATGCTGTACCAGAAAGACAATAAAATTGAAATAAAAGGCAAACTGTCTTTAAATCTGTCATGAATCGCGCCTCTGTGGCTCTCTCCGCTCAACCCAGAGCTCCGTCTCCTGAGTACTGAACTCCATTTCCCATAAGCCCCGTACCTAGGTCTAATCAAACTAATGGGGAACTGAAAACATGAGAGGAGACAGGGGAACACAGACTTGAATATGACAAAATCAGTCAAATGTATGGATGTACATGCAGAAGTAGGCTACATATCTTTAGATAATACATGCTAAAACATTGAGTACCACTGAAATGTGACTTTGCTTTATGTACAGTACAATTACAACGTGAAAATGTCTATTTGGTTTCAATGTCTTCGACAACTATATATATATATATGGAACACATCTTCCCTCCTCCTTTTGTTTCTTTTTCTTCCATGTCAATTTAAGAGAACAGCCCTGTTTACACTTGACGGTACAGTATATCTCATAACCTTGACCTGGTACAGATGCACTGACCAATTTAATGTTGATTTTTTGTTTTGTCGATTTTACAGGCACCACTTTACATTCAACCAATATTTAAAGTCTAAAACCTTGATTTTTCAAAAGAAGAGTGTATAAAATATAAAACAACAAGTACACTACCGTTCAAAAGTTTTGGCTATGTAACATTTTTAGAGAGACCAAGTTTTTGATAAAAATCAAGACTGCATTTGTTCGACCAAAAAACAGAAAAATGGTAATTTGGTGAAATATTATTACAATTTGAAATAACTGTTTTCTATTTTAATATATGTTAAAATTGAATGTATTCTTGTTACTTTCACTGCATCATTTCAGAATAAAAGTATTCATTTCTTTAATTTTACTAACCACAAATGTTTGAACAGTACAATCTACAGAACATACTGCATGATCTATATGTAGGACTAGTAATTTAAGCAGCAACACAGAAACAAATAAGGCTTGGTGTTTATACCCATATAGGAATAGAGGAATTCTTCGCTTGTAAAGCCCACTGAATCCACCATAGAGCACAATGTGAGTTATTACTGTAAGTGCAAAGTGTGGGCGTGCTTGATTTTAAGAATAGCCAACAATAGTGTTTTCTCTCTCTGTTTACCTACCACTGAAATATGGTCGACTCAAGCTTTGATTAGTTTGGATGTGTTGTCTTCTGGTTCACTGGCATGATTTCGGACCACCATGCTGGTGGTCTCGGTGCGATAACTGCGCCTCATTTGAAAGGTCCTCATGTGCTGCAGTTCCATGTTGTCCTCCTCAGAAATCTTGATGAAGGGGCACCACTGGAACGCTTTACGGAAACCTGAGCGGAATCTACAGAAAGAGCATGATGCAAACTTCTTGTGCATTACAGTAAATCAGGACAAGGTTATTATTGAGTAAATACAAAAATATTGATGATAGTATTGCAGTAAAACTCTAGGGATCATCGTTGCCACACCAACTGACATAAATGCAAACACTGTCCTAAATATCTTCATAAATGTGTTTATTTAAATTTCTTTGTCTTACATTAGATGTAATGTGCATTTACCTTTGGTTTAGACAGCAGTAGATGATAGGGTTGTACATAGTGGAACTCATGGCCAACCAGAAGATGGCCAAATAGACCTGCTGGATGTAGTGCTGCTTGTATATGTCCCTGTTGAAGCTCCCCAGAATGAAGTAGATGTGGTAGGGGAGCCAACATATTGCAAAGGTTGTCACCACCACTATCATCATCTTCACAACCTTTATTGAATTGAAAAAAAAAAAAATGGCATGAATCTTTTTTTGCTTTCTACACAAAGAACTATAATCTAAAACCATAAATAGCTGCTGCCATCACTGTAAAGTGCCACTGAAGAGGCTTATTGACCAAAGAAAGAAAAATGTGAAAGATGCATGTGAAAAAGTGCATGTCCCCGGTAGAGGTTTAAACATTGATTCTTTGAATCTTTGTGGAATTTAACTACATTCATTTATGACAATATATTCAGATGTAGGGTAATTACAGTCAAATAAAACTGAAATTAAAAACATAAAAAAAACTTTAGAATAGGAAAAATGTTAACGCTTCCTTTTACAGTCCAGTTACCTATGTAAATACTATGTACTTATCTTAGTAACTACAATTACTAACTAGTACTAACCCTGAACCTACCCCTAAACCTACCCCTGTTCCATGTACTTACCTTATATTAGCCAGTACTTTCTAGGTAAGTACACTGTAAGTACTGTACTGTAAAAGGAAGCGTTAAAATAAAATGTATGCAAATAATTTTCCTGGTTGTTCAGCTGTCTTAGAATGGGTCTGAGACCCTCGTCTTTTTTCTGTACGAGAACATATCTGTTGTATAGGCCCCCTTCACTCTGAGCTTGAGATGAAGGCTCTATTGCCCCTTTGCTTAATAGTTTCGTTATTTCGGCTCGAAGCAGATGAGTTCTGCTTGTTCGGGAAGGTAAATCATTTGAGGAGCAGAGAAGAGTGGACTAGCATTTGCCGTCAAGTCATCATATCCAATACGCCTTATTCACGGCAGCGCCATCTTTGATTTTTAATGAGAATGAAAGCGAGGCTGTGAGGGATAGACTTGCATCTCTTCAATGGGCTGTACTGATAATTAATGTGTTTTCGGATTGTTCTGCTCATGAAACACTGGAAAAATATCTTTCCAAGAAATGTCAGTTGACAAAAAACTCCCGACAATGTAAGCTGTGGAAAATTGTAAGTAATCTAGCCGCTTTATTCAGCTTTTTACAGCGGATGACATTGGAAACGCAGTAAGTCTATCCCTCACAGCCTCACTTTCATACCTGTCATGGCGCTGCTCTGAATAAGGTCTATACTGTCTTAAAGTGAGTAGGTTAGTTTGAGGACTTTGCAGAGTAACAGGAATAAATTATTATTCATTAACAAGGTTAAATGATTAAATACTATCATTGTTGACCTTCCGTTTCGCCTGCATCTGGTTCTGGTAGTGGTCTGATGCTTCTCCAGGGATCTCACTGCCCCACAGCCTCTGTCCCACCAAACTATAGGTCACCAACATCACCAGCAGAGGGAGCAAGTAGATCAGGATAATCACAGCAATCTGATATCTAGTGAGATCAAGCGTCACTTCATAAATCAAATCCGTGCCACAAAAAACACGATATTGTATTAAAAACAAAAAAAAATTATATAAATCAAGAAAATTGAGCTATCATATGCATCATTGGATAATCGAATGAAATGTATTACTGTAACGATTTTTTTCTAGTGAGTAAAAATTGAGTCACTTTTGTGTAGTTTTCTTACGAGAGCTGATGTTTCCCTCCATAATCATCAGGCCATTCCACCATACATACAGTCCGAGGGAAGTAGAACTTGGTGCTGGCGTAATAACACTGAGGGAAGGCCAGAGAAAAAGCCACAGTCCAGATTATCCCAATAAGAACTTTAGTAGTAGTGGAGGAGAGCCTGGGCGTCAGGGGGTAGATTATAGCCATATATCTGTGGATTTCAGAGAACACCATCTTATTGAAAGTGAAAGGTAGCCTATACGTTACCTTTACTGCAAATGCAAAACCACTTTTTTTACTCTCCCTTCTTTGAACATTCAATGTTTTAGAGGGCTTTTTGGATAAATTTACTGCATGTATGTTTTACTGGAGCACTTGCAGAAAGATAATTGATTGGTTGTGTTATTTCCTGTGTGCTTACAGTAATTTCTATTATCATCTTGTTAGACACTCAGAACACAATATGGTGTTGGTTCTTTTACAGTAATCACTTCATGAAAATGAATATTCATCTCTTTTACAGTAATAGTAATTATTAACTGCTTTTGCCTGTTTGTGGTGGATTTCAGAGATATTTCTAAGCACAGTGGCTGAAAAAAAAGCTGAAATTTGGTTGATAAATAGCTCTAACCAAGGTCTAGGTGGATGTCAGACCATTCGATGCAGAATTTACATCAGCTGAACCTCTTAACAATTACAGTAATAACCAGGGGAAAAAAAGAACACATAGAACCAGCTGCCATCTGAAGGGTAAACTTAGTTTGTGTGCTGTGTTACAGTAGCCTATATTGCAGCATCTAGGCTTTCATGAACTTGCAGGCTGTAACTGTTTTATGACATGGTTTATGGCATGGTATCGCAATAGGATAGTAATTAATTACAGTATTATCATAATCCATGGATGGATGGATGGATGGATGGATAGATAGATAGCTTACCTGTCAACAGCAATAGCCGCCATTGAATAAATGCTTGAGAACATTGCTGTTATTGGGAAGAAGTTTTGAAATTTACAGTATCCTAAACCGAAATACCAGTCATTGTGCAAAGCGTACACGAAATTGAAAACAGTGTTAAAAGTTGCCATAGATGCATCGGAAAAGGCGAGGTTAACAATGAAGTAGTTGGTCACTGTCCTCATGCGCTTATGTGCCAGAATTATCCAAATAACAGTGACATTGCCAATGATGGACACAATTACGATCAAAGAGTATGCAATCGCCCATAGTGCCACCTGCCAGTCCGGCTGCTCGAACAGATTGGTGGAGGTTTCGTTTCCATCTTCCTCGTCGTAAAGAACAGATGTTGAAAGGGGGTCCAAAGTGATATCCATTGTAGTTGTCCGTAGTCACAGGGCATAAATCAGTCTGAATATGCTTATTCCAGTGAGAGACTCACTCTTCTGTAGCTACATGGTAAACCTTTGTTTTTGGACATTTGCAGCAGTTCATTTTCCAAACAGTGCGCGGTCAGTGCGCCTCGTACCGCCTCATGTACAGACTGCCAGCTGAAGTGCGTTATTGCGCCCGCAGCGATCGAGCACCATGGAAAACTGAAGGAATGTGTGTGTACCACAAGTGTTGGAGGTGTGTCGGTAACGGTTCAGATGCAGTGACGTTGATTTACACTTTTTTTTTGCCAACGCGCATTGTGACGCTTCTTCTCCTAAAATCTGGCAAAATCAAGAATAAATACTATAATTGGCATGCAATTGACGTGTTGATAACAATGGATAGTTTGCTTCATTAGCCTACTGTAATAATTACAACTCCCCTGCAGCGAACACTATGGGAATATGTCACACAGTTGAGCATGTGTGAGAGGTTGTTCTGCTGAGACGTTGACTTGATAGCCTACGCCTTATTTCTGCAGTTGTGCAGGTGTTATTGTTTATTGTCTGAGGAGTGAGACAGGTGTCTGGGCACCAGCACCTGCACTGCAGTAGCCTATATGGACACTTCGAATCACCAAAAGCTATTCAGGATGGTTTTCACAGATCCGACATTTTCATTAAATTTGTGAATTATAAAAATACTTTTCATGGGAATTTCTGTCAGTAATTTTACTGGCGCAGTCTGTTGAGATTTAGGCTATCTCGTGCAAAATAAATAAATAAATAAATATATATATAGGTAGTCTAGATATACGTATACGTATACGTAGTTATGTTATCTGCGATGAGTAAATCTAAAATATAATTACAATAATTAGGCCTATTTGTTTTGTGTTCATGTGTTTTATTGATTGTCTATTAGCCTAAGCCCTATTATAAATTAAATGTGACTGGCTTTAATTGGCTTTTGTTTAGTGTTTTGTGTTGTCTTTAAGTTTTAGTTTTAACTGTAACATAGTGTTAAAGAGTCTATAATGTATTTCAGAGCTCTAAAACAATAAACTGTCCTTCCGCTCTCTCATTGGACAACCCACCCATCAATCAAACTATTGTGATTCATGTCGGCGTTTGTGTCAATGGGGCGCGTGCTCTGCTCGCTCAGGTAGACGACTATCAAACCAGGAAGTGTTTACGGGAACGTATTTCGTGCATTTTTACGTTTTTTAACATGTCACAAGAAGTCCGATATTGCGATAGGTGCTCGTACATCTTTCTCAAGTTCTCGTTAATCGTATATGCAACAATTTTCTGGGTGAGTTTGATTGTTTTCTTTATCCTGTGTAATAGATCCGTATGATAAATGGACGAGACTCAGCAGATGCGCACAAGAGCGCTTTAAAAAATCTGAAAGAACAGAGAGAAAGAAAAGAATATAGTTGAATGTCAGAAATCTGCTAGAAGCAACATTTGTATATGTTTATATATTTTTAATTATGCTACTACGCCCATTAACCTGTTCCAGTGCTATTGACCCCACCCTCCTTTTTTTTACGTTATCAATTGCTTTATACATACAACCTCGTCGCTGTTGAAAGTGCGGAAAAATTAAGGTAACTAGCCTAATTAAAGTAGCCTAGGTAATATAGCCTACTCTTTAAATATCAAGACCTTTCTTGTTAAACTGATATGTTCATCTGGGCACAAACCAAAAAAACATTCCTTTTGAGATCGAAACAGAAACAGACACATTTGAGTGGTAGGTAACCTTGCTTCTGTTATTGACTACATTATGACAATCAGAGGACCAGTGTTTAGCCTACTGCGCAGTCATACAAATTTCGTTGTGACCATGGAGTCAAATGCACATAAACACTCTCATGTGGAACATCAATTTTGAGTTCTTTAAGAATTTAGCACTTGAGGACTCTTTCCCACCTCTATGAGCATATTTATAATACAGAAAATTCAAGAGTCGGAGCACAGATTTGTTCACCACAAAATTGAATAGGATACCCCAGCAAACAAATTTAGGTTCTGGGAACGTTTGTTTTTGGTTCCCAGAACATTCCTAGAACTTTCCCTTAAGGTTGATGGAATGTTCCCGGAACATTCTCCTTATTTATAAAAATGGAACCTGAAAATAACCTACATGGAACGTTCCTTGTTTGGTTCCCAAAAAAATTACCTCATGGGACCATTCGGGAACATTAGGGGAACGTTCTGTGTTTGCTGGGACATTATCTGGAAATGCGTTATAGGATTATAATCTATCTAATCTAACTAACCGCTTTTATCATATTACAATATAAAATTATTATAGACAGAAGTCTGTTGTGAGACCTTTCCTTTTCCTATAGTGTGTGTGTGTGTGTGTTTCCTTGGATTGTTCTTTTAAGCAGTTGAAAGATAAAAAATAGTTTGCATGTGTCCTGAATGCTTGATCCTATAATATATTTTCTATCTAGATACATAACCACACATAAGCTAATTGTACTGTACATTTTAAAAAACATTATTGAATATTCTAATCTAGTGTTTTTAATGCAAAACATCATCAAGCAAGTCTTTCTGTATTTTAGTTTTCAATTTATCTAATACAATTAAGTACTATTGTCAAACTGTGACTTACTAAAAATAAACTAGAGAGTAATTTGGGGTTACATAAGCCCTGGGATTTGGCGTTTTTAATTTGAAAACCTTTCAGACTCAGATCTGATTAAAATTATAAAAGCATAAATTCAGTTACAAGTTATAATTACGATACAATGTGTTCCTGTTTGTTCATTATTCTTAAATGTTTCCATTCCCCATGTTTGTTGTTCTTTATTTCTTTTCTTTTTTTGCATCAAATTATTTTGTCATCCATTTGTGTCATGTTTTCATAAACTCATATAACAATCTTTTATAAACCTGTCACATTTGTGACATTAATGTGTCATTTATGCTTTGATAATACTCTTTTATATGCAGATAATTCTTTTCATTGTATTATTATTCAAAGTTTGAGCCACTCATGGTGTATGCACTATGACATTCTCAATCTTTTTTTCTCATCTGTATTTAAAATAGACTATTGTGTGAAAAGAGCTGGTGTCAAAGCAGCAGGAGTTTGAAATGCTATATGGGCTGCACCATTGTGCTTCTCCCATAGCTTTTTGTCAAGAGCAGGACTGCACATATTGAACCTTTCACAGTAACAGCATAAGAAATGCTCCCACAGGACACTATTTCTTGGTGGCCCATTGGCAGCAGTATTGCCGTACTGGCTGACCTAGCGCACACTTTGTGCTGCTCTCATCAGGGTTTTCCAAACCTTTTGGATGTGCTTCACACAAGACTATAAAGGTTACATTTTTATGTGTGGATGGCTATTCTGCTCACAAAGGCAAGGGTGCATACCATCTCTGTTTTTGTTCTCTGCTCTGCTGATTTACATGCACTCATGTCTCTGTCTTTTTATTTTTTGTGCGTGCAACTTTCTTGATTTGAAGAGGTTGAAAGTGCTAACTTTTCTGATTGGCTCAATAGTATTTAAAATATATATATATATATATATATATATTTTACCAGGAAGGTCCCATTGAGATACAATATCTCTTCTACCAGGGAGTCTTGGTCAAGATAGGCAGCACAAACAGAAAGTACAAACTAGTACATAACACAACAGTAACAAAGGTAACGTTAACAAAAACTCGTTCGCGTTTTCAGACCAAAATACAGTTTTATATTTTCTGATGAAAACTATGTTGTGTTAACACGGTGCCTTATCAAACACACCTGGAGCAGCCCATCAAGCTGTTCAGGATCACTGGAAATAAACTTTGCTGGACAGTGGGTCCCCTTGAAAAAGTTTGAAGACCTCTAGACATTTTGTAAGTTGCTATCAGGATTATGTTTGTTTTCATATATTTTCAAGTAATAAAAATCTTTCAGCAGTGCAGTTTGGAATAAAGCTGAAAATAAATGAATTATAATGACCTGATAGAACTGGTTTCTATTGAAATGAGGTGGTGGTGGTCTCAGACTCCATCAACCTTAATGCTTTCAGTCCTTTTGAACTGGTTGACACTTTCAGACGGTTTCCCAAGAGGCTTTTGAAACCTCATGAGGGACCTAAATATATAGACATTTTTTTGTTATAGTTCTAGTCTATCAGTGTCTCCTACTTGATTTTAGTCACTGACATGAACATATTTCTAAGCATCAGTGGCATGATCACGTTAATTTCATACATTTTTTTGCTTCTTTGTGCAGATTTTGAAAACACATTTTAGGATAAAGTACAACAATTATAACGGTTAACCAGGCTACTCTGACTTCTAATTCGTTCACTGCTCAAAATCATATTCCCTCTATTGTTCAATCTTTGACTATCACCAAGCAACTTAGCACAATGCTGTTTAAATCAAGTCAGGCCAAAGTCTCACACTACTGTTTAAATTTTGTGATCAGTATATGTTTTTTTTGTTGTTGTTGTTGTTTTTTGCTTTTATGAGTTTTATCTGAAATTCTTCAACCCTCATTGGAAATCAAGCTTATTGGCAAAATATACAGACCTTTAGCAGTTTGCAATATGTTATTACAGGTGGCTGAAGTAATGTTCAAATCACACAGTTAGCTAACAATGTATAATTTAAGGCAACAATGAGCTCATTGAAGTAATTATTTCTAGTTGTGGACATACAATATTTAAAAAAAATTAGCATTAATTCACAGGTGTCTTCAAATCAGTATATTAAAATGATTTATAAAGGATTTTGTGACATTAAAGACCAGAAATCCTGAAAACTGATGCGAATTCAGCTTTGTCATCACAGGAATAAATGACTTTTGTGGAATATATTAAAAGAGAAAACTGTTTGTATTACTCTAATAATCTTAATATTTCACAATAAGTTTTTGATAATGATCAAAATACAGCCTTGGAGCGCATAAGAGAAGTTAACGTTTTTATATTGCTATAGCCGTCTTCTCTTTTCAGTCCATTAGTCCTCTGCAAACTAAAGATGATGGCAGACACGGAGGTGGAGCTTTAATTTAAACAAACACATTTTCATCAGTTTTACCTTTACACCCCCTCACATTCCCCATACAATATAGCCAGATCTGCCTCCCTCTGAAATTTGATCCTCTGGACTGTTGAACAGTTCAGTATCATTTTAAAACAATTAGTGATTTACACACTATAATATAATAGTACTAATGCACTGGCAATGATTTTTGCCCTTGGTACACTGATTATGCCTCTACTTAAGGAAGAAGATTACTTCTCCATCTTGGTGTGGTGTTGAATAAGAAGAGAAGTTCAGGAACAGAAAGAACGCATTAGCACAGCATTTTTTTTGTAAAGCCCATATGCGCGCGCACACACACAAAACATGAAGTGGTTTTGCTGCAATTTACCAGCACAGCATTATAAAGGTTATTATTTGATTATCCCATTAAGCCATGTCACTGGAGCTCGTGTTTTTTTTCTCTCTGGGTTACAGAAGTGCATTTACAGTTCCGTGTTACTTTTGTACAGCTTCAGCAATCATCATGCTTCTCCTACATTTACTTTCTACTACTCTTCAGTCTGACACAGAAATGTTCCAAACAACTCTACTTTTCTCGTGTTTTAACCGTATTGCATTTAAATATGAAAAAAAAAAACTAAAATACTGCTAGGCTCGATAATCATCATCCATGTTAGATTTTTTGACTATTTTGTGTTGCTTTTGACCCATCTCCCTTTTAAAGGTAGTATAGTGTTGATTATCCCACGTGAAATCTTAATTTACTTAAACTCCAAATGGTCTGATCTGATTTGTGTGATGTGTTTCAGTTGATAGGGGGCTTTATTTTGGCCATCGGCATCTACGCGGAGGTGGAGAGGCAACGGTACAAAACGCTGGAAGGAGTGTTCCTGGCTCCCGCCATTATCCTCATTGTGCTCGGTGTGGTCATGTTCATCGTTTCCTTCATTGGGGTTCTGGCGTCTCTCAGAGACAACTTGTGTCTTCTCAAAGTGGTAAGTTTTAATTTATCCATCAGACACTTAAATAGTGTCCTCTTCATAAACACTTCATATAGGCTACTATTCTTTATTGTAATGCTTTTTAAACAGAGAAAACAAAAAATATATATATTATAAGCTCAAAGGGATAGTTTAACCTAAAAAGGAAAATCCACTCATTATTTACTCGTGACTTTCCAAATCTGTATGACACAAAAGAACACGTTTTGTTTTTGTCTGCATATTGAAAGTCAATATCTAGTGTTGTCATTTATATGGATGGACAAAAACAGTTTTCAAAATATCTTTTGCATTCCACAGAGGAAAGAAAGGTTGTAAAGGGGCACACAATAGTAAGGAAACAAACTTATGGGAATTGAATCATGTTTTTAACTATTTGTATTCACTGGTCCTTCTGCCATCTGAAAATGTCATTTGTGCTGTACACACAAATGAATGGATGAACTCACTGCCCAAGTAGGGCAGAATTTGAGATGTGCGACTGTGATTTCATTTGATTCTGATTACTGTTTACTCGTGCCTTGCAGTTTCTTTACATGCTCGCTCTCTGTCTCATTTTGGAGCTCGTCGGTGGGATTGTTGCTTTGATCTTTAGGACCCAGGTACAAACCTTTGTTTTCTTTTTTTTTGTTAGTTGTATTATGTTGTATGTGTTTCTTCCTTGTCATTTCCAAGTAACAGATTGTGGAATTTCATTGTCAGCCAGAAGTGAAAATTTGCTTGGCTTCTTGACACTTTAGCAACCAATAACAGAATATTTTTGATGCCAGAACATAATTAACATCATTGTGAACTTTTCGGTCATATTCGTAAAGAACCTAATTTCCCTGGATTCTGCTAATTTATTGAGGTTATTTCTAAGTGCTTAAAAGAGATGAGAAACAACAAGGGCTTGACATCGTACATAGGGATATTATGAAATGTTGTTGCAAAAACAACATCTTCCTGATAATAACACTGACCTTTCTTTGTCCAATAGACAGTAGACCTTCTCAACAAAAACATTCGTAAAGGCATGGTGAATTACTATGATGACCTTGATTTCAAAAACATAATGGACTTTGTTCAGAATAAGGTAAGAGATTTATATCACTGAGCACATGAAAGGTAGAGATTTGGTATGCTGACTTTTGAACATTAGAATTCGGTCTGTCGACAGTCCAGATGTCTTTGCATTCATAAATGCTTATACTCCTGATAATCATTTGTTGGTAAATAGGGGCCCATGAAATCCATTTTTTATTATTATTATTTTTTTAGTTTTATTTTTTGTCTGGATTCCATTTTAGCGGTTTTAATTAATATTTCTAATGATTAAATTAAATATCTTTTAATAAATTATGATTTATCGTAAGGCATAGATAATCAATTGAATTAATTATTAAAATTGTTACAGTAATATGACCGAATTCCATATTGTATTTTTGTCCTAAATTCTGTTTAAATTAATTTTATGTTTTTTGATTTAATAGAAATTTAAGATTTAATTCAAATTCATCATAAAACTTGAACAATTTAATCAATCTTTTAAAAATAAAAATATTCATTTTTGCAACAAAAAAATGTTGTTTTGTTTTTTTGGCAAAAATTGACTGCACAACAGCTTTTCTCTTTGTAATTTTTTTGTTAGTAATAAATTCTCTCAAAAATTCCTAAAGTTAAATGGAACATATATTTTCGTGGTTTGTAGTGATTGCATTTGCAAAAAAAAATTGGGGGGTTGAAGTATACAGTACTACTTTTGGTTTATTAATCTAAAAATTATACAGTATTTACAGCTTTATACAGTAGGCTATATCCCTTTTTTATGTCTGGATTGCGCAATTTCATCTGTGTTTTCTGCATCGTTGAAATGAAAGGGCCCTATAATCCAACTCGGATGTCAGATAGTGGCATTTCCCTTTTATAGTTAAATCAACAAAGACCAGTGACTATGAGGAGTAGTTATTAATTACCATAAATTAGGTACAACAACTCCTGAGTGCACAGATAACATAGAGATTGAGACCAACCATTTGCTTTTGAAATTGCTTAGTTTTTACCTTTATGTGTGAGAAATGATACGAAGACTTTCAGTAAATAGATTTAGACTTTGTTCCAGGAGGCCATTCAAAGAGCTCTACTAAGTACATCTACAAAACATTGAATGCATGGCATTTTCTGGCAACACAGTCAAAGAGCCCAGTGGCTCTATGATGCATTCAAGTGCATTAAGATGTCTTCTAGTCCTTCAAATACACAACCTCACCCGGAGCATCTGCATAAATTGTTTAATATGAGTAATTATAGAGAGCTGTTTTAGCAGTGCTTAATTATGTTCAAATATATTACAGCAATTTCATTTAATTAGAAATTTTGACTTGATTAGAAATAAAATAAACTAAAGCTGCAGCTCTAAACCCAGTCAATTCCAGGTAATCATTCCTCACAGTGTGATGGTCGAAAAAAAAAAAGATTTCACTCTAGTTTGGTACATTGTAAAGATAAAGGGATTATTTTCTGTTTAAACCACCTTAAGTCCTTTTCACAAATGTGGCTTGAATTATTTTTTTTCATCCTTCATTTTTATATTTTATTTAGATTTTTTTGTGTGTGCAAAGGCTGCTGTCAAACAGTATGTCAAAATCAACATGACACAGCATTTGATCTTGACTTCACATAATATTTATCTTAAGGGAGTGAGATTCCAAATCATCGAAGGAAAATGTGTTTAGTCTGTTTGGCAGTAAAAACAGCACAGGGAGCAAGTCTACATCAAATATCAATTCACTAGATTAGAGAGAGTAAGAAACCATGTATTTTTACAACCCCTCAGTATTCACAAGTTATAAACTGCACAAAAAAGTGTAACATTTAATAAGGTCACATAAAAAATTATGTAGGAAGAAACATATTTTCATCACAACAGCAATATAAAAAAATATATATTTTATATAAATTCACATGGCTGTATTTTGTACATTTTTGATCAATTAAAGACAGCTTAGTTGAATAATATCTCTTCCATATATATATGTATAGCATAAATAACTTATAAAGTTCTTATCTTAAAATTCTTATAAATACAAAATAAAAGAAAATAAGTAATCCTTTTCTATATGACTTTATCAGTCTCTCACATTCATGAGGAATATGTTGCCCAGGTCCTGTGGCTGCAAAACAAGCCCAAATCATCACCCCTTCACCACGGTTCTTGACAGTTGGTATATAAGGTGTTTGTGCTGATATGCTGTGTTTGGTCTCATTTGTCCAAAGGACATTATTCTAGAAGTCTTGAGGTTTGTTCAGATGCAACTTTGCAAACCTAAGCCGTGCTGACTTCCCTTTAGAGAGAAGCTTTCTCCTGACGACCCTTCCAAATATGCCATTCTTATCCTGTATTTTTTTAAATTGTACCGCTGTTAACTCTAACGTTTAACATGTTAACTGAGGCCAGTTGGTGTAGCTCTTGGGTGTTTTGCAGTTTCTCTGAGCAGTGCACGGTCTGACCTTGGGGTGAATTTGACATTCACCCCTGGGAAGATCTGGCAACTGTCTGAATGTTTGTTTTCCACTTGTGAATAATCTTCCTTACTGTAGAAAGATGGTCTTCAATTTGTTTTGGAAAAGGCCTGTATATCCCTTCCTAGATAGATGGGCAGATACAATTGCTCTTCTAAGATCATTACAGAGGTCTTTCCTCCTTGGCATTGTGTTAAAGGAGTAGTTCACTTTCGAAAAAAAAAACTTTTGCTGATAATTTACTCACCCCCATGTCATCCAAGATATCCATGTCGTTCTTTCTTCAGTCAAAAAGAAATTAAGGTTTTTGATGAAAACATTCCAGCATTTTTCTCCATATAATGCTCATTTATTTATTAAATGAGCAATCGTTTCACTTGATAAGACCCTTAGTCATCGACTGGAATCGTTTAAAGCCCTTTGAACAGTTTGCAGTTTGTACTGAAAGTGTCTTTTGGACCATTTGGTTCCCTCTGAAGTGCATTATATGGAGAAAAATCCTGGAATGTTCTCATCAAAAACCTTAAATGTCTTTTCGACTGAAGAAAGAAAGACATGGACATCTTGGATGACATGGGGGTGAGTAAACTACTCTTTTGTGAAGTGTATTTTTGCAGATCTCCCAGATTATCATTATTGTAAGGGTCAGTGAACCCTGCACAGGAGCCTGTTAATTGGAACATGTGAGAGTAGCTTCATTCCCTGAGAGGTCCTCTGGTCATTCCTCATTTATTTGTTTTATGACTGGACACCCTACGCTGCATTAGTTTTTATGTGCCTTTTGCAGTTGGATATCATCAAACAATTATGCTCTTTGCTGATGGCCATATAATTATTGTACATTAGTGCAAATTTCTTTTGGGAATCAACCAATTTCTTAAGTAATTTCCTCAAATGTTATTCACTGCCATTTAAATGAGGTAATGTGCTAGAATATGAATTGTGCTATTCAGTGAGGCGAGGGAAGACGGGAGTCTAATATTTATTCATACTTGTTCTCAGAAAGCTTCAGGCTCAATAAATTAATACAAAGCAGCTCAGATTATTCATTCACCTCTCTTGTTTCATGCCCTGTCAACCAAGGTTCAATTTAACAGAAGGCATGCTGGCAAATTCAACCCTTTGCGCAATTGTTGTTTAGTGTACAAATATTCTTCCGGTAGGCTTATATGACTGTTATATCCACCGTTTTCTACCACAGCATAGCCTCAACCGATCTTCAGCAGTGCTAGATGAGAAAACAACCTGCTTGACCAAAAAGAACACTTCCTCTGAAGTTATGCTGATATTTCCATTGTGTGGTTTTAATGCTTTGACTCGTCTTTTTCCAGTTCAAATGTTGTGGGGGAAAGGAGTACAAGGACTGGGAGGTGAACATGTATCATAATTGCACTGCTCCTGGTCCGCTAGCGTGTGGAGTGCCATACACCTGCTGTATTAACAAGGTTCGTTCATGAATATCTTTTCCTTCCTCTTGCAGTGTGAACTTATTCACAGATCAAGTCCAGTTTTTCATAAAGCAGTTTCCACTTCAAAAGTTCAAAAGTTTGTCAAATTGAAATTGTTACAAAAGATTTCAATTATAAACTGTTCTTTTGAACTTTCTATTCATCAAATGATCCTGAAAAAAAAATTGTATACGTAACTGTTTTAAACATTGATAATAATAAGACACTGAAGACTAGAGTAATGACTGCTTTTTGTATATAAAATCCTGGGGTAAACAAAATCCTACAGAATATTTTGTGGTATTTTATGTTAACTCATAAAAATTACATTTTTTAATTTAGACCTGCCCTGGTTTAAACCAAAAGCAATTGAGTCTTTCACAAGGCTACTGTTTGCTTACCTCAAAGGAGACATAAAAGACAAAGATAAAACACACAAAAGAAAAAAAAAATCATTTTGTGTGCTTCAGCATTCCTCAGCTTTGTTCTGTCCCATTTGAGCTCTGCTCAATTTTACAGGTACGAAAATAATGTCACTACATCAGTGAATTAGGAAGGAACTTTGTCCATTTTTGAAATGATGTAGAATATGAGGCGTTTTCTGCTCAGGGTTTCCATAACAGCCAGTTGCTTTGCTTTACATTTGTTCATTTATGGAAACGTTGAGCTCATAATGATCCTGCGTTATCTGGTTCATTCCTGTTCTGTGTACCTTTTGAAATCTGTAACTGCTAAAAGTAAATTTTCTTGTTTTGCGTTTTAAGAAGGTACTTCTATAAAAGGGTACCAGACTTTAAAAAATATGCTCTGATGAAGCACTGATTGAAAGCTTGATTATTTACACAATGGCAATAACATGAACAAACTGTCAAACATGATGGAAATAAAGAGCTAGAGTTAGCCATAGTTCAATGAGGGATTGAGAGTCTGCTTACACGAGTGTCAATTTTAGGGAGGAATGTTTGTGCTGCTGCTGTTGTGCCAAAAATCATGTCATTTCCTGATGGAAGGGACCTGACTTTTGTTAAAGTGGTACTTCTCATAATAATGTTGATAATTATGTCATAATTTACACACCCTTGTGTTGTTCCAAACACCAATAGATTCCATTCACCTTCATTCAAGTTTTTTTTTTTTTTTTTTTTTTGGGGGGTGGGAATATTTCTTATAAAGTGACTTATGATGAGGACATGGAAATATACTACACTGAAGGAATGACGCATATGCAAGATTTTTACTCAAGAAGGTATTGTTACCCCATATTACAATAAAGATGCCAGCTATTTTTGTTTGTTTGTGTATCTTGCACATTTATTTTCTTGTCAAACACTCTTAACATAAGCCAGAATGTTAGTAACATGTCACTGCAGTAGGTATTAGATTCATTCAACTGAATATTAAAAGATGTCATTTTTTGAAGTTGGATAGGACAGTTGAAAAAAAAAAAGGTCCTTTTAAAGTGCAATACTAAAACAGGTCTTGCAGTCAAAATGACATTAATTTTTCATTAGTTTTGGAACAAGCACAGAGTTTGTTTGCCAACATCCAGCTGTGTAGGGATTACCTATGGACAAGCATTACCTCATCATTACCTGGTCTAAAACAAAGTAATACACTAAAATGCTTTCAATATGTGAAGATTACATCAGAATGTTTTGGTTGGAATTGAATATCAGAATCTAATCTGATGATGTTGCCTTTAAAACCAATTAAGTGATCTTTAATCCCACTTTATTAAGACTGATGGAGATATGTTTGTTCTTTGCTTCTAATCAGAAAACCTTACACCACTTACCCTTCTCAAAAAATAGTATAGAATAATTTGGCTGATGCATTTTCCAAATACAAAGATCCCTGTGCAAATACAAATATATACTGAAAAAACAATGCAGATTTTTTTTTTGTTTTATATATGAATAATGATATCAGAGTATCAGAGTAAGTTTATTATCTTAAGGCATGGTTCCTATGATGTCTTTATCATTTCAGCCCCTTCAGGCTGAATTTCTTCAAGGTGCCTTAGTTGCAAGTGTGTGCTTATCTTAAATTGTTTCAAAATGAAACCATAACGTACTTTTTGTTTGTGACCCTCATATTAATAAAACTCATATATTGTTTAAAGGAATGTTTAGCTTTATTTAACCCTATATCCCTGCTTTTTACGTTCCCTTGAGCTGAATTTGTTGTTCCAATGATCCATTAAAGGATTAAATTCAATCCACTTATCAGTTTATCTTTTTGGGTTGTCACCAGATGCGCTTGTCATTTTAAATGTAAGTCGGTCCTGTCATCTGCAGCTTATGCTGTGTTGTTATCAGGCAAATTATCTACATTGATGCAGTCTGATCTGTATAAGGAACCTTTTCCATTTGAATGAGGTCATGTTGCACTGATTTAAAGAGTCAGAACTATCCATTTAGATATTAAATGGATAAGTCACACAAAAATGAAAATTTTGACATCATTTACTCGCCCTTATGTCTTTCCAAGTCAATAAGACTTTTGTTTATCTTCAAAACACAAATGAAATCTGAGATATTTATGTCCCTCTATTGAAATGCAGCCATAACTTGACTCTTTACAAAGTTCATAAGGAGTTTGTAAAAGAAACAGAAATGAATCAAGTGGTTTAATCCACATCTTCTGAAGAGACTCCATAGCTTTATATGATGAACATGGGTTGAAAGTAATGGAGGATCTAAAATCTCTCGGATTACATTAAAGTATGTTTTTTTTCAAAGATGAACCAAAGTCTTACAGATTTAACATGACAATAGGGTGAATAATTAATGAATGAATATTCAATCTTGGGTGAACCATCCATCTAAATGTAATCACAATACAATTACTCACAGAATGATTTCGGCTTCATTTATAAAGCTTAGTATTCTTAGCATTACACACAATATACTGTAATTTCATATCTACTGTATGATCCAACTTGAAAATGTCAAAAGATTTCCCCCATAGGTTTTGCTGTTTGCAATCTTAGTTTTTAAGCGAGATAACTCGCAGTTTACTTCTATGAAAATGGTAAGACTGCATTTGCTTGTGTTTTACAGCCTTCTGAAGTTGTTAATACGATGTGTGGATACATGACCCTCAATAAAGAGGTATGAACCCTGATCAACTCTATTTTCATGTCTGATAATGTTTTAGTTAGATCTGCTTTTGCGAATGGAAAAGAAAGCTAGAGTAGCTTATAATTTTATTCTGATATTTGAAAAGTTCTCTGTGTCCATCCACTTGGTTAAAATGCAGTTATTTGGAGAGTTCAAAGGTCTGATCGGTAATCAGATCATCTGGGAAGAGCAATGAGAACAACCACCTCTGAATTTTAACAGGCTATGAGAATATGCAGCATGCACAGATGAATAATGATCTGCCTTATAACAGCATCCAATTATCCCGATACATTACATTGGCATATTGGTAGTTAATAAGAGATCGTTTTTATTTGACTCTGAATAGAATAGTGAAAAGATGACATTTGAATATGACCTATTTCTCTGGCCTGAACTTTGCCCACAGAGACTAGAAAATGTAGAGGTCATCTACATCCGCGGTTGCACGGATGCAGTCTTTATTTGGTTCGTGGATAACTATACAATCATGGCTGGTCTTCTTCTGGGCATCCTACTACCTCAGGTAAGAGAAGAAGGTTCAGTTTGAATATTACAAATTATGCACTTTTCTTGAAACAATGGCATTTTTCTTTTTTTTCTATTTTTTTCTTCGGTTTGAGATAAAATTTGTGACAGCAATTATTGCAGTTTTAATTCTTTTTTTAAACACATTAAATTTAACACATTAAATCTTATGAATGTCATCCTGCTCTCTTTCTTTGCTGAATGACAAGAAAAACTAATTGGACAGCCTACAACAACAAACATGTTTCAAACTCTTCTGTATCCATCAACGAGAATGTTATTTCCTTTTCAAAAACGACAGTGCTTATTGTCAACCTGTAGTGTAGGCCATCATTTTAGCATTTCTAGCAAACCATTCTTTATTTTCACATTTTAAAAATGACACCGCAGTATATTAATGAACAAATCTTTTTTCGTGTCATTTGGTTCATTCAACGAACGAAATGAACGAGTTGACTCTGGAAAATATTCGTTCGAGTCACGAACGCGCATCACAGAACAGAGCAAGGCGACCATTTAAGCTTATAAAACTTAAACTTTGTTGTTTTTTTTCTTAAATGAGCGATCGTTTCGCTTGATAAGACCCTTATTCATCATCTGAAATCGTTTAAAGCCCTTTGAACAGTTTGCAGTTTGCACTGAAACTGTCTTTTGGACCTTGAACCGTTTGGTTCCCATTGAAGTGCATTATATGGAGAAAAATGCTAAATGTTTTCATCAAAAACCTTAATTCCTTTTCGACTGAAGAAAGAATGACATTGATATCTTGGATGACATGGGGGTGAGTAAATTATCAGCAAAAGTTTTTTTTTTTTTTTTTTTTAAGTGAACTACTCCTTCAAGCTCAAAAAGTTGAATTTTGACAACCCTAATATTCATATATTTACTTTGATAAAACTTGCTGTATCAAAAAGTCCCAATATTTTTTCTCTTCAAAAGGTTGTTTTGGCGCTATTTCATCTTGTCTTTATTCTGTGCTCATTAGTTCAGTGTATTTAAATTGCCTCTTTACATAATATCCCCTCGTGAAATGTTTTCCGCACTGATGAAGAGGTGTCTGCCTGGTGAGAGAGACATGTTTAAATGAATTTAAACTTTTCTCAAAAGAGTACCATGAGTAAACCGGTTTTAGAAAATTAGCAGTCTGGTAATCCGTCTCACTTTCAAAAGCATCCTCTAATGTTGCAGCTGTTAAAGTGTGTCCCCCCACTTTAATCAGTTTAAGAGGTGCCTTGTTGCACAGAAAAACACCAGTTGCAGATGTGGATTATCATAATCACATACATTTTGTGTCCATTATGTTGTCATTTCAATAATGCTACAACCTCGATAACCCTCCAACGCAGAGAAAAACATGCACACAAACAGTAATCTCAGTCTTTACTTTAAGGACTCTTAGAGGTGCTGAAAACAGGGCTAAGTTCAGGACAGACAGTCCTGTAGTTTCACAGGAAATGATGCTAAAATATATATGTGATAAGCAGAGGTGTTGTTGAGAAAGACATGAATATACTGTCTTTTTTAGCAATGACATTCATTTTGGATTATAATGTTTACATTGAAACTGAACATTCTTCAGTATTATGCTTGTGTGCATGTGAGCAAGTATGTTTATGTGTATGGGAGGAGGCGGCGGGACTTTTTTTTTTTTTAATGAGAAAGTGTTGAAACCGAGAAGCTTTTATAATTAGTGACATAGTTTTTTTTTTCCATAAATGGTGATTCGCAGTTGATTTAAAGTCATTAGTCAGTCTCCCTACACTGTAAACCACCCCGGTTGTTTATTACATGATTTATATTTCTGCACAAATATTGTAGCTGCAGCATGAAGTGTGCAAATTAACACAGTGCTGTGAAAAAGATAAGAAAAAAGGTTGGCATTGAGTAAAAGGCAATATAACTGATAAAAAATTACACTTGCAGTGTAGATTTTGTTATGTTTTGTATAGCTTCAATGAACAGAAAGGCCCATTCTGTGTGTGGAAAAAAGTTACATTTCTGTTTATCACGGCACGCTCTGGAAAAAATTATATCTTTTCGAAAGGAACTAATGTTTCATTTAGGTAATATTTTCCTAAAAGGTATTATTCACCCTTTAGGAGTAAACAAGGTACAAAAGTGTACTGTTTGAAAGAAGATTTTGTTTCATCATAAGCGTTGAAGTACATGTTACCATTATGCCAAGACCAAAAGAGCCACTTGACACCTCAAAGAACCTCAGGGTCCGATCAAAAAATTTGCAGTCAGTTCTGGCGACAGTTAATGAGTGTTCATCAGACAACCATTAGAAACAGGCTGCACAAATTGTACAAAACGGTCATCTGTTGAGGGCTTTGGAAGAGCCAATCAAAGTCCGGATCTGCTGTGGGGGGACTTGAATTTGGCAATACATGCAATCGACCCTTCCAATACCACATAAAGATTTTACATTTATTTATGTTGAACAAAAGTATTGCTCTCTTTTTTGTTGTTAGTTTTTTGGAGTGCTCTTTACCTGGCTTTATATCACCCGTGTGGAAGATGCCATCGAGGAGTACGGTCATTATGTGGATGGTCTGCTGGACGAAAAACCCAGGAAGCAAAGCAAGCTGGCCAAATGCTGTAGATGTATGCCTTTGATGGACTGAGTGAAAACTCCTAACATTAAGCCTTATTTTGGATACTACATAAAGGATTTAAGCAGGTACTATCACCTGCTGTGAATGAATATAAGTGTTTGTAGCACACAACTGTGCTGTTAGTGTTGTAATATCAGCCAAAGATACACTGATGTAAGCAAGTCATATTTGTACTGTCAACATTGTTTTTACAGTTACTCTCAAGATTTATTATTTATCCTGTCAGCTGAAAATGGGTAGTTTATGTGTCCAAATTAAGTGATGCTTGGACTGACCTTTCATCTCAGGTTCTTTCTACTAAATCACACCTGAATCGTAGACCGAAGATGCTGTATATTTTCGTCAGGGAGTCTGATTTGACAATTGGCACCCTGTCAGTCGGTGATAAAGTGCAGGGTTTCTTTTTTTTTTCCAGTGCTAACAGTGCACGTCACATAAGAGAACTTCAATAGAAACTACATTCGTCATAAGATTGCTGTTTGTACACTGAGATGCGATTTTTGTAGATGAGTAACAGTATGAGTTTCCACACTAAAATCTTTGTAAATCCAATGCCTTGGTTGCTACCATATTTGCTTTTTTATTATTATTATTTTTTTTACATCATTTCAAAATAGGCCTTTACCGGAAACAATGTGTATTCCTCTTAATCTCCATTAAGATACTAAATGAGCTGATTATTTTGTAATACTAATCTGGGAGTTTTAATGAATGAATTTTAATAAAGTTTTTTTCTTTTTGTTATTTCAGAGCTGCAGGTATATATCTTTTAAAGTTTTTGTGCCAAAGGGTTGTAGCTTTTATATTTTCTTCTATTTTGTATAAACATTTAGATAATTCAATTAAACTGTATATTTTGTCCTGTTTTTTATGATAAATACATAATATGGTTGTTTTAAATGGAGAGGAGAGTCATTAGATGGTATATTTAAAGTTTCTACAGTTTTATGTGAATTGCACTAAATTAGTTTTAGTTTTATCATTTAAAGAAAAATCATCAAACAGGTTAGGAATATTAAGACTTATGACATGTCTTGATATCTACTCCTTTCTCCTTTTTTGGGGGCTTTACTGATGTCTTTTGTGTGATTTGTCTGTCCGTGTATTGACTTGACTATTAAAGCTGGAGTTTTACCCTGAACACAGTGAGTGTCCTGCTGAATGAATGAATAAATGATGTTTACAGCGCTGTGTTCTGCTGCTTCAGTGGATGTGTTTATCTGTTCTCTGTCATGCTGGTTTGACTTTGCAGAGGGACTGCGACTGCGTCACTCTGAATATTGCACTTTAAACATGAACTAATATTTAGGGGGAGGGGGCATAGTGGAATGGAATAGTGATTATTGAGAAATATCATTTGATTAAAAATAATTCTTAATTTTTTTTCTCTTTCACATTTTACAACTATACTAAAAGGCCTTTTACTTGCCAAAAACTATAAACTGCCAAACAGACGACAGAAGGTAAGATTGTATTCAGCAAAATTTGGATCATTTTGATATTTTAGACACCTTAACTTTGTGTATTAAGAAGGCTTTATAGGAGCATTTCACCCATTGCAACATTAATCTTTATTGAAAGTGGATCATATATGTAGTCGAAATGTAAAATCATTTTTTAATTTGGTGCCCTCTTGACTGAGAAAAGACAGAAAATAACCAAGGGGCGCCTTTGTGTTAAAAAACTACAGTTCCCAGAATTCCCCAACATTGCACAGCTCCGCAAGCCACACCCACTAACCCACCCACCGGAACAGCGCAAACAGAGACGCAAACACACTCTTCCGTCTACAACGCTAACATTAGCTGTTACCAGAGTGAGAGTTTGAAATTCATTTCAAACAAAATGTCTAGTTAGTTGGCTGTGGCGGGCAGGACGATCGAGGGCGAGGGATGTAAGAGGACGGCGCGCTGCCGGTGGCGTGAGTGATAAAAGACAGAGGCGCGCGCCGGTGCGTCTCTCACGAATAGAAGGAGCGAATGCATAAAATGGGGAAACAGGCCTGATTTTATGTCTTGTTTCTGTTGTGTGTAACGCTGGCTTACTTTCGTTTTGTATTTGTTCATTTTACTATTAAAATGTTTAAATGTTCGCCGGTTCATGCCTCTTTCTTCCCACAACATCAAACCCCGTTCACGTTACATTTGTAAACACATTAACGTTAGTGAATTACTCCTCGTTTGTATTTATTTCTGTATGGTGAATTACTGTATGATACCTGGATGTTCTGAAGGCGAAACTATCACAACACAAACGTCCGTGTGCTCGTCTGATTCAGAGATTTCCTCCAGGAGAAATTGCCATCGTTGAAATTCTCTGCAGCAGACGAACTCTGTGTCCGTAGGCCGTGACACGCAGCGAGAGTCCAGGCAACAGCAGGCCGCCGAGCTCGACCCAGTCTGGGCGTCTCGACCGACAGTAAAGGCGCCTCCTGCTCCTCCATCAGCCTCAGCTGCTCTAAACTATACTGCAGCTCGTAAAGATAGCCACGAACATCGGATTCGAGCAGCAGACTTTCAAAACCCTCTTCTTCCATATCATGTTTAGTTTCTTCCATCATTGTCATATATCTCCACAGGGCTTGTTAGCTTAGCTTCCAAACAAGATGGCGGATATTGATTTCAGTTTCTGCAAGTGAAGTCCCACCCACTGATCTGTAATAGGCCTGTGGGTGAATGGGTGCCACACCCTTGAATAATAATGAGCTAATCATTGTAGTCTGTTGACATTTCAATGAAATGTGACTTCCTGCTTATCGTGACGCAAAATGACGATTTTTACGTCATGATAAGCAGGAAATAAAACACTTAAATCCTTATTTCTCCCATCTCAGGGCAAAATAAGGGAATAAACCATGACCATTCAAAAATATGACTGGGTTTCTAAAGATACAAAGCTTAATGCAAATGGGTGAAGTGACCCTTTAAGTGAAAAAGCAGTTCAGTAGCCTAGTCATACATAAGATTTTTGAGTCTTTTTATATTTTGTAGAATGTGTATGATAAAATGTTGTTTTAATAAGCAAAGCTATGTGATTGTGTAAGAAAAATATACACATAACTTAAAGTTAAATAACTAGATATAATAAAGTAAAATAACTAGCTTCTGGCCAAACGAGCATACGGATGCAACTTACACCTAGCGCAACGTGTAACGTCGGAAGTAGTGTAGTGCTTCATAATATCAGCAGTATGTCGCATTATTCGCATAAGTTGCACTTTAGACTGTGGTCGAATCCGTATAATCGTTTGGCCGGAAGCTAGTTATTTTACTTTATAAAGTTATATGGATATTTTTCTTACACAAACGCATAGATTTACTTCAGAAGGCCTTTATTAGAGCTGTGTGAAGCACTTTCATGATGGATAGCACTTTTATGATGGATACATGCACTTTTATGATGGATACATGCACGTTTATTGACTTAAAAACAGAAACGGCCATTCACTGGCATTATAAAGCTTGGAAGAGCCAGGACATTTTTGCAGTAGTTCACATTGCATTCGTCTGAAAGAAGATTGTCATATACATCTATGACTTGAGGGTGAGTAAATCCTGGGCTTATTTTCATTTTTGTGTCAACTATTCCTTTAATTGATTAGAAAATCAAGAAGAGTTCATATTGTTTTATATATATATATATATATATATATATATATATATATATATAACAGTATTTGTTTAAAATGAATATTTTTGAATGTTCTGAAATTCTGAAAAGGATTATTTTTCTGCAGTGATCTGCACTTTACCTTAAAATGTGACTCTAGATTGTGAGTTTATAAAAATAAGAAAAGGAGGATCCATGGCCATGATTGCTATAATCACAATTGTAGAAGTTTAGATCTGATCAGTGAGAGGAGGTACATTAAAATCAGTCAGACTTGCCTACTCTTCTGCTATTGCATGTACTGTAAATTAAAGTTTTTTACCACTATAGTGACAGTTATTCAACGTCAATGAAAATTTCCACATTTTACTTATTTCTGTGTTTAATTGGATATTCAACAGACAAAGAACAGGATTTGATTATATCTGTTGGGAATTGTTTGGATGGTCAAAAGGGGATGCAACATCATTTATCTGTAGATCAAATGTGGTTTAAAAATATTTTGATAAAACATTTTGACTAAAGTTTACACAGACAACCTTTTTCAAGTGGAACATCATGCACTGTAACTCATTCACAATAAGATCAATTATAATAAAGTACCGGTAAATAGGGTCAGTTTGGATTTTGTGTTTCAGTTCTTTCATACAGAGAGACCATGAAAATAATTTTGTCACTCCATGTGTAATTTTTTTTTTTTTTTACCAGACTTCATAATGCAATCTTTATACAATGCAGAATATGAACCACTGTGACTGTATACTTTTTATTATATATTTTTTATTTTATATTTCTTATTTATATTATTATTTTCTCTCCTCCTACACATATTTAGGAAGAAAGGAAGGTCAGCTGAGACAATGGCAGAAACATGACCAGGCCATGTACTGTATGTGCCATAACCTCTTCCAGAACAACGTTCCATCAGGTGCCCTTTAATAAGAACCTCACGCTATTTAGGACAGTCTTAACACATTCTTTTGGGAAACCTAATCAATGACACCATTCATGCAATATTGGGGGTTTGTTTTTTTTCCCTTGGTGGGTTGTGCTTTTAGATTTCAGTTCATGCTTATTAAAAATAATAATAATGACCTCTTCTCATCTCCCCGTCGACTCGTATTTAGGACCGCCAACCCGCCATCCAACATCACATCATCCTCAATAGATTGAAGACAGCTTCCAATTGGCAAGGATCTCATCCATCTTCCGCTACCCCACTGTTAATTAGGATACAATTAAGCTGCCTTTCCATGATGGAGGAACTATGAATCAACCCCCCTGAGTTTAAAGGTGCTACATCAATAAGCAGCAATGTTAATCACAACGTTACAAACCTGATTGTGGAAGAGTGTCAAGAGATAAGCAAGCAATCCAGTGTCTCCATAGTCTAACATGGGTAGGATGATCATTTGAATATGACTAAGTTTGAATTGGTGAACAAAATGTGGTTTCTGTTAAGGAAACCAAGCTTGGGCTTAATTGCAGCTTTGATATGTGGATAGAAAAAGAAAGTGAAGTTTCCAACCAGATGCCCAAGTATTTATATGCAGTGAATTGTTTGTGAATTGTGATTTTAAGGGCTGGTGGAGGTGTGGTTTTTGTTTTGAAGGAATTAAGGGTGAGTTTGAGTTGTGTAAAGGATTGCTGTTGTAGTTGGGAAAAGCTTTCCTGCAAGGTAGCTTGAACAGCATCAGGGGAGGAACCCGTGGCATAAAGGATTGTATCCTGATCAGCATTTTTAGTGAAAGAGTGATGATCAGTGAAACCAATGCTGGTAAGTCTGTGGATGAGTGTGTTAGTCCACAGAGTCAAAGGCTTCATTTATGAAATACAAGATCTTTGAGATGGATCCTAATGGTAGCCCTATTATGATCAAAATTTGAATTACAGTGTCTGAAGATCAAAAGACATTAACTATGCATTACCAGACCAGCCCACATTCTTCATCAGGGGGTCTTTATTTATTTAATAAGCTGAGGCCATTCCTCATTTGAGTATAGTTCTTAAAATAGACAAGTCCATAATTACCTCCTTGGGCTCAGTTAATAATGAAGTAGAAAATGACTGTAGGCCTTAACTGTCTTCACCCTTCGCTGATTTGAACTGATTCTTGGAGTCATTTAGCATGTCCTATGGCAGACAAATTGAAGTATTAGCCTACTCAATATCAGTATCTGCCGACACGCAACGATCAAAAGTCAAGATTGTGCTCAATAAGTTCCCATTTCTTCTAAGGTTTTAAATGTTAAACTATATGCCTATCATCATGTTGTGTGCATATTGCACAACAACTTTGAATATTAAACAAGACCACCTTCAACATATCACCACAGCTTCACTGTAGTGGTCGAGTGCCTGTCCATTGGCAAATACCGTTTTTCCCAGGTAAAGAAATAGAGGGACAAAATATGAGGATTCCTTTTTGCGAAAAATCAATGCTATTTATAACCAAGCAAAATCCTTTAGTGAGAATCGTCCAAAGAGAGCGCAGAGGAGCCAACAGTTATTCAAATGTTTTTATCGGGTTTAATGTCTGAAGAACCCTTCAAACTCAATCAGATGTGATTGGGCTGCCGATGATTCTTTCGCGCCTATAGCATCTTTTGAGTAACTGGGAGGCTTTGAACCGATGTCGAGTGTTGTGAAGGACGCAACCAAATCCAACAAGACCATTTTAGTCTGTTCAAAAGCAGAATAATATTTGATGGTTGTGATTTTCTCATCAGGAAGGCACCAATGCTGCAATGACATTGACAACCCTTCATAATTATGTCTGTGAGGACTAGCCTATACATAATGTAGATTTTGTATTTCTGTTACCTAGATGGAAATGTAAAGTGTGTAATTACATGTAAATTTTGAGGCACTTTATGGTCATTCCATGAATGGTGTTACTCTGCTACTTTGCTTAGCTTCGTGGACAGAGTCTGGAATGGCATTATTGCAAAGTGTTTTCATTCTCGTAACCACATAGTTAACTATTTACATAATTTTTATTTTATTTTAGAATTGTAAAGTATGCATAATTTTGAATCTTTCTTTAATTATGTTTAGTGATGTTGAGGTCTGAATAAGTGAAAGCCATCCAAGATTAAAAACCATATTAGATCTCATAGTGAATGAGTGCCCTGGAATAATGGCTATTATTTTGAGTTGTTTTTATACTGGATAGTGAGCAGCTTTATAGACCCACTGCCATCTCTTAGTATTTACATTTACACTTTGAGGAGTTTGAAGAGAAGTTTGAAGTAGTTGAAGAAACTGAAGAGTATGTGATGGAGATTAATTAATTGACGATTTTGCACATTGAGACTCCCCCAACAATTCATAATTCACTACCTCCTTTAAAGTAGACATAACAAAACATAAGATGTGTCTTAGAAACACACTCAGTGTGAAAATTTGTGAAAATACCACTTCACTTTAATAATAATAATGATAAAGTTTATTGCAAGATCTAATTTGATAGACTTTAGATTTCTGTTATGGAGGACACTGCCATCTTCTGGTTAGGCATAGAGGGATTGAATTTCATTGAAGTCTAATAAAATCATGCCATTTGTTAACAACAGAGTAAGATTGTATAGGCACAATATCAGATTGGTTTGTTGAAGGCCAGCCTGAGAATTTCCCCTTGTTATCTTGCAGTCTTATCTTGACAAATCTAACAAAACAAAAAACATGTCGATAACACATGGCATTACCCTTGTGGAAATACCCTTCGTTTGGGTCAAATGTTTTATATAAAAAGTATCTTATGCTCACCAAGACAAAACTTTTATTTAATCAGAAAGTAAAAATACTTGTGAAATATTGTCTTCTGTTTTAAAGCTCTGTAACTTTTTTTGGGTTAAAATTATCCAAAATATTTTTTTGAGCAAGTACATAACCAGCCAGTGTTCAAAACTATATGCCTGCCTTAGCTCGATTCAAAGCGGAAAGCTTAATAATGTTTTTAACTCCAGTGGTATTTCCGCGAGAGATTCGAGCACGTCACATCTGTAACGTACACATAAAAAAGGAGGCTTTATGCACAGTTGCACTTCTTCTTGAACTTCAGCCAGCTCCTTTGTTTCCTGTCTTCCATTATTGGACAAACTGATTAATCCAGGTGTGTCTGATTATTTTTGTTGTGATTACTGAGGTCAGGCACACCTGGATTAATCAGTTTGTCCAATAATAGCAGACAGGAAACAAAGGAGCTGGCTGAAGTTTAAGAAGAAGTGCAGCTGTGCATAAAGCCAGATGGCGAAAGAGGAAACACTGCGCACTGCATCTTTAATATATTAGAAATGTAATTTCATCCAGTGATGGTAAATTTGAATTTTCAGCATCATTACTCCAATCATCAGTGTACGTGATCCAAATCTTTCTAATATGCAGATTTTGGGTCTCAAGAAACATTTCTTTATATTATCAATGTCGAAAACAGTTGTGCTGCTTAATTGTTTTCTGGAAACTGTGATGCATTTTTTCAGGATTATTTGATGAATGGATACATTAAACTGACAATACCACATATATACGTATATATATATATATATATATATATATATATATATATATATATATGAAGAGTTCAGATGCAAAAGCCTCTAAATGCCATTTGAAATTTTCTTCTAAAATGATCATTTTTATCAAGCTTGTATATTTAAGTTCAGTAATTTCACTTAAATGACAATTAATAGGTAATCTTCATTGCCATTTAAATGAAATTACTGAACTTAAATATACAAGCTTGATAAAAATTATCTTTTTTAGAAGAAAATTTCAAATGGCACTTAGAGGCTTTTGCATCTGAACTCTTCATATATATATATATACATATATATATATACATATATATATATATATATATATATATATATATATATATATATATATATATATATATCATCCTTGCATCCTTGCTGAATAGAAGCATTTCTCAGTTTCTTTCCCAAAACTTTGAATCGTAGTATATATTCATTATTTTCTTTGAAATGTGCATACAATTACACACAATCATCACACAAAATGCAGTTGCAATATGCTAAAAATGTTTATAATAGCCAGTGGCATGCCTGTCACATTGATGTGCTCATTCATCCTAGCAGTGAGTTCAGTATCATTCAGAATCCCACTTCCTGAATAGCCCGTAGCTCCACAATTATTGGCCGGCCAGCATGTTCACATGTCCCGCCCCCTTTGTCTGACCGCCCCTGCTGCCCTGCACCCAATGCACTGTTCTGTTCCAGCGAGAGACATCTCCTCCCAAATGCCCGCTTATGCAGCAAATGCTTGCACCTCAGCTCACAGGCATAGGTCAGCTCTCTCGACACAATAGTCCCAGCAGAACACCAGCAAAGGGTGTATGGTTTAACGGGTAAGTGTGTACTATTTTGCTCAGCACCTCTGAGTGATTCAGTAACATTTTAAATCAGGAGTCAGAGTCAAACCAAGACAAAAACTGAAGATTTTTGATTTCATGTTGTGATTAGCTCTAACTGTGAATGTTAATGTAATGTAGACTGAATGTTTAGACACTTCCTTCCATGTGAGGCGGGACAGTGGTGCAGGAAATCAGAGTCATATGATAGCAGGACAGACCCTGAGAGCAGACCAGCAGTAAACAACTGAGACATGTTGAGTCTGTGATGTACTGTTGGTCAGCAACTCATATGACAATCAGCAACATTTAAATCAGTTATGAACTAAAGGTTTGCTATTAGTTCTGTTAAACATGTACAAGTGATGCTTAATGTTATCCACCCATTGAGAAACAATGTTGTCTGTGTTCAGTGGATCCGGAAATGTATTCCCCTCAGAGCCTTCACCGATGGGGCATCACACATAGCGAAAGTATGGAGCGTTTGGCCTACAGTCAAGGTAAGCCTCCAGAGCTTAATACAGCCTACTAAGTTAAAATATACAAAGTATATAAGTTGTTTGGAACTGCTAACCTACACTTTTGTTACTGGCATAGTGTGGTGACATCATAGTAAGGAGAATAATCCTGACTCAGCACTAATGAGGTCAGCAGAGGTTGTTAGCATTCATTTAAAGTGAACGGTTGGAGTAACACTTGCACTTATAAAAAGGAGCCACTTTTTAGGAATTCAGTTTTGATTCATCCCAGTGACTCGAATTTAGAGAGTTCACAAAAAAAGAGTTTCTGATAATGGCTTCCTGGCCCCTCATGAACATTTTAACGTGTGGACACATTTAATGTTGTTTGGGGAACTTTCGTGGACTAAATCCAGTCATTTCATTAGGAATCCACACAATCACGTGTTGTTGGAGCTGGGAATGTTGCCACACTCGAGTTGACCTTACAGTAAACAGGTCGGAAAACTAAAGCCCCTTTCAAGGTTTGCATTTTTAAGATGCAAACCTTTGTTGTTCTTGCTCTTTTGAAACGCAAACACTTAATTATTTTGCATATAAAATGTTCATGTCCACAAATAGAGGTTGGATACTGTGTACACCACTGAGTTTATTGAGACACAGACTAACAAAAGTGGTAATAAATAGTGGATGAGAAAAATTTGTTCACACTTAAAAGATTTGTTCAACATAGGCCTATATTCTTTCACGAACGAAATACCACCAATTTCCTTAATTCTCCCCCATTATGACAAACATAATCATTTAAGAAATACTGGTTACCAACCAGTGAATAGTTAATAATTTTCCAGGACAATGTTACATACAAGCGGTAGAGGGTAGTATATCCATACTCTTCCACTAAATTACGTCTTTTTAATGTTATGACACCACCCCTTTGCTGCAGACGGATCGTGCAGGAGTGCTCGGGTGTAAACAAATCTAAAATCTAGCCATTTGTTCTCCAAAGATATGATGACCATATGAATGGAAAACATACGTCGCCTTTGGGGCGTTGACAAGGAACATCACATGGGAAAGCGCTTGAATTTCGTCGTTAACTGTTTATCAATGCCGCTCAACACATCACCGCCGTGGTTGTTAGGTGAAGCATTATCCTAAACTGTATGATATTCACTTTACCGATGGCGACACCTGCAGAACAGGACCTTGTGTTGGCGGAAGCAGAGAGCAACAAAGAGAGAGCGCAAGTGTTCGGGATCCTCAGATTGCAGGAGGATAAAGCGGCTGGTGAGAAAGCGAGCGGCGCTGCCATGAAATCTGGAGACGGGAGATGGCAGGCGCCCATATTCGCTTTAGCCAGAAAAGCGTCAGAAACCTTCTCGGGTGGCATTCACGTACTGCCCAAAGTGATAGATCCTAAATCATCGCCTTTTTCAGAAGAATGGGGTGCCAAGGGTAGGTTATAGATGACATAAAGCCCGTGTTGTTCAGACGAAGTTAGCCTATGGGTGTATGGCAAGCCATACAAACATTTATTATTGAAAACTAAATCCAAGACAAAAAAAAAAACCTTAGAAATGTTTTATTGACTAATAAATAATAAAATACTGATTAATATATCCAGTTAGTTGTCATTTCTAATACAGTTGTTTTGTAATTATTGCTTATTAATACGTGTAGCCAAATAGCCAGGCTACATGCTCAAAACACCTCATCACTTTGTATTTTTTTTATTATTATTTTCTGTTTATTTTGATCGGCCTAAATGACATAATTCGTTTTTGTTCAAATAAATATACTATCATTCAAATTACAGAAACAAAATTATTTTAAAAAGTATATTATATTCTGCAAGTATTGAAAGAGATATTAATTTCATAAATTGTTACAGAAGTTGCAAAAAAATAATTCCATTAATTATAAATATGGTGATCACTGATTATCTCCTAGATGGACACCCTACTTAATATATGATATTTATCATCTGAATCATCGTCAACAAATGGAAATGTCAGCCAGCTATTTATCATGTTAATAATTGTGCCTTTTAGCCAAAACAGCAGATATTATGGTATTTTTTTACTTCAAAAACCATACTTTTACATACTCTTCCGTTATTGAAAAAACGTTGCTTTACCTTGAACAAAACATTAACAGCAATACATAATCAATAGCCCCTTTCACACATGTGTATGAAGATGACGTGATTACTCCGTGCTGTTTACAGTAATATTTTACATTTTTTTATGTAATAGATGATCATCTTTGAATGGAAGCTTGTATCTGCCTGAATGAAAAATAAAAAAGGTAATTGCAACTTTGTATCTCACAATTCTGACTTTTTTTCTCACAATTGCGAGTTTACATCTCGCAATTTAGACTTTTTTTTATTTCAGAATTGTGTGATATAAATTTGCAATTGGGTGTTACAAAGTCAGAATTGTGAGATATAAACTTTAACTTTTTATGAAGATATAAACTTTTAACTTTTAAATATTTTTTGTTTAAAAATTATTGCGTGTTATAAAGTCAGAATTGCAAGATATAAACTTAAAATTGTGTGTTATAAAGGAAGCATTGCGTGTTATATCTCACAATTTTGACTTTATATCATGCAATTCTGACTTTATATCTCGCAAATATGAGAATTAAAGTCAGAATTATGAGACGTAAACTCGCAATTGTGAGATAAAATTTGCAGTTATCTTTTTAAGTGTTTTATTCTGTGGCGGAAACAAGCTTCCATATATTTGACCGTTATGCCCCACAGCTTTTTCAACGCGTCACGCACGAGACCCAGCCTTCTTTTCCATTTGTCAGCGTTGCGGCTCTGCAGTTTTGTCTCATGTTTTTAAGAGCAAACACACATTCTGTTTGATCATCCCTTTATGCCTGTTGGTGTGTGAACGTGGCTAATAATTTTATAAATTCCCATTCTACTTAAATCTACAACATTTTAAAAAGCATTAAATATTACATTTTTTTTCACTTTCCACAATCACGTCAAGAATAAGCCAAATTTCCACATGCATAGTCAAACAAATATAGATAATATTTATTTTTAAGGAACGTGCAAAAATGGCTTGCCATACATCATTTTCCAAATGATGTCATGATGAGAGCCATGTTGTTTTGTATTCATTTATGTATAATAAATCTGTTTTATAACTACTAAGCACCAGGTCATTCATACAGTTGATGTGCAGAATGTTTTTTTTTTTTTTTTGTGAGATTGGCATGTCAGTCAAATCTGTATGCTGTTGATTTATTATTTGTCCCCAATGGCAAATAGCCAAAATGATAGTGAATGGATTAACTAATAATAATAATAATAATGATTATTATAATAATTATAAGAGGTTATATTAAACAGAGGATAAATTATTTAAATGATATAGTATTATTTAAGTTATTTGCCCCAGATGTCTGATGGAAAAAACTTCATTTTCTTAGACCAAATAAAGTGGAAATGGTAACCAACATCATAAGTGGAAAGTAGATTACCTGTGCCAGTATGCTTGTTAGACAGCGCCCGTCTGAATATGTTTGCATAAGAATTATTGATTTGACTGATGGTTAAAACAGGGTCCAATGTATCACTAAGTCAAAACTGATAAGGATACAACTTACATTCATTTATGCAGTAAACACAAAACATAAAAAGTACTGCTTATTAACAGTCCTGATGTTAAGGCCTGGTGAATGACAGTGCAGTCAAAACCAGCTAAAGCTCTTTAAGGGTTTGTTAAAATTTAAACCCAACAATTCAAAGTGTGGTCACATGTTAGTCCTAAGAAAACAGCCAGAGGTTGAAGCGCTGTGTGTTTTGTTTGAAATGTTCTTGAACCACAAGAACTTGATTTTGGCTATAATGATGTCATTTTTGGTGTGATATATATTTGTCTGTTTTCTAGCCTTACGAGATCCTATGGCAATGGAACGAGCAAACTTGCTTAACATGGCTAAGCTTAGCATCAAAGGCCTGATCGAGTCAGCTCTGAGCTTTGGACGAACTCTGGACTCTGACTATCCGCCTCTACAACAGTTCTTTGTTGTCATGGAGCACTGCCTGAAGCACGGTCTCAAAGGTATGTTCAACCATCATCAGACAGCAAGCCACAGAGAACCATCTGTTAACCAACTATCATTGAAAGTTCTTGGTTGGATAGCTGATGTAGTTAAATATTCTGTTGTCAATATCTCTTTTTTCCATAGGCTTATGTTAGTGTTATTCTTAGGGACCAGACATACGGCAGCTACTGCTAACTTTATAATAGGAAGATCAAATGAGGAAATGCATTTTTACTCATTCTCAGCTGTCTGATTATCTGAGGTTCTTGTCCAGTGAACCAGTTCTGCCACAAAATTTAAATACCGATTTGCATGGCGTTTCATCAAAATCTTTGCGTGCTCTGTGTGCCAGATCGTAGCCCTGAGTTGTTTAACAAACACGTTGGTCTCCTTCTCCCAGTGAAGAAATCGTTCCTTGGTTACAACAAGTCGTTGTGGGGGCCTCTGGAGATGGTTGAGAAGCTGTGCCCAGAAGCAGGCGAAATCGCAGCCAGTGTACGGGACCTTCCTGGCCTCAAGTATGTCTAGAACTAAATATAATTTCCGACCTCAGATAATAAAATATAATTCCGACTTCAGAAAATATCATTTCCCCATCAGTTACATTGGTTAGTTTGCACGCAAATCTGCAGTTTTTAATTTTGTCTAAATGAATCTTTCAAAGACTCTAATACAAAAGCAGATTCACTATCCATCAAGTCCACTATATTATAAATATACACACTTTCTCGCACTCATTCTCCAGTACTTTAAGAGGTGCCTTTCAAAATAGGGAAGTGCTAATTTCAGTTCTAGTTCCTTGATAAAACTGAAACTTGCAACTGCAAGTTAAGCTTATTTGCAGAGTCATTCATCATCACTGTCTGTATGTTTGTCTATTTATCTTGAAAATGGTTGTATGTGTTTGTTAGGACACCACTGGGCAGAGCCAGAGCCTGGCTGAGACTGGCACTGATGCAAAAGAAATTGGCAGATTACCTCCGTCTCCTCATCACCAGGAAAGATATACTTAGGTTCGTTTTTTTTCCCCTTAATTCCTTCTTTGTTCTTTTGTCACAGTAGTTGTGGGGAGAATTGGTGATTAGATAAGTGATAAGAGCCCTGAGACAAAAGAGTTTTGTGTTTCCTGCTCATGGCATCAGAGTTTAGTGAGCGGTGCTCGCTAGAGGGTGTGCATCACATGTCTAATAAAAGCACTTCTGCTGCTGACAGAGATTTAAAAGTAGAGATTTCTTATGTACCCTACCATTCAAAAGTGTGTGTTGGTCATTAAGATGTTCAATATTTCTGCATTCATTTGATCAGAAATGCAGTAAAAAGTTACTTTTTAATATATCTGGCTTCTAATTTAATATATTTTAAAATGTAGTTTCTTTCTGTGATGCAAATCTGAATTTTCAACAACATTACTCCAGTCTTCAGTGTCACATGATCCTTAAGAAATCATTCTAATATTCTGATTTGCTGCTTAATAAACATTTCTTATTATTATAAATGTTGAAAACATTTGTGCTGCTTAGTATTTTTGTGGATTCAAAAGAACAGCATTTATTTGAGATGACAACTTTTGTAACATAGTTAGTCAATTTTAAGCATCCTTGCTAAATAAAACTATTAATATATATATTTGAAGCTAAATGCAGACATTTATAGTTGCAAGCCATTAAACGGACAGACTGGACGAATGAAACTTGCTGCAACGAATAATTTGTCACGATTCAGAAAAAAAGCGTCATTAATATTGCAGGATATTAATTTCGATATTCCGAGGAAAAAAAGGCAGAATATCGAGTTTATATCTCGCAATTCTTATTCTTCTCAGAATTGTGAAATATAGATTCACATCAGCGCCATCTTTGATTTTTAACGGAAATGAAAGCAAGGCTATGAGGGATAGACGTATATCTCTTCGGGTGGGTTGTTGTACATTGTTATTTAATCTGTGTGTTTGGATTGTTCTGTTGACAAAATATCTTTCCAAGAAATTTCAGTTGACAAAAGAACTCCCGACAGTATGAGCTGTGGAAAAGATTAAGTGATCTAAGAGCTTTATACAGCTTTTTTTATACTGGATTCCTTTGAAAACACTGTAAGTCTATCCCTCACAGCCTCGCTTTCATACCTGTCATGGCGCTGCTCTGAATAAGGTCTATAGACTCGGATTTGCGGATTAATGAGATAAAGAGATATGAACTCGAAGTTTTTTTGATCTGTGGCTTCCATAGACTGCCACTGCAGAACTGAACTGTCATTTTCTGCCACCCGGTTGGCTCCGCCCACAAAATATGTCATCACTGTTACAAACACCTGAATGGTCTATTATAAGACAAGAATAAATTTTACTTATAAGTGTGTTACCTTTCCGCATTCTGTCAGAACTAAAATAATGAAACGCAGTTACATGTCATCGTAATATCAAATGTAATATCATTGTGCGTCACACAACAAATTCAACATAATGCAATTTTTACAATGGAAAAACAACACATGATCAATATGAGGCAAGGACATTTATGTTTTGATAGACCGTGTGGATTCTTCAGAGGTTTGTTTTCTGATTATGAAATTTAGATAATAGAAAAATGTCTTTATTTTTGTTTTGACACACCAATGCTAAATGTCAATACATTTGTGTGTGTGTTCAGTGAGTTCTATGAGAACTCAGCAGTGATGCTGGAGGAGGAGGGAGCCGTCATCGTTGGTCTCTTGGTGGGACTTAACGTCATAGATGCCAACTTATGTGTGAAGGGCGAGGACCTCGATACACAAGTATGAACATTGTGTATGTCGGACATTTTTAATTGCATGCCTTCTGGCTTCTGTTTGAGAAATAATAATGCCTTGTATTGGAATCCACAGGTTGGTGTAATAGACTTCTCCATGTACTTAAAGAATGACATCGATGACTATAGAAGTGAAGAAAGGTAAAAAAGTATACTTGATAGACAACATACTTTAATGTGAAGGGGCATTTAAGTTGAATAAAAATGGGATTATTTTATTACATGGAATCATTATAATACTAACCTTGATGTGTGAATAACCATCATAAATATGTTTTGAATAGAAATGGACAAATTGCAGCTATTTTGGATCAGAAGAATTATGTTGAAGAATTAAATAGGCAGCTGAAGTAAGTTCATGCTCATTTTAAAGCTTTTGTGATATACTGTATTTAAGATGAGTGATTATTGCTTTTTAAAACAGATTACGTTTATCTACAACTTTTGTCTTTTAAGTTCTACAGTTCATGGCTTACAAGGACGCGTGGAGTCATTAGAAAAATCCAACTCAAAACTCATCGAAGAGGTATTGTTGGATTTCAGAAAAATAAGTCTGATATGTGGAATAGAAGTACTCAATACTAACTTTTTTTTTTAATTACAGTTGGCAATAGCAAAAAACAACATAATTAAACTACAGGAAGAGAACCACCAACTCAGAACAGAAAATTCTGTAATTCTTATGAAAGCACAACAGCGTCTTGAGGTACCTCTATACGTTTGTGTTATACATATTGTGTACAGTGGACATTAAGAGTAGAGATAGTACTGTAGTTAATGTGCACAAACATTTTGTAATATTTAAATTCATGAAAAATATCATTCCATTTTATGATCCCCAAAATCTCCCCATATTATAAAGAATATTATAAATCTGGAAACTGATGCTAATTGCAGAATTTCACATTCAAAGTGCAAGCCATACACTATATTCACAATATACTCTCTATTCAGCTTGCAGAAGGAGATTTGAACTGTGAGCTGGATACGTACAAGCAGTCAAGGCAGGGCCTGGATGAAATGTACAACGAGGCAAGACGCCAACTCAAAGAAGAATGCCAGCTCAGACAGGTTTGTGTTTATATAAAAATGCTGTTCAGATTATGTGGTAGCACTTAGAAGAGGTCAAACCTGTTTTTGAATGCATCTATGGCTTCAAGGATGTGGAGAACGAGCTGGTTGTGCAGGTGAGCATGAAGCAGGAGATGGAGATGGCCATGAAACTGTTGGAAAAGGACATTCATGAAAAACAGGACACTCTGATTGGACTTCGGCACCAGTTAGATGAAGTTAAAGCCATCAATGTGGAGATGTACCAAAAAATGCAGGTAAAACATAACTAGGGCCCGAGCACCGATGGTGTGAGGACCCTTGTTTATTTATGAAGTGTTCTTCACAATTTGCGGTTAAATGATGTTGTAATCAAGCTATTTATAACAATCAACAGTCTTCAGATGACGGCATGAGACAAAAAAATGACATGATCGCACGGTTGGAGGAGAAGACCAATCAAATAACGGCAACCATGAAACAACTAGAGCAAAGGTAAGATTTATGATTTATTTTTGATCATGTCGAGCATAACGTTTAGTCATCGTATTCCTGAAGGGCATTAAGAGCATTTTTAATCATTTTTGAGTGTTTCAAGTGTTTAAATAGCCCGATTTCTAACCTTTATTAATACAATGTATATAACAAATTTTATTCAAAACATTTGTGGTCAGTTCAAAGTTTAAGGAATCTTTTGTTTCAGTTCAATTCAAATGAAGGCTTTTATTTGCAGATAATAGAATATACACTACCGTTCAGAGGTTTGGGGTCTGTAAGATTGTTTTTTTTAAGAAATGACCACTCTTATTTAGCAAGGACAGTAAACGGTGACACTAAAAGCATTTATGATGTTGCAAAATGTTTCTATTTAAAAAAAAAGCTGTTTTTCTTCTAATTTGATCCTGAAAAAAACACCAAGAATGAAATAATGATTTCATGCGACACTGAAGTCGGGCGTAACGACTGCTGAAAATTTAGCTGTGACATCACAGGAACATTTTTTTTTTTTAAAGCAGCCTCGGTGAGCAGAAGAGACTACTTATAAGAAGTATTATTTCTAAAAATGTTACAGACACCAAACGTTTGAACAGTAGAGTACCGGTGTAAATGTATTTCAGTATATGATATCTGCTTTTACAGATTAAATCAAATTAGTGTGCAATGCATTGATGATGTCAGACTCAGAACCGTCAGTGCTTTTGTTTCATCAGTGGAACTGGTTTTCTGAAAGTCTTGATACCTGATAGCATCCAAAGGACTTTGCATGCTTGATTTGACTTGAAGGCTCATTGAATGGCTTTCTCTCATCTAACCGCTCATCCTTTAGCATTTGTGTTATTTTCTTGTGGTGAGGTGGTGCTGTCATGTCCACTTCTCTGTCCACATAAATCATCCTTTCCTTTCTTCTCCGTTGATTTATCGCCATCGTATTTGTGATGTTTTATGACTGCACTGCTTAACAAGTTTTCAAAGCTTTGAGATGAATTTGAAATTCACTGATATTTACATCCTCTTTCCCTTTTTGTTTCCCTTTTCATTTCTTTTTTGTCATCTTCTCCCTTCCTCTAATTCCATGTTTTCCCTCAATCAACGAATAGCGACAAAGACCTACTCAGCCAGACAAGAACTCTTGCTATGTCATTTGTAAAATGCGCTAGCACGGATACCGAGCACCAATACAAACTCGTCAAAGATATTTCCTTCTGATATTAAGATCAATTTACTCTTTGTTACTTAACACTAGATGTGTGGCGATATGCAGTGTTCTTAAAAAGTGATGAGTTTTAACTTGTTTCACTTTTATTTAATGATGGTTACTGTTTTCCACATACTATTTAGTGAGCAAATCTTTCTCGTGGTTCTATAGCATAATTATTTACCTGTAACATTTAACAGTCAAAGAAACCACTAATATGACATGGGTTTTATCACAGTCTACAATAAATGTGATGTTTTCAACTACTCGTACCTGTTTACTTGGTGAATTATTTGTCGGTAAAAGTTAAAAATGGAAAGTTACCTCGACCAAGTCATTTCAGCTTTCTGGCTTTTCCTGCAGCACAACATTTCTGTCATCTGGCTCTGTTTTTGTTCCCGCTCTGTCTTGGCTGTGGCCATCTTATTATTTTGTTTCCCATGTGTTCCAATACATCCCCGTCCATTACATTCAGAGCCGTAGTTTTACCCAGTTGGTTTGAATTACACCAGATTGCAGGATGCTGAGAGGGAACGCACCAGTGCCGAAGACGGGGTGCGCAAATTCAAGCAGGACTTCACGAACAAAGCTGACAGTCTCCAAAAGCAGATAGTCCAAAGAGAGAAGCAAATGTAAGTTTTGCAACATGTGGCTCATTTCCAATTAGAATCACTGTTGTCTCATTTATTTAGATGCTCAAGTGGAAAATTTTACCATTTTAGTTGACACTTTCTGTTTAGGATGCAGCTGGAAACGGACTTGAAAATAGAGAGGGATTGGAGGCAGACGTTACAGAATGAATTAGAAAGAGAACGAGAGACTATCGCGCAACTCGCTGCTGAAGCACAGCAAATCAACGGACTCAAAAAAGTAAGATGAATTGCTCTATTCTGGCGAGATAAGGATTGGTTCACCCAAAATGTTAAATTCTGTCATCATTCACTCACCCTCAAGTAAGAGTTTTTCTTCAAATATAGTTACCCATATTCTTCAAAATATCTTCTTTTGTGTTCAGCAGAAGAAAGAAATTCATACAGGTTTGAAACAAATTGTGGGTGAGTAAATGATGAAGTCCACAATAAATCTGTATGAGGACTAATGTGCTTGGATCTTCTTCTTTGTGGCTCTTTTTGTTTGACTATGCCTGTCTTGGGCTCTGATGTCCTTTCAGGAGTTTCACAGGTTGCAGGATGAGAACACCCAGCTGAAGGGAATTTGTGAGGAGCAGGAACATGCGCTGGAGGAACTGGGCTGCAAACTCAGCGAGTATGTACGATTTAAACGCCAGTGCCATTTGGGAGCCTTCAAATCATGTTTTTCATTTACTGATGCGCACATTTTTCTTGTTCAGGTCAAAGTTGAAAATTGAAGATATAAAAGAAGCCAACAAGGCACTTCAGGTATGCATTGAATCATTGTTTGAGATAAAACGAACAAAAGGTTGTTTTTGTAAGAGAATTATCAAAATTTAATCAGTTCATTTGTCCCACATGTTCATATTAATAAATCATTTATTTCAGGGTGGACAGGTCTGGCTGAAGGACAAAGATGCTACGCATTGCAAGCTTTGTGAGAAGGAATTTTCAATCTCCAGAAGAAAGGTCTGAACCAAAATGCAGTGCTGTAATACACAACAGCTTGCTGTCAGTTCTCACACATCCACACTAATTCGTCTGGTCTATATAAAGAAATTGCCTGGCACAAAGACGATATTGGATTTATGCACTTGAAAACATTTCCAGATGAAGATTAGATGTGACTTGAATAAAAGACTGAGTTGGAAAACCTTAAAATCATCATGAAATGAAAAAACATGTTTTTTTAATGCATGTTATACTGTAGGTCTTATAGTGAATGATTCATTAGTTTGTTTCATTCTTTGACCTTGTAATCTGTAATCAAAATGTCTTAACTTGGGCTACGTTCACACTGTCAGTCCTATTTAAAGTTGAGTTAATTCTGAATGCTTTATCGTTCAGCTGGAAAAATAGTTATGAAAGTGATTCCAATATCGTTATCGTTATTAGTTTAGTCAAAAGTACAGACTTCGCTACCAAGTTGGAACTGAAATTTAAAGGGGTCATGAACTGGCTTTTTAAATGTTATTATATTGTTGTCTGAGGTCAACTTATAACGTTCGCTTGGTTTTTGCATTCAAAAACATCAAAATGAACAAGTAATAGGCTATTTTGTACCCTGGTTGTGAGCCTGCCTAAAAAACAGTCGGTTTTTATGGGCATGTCGCACTGAAGACTTGGAAGTAAACACCCACTGCTGCGAGTGGAGAACAGTTTTGCATACTATAATGAGTTTAACTCACCCGTCGGTGTACGTGGGGGAAAACGTCCTATGTTGTCAAATGGCAACCGGATTCGCCCATACATGTTCAACCCAGAGTCCGTGTGTTGCACAATATTCCTGTCAGATCCAATATAGACGGCACAGCACCGTTCTTTACTCTTAATCGGTCTGCAAATCCAGTCTTGTTGACAAAACAATCCTCAGTGAAATGAAGCGAACAGACGACGATGTTTTACCCTCATCAGCTGGAACGTCATTAAAAATAAATTTTATCCATGCAGTCCTATTGGAATCCACAGGAGGCTTATGCAGCGACTGTCTTGCACAACCAGGCACTGCACAATATTCTGTATTGCTCGGTAGCCATCACGAGGTAAGTACATGTATGATACTTATGTGTGTAATGCGCGAATCGGTGGGCGGGGCTAAACCTGCCGTAGTGAAGCAGGCGTTGATCATCTTCTGTGGGGATGGTGTTTTATCCTCTTTGTCATCATAGTTCCCCACTTTTAAAAACGAGTCGTTTTTAGAGGCTGTGTCAATAAAAGCTTTTATTGGACTAACAAGGACGTTTTCAGTTCTGAAACTTACAGGATATTCTTATAATATGATGACCTCTTAGATGTCAAAAGCTCAAGGAAAATTTGATTTCTCAGTTCATCACCCCTTTAAAAAATGTGAGTATAGGGATCCGCTAATAGATGCCTACTTTCAAACTCTCCCATGTGTATCTGCCCTCTGCGAAGATAACATGTTGAAGCGTTATTCATTGTAGCCACAGACATATAAGTTGAGCGTGTGAACACAATGGCCAATCAGATGTGTTATAGAAATCATTTAACAGTGCTCAAAATGCAAGAGGGAAATGCTGATATCGTCACATAACACTAATCGTTTATAGTTGTAGTGTGGACTTCCCTATTCTCATAGAATTAGAATAATTATCAAAGCCTTAGCGTTATATTGATCATCCTTGGCGTGAATTGGCCTTTACTCTGAAAACGTCTGTTTTATGTATTTTTTTTTCTTCCATGAAAAACAACTAAAAAGAAATTCCCCAGTGCAACTGTTTGGATGAATCCCAGCTTATCATTTGTTTCTTTGGATCAGATTCATTTTGAGTCTGATCCCCACAAAAAAGAAAGACTACTGGCCCTCATGATCTCTTGTTTGTCTTTGAACAGCATCACTGCAGGAACTGTGGGGAGATCTTCTGTAATGCCTGCTCAGATAATGAGCTGCCGCTCCCCGCCTCACCTAAACCCGTGAGAGTTTGCGACACCTGCCACGCTCTGCTCCTCCAGCGCTGCTCTTCCAATGCAACATAAGGTAGAAATGACAGCACATCGCCACAAGGGCCAAAATCAGCTTTAATTCGGACACTACGTTGTCCCGCATCGTCAAAGTGACCAAAATGGATGCACCCGTTTCTCTGTTTGAAGTTTACATTTCACATAGGAAAAAGCCTTTTGACACAGAGCAAACTTAATGGCACCTGTGCAGATGGCCAATGCAGGGTTTGTACGCAATGAGTTTACAAATGGATTACTGACTCTGAATCCCTCCATCTAGGCTGCAAGTAGACAAATTTTGATTATTTATATTAGTATAACACTCCCATGCATTGCAAATATACTTTTGATATATGAAGGGTGAACAGGTTTCATTCCTCAAGAGTCAAAAGCAAATTCAGTTATTTGAAGGGATGTCATTTCTTGAGCAATTACATTTCAAATTCAGTTGAGAGAACCATACATTCATGTGTGCCTGTATAACAAGCCAAACTCATAAACAGATTTACACATTTCCCTGAATCTTGATGGGCGAAAAACATGTGTATATACAAGTAAAAATGTTGTCAGTGCCACTCAAGCATGACTGAGATGATTCACGTCACATAGCACAGAAATGATGTTCTGAATATGGTATTCAGGTTACTTGTCTGCAATTTTGTATTATTTCACAATTGCAGATTTTCCTTGGTACAGAACTGGGACATTACTCACTTTGAGTATTTGTGCTAACTTTTGTCAAAAAAATATTCTAAATACAAATGTTCACTTAAATGTGAGATTTATGTATGAAAATGTACATATGCCTTAAACCACTAAAGTTGATTAAAATTCCATTTCTTGTATTCCATGTATCTTATAGTTCATTAATATTTAGGTGCTGATGTACATATTACCATTCAATCTGGGGTCAGTACGCTTTTCTTTTCTTTTTCGTTGTGTTATACATCGGGCTTTTATGGCTCAAATCTGAGGCCCAAACCGAGAAAAGAAAATGCATTTTGGTGCAGCTACTGATATTTATATTCCTAAAAAGTGTGAAATTCTGATAGCTTTGAAGGGTTGGTCAAAATCCCTTATCTCTTCAAATATATCTATAATCATATATCCTTTTGAATGCTTATATATTTCCTTTATAAAAATTAGTAATCAAATATATTATCACATAATCATTTATATATATATATATATATATATATATATATATATATATATATTCCTTGTGCTTGTGAAATTAGTTTCTTAAATACAACCTGTATTTAAGAATATAAGAATATTCAAAAGGTGGCCCCCACCTTTTGATCGGTCGGTTTGAACTTCTTGTGTACTGGAAAATATAATATATAAATTGATTGTTTGCATGTGTTAGATCTAGCTCTAATCAAACCAAGACATCATACTTTATTCTTACATGACATTTTCCTTTCAATGAACATTCTCTGGTTAAAATAAAATATACCAATAAAAGTTTTTATTCCATGGATGTGTACATATCACAGGTTTCAATTAGAAATTTTACTGAGCAGCAAAAACAGGTAAACATCCAAAATGATGTTATTGCTTTAGTAAAAGTGCAGTCTCACACTCAAAACTTGGGAATCAAGCTATTCATAACCACTTTAGAGTTAAAATACATACAAAGTTCATATCTTAGACCAACACAGAATATGTCATATAAAATTCAATAAGCAAAATGTACAGTAGCCGGTCAATCTATATATATATATATACATATGCAACAGCTAATTTTCTCAAGAACATGTGAAAACATATCTGTACAAAAAGATCTTCCAAACTGGAATCTCCAACTTTGGGTTGAAAAGTGCATGTATTGCAAGCATCCTCAGTACATTTCCCTTAGTCCGCTTCCTCGAGAACCCATGCCACCAGAGTTGCCATAGAAACCTCCTCCGCGACCTACAGTTTTCATGGCCCCCAAACAAAAGGCTCACATTTGAATGTTGTCTTAACACCTTCTCATCCATACACTTCAACAAAACTATTACATAACAACAACCTCTACATTGTCATACTAACCCATTTCAGATGGCCCACTTGAAGTTGAATTCAGGAAAAGCTCAATGTAACGATGCTCTACAAAGAGGATGCAATGATAAATGGGATGATGCAAAAAACAAACATAAGGACAGTGATACAATTTGACAAAGGTTTGGAAATGAAAACAACTTACGCATATGATTCTTGTCCTTTGACATGGCAGACACAGCATTTTCATGAGATCTGAACTCAACATCTGCCTCTCCTGTAGACTTTCCATTGGGTCCTACATCAATGTGCACCCTCACAGGGTTCAAAGGGGCAAAGAACTGAAAAAGAAAACAACACTTACACAAGGGCAATAATAACTTTCCTTTAAAATATTGTAAGGGTATATCCACTGGTGTTTCTTACATGTGCAATATCTGCCTCCGTAGCACGGAACGGTAGGCCTCTCATGTGCACAAAATGGCCGCTGTGAAAGCCTGAGTTTGAGTTGCTGCTGTAACCATGATCCTCCATTCCTCTTCTTCCTCTATCACCACGCACACGCTCTTCAAACACGCCGTTACCAAAGCAGTAGTTGTTCAAGCCATTATAGTTGTCAAACCCACCATATCCTTATGAATGAGAGACAATTCAATACTTTAATTTGAGGTCTGAAACAATAGACAGTCAATAATAGCACATATCACTGCCTGTCAGCAAATACGCAACTATTCAAAACTGGGGGATCTTTTAACGTGTTTGTCTCAAGCTCACCAAGACTACATTTATCTGATCAAAAACACACCAAAAACAGTAACACTGAAATATGATTATTACTTTTGAAAGTAATTGTTTTCTATTTTAATAAATATTTTAAGTTATTCCTGTGATGCAAAGCTGAATTTTCAGCATTATTACTCGTTTTCAGAGCCACATGATTCTTCAGAAATTTGCTTCCGATTTGCTGCTCAAGAAACATTTCTTATTATTTTCAATGTTGAAAACAGTTTTGCTGCTTAATATTTTTGTGGAAACTGCGGCTACGTTTACATGCAACCAAATTGATGGCTCAATCGGACTGAAAATGCCTTATGCATACATACATACATCTTCTTCCGCTCATCCGGGGCCGGGTCGCGGGGGCAGCAGTCTAAGCAGAGATGCCCAGACTTCCCTCTCCCTAGACACTTCCTCCAGCTCTTCTGGGGGGATACCGAGGCGTTCCCAGGCCAGCCGGGAGACATAGTCTCTCCAGCGTGTCCTAGGTCTTCCCCGGGGCCTCCGCCCAGTGGGACGTGCCCGGAACACCTCCCCAGGAAGGCGTCCAGGAGGCATCCGGAACAGATGCCCGAGCCACCTCAGCTGACCCCTCTCGATGTGGAGGAGCAGCGGCTCTAGTCTGAGCTCCTCCCGAGTGACCGAGCTTCTCACCCTATCTCTAAGGGATCGCCCAGCCACCCTGCGGAGAAAGCTCATTTCAGCCGCCTGTATCCGGGATCTTGTCCTTTCGGTCATGACCCAAAGTTCATGACCATAGGTGAGAGTAGGAACGTAGATTGACTGGTAAATCGAGAGCTTTGCCTTACGGCTCAGCTCCTTCTTTACCACAACAGACCGGTACATCGACCGCATTACTGCTGAAGCTGCACCGATCCGTCTGTCAATCTCCCGTTCCATCCTTCCCTCACTCGTGAACAAAACCCCAAGATACTTAAACTCCTCCACCTGAGGAAGGATCTCTCCACCAACCTGAAGTGGGCAAGCCACCCTTTTCCGGCTGAGGACCATGGCTTCGGATTTGGAGGTGCTTATTTTCATCCCAGCCGCTTCACACTCGGCTGCAAACCGTCCCAGTGCATGCTGAAGGTCCTGGTGTGAAGGGGCCAACACGACAACATCATCCGCGAAGAGCAGAGACGAGATCGTGTGGTCCCCAAACCTGACACCCTCCGGCCCCTGGCTGCGCCTAGAAATTCTGTCCATAAAAATTATGAACAGAACCGGCGACAAAGGGCAGCCCTGCCGGAGTCCAACATGCACCGGGAAGAAGTCTGACTTACTACCGGCAATGCGAACCGAGCTCCTGCTTGCCTTATGTAAACACCTTAACTGATCCGATTGAGCTCGATCATGTGGAATGGCTACGTTCGGATTCATCAATTGAAATGAATTCAGTTCGATTGAAATAAAACTTGTGCATGTAAATGTAGCCACTGATACATTTAAGGACTCTTTGATATATAAAAACCAAAAAACATTTATTTGAATCTTTTGTAACATTGAAAATGTCTTTACCGCCACATTTGGTCAATTAGCCTTTCCATAGGTTCCTATCCTTTTGAATCCTAGTGAGAGTTAATTATTAAAGACTAATAAAGTAGCATACCAACACTGTAATCACCTCCGCTGCGTATTTGATCCAGGACGGCACCTCCCCTTCCAGGCCCGGTCCCAAAGAAGCTCCCTCGTCCCATTATGGGTCTGTCATATGGACTAGGCCTCTGTCCCAACATCCTCCGGGGTACTTCGTAGTATGCACGCATTTCATTTCGGCTGCTTTTGAATATCTCTATGTACCTGAGTTTATTTTGAAATGCAACGTGTTAATAAATTTACAAGCTTGTTGAATGTTTAACAGAAATAAGGAGAGGAGAGACTGTATTTGGGGCCCAGTGACTAATTTCATCAGAATAACTGACGATTTATTGTCAGGTATTGACCAGAGGGAGAAGTAACAAGTGTCTGAAATGCTACTATAAAGGCCCCTTCACACCAAGGACGATAGCTATAATGCTAACGATAAAAGTCCACATAAATGTAAGAATAATGGGCCAGCCAAACAATATTGTTGAAATAACTTCCAAAACAATTTTTTTTAACAAAAAAAAAAACATTAACAGCCAATCAGAATCCATCCTGCTTTAAAGAGCTCGAGAGTTTAAAGTGGCAGACAACATAACTGCATTGTACTTAGAATAAACAGAACGATATAATCTGCTGGTGTGGATACTAATATAGTATCATTCTTGGTGTGAACTGGCCTTAAGTCTTGAAATTTAAGTGCATCTAAAAGGGCATTTTTAGACCTAAACAGAATCTTAAAAATATATTGAAGTGCATGTTATTAAAAAAGGCTCCTTTGCTTCTGCATTACGTGTTGCCCAACGACATTATGAAATCATATTTCTGCTGATTGCCTTTTTTTGTCCCCTTATGACATTGTAATGTGAAATTAAACATTCCAAGAGTGATAACATGATCAAACCATCTTTATCCAGAGCAGAAAGATGCATGACCCCCCTCCACCCCACATTTAGAGATAGCATTAGCACCCAGCCCAGTCTTGCCGGCCCCACCTGTGCCCTATTCTTTCCTTGTGTTTCCCCAGAGCCTTTTCTGCTATCTCCTTTGAGGCAAACTGCACGAAGGCTTCCCCTGTGCTCCTCCCCTGGTAGTCCATCGGCAATGTTATCCCATTTGGCACGATTTTCAACCCTTTAACCCAAGGACAAATAACCCCACATGGGGAGACATGTTAAAGAACCGCAACATTCTCATCTGCAGAAAAGACATCCCCCCCAATTGAACCCCTAAATCATTCCCTATGGCAGACAGAAAAAGCCTAGAGCACACCACAAAGGATAAATCCATGAAATTATAAGACAATCAATCAAGAAATCATAGCACAGCTTTCTCAAGATTGCTGGTGATATATAAATAGCATTAAAAACAACCAGAACATGCTCAATAATAGTTTGATGTGAGAGAAGAGTACATAAAAAGAAAAACCTTTAAAATATGATCCGACTATATATAAAAAGGCATGGTAAACATTCAGAAGAAGCACAGACACAATTTAAACACCACAACCCAGAAAACACAACTCATAAAGATCCCTAGCTATAAATTTAAGTCTAGGAGGTGATGAAGTGAAACAACAGATGTACCTGAAAAGAACTGTACAATTTCTTCTTTACTGCAGCCGAACGGCAGTCCTCTGAGACGCAACATGCAACCGCTGCCGCTGTCATAATCTGTGGGACCGGAGCGTTTCACCACCCAATCCATCTCACTACGGTTTGACCTGAACACTATGGGAAGGGTTAAGAAGCAGACAATATGTTAAATTGGAATACAAGTACAAATGTGCAAACATCTCATCTGATTTAACTCGTGCTATTTAAAGTCAGTATGAAACAGAAAATGCTTTTCAAATTATAAACAAAATGTAGTCCTGTACTTCTTTTTGTTTATCAGAAATTGATTGGTTTATTTTTAATTTGATAATTGCTACAAAATCAGGCGAGTGACATGTTGCTGGAGCCAAGAGGAGACGTTAATGTTTTCAAAAAATATTAGGAGTAAATGAATGTAAAAATGTTATTCCATAAAAATAACAATGGCCAATTTTGGTTTCATGCTGGCTTTAAATACAAGTACACTTTTGTACACACACAATTGTTTTTACATTGCGGACAAGAGTGTACCTTCGATATAACGGTGACCCATGTATTTGCGATCTTTTGCCAAAGCCCTTTTAAAGTCTTCTGATGTCTTCAGCTCCACAAATGCCTCTCCACTTGGCCTTCCCTCTTTGGAGAAGGTAAAACACACCCCGTTGACTTTCCCTACAATGTCACAATCTGGAAATGAACAAAGAAAAATGGAAATTGTATTTCTTTTTATTCAAAGACAGAATGCTACAAAAGATGCATTCAGTTTGAGTTTTTGCATACCAGAGAAAAAGGAGGCCACTTCCTCCTGTGTGCATGACCAGGGTAAACCACGGATCCGCACCACGTATCCTTCATCATTTTGAGACATGTTTACCTGGTCAGGTCTGTATCTGAATAACAAATTAGTGTAAAACATGGGCTGTGCTTTCAGTTCAAACCCAGAGTGAGTTGCCAAATGCTTACCCAGATAACGTTAGCACTGTGTTAACTAGTCAATACTTGATCAAAATAGTTTGTCTTAGTTTCAATTAAGTTAGCAAACGTTAGCAAGACAACCACAACCCAGCGGTAACGTTATGTCAAAACTTAAGAGCAAGCTAACATGGTAAATGTTATATAGCTATAGAAATTCCAAAAGCAGGTCGGTCGATCATGTGTCAAGTTAACCGCAACCGAAACTGTCATGTGAACTTCAGTCAAAACGACTTCAATATTAGAGAGATAACGTTATTCGCCTGACAGGAATTAACGACCGACAAGTTGTCAGTTTCTAGGACGAAAACCAGCACTTCCGCGAAACAAAGTACACAAAATATATTTACTATTGAATGTAAAGGATCAACGTATAAATATGAAGTTAAATATTAAGCAGTATGTGCATGATTATCGAATAACTTCTCACCGCCAAGCGCCTGTCCTCTCAGGTAACCCTGAACGGATAGTGTGGTCCACACCAGATAGTCGAACTCGAAGTCTCGCGAGAACGCGTCTGTCAGAGGACATTGACCTCGCTGCAGGCATGCAGAACGGTCTGAAGTGTGAGCAGAGTCTTCAATCACGTAGCACGAGCAACACAGAAGATTGAGGAATCATCAAAGATAATTGCTAGGCTTATACTAAATCCTGTATAATACTGCAGTGTGGCAGAATCGAACGCTCCAGACTCATACTAAAGCCATGTGTACTACCGCGAGAGATTCTGCAGCTCTATACAAACAAATACAGCTGAGGAAAGTAAAGAAAGCCAGTTAAACTAATTCCACTTAGATTATATCAATTAAATATACGTCATGAATGTCCATTAACACAACAATGCAGAGAAAATAAATAAAATGTAATAACGCAAATAAACGCAAATGTAGGCTATCAGGAAGCATGTAACCACTCAACCATGTAAAATTGTTTATTATGAAAAAAATTATTCATTATAGACATCCAGAAATATTAATATTGAAACTGACTGGAATTATAATACATTTGCACTTTATATTAAATGTCTTTAATTAACATTTAAATTGAGTAAAAATGTTAGATGTTTTACGCTGTATAGTGGTAAATTACTAACATAGTTTAGTCTACATTTTATTGTTTTTAATGAGCTTTAACACCCAATGATATGAATAAATCACCTCAAAGAAACATTCTGAAATCTAATGCCTGTAACTTTAAAATGGGATGTTTACACTACTGGGGTCAAAGTCTCAGCAAGCCGATGGACTATGAATTTCTAAACGTGCAAAAGTCTGCCTTTGAGACAGCTGCAACAAATGGAAATTCCTATATTTACTGTTGATGCTTTTACTAATGTACCTTTCAAAGGTAATCCTGCAGCAGTATGTCTTCTTGAGCATGTAAGTATTACACTATCACAAGATATTTTTGTTTTCTTTTCCCAAACTAGTGTCTTACCATTTAAATGATAATAAATGATAATGATAATGATAGATAAAATATCTGTAACACTTTACATTTAGGTTTCATTGTTAACATTAGTTATGTACATTAACAAACTAATAATGAACAATATTAGAGCATTTATTAATCTAATGTTAATCATAACATTTACTAATACATTTTTGAGATCAAAAGTTGTGTCTGCTAACAACGCACTGTGAATTAATATGAACAAGAACATTTTAATTATCTAACAATAATAAATGCTGTAAAATACATAGCTAATTGTCATTTAATGCAGTAACTAATGTTAGCTAATTAGACATTATTGTAAAGTGTTACCAAAATATATAAGAATATGAAATATATTTGTAATACATATAGGAGCTGCAAGATGAGCTTTATCAAAGCATTGCTGCTGAAATGAATTTATCAGAGACTGCTTTCATCACAAGACTGAATTCGATGGATTTTTCCTCAGGTATTCTCCTGTATTCTGCAACTGAGATGCATGTTGAAATACTCAAACAACTCTCGTTTACATTTTGAATTTGATGTATTTTGAAAGGTGTAAAATTTGGGTTACGCTGGTTTACCCCCAAAACTGAGGTTGCACTTTGTGGACATGCAACACTGGCCTCAGCAGCAGTGCTCTTTTACATTAAAAGTAAGAAACGCTCGTATTGACATTAATCTTTGACCAAAAAAACAATGAACTGATGACCGTTCTAAAAGCACAATACCATCACACAGAGAATATCAACCCTGTTGTGGTGTTTGAGACGATGAGTGGGGATCTTAAGGTGCGCCAGCATGAAGAATCTCTAATAATGGACTTCCCCTTAAACAAACCAAAGCCCCAGGTATGACCAAAAGACACCTCGAGGACCCTTTCTTCAATAATGTAGATTCTCATGATCAATTAGATGCTCTTGGTCTAAATTTATAGTTTTTTTATTTTTAATTTGCAGGACCAACATGAATTCAAGGATCTGTTGAAAGTACGTTTTCCTGGGCGTAATTTAGTATCATATTAGGTTTCGGATATAACATAGGAAGAAACAAGCATTTATGTTCATTTTCAGGCTACTGTTGGAGACTTACCCATTCAGGATGTGTGCTACTGTCCAACAACAAAGAAACTAATGATTCGTCTTGCTGACACATGCGACAGGTACTGCTGGACATTCTCAGGCATTTCTGAAATAACAAGAAAGAAAATAAGATCGATACAGGGGTGTGGTGTACAAATACATTGTGGATGAATATTGGGGGGTGAGGGTATTCTTCTTTCTTGCTTTGATTATATATAAATACAACCAAGTATAAATACGAACAACCTGGGACAAGAACTTGTATGTTGGTAACATTCTCCAAAAATATCTGTAAGTACTGTATGTTAAGTTTTTGCATCTAAAAATTCAGCTGTGAACCTTGAAGAGTTCTATAATTTGCATAACATAAACTGAATTAAGTAGCTCGAAAACTACTTTAACACTATGAAACATTTTAAATAACCCGTATGTGCTATTAGGCAATCATTTAAAGGCTTCCTTAAAATTGAGTCAAGAACTCTATTCTTTGTTTCTATATTGAACCCCAACAATGAACCTTTTCTTCTAAGAGTGTCTGCAAAGTTGGTGACTGTTTGTTGTTGGCAGATCTAAACTTACATCCTTGAGGCCTGAAGCAGAAGCTCTGCTCAAAAACGAATCTACTGGGAAGCTTAAAGGCGTCATTGTTACAATGAAAGGAGCTCCGACCATACAGCCTGGATATGACTTCTATTCTCGTTACTTTGCCCCTTGGTTTGGCATCCCAGAAGATCCAGTCACTGGTGAGCTGCAATTATCAACATAGGTCTCTAATTTCAAAACCTACAATACAGAAATATGTAGAAGTTTCCACATGTGAATGTAAAGCCATGAACACTAATGGATATGTACAATGACAGCTAGTCATCATAATGTCATATGAATTTGATTAATTAAAAGACTAATCATTCTTCTTAAAAGGGTCTGCACACACAGTACTTGCTGGCTACTGGTCTGAAAAGCTGAATAAAAAGAAAATGTTGGGTAATGGTCTTTTTTCCCTTTACTGTACTAGAATACAAATCAGAATCCACATTAAAATGAAGCTGATAATGTCACTAGTCCACATAAATGTTTTAAGTTAATTAATGGTTTTCTCAAAAAGCTTGAATAAAATGAATAAAATACTGTATTTTTCCTCACAATAAAGTACTTATCCCTTCGATATTTGTTTTTCCAGCCTACCAGTGCTCCAGTCGTGGAGGGGAACTGGAGCTGGAGCTCAGGGATGACGGTCGACTCAACATCAGCGGTCGGGCGCAGATCATTCTTCAGGGAACACTTAAAATCTAGACGACTTACTCAATCTACTTTTTGAATCTTTGAATAGTTCAATGGAATCATGTTAATTTCCTTTCTTAATGAAGAGCTTCAAACTCATGTTTTTTCACCTAGGTAAATATGGCCCAAATTTTAATAAATTGAGATTAGGAGACTAAATAAAATTTTGTAAACATTCTACTATCAGATTAAAAATTATAAGTCTGTAAAATCAAAAGAATGTTTAAATCATTTTTATTGCAAAATATTAATAAAATTGTCTGTTGGGCAAAGTATGGATCAGACATTAGGTCCATAATGAAATGATAGCATTACGCAGTTGCTGCGGATTTGTCGGCTGCAAGTCCATGATATAAATCTCCCGTTCCACCACATCCCAAGATGCTCCATTGGTTTGAGATCTGGTGACTGTGGAGGCCATGATTTGAGCTTTGTGAAGGCACATTTTTCTGCTTGAAGTAGCCATCAGAAGATGGGAACACTGGTCATAAAGGGAATTGACATGATCAACAACAATAGGCTGTGGCACCAACCAACAGTAGCATGAACCATTGATACAAGGCATGATGGATCCATGGTTTCATGTTGGTAAAGCCGAATTCTGACCCTACCATCTGAATGTTGCAGCAGAAATCAAGAATCAGACCAAGCAATATTTTTCCAGTCTTCTATCATTTAATTTTGTAGGCGTAATGATCACTGAGATTGCACATTCTGACAGGACTAAAAATCACTGAGAGGCTCTGGTAATAATTACTTTACCTGTCCCTACCTCTCCATGTTAAACTAATCCCGTCTGAATAGGGCTTATAGAGTGAAAAGTTAATCTAAAAAGAAATTTTGAAATCTCAATTCTGTACCTTTAACCTGAGCTGTTATATAAGGTTCAAAGTCTAACTTGATTTCAAACACTGCTCTAAGATTAGAACACCTAAAAGGTACGAGAAAAAAACCCAGAGCGCTGAAGAGCTGTAATCAATGGACATTCCAATATTTACTGTTGATGCTTTTACCAATGTACCTTTCAAAGGTAATCCTGCCGCAGTATGTCTTATGGAGAATGTAAGTATTATTCTATCACAAGACTATAGATTAGTTATTCATGCTAATAAAATGTAAATGTGTTTATGCAAAATGTTATAAAATGTTTCTCTGTAATACATATAGGAGCTGCAAGATGAGCTTTATCAAAGCATTGCCGCTGAAATGAATTTATCAGAGACTGCTTTCATCACAAGACTGAATTCGATGGATTTTTCCTCAGGTATTCTGCAGCTGAGATGAATGTTGAAATAATCAACCAACTCTCATTTACATTTTGAATTTGATGCATTTTGAAAGGTGTAAAGTTTGGGTTACGCTGGTTTACCCCCACAACTGAGGTTGCACTTTGTGGACATGCAACACTGGCCTCAGCAGCAGTGCTCTTTTACATTAAAAGTAAGAAACGCTCATATTGACATTAATCTTTGACCAAAAAAACAATGGACTGATGACCGTTCTAAAAGCACAATACAATCACACAGAGAATATCAACCCTGTTGTGGTGTTTGAGACTATGAGTGGGGATCTTAAGGTGCGCCAGCATGAAGAATCTCTAATAATGGACTTCCCCTTAAACAAACCAAAGCCCCAGGTATGACCAAAAGACACCTCGTGGACCCTTTCTTCAATAAAACTAATGACGATTCTCATGATAATTCAAATAGTTGCTCTTGGGCTAAATTTACAGATTTTTTATTTTATTTTATTTTGCAGGACCAACATGAATTCAAGAATCTGTTGAAAGTACGTTTTCCAGGGTGTAATTTCGCATCATATTTTTCCAATATAACATAAGGAGAAACAAACTTTTATGTTCATTTTCAGGCTACTGTTGGAGACTTACCCATTCAGGATGTGTGCTACTGTCCGAAAACATGGAATCTAATGATTTGTCTTGCTGACACATGCGACAGGTACTGCTGGACATTCTCAGGCATTTCTGAAAATAACAATAAAGAAAATAAGACTGATGATGGCATTGTATTTGTTAGATTAGATGATTAGTCAAGAGAGAACTAGAGGACGATCAGCTCAAAGCAAAATTAAATCAAAGCAAACAGCTTTGGAACAGAAAAGAGATAATCTATTGAAAATTGAATGTCAAGCACACTTTAAAAAATGAAAGCAATGATCAACTAGAGACAACATGTTGGTAACATTCTCTAAAAATAAGTTAAGTTTTTGTATCTAAAATTTCTACTGTATATAGAACCCTTGAATGGTTCAGCCAAGTGCTTCATATAGAGCCTTTTAAGGGTTCAAATTATGGGATAATTTTATGGATTATTTTGCTGTATTTAAATTGTATGAATTAAGCAGCTTGTGAACATATTTTTTTCAGTAGAGTTTTTTTTTTATACCTGTATCAAGTATAATTCAATTATTTAAGACATTTCTTCTTATATAAAATCTTTTTGGCATAAAGTCTTTCTTAAAATGGAGTCAAGAACTCTATTCTTTAGTTCTATATTGAACCCCAATGAACCTTTTCTTCTAAGAGTGTCTGCAAGGTTGGTGACTTTGTTGTTGGCAGATCAAAACTTACATCTTTGAGGCCTGAAGCAGAAGCTCTGCTGAAAAACGAATCTACTGGGAAGCTTAAAGGCGTCATTGTTACAATGAAAGGAGCGCCGACCGTACAGCCTGGATATGACTTCTATTCCCGTTACTTTGCCCCTTGGTATGGAGTGCCTGAAGATCCAGTCTGTGGTGAGTTAAAATGATCAACACAGGTCTTTAAATTCAAAACCAACAATACATGTGGAAAAATATGTAGAAGTTTCCACATGTGAATGTAAAGCCATGAACACTAATGGATATGTACAATGACAAGTAGTCATCATAATGTCATATGAATTTGATTGATTAAAAGACTAATCATTCTTTTTTAAAGGGTCTGCACACACAGTTCTTGCTGGCTACTGGTCTGAAAAGCTGAATAAAAAGAAAATGTTGGGTAATGGTCTTTTTTTTTCCCTTTACTGTACTAGAATACAAATCAGAAACCACATTAAAATGAAGCTGATAATGTCACTAGTCCACATAAATGTTTTAAGTTAATGGTTTTCTCAAAAAGCTTGAATAAAATGCATAAAATACTGTATTTTTCCTCACAATAAAGTTCTTCTGTCTTCTATATTTGTTTTTCCAGCCTACCAGTGCTCCAGTCGTGGAGGGGAACTGGAGCTGGAGCTCAGGGATGACGGTCGACTCAACATCAGCGGTCGGGCGCAGATCATTCTTCGGGGAACACTTAAAATCTAGACTTGCTCAATCTACTTTTTGAATCTGTGAATAGTTTAATGGAATCATGTTAATTTTGTATTTCTAAACAAAGAGCAGCAAACTGATTTTTCACTTAGTGGGTGAATATGCCCAAATGTTTTATAAATTGAGATCAGGGGACTAAATCATTTTTTTGTAAACATCTGATTAAAAACTAGAAGTCTGAAATCCAAATGAATATTTCATTAATTTATAATTAAATATAAATAAAGTTGTCTTTTGGGCAGAGTAAGGCTAGATCTTCGGTTATTTCAATCAAGGATGGGCCACACACACAGGCCGCTTTATTAGGTACACTTGCTGGTGCCAGGTTAGACCCATTGTGTCTTCAGAAATCTTTGTGGCATAAATTCAACAAGATGCTGGAAACATTTCTCAGAGATTTTGGTCCGAAAATGCCTTGTTGATGTCAGAGTTCAGAGGAGAATGGTCAGACTGGTTCAAGCTGATAGAAAGCCAACAGTAACTCAAATAACCACTCGTTACAACCAAGGTATGCAGAAGAGCATCTCTGAACTCACAACATGTCGAACCTTTAAGCAGATGGGCTACTGCAGCAGAAGACCACACCGGGTGACACTCCTGTTAGTTAAGAACAGGCTACAATTCACACAGGCTCACCAAAATTGGACAATAGAAGATTGGAAAAGCATTGTCTGCTGGTGTGAATCTAGATTTCTGCTGCGACATTCAGATAGTAGGGTCATAATTTGGTGTATATAACATAAAAGCATGGATCCAACCTGCCTTGTATCAAACCTGCCTTGTATCAATGGCTACTGTTGGTGGTGTAATGGTGTTGGGGAATTAGTTCACTCCACTCAAATGGCCTCCATAGTCAATAGATCTCAATCCAATAGAGCACTTTGGATGTGGTGGAACAAGAGATTCGCATCATGGATGTGCAGCCGACAAATCTGCAGCAATTGTGATGCTATCATGTCATTATGGACCTGTCTGTGTGCATCTGAAAACGACAGACAAAGATAGAGTTTTAAGGATATTATAACAGTGAAAAGTCCATCTAGAAAAACATTTTGAAATCTCAAGTCTGTACCTTTAACCTGAGCTGTTATATCAAAAGGTTCAAAGTCTAACTTGATTTCAAACACTGCTCTTAGAACACCTAAAAGGTACGAGAGAAAACCCCAGAGCGCTGAAGAGCTGTAATCAATGGACATTCCAATATTTACTGTTGATGCTTTTACCAATGAACCTTTCAAAGGTAATCCTGCCGCAGTATGTCTTATGGAGAATGTAAGTATTACACTATCACAAGACTACAGATTAGTTATTCATGGTAATAAAATGTAAATGTATATATGCAAAACGTTATAAAATGTTTCTCTGTAATACATTTAGGAGCTGCAAGATGAGCTTTATCAAAGCATTGCCGCTGAAATGAATTTATCAGAGACTGCTTTCATCACAAGACTGAATTCGATGGATTTTTCCTCAGGTATTCTCCTGTATTCTGCAGCTGAGATGCATGTTGAAATACTCAAACAACTCACATTTACATTTTGAATTTGGTGTATTTTGAAAGGTGTAAAGTTTGGGTTACGCTGGTTTAGCACTAAAACTGAGGTTGCACTTTGTGGACATGCAACCCTGGCCTCAGCAGCAGTGCTCTTTTACATTAAAAGTAAGAAACGCACATCCTGACATATATTTTTAACCAAAAAACAATGGACTGATGACCGTTCTAAAAGCACAAAACTATCACACAGAGAATATCAACCCTGTTGTGGTGTTTGAGACGATGAGTGGGGATCTTAAGGTGCGCCAGCATGAAGAATCTCTAATAATGGACTTCCCCTTAAACAAACCAAAGCCCCAGGTATGACCAAAAGACACCTCGAGGACCCTTTCTTCAATAAAACTAAAATGGACTCTTTTGATCAATCAAGTAGTTGCTTTTGTTCCACATGTGACATTTTAAATGCTTTATTTGCAGGACCAACATGAAATCAAGGATCTTTTGAAGGTAACGCTGGCAGTTAGTATTTCTGTTTTTAGTAAGACACAAGCAGAACATATTTTGACTTTTCTTTTCAGGCTGCTGTTGGAGACTTACCCATTCAGGATGTGTGCTACTGCCCATCCACAAAGAAACTAATAATTCGTCTAGCTGACACATGCGACAGGTACTGCTGGAAATTTCTGAAACTAACAAAGAAACTTTTTGGTGATGGCCTTGTATTTGTGTACATGAGCATTGAATGTGAAAACAGAGAAAAATCAGTAACGCTTCCTTTTACAGTCCAGTTACCCATGTAAATACTATGTACTTATTTTAGTAACTACAATTACTGGGTAATAACTAGTGCCTACCCCTAAACCTACCCCTCTTCCATGTACTTACAGTACCTTATATTAGCCAGTACTTTCTAGGTAAGTACACTGTAAGTATTGTACTGTAAAAGGAAGCGTTACCGAAAAATCAATCTATTTAAAATTCTATGTGAAGTAAATTTTAAATGTTTTAGGTCAGAGGAAAAAAAAGATCTATCTACAGTTTACAAAACCGTATGCTAAACATTCTGCATTGTTAATTCTTCATTGTTGGCAGGTCTGATCTAATCTCTTTGAGGCCAGAGGCAGAGACTCTTCTGAGAAATGAGACCACTGGTAAAATTAAAAGTCTCATCGTTACATTGAAAGGACTACAGACCACTCAGTCTAGATATGACTTTTACTCCCGTGTCTTCGCACCCTGGGTTGGTGTCCCTGAAGATCCAGTCACTGGTGAGCAGAACATTCAAAAGCCATTTGAATTAAAAACGTGTACTATGTAAACTCAAAAATATTACTAAACCATCATGATGGGCTTCACTGGACATAGAGAAATCATTGCTTACTGGCAATCATCAATGTATCACACAACTTTATTTCTAAAAGGGTCTGCACATACAGTCCTTGCTGGCTATTGGTCTGAGAAGCTGGAGAAAAAGAAAATGATGGGTAACAGCCTCCTTTTCCATCAGTGCATCATGTCATCACATACACTGGAATGAAAATAAATATATCAATGAACAAGGATGAGTAACTGTAAAGTTCTGCTTCCATTAACAAAACAAGCTTGAATAAGACATTAATCTTTGCTATGTTTTTTTTCCCCTAGCTTACCAGTGTTCCAGTCGTGGTGGTCAGGTAAAGCTGCAGATAAGAGATGACGGTCGACTGGACATCATTGGTCAGGCGCAGATCATTCTTCAGGGAACTTTTAAAATCTAAACAATCTTGCATAACCAATTCATTGAATTTGTGGATAGTTTTGATAGAAATTAAGTGCATTTAATTTTCACTTTATATTATTAATGTAAGGGTACAATACCTTCCGCCACAGATTCATATCTCAAGCCAACAGTTTAACAGTTGAGCCCAAGCCTCCGTTACTAAATAAATACTAGAATCAACTGAACAGTGTTCAAAAAATGCTGGGCAATCATTGAACTTTAAGTGACCCAACAAGAGTGATTATTGATAGGCTGTCTGCAAAAAAAAAACAAACAAAAAAAACAATCACATTTTAAAGAAGAAAAATAAATCATCCACTGACTTTCAAAGCTGCTACATGGAAACGCCTTAATGTAGTGGAGTGAAAAGTACAATATTTGTCTTTAAAATGTAGTTAGTCATAAGTTTCAAGAAAAAAATAACACTTAAGTACAGATACTAAAAAAGTGTACTTAAGTATAGAACAAGTAAATGTCCCTACTTTGTTACTTACCTTTGATGTTATTTATATAAAATATGACTTATTGAAAAATAATTCAGGGGACAGGGGACGTAGAATAGAATGTAATAATTTTTATTAAACAAAGTCTTTAAATTCTTAAAACAGGAGAAATAACATTAAACAAGTACAAATATGTATAAATGCACATACACAAAACAGTTATGACACTACATAGATAAAACTGTAATTGATGTAAAAAACATATGATATGAGGTAGGAATTTTTTGAGTGAAGATAATTGTAATTATGTAAGCATGTACTAAGGCCTGTCAATACTGCTGATTCTATATTAAATTTGGCATCTATCATTAAAACAAAATAAAAGTTGTCAACAGTTATTTGAAGCTTATGTGTACCATTTCACTTAAATGTTTCAAGTAATTTTTTCACAGCATTATCTTTGTGTCATACACCAAGTATCAGAAGGGTTTTTGTTTTTATCACAAGTAGATTCCAGGTAGTGCCTCATGGGCGGCAGGAGGTAGCTGGAAGATGTAACTTAAATTAAGGAGAATTTCGTAAATGCAGTTTTACCAAAGAAGTTGTTATGTGAATTTCAATGAAAGAGTGACAAAAAGTGACATCAAAAGACTGAATAAACCAGCACTGAGAGTAAATGCAGCTGTAAAGGATATCATATCTTCCTGTTGAAGGTGACGGAGTAGCTTCTCAAGTGGCGCGTACCGGCGAAGGGTGGAGGCCGAGCCTAGCATGAGGAGCTTATGTTTGGCTCTAGTGATGGCCACATTCAGTCTACGCCAGTCTTGGAGCAACTCTCCCAACTGAAAAATTATTAGACATCTCAGAATAATGAAAAAGATCTTCGCTAATCACCCCAGCCACAGATTATACTTAAAGACCATCATACCATTCAGCACTTACATGAACAGATAATTGATTTAATGGTAAAATCATTTCTTTAAAATTCACTTACGTTGCCCTCAGGGTTGCTTCTAACAAAGGACACAATGATGACACTCTTGTCACGTCCTTGGTATTTGTCCACAGTGTTGACTTCCAGAGCTTTAAAGGCGTCTCCCTGTAGCAGACTGGAGATGGCTTTCAGCTGTTGCCGATATGGAGCAATGACCCCAATATCAGACGCTCTGCATCCAGCCTACGACACATTTAAAATGACCATTTCATTTCAAGTATTACGTAAAAAAACAAAAAAAATAAAATGCTACTAATGGGATGTTCGGACCTTGAGCAGCAAAGTGACAAGGGCTTGTACCAAGATGGCTTCCGTGTGATTGCTGATTCCACTTTTCTCCACAGTCTCATGGGCGGGAACCTGAAGAAAGGTACAGCACATAAGGATAAGGTAAGAAAAGAACATTTAGGATTCCATAATAGGCAAAATGAGATAAAGTCTAAAGCCCTGTTCACACTGCCGGCTGCATGTAACTAGCCTCTGTAATGTGAAGTTGCTCTAATGTTTTTGGTAGACTGCACTCTGGACATATCTTTAGAAAACATATCTTTATATACATTGCCAGTAAAACTAAGATATTCTAATTTGACTTGGTTACTGCATGCAAAAAAAAAAGAAGAAAAGAAAGTAAGACTGACTGACCTCAGAGGTGTCCAGGAAACAGACAGGACTATTGGGCTCCAGTGCAGCCAGGACCCAATCACAGTACTGTGGCTGACACACATACAGCTCCAGTTCCTTCTCAACCTGAGCTCTTCTGGGCAGCTGCAGCACTGCGCTTGCCGTCCTTTCAGAACCACACTCCAGTCGGCCCTCGTACATCAGAGCATTGCTCAGGGACATGATCGCACTGCAGGACACACAACAAGTCTAAGAGATGCACAGCTGGAGCTGGTGGTTGTGAATATTCACACAAGTGTATCAGAGAACTCACCTACTAGTATAATACTTGATTTTTGAAATGGCTTTATTAGAGATATTTAATATTAAAAAAGGATTAGTCTGAATCTTTAACCCCCCATTTTGTTTTTTAATTTGCCATTTAACAAATCACATATATACAGTCTGAATGTCTGACTGGTGTAAATCCCCACCTGTTCATTCGATATTGCACATTCAGCTGAACAACTGCATCACTGTGGTGCTCCAGACGCTTAAACAAACTCTCATCCATGCCCAAGGTCCTGAGTAAAAAAAAAAAAGACAAAGGTTTGTGGTCAAATAATAGGGAGTAATAATATGGTGATGGTTTAACTTGGCTAGTTTTGGGAGCTTCATATTTGTGATTAAAACAAGCTGTATTCAACGATGCAAAACAACAAAAGTTCATCTGAACGCAGACAAAAGTGTACTACCTGGCTTCAGCATTCTGCACAATAGGAGGAAGCTGTTGGTGGTCTCCCACCAGGACAAAACGCTGGGCGTAGAACAGCGGTCCCAAACATACAGGTTGACTGATCTGAGACGCCTCATCCACGATGCAGAAGTCAAAGCGTCTGCGGCTGAAAATTGGGTGCTTCACACCCATACAGGTGGTGGCCACGATAAGCTACAAGAAATATTACAGTGATATTTAAATAAAATAATTTGCATATTTGTACATTTTCCCATTATCCTTCACGTCACATACACTACAATTACAAATTTTGGGGTCAGACAAGGAAGTGCAGATTTTAGCTATTTAAATTGATCAAAAGTGACAGTAAAGACATTTATAATGATACAAATGATTTCTATTACAAATAAATGCTGTTCTTAACTTTCTATTCATTAGAAAAAAGAATCGTTTTACATAAAAACATTTGTTATTATTATTTATGTTGAAAACAGCTGTGCTTCTTAATATGTTTGAGCACCAAATCAGCATATTAGAATGATTTCTGAAGGATCATGTGACACTGAAGACTAGAGTAATGATGCTGAAAATTCAGTTGTGCCATCACAGGAATAAATTACATTTTGAAATATATAAATTGTAATATTTAAAATTGTAATAATATTTTAACTGTATTTTTGATCAAATAAATGGCACCTTGGTGAGCATAAGAGACTTTTAAAATGTATTGAAAATCTTATAGACACCACACTTTTGAACTGTAATGTATGGGTTATATACTGTACAAGACTGAGAGGATTTTAATATGTATTACTTCTTTACTGTACAGTTGTTCCAGCTCTTCTAGTGTCTGCATGCCACTGGCGCGACATGACTCCTCTGTGAAGGGCAGGATGTCATGGTGCACTTTTTGAGTACGACCCAGTCGAAGGAAGCCGATCTTAAACTTCTTCAGTTTCAGGAGGATGTTGTCCACAGCAGAGTGGGTGTAGCTAGTCAGAAGAACACTAAATCCACAAGCATGGAGTATCCGAACCTATAAAACAAGGAAGTGCAAAATAAATGTCAGATTAATATTCCTTTGTTCACAAATAGAAACCACTAGCACACAGTAAGTTTCATTCTACACGTCAGAAAAAAAATGCTTACATTTATTCACTGAATATGAAATCAATTCATAAATAAGCCCTTATGCTCTTACCAGTGTACAAATGGTGGTAGTTTTCCCAGTACCTGGCATTCCCACAATAAGCGTGTAATCTCTGGACAGTAGCACTTTTTTCATGGCTTGTTTCTGGGGTTTATTGAGTCCTGAGAGGCAAAATATGATTAAAACACATCATGTAGGAGCAGAGATGCTCTATTATTATACAAAAGAACACATCAAGGGCATGTTTGAAAGCAGCTCACTGCAGAAAGATTGAAATTATGCTTTACTGAGCGAAGGCAGTGTATGAACACACCTTTGAGAATGTTGGCCACAGTGTCCTTGGCATCTCGTGGCAAAACACTGCTGAGGCTGTCAATGAACTGGGGAGGCCTAAATTCCACAATCAACTCCCTCAATCTTTCACTGCATAACAATGTACACATTGAGCTTTTCGTTTAGATTAAAAAAAACCCACCACATTTTAAGAGACAAAACAAAAAGAAAATGATGATCAGACCTGGTTGGAGTGTTTTCCATTAACATAGATAGGTTTCCTAGATGAGTGCTAAGACCGCCAGCACCTTCATCCTGGTCCAGTCGGAAAACTGTGTTTGAGGAATACTTAGAGAGGTTCCTGAAATTATAGGCGTGTGAAATTAAGCTTTGAACGCTTCAGATTTAGGTCAGATGAATTACAAAATGATCAGCAAGATACTTACTTGTCCAAAGAGCAAGTCAATCCACTGACTGTTATTTCTGTGACGTATCCTGAGGCCAGGCCTATAAGCACAGAGTCCTGATCACTGACCACAATCCTGTCGCCCACTATTAGCCCAGTGAGAGTCTGCTCGCCTTCTTTCCTTTCAAAGCTGTGTTTATATACACCATCAGATAGGATGCTGACGCCTCCAGCTAACCGCATGTTACCCGCACAGCCACCACTTTTCTCCCTGAATGAACAACATAACAATAGGGACATCCATTAAGGACAAATGCATTCAATTAACTCAAACACACAGTGTTAATCTAAAATGCATGAAAAAAGAAACTGTTTCAAACTCAAATAAAACATAAAACTATTGGAATGAAGAAAATTAAAGGAATGCTTCTGCCAAAAATGTATATTCTGTCATCATTTACTCCCCATGTCCCTCCAAAGAAAGTCAATTTCCCGGTACTCAATTTTTGAGTCTTCTGAAGAGACACAGTCAATTATGAACAAATATAATTTTGCCTTTTCTTCTACTTACCATATTTGTCATGATCTGAGTTATGTTCATATTTAATACAAAAATTAATAGAATCCTAAATTAAGCATGTTCATCACATTAAGTGATCGAACTTACAATGTACAACTCGTATTTTTTTAAAGACCCACCTCTGCTGGGAAGTCTGAAGCCAGATATTTCGCCGACCTCCTTTGTTCTCCATGGTGAGAGCCTCCAGCGTGCAGAGCAGCAGCCAGTGGCTGAAGTACTGGAGGTGCATCTGGCTGAGGTGCTCGCTCTCTGACTGCACAAATACCTGTGGACCTTCACTACAGCTCCCCACGGTATCTCTCTCCACAGCTCTACACAAATTATACATTTCAGCCAAAGCTCAATTGCATTAAAGAACTCTGTTTGACGTTGGCATGGAAAATGGCACATGTAGAGAGAGAAACAGTACCTGTTGTAAACTGCGCAGTTTCTTTTCTGAGGACAGTACTTGCAAGTCTGCTGGTCAGATACCATGGCAGGCAATGGGGCCATTTGACTTCCACCCTCCATCTTGATCAGATTGTTGCCGATGTGATGGGCCAAAGAGTTCCTTATTTTAATCAGCTCTGTGATGGAAAAAAATATTAATCAGTATAGTCATAAGTAGGATGTAAGCTTATAAGATTATTATAAGCTACACCAGCTCTAATTTATAACATTTTTATCAAAAAACTTGATTTAAAGGGATATTTCACCCAACTATGAAAGTTGTCATTCATTATTCACCCTCATATCACAAGCCCATTTCATTTTTAACACACAAATGAAGATATATTTGATTAAATCTGTGGGATTTCTGTCCCTCCATTGAAACTCAATTCCCTCAATTTTCATGCTTCAAAAAGCTCGTAAAGACATACTAAACATAATCCAAATGAAACGAGGCATTTAATATAAGCCTTCTGATGAGACATTATCACTTTTAATGATTAAAAGATTAAATTTAGCTAAATTGGATGCTTGATCCACTAGAACCAATTTGGTTTGTTTATGCATATCGTGAAAAGCATGTTTGAGCTTCCACAAGGACCAATGAGGCTTTAGGACAGAAATCTCACAGGTTTCATCAAATATCTTCATTTGTTTTTTTTTAAAGATGAATGAAATTATTATGGGTTTGGAACAACATGAGGGTGGGTAAATGATAACATAATATAGATATAAACTATATTTAAAAAAAAAAACCTCTTCTGTCCATGTGGTTGCCCACAACAGGATGTAGACTGCCAGTCTTCAAATAGACGAGGAATCCTGCCTCTGGATCACAACGTCTAGCTGAGCTCATCAATGTGTAAAGAATTACCTAGAATGCAAATAAAATGTCTGTAATAAGAAGTGATTTTCGTACATGTAACATTTCTAAAGCAGTTTCTGAAGCATTTTGTACCTGACTGCGATGCTCAATGGAGTTGGACTCCTTGCCGGTTTTCAGCTCCAGTGGCACAATCCTTTCTATGGGCTTTCTGCCTCTCCGGTGAATCCTGACGCCAGCTGTGACATCTATCTTCCCCTTCAGGCCAAAACTCGGACACCAGATGTTCTCCTCGATGTCCACAAAATCTGTGACTGTCATGCTACAGGCTGCATCTTGCTTGCTCAGAGCCCCATCACTAGGGCTGAAGGTAAATAAAACACACAAACCATTAAGTTCATCCATAATATCAATCTGTACAAACCAGAAAATGCTGGGCTTGCTCTTAATGGCTTGTTTGAAGAACTATATACACTCACAGTTTCAGAGTGAGCTCCTTTTGACCAGCCTGTGGTGAAGTGTGAAGGTAGTGTTTTGCCCACTCAGATAAAGAGGGAAGATATTCTTCAACTTCCTGTCTCATGTCAGCCTGAGTCAGCTGTAGACTGTACCTAATAAAACCAAGCACAAGACTTTTCACAATACTTTTAAGGCACTGACATAATATCAGGAGCTTCATTACTGTGGTCAAATGCTGTATTACCATGATATAGTAAAGATGTACACAACAGGTCCTTAGGTTGTGCCTCTAAACATGGAATTTATGTTGCATGATAGCCCTTACATTTGTCCAAGGTAGTTGGGGTTTCTTAGGGCATCTGAGGCAAATGTCTGTATCCTCTCTGGAGAGAAATCCGAGGACATGGCTGCTTTTTGGAAGATATCATGGACTATGGTACCATTTAGCATCTGCTTAGATCCACCATCAAATCCCTGCTTAAAAAAAACACACAAGATTTTTGATTATTTGAAGCATTAAAATGCTCTCTAAAAAACAATTAGCATCATAATTTAAGGGAAAGAGTTTTTCTCAGGATTATTTGATCAGTAGAAAGTTCAGACGAGAATTTATTTGAAACATTTATCTTTTGTAAAATTATAAATGTAATTTACTTTTGATCAACTGAATGTGCATTAGTGAGGCACATTCACAACATTCAATTTCCGCACCTTAAACATCTCTCCCAGCACCCCTCTCCTCATACAGCGAATACTGCTGGCAATGCTGGTCCCAGATATCAGCAGGTCAGGCAGCAGAACCAGAAAACCAGAGTCTCTGTCAATCGTCCACAAGCCAGAAACACTCCTCCCTTCCAAGTGAATGATGTCCCCCACAGCAACCGGAGAACTCTCCCTTTAGAAAAAAAGGTTGAAAAGTTCAAGAACTAAGACAGTCAAAAAGAAAGAACTCTCTTAAGAATCTTTCTAATAGTCAAGTAACATTTTGTACCAGCCATCTTTGAGAACACAAGTCTCTGTGGACTGTGTCGTCTTTGAGCAGGTGATGGTTAAGTGTTTCTCTGTGCCACTTCGTGACGAAGTGACGTCTTGTACATCCAGCACCCAGTATCGGTTATGAACACCAGAGGCCAGTGTGACATGCTCTGGTATGCCTTTGATTTTTCTAAAAGTCAAGGAAAAATGTAATGTTCAGTTTTAATACACAAAAATCATGTAAATATAAATAGGCTGAATAAAATATTCATACTCATGACTGAACTTCTTGGGTTTTGGCGCCTCAGATTTTTGCTCCATGCCATCATCAAACCACTCATCCATCAAATCAGTAAAATCATCCTCAAAAGGGGCTGGCGAAGTCTTTCCATCAATTTTTTCTTTCACTTGAAGCTCAGCAGTACTCAATGGCCTCTTCTTAGTAATAGGACAGTTGAGAAAAGTCTCTTTTTCTTCAGTAGACCCATTTTTTATCCATGAACTATAAGACATCACAAGATCTAAGTCATTTGTTCCAGAAACCGCACCCATGCCTATCTCCGGCTTCACTTTATGAGCAAGTGAATTCTCTTTCTCTTTCTCACAGGTACTAAAGGTCAGCTGATTAGAGGATTTTTTTGAGAGCTTTGATAAACCATTTGTTTTTCCAATCGTTTTCACACAAGGCCCATTTGCCAGTCGGCTACTCTCAATACTAACAGACTCGGCTTTGATTTTTTTCTCAGGACTCTTATGAAACATAACAGAGAGCGTTCTCAAAGACTCATTTCGCTTAGTCTCTGGTAAGCTTGCGTCACACTCAGGTAGTTCCTGAACTTGCATGATCTTGGATCGCTTGGCACTCTGGATATTTTCTGAGCTGTGCAACAACCGCTTTACAGAGCCTGAGTGACTTAAGCCATTCTTAAGCTCAAAAGTGTCCTTTGACTCTGGACTGCTGCTGTTCCGTGGTTGCATCAGCTTACGTGCCATCAGGGTAGGTTTACCTCTGACACCTTTAGTATGTAGACCGCGGGACACGGGTGAGCGGTTCTCATATGAAATGTCGGAAGGGTTCTCGGTCCTCAGACTGTCAGGTGTCTCTGGAACAGCAGATGGGGTTGGGGAGCAGGGGACATTTTCATCGTCCACAAAACAAGTCTTCAATGAAACGGGGGATCCAGTAATTCCAGCTTCAAATCTTTTAGGTGACTTCAGAGAAACCTGAAAAAACAAAACAAAAATAAAAGGTATGGTTATCCACTATTTTTAATGTAAGAGCAGGCAAGGCCATTTTAAACTTGAAAGTGCAACAGTTGCTACATGTTTTTTTTTTTTTTTTTTTTAAATACAAAACAAATCATTAGGTTCTCACCATCAGGGTATTTAACAAACAACATGAATCCAAATAAGAATGCAAAATGAATTTAAAATTAAAGGACATCATAAATATATCTTAAATAAATTTAAGAGAGAGAGTTTTGGGGGCTTTTTAATTTTATAGATTCAAAATAAATTCAAGGGCTTTTTGGAAATTAACAGAAAAAGGGTTTGAGTCACTCCATTTACTATGAGGAATATAACATTTTTCTCATAAAAGAGTAATAATACACACCTTTCTTTTTAAAATGTTATCTTGATTTGAATGAACTGTAGATAGATTTAGGGCTAACTCGAAATTATTTTATTATGATTTTTAGAGCAACAAACTGGTAAGTTATTTATCATGTTGTTATTACTGTAATAAAACACACCATGTGTAGCATAAATAATTTGATCCCATTTTCTTTTATTATATTTAGACAAAATGAAATGAACGTGAATAGTGAATGAGGCTGTACTGTAAGTAATTAATTTCCTTTTATGTTATACAGAAGAAATAAAGTCGAAATAAAGTCATATGGTTTGGAACAACATAAAAGTGAGCAAATGAGAATTTTAACTATCAAAATAAGTTACCAAACAGCTAGATTAGTATTTGATGTACTTACCTTTGAGAGGAAAAAGGCAGAAATGTTTGACTGAACTCCATTGACCATCTAACGTTACAATAACAACAAAAATGTAAGTTATTAAAGTTACATGGATGACATTTAACAGTTATATCTAACGTTAGATAGCTAACGTTAAATGACCAACAAAACATCAGGTGTCACTATCAAATACTTACGGAAGATCTGCTGGATTTACACTTCATCATCGTAGACTGCAAACGAATAAAAGACTAAAAAAGATAGCTCTCCAGAGAAAACAATATCACGAAGCAGCTGTAAGTTAAACTTACGAAACTCTCACAAAACTGTGTCACTGATTTTAAAAATAGACACTGCTATAGCTCAAATCTAGCTCGTCCAGAAACAGATTTTCTCACACAGCAACGGTGTTCACATGTGATTTCACATAAAACAAAAAACAGCAGATTTCATGCGTAAATAACTTTTGCTGTATCCCTGCATTGTAAACACTGTCGAAATTCCCGCGTACAGTCGGTGAACAGATCGAGATCACATGAGAAGTCAAACGTTTTCCTCGGTTGTCTTTTTGTGTGCGGAATTTACATCGCCATAACAGGCACACTGCCCTCAAGCGGAAGTAAGATTGTCGATTGAAAAGCTGCAAACAATATTTGCATTAGCCGTTTTTTTAAGAACCACATTAGCCTCATGTCATATGTAAATGAAAAACGGGCAATTATTATATCGTGATTTTCTCCAATTTGACAGAATTTTGCGGTTACCAAGGCAACATACGGTAGAAATAGCTGTTGAGGCCACCGATCAATGGTCGAGGCACATTTTTGAAAATAACATGGTAAGCATTTGTGTTTATTTCAGGTGCTTAACCTTCAAATGGTCTTCGTTTACTGTAAACATTTCTGGGCTTTGGGGTCTATACGACCCCAAATATTGATTGAGTAATTGTACAAAAAATATACATTTTTAATCATACAAATAATATCATTTTTTTGTTTACTTCTCATCAATTCATTAATGCTGTGTTTTTGGAGATATAAAGTACTTTTGTATCCATATACCATCACACAATTCCTCAACTACAAAATTAGCTTTAGCATTAGCATATGAAATGTTATTTTTTTATGATACATTGCATTTATGCTCTAGTAGTACTACTAGGCCTTCATTTCTGTGTAAAAATGTTCAATTTATGCTGGACTTTTTTTTTGACACATGAAGAAAATATATTTAGTTTTTTTTTTCACATTTCCCATTCATTTCAATGTGGGGTCATTTTGACCCCGAAGACCAGAAGGGTAAACATTTTTTTACTTCCTTCAGAACAACCGAATCAAGCCCAGTTTGTGTGTGTGTGTGTGTGTGTGTGTGTGTGTGTGTAGATATAGATAGTGTATGAAAAGTCACAAAATCGTATTCCACTGAGATGAAGGGAACCTTTTTTTTTTAATTAAGTAAAAGTTGATTGGGGTCATATACCTAGACCCCATGACCCGATTGAGGGTTAATAAAATACAAGTGGATTGTGGCCATAAATGCTGTTAGAGACAGAAATTACAATTGTAGAAAGAATGAAATTTAAAAACATAAAAGCTAGAATGTTACAGGTTTTTCTCTCTTTTTTTGGACATTTACAATTTTTGCATTTGTGTGCCTTTTGGTGTGGTTAACTTCAATATTTGAAACAAGCAGTACTTGAATATCACCTGCATGTCAGTAATTTAAAAATATTTGATATTTTCGTATTACATGCACAGCTTATTGTAATTGAATACACTTATAACAAAATGGCATTGAAAACTGAGCCTCATCTTTGAAATATTCATGCCAAGCCAAGCCACCACACACAGACAGTAGAAGGTCTGCTAATATGGACGCGCAAGAAGATGACCTAAAATGTCCTGTTTGTGTAGAGCTTTTCACAGACCCTGTACGCCTTCCATGTGGTCACAACTTCTGTGAAACCTGCATCCATGTGGTCTGGAACATGGATGACCCCAAAACTTCAGGAGAAGGGCCACTGTTCTGTCCGGAGTGTCAGATCCTCCTTCCTTCTAACCTTAAGCTTGGGTTCAACTCAGATCTTCAAAGGAAAGTTCAGGATGTCATTGCAAGAGCATCTTCGCTGAAAGGATCTTCTCATAAATCACCCTCCGTTATCATGTGTGATCAGTGCATTGGGAAGACTGAGGTGGCTGTGAAGAGCTGCCTCTCCTGCGACGCCTCCCTGTGCTCTGCTCACACTCTCCTGCATCAGCAGAGAGAGGCTTTAAGAGGGCACTCTCTCATTGAAGTAACAGAGGACTTGATTTCCTTCAAGTGTAAGGAGCATGGGGAGGAGCTGAAACTATTCTGTCAGGAGGACCAGACTACTGTGTGTTGTCTGTGCATTGCAGTTGGGTCACACAAAAACCACCAAGCTGTTACGCTGCAAGAGGCATGCTCAGAATTTAAGGTAGGTAGGCATTTCAATTAATGAAAATGGGTTTTATTTAGTGAAAATATTACAAATATATTATTTAAACTATGTATATTATACATATAATTTAGTACAGAAATAAAATGACATGCTCTTCATAGAAGAGGTGTATTCAGGTAATTTTTGCATGAAGTGGATTTTAATGTTTTTTTTATAACAAATTAAGAGATCTATTTTTACTCAAACATATGTTTCTCTTATGAATAAACAATTTTCATGTACCATTATTATGCCTATAATTTAGTATGAAGAAACAGTGTATTGAGAACTTGGAAACTTATCTCTTTGTTATTTTAGAAGGTGCTGGAGACCAACAAATCACTTCTTCTACAGAGGAAACATTTAGCTAAGTCTGCTATGCAAGATCTGAAACCATTATTTTCAGAGGTGTCGGTGGGCATTCCAATATGAGCTTTTTGAATCATAGTAACCAATTAAACCAAGAAAATGATTGTATACTAATACATTTCCTTTGTCAACTTGTGAGTTCACCAGGCTTTTACTTGGTTTTCTAGAAAAACGCAGAAGCATACAGACTCAGAATAGTTGAGAAATACAACCAGATAAAAGCGCAGATTGAGGAGGATCAGAAGCTGATGCTGGCCATTCTGGAAACAGAAGAATTTTACTCCAACAAGTGGCTGAGATGGAAAAATGAGTCACTGGAGTGTCATGTTAAAGATATTAATGCTGCCCTAAGATCAGCCCAATCTCTCCTCGAGGAAGAAAATGACATCATATTTCTCCAGGTGCATATTATAGGTTCACAGTCTGTGTGAATTATACTGTATTTGAGTGCACATTTTACTTTCTTTTTAATATCTGTAGTCTATCAATAACAGAAAACAATTTTTTGCAGCATCTCAAAAAACATAGACTTGGGTGAGTTATTTTTTCTGCATTCCCTTTAAATTGTACTTATCTATGGAGCCTCTAAAGGGACATGGTGATGGAAAAAATGATGAGATGGGAGGAAAAATAATCTCAATGCTTTTGCATTCTGTCGCAAATATTTAGCATTCCTTCAAGAAACTATGCGTCTGCTCGCAAAATGTTTGCTTTCCCCCACTATGCCATGAGACATTATTACCAAAATGAATTTTTTAAATAATTCTTCATCATCGCTTTAGGTCCCAGGTGGATTTGCCACTTGTGTCTGTGATAGAGCAAGAGTACAGCACCACAGACAAGATGAAGACAGTCGAGCAGCTGGTTGATAACTTAAACGAAGTTGTCTTGCAACACACTCAGCGGCTGTGGTCTAGTACGTGTGATGTTTCAATGCATGTTAAAAGACACTTAGACTTAAATAAAAAGTACAATAATCCTATCTTATAGTGTAACCTATCAATCTTTGCCACCTGCAGGTCTCAGAGCAGTAAATTTAGACCCAGAGACAGCACACCCCGAGTTAGAGGTCTCGGCTGACAAACTGGAGGTACACTGGAGTAAGAAACCAACCGCAGAAATGAAACGGAAAACAAACATCGGCTCTCAGTACAGCGTCCACGTCAAGGAGAGATTCTCCAGTGGCTCTCACTACTGGGAGGTGGCCGTCTGGAAGAAACCCTATTGGTTGATTGGCCTGTCATATGGGTCAGCTACTAGAGGTCAGGATTCTGAGCATCGCAACAGTGACTTTAACGGTTTGTTCTGCTACATCTATCATGGTAATGGAAAATATCTTGTTTGTCAGGACTCAAATGAAAAGTTCCTGGCAGTGAGGAAAACAATCCAAAAACTTGGAATATGGGTAGACATCTCGAAAGGAGCTGTGTCTTTCTATGACGGAGACACGCTAACTTTGCTCCACTCATTCCGCGTTGAGTTTTCTGGCCCAGTTCGTCCCATTTTTAATCCTTGTATTGACATAAATGGCCAAAACAGTCAGCCTCTTTCCATTGTCCACCTAAGAAACAAAAATAATTCGTAAAGCACTTTACAAAATCCTCCCTCCATTTCCTTTACACAAATAATACATGGATTATTATATTGTATGTGTCTATTTAATATAGTTGGGTTTGGTGAAGTAAATATCTCACATTCTCTTTGGTTCTTTTTTGTCATTTCTGCAACGATGGATGACTATGATTAACCTTCTGGGTGTTTTAAACCTGAAAAGAAGTGTGAGAAAGAAGAACATTTTTAACAACATGCAAATTATATCTAATAAACCACTTTGTATTTTTATTTAAAGGGATAGTTCACTTTGAAATTCATTTTCTGGTATGTTTTAGCTTACCTCAAGGGCATCCAAGACGTAGGTGTCTTTGTTTCCACAGTATTTTAAATTTTATATTTTTAAGTCAAACTGTTCCTGTCTGTCAGTCATATAATGGAGGTATATGGGGTCCACCTCAAAGAGCATGCACAGAGAAGTCCAAATTAAACATTATTTAATGAATCATATATGTAAGTACACACGAAACGAGTTTGTGTGAGAAAACGAACAGTATTTATATCTGTTTTTTTTCCTCTTGTAATCACAGTCATGTAATTTGGACTTCTCAGTGCAAGCTCTTTGAGGAGGACCCCATATACCTCCATTATATGCCTGACAGACAAGAACCGTTTGACCTAAAAATATCAAAATTGAAAAGACTGTGGAAACGAAGACTTGGATGCCCTTGAGGTAAGCTAAAACATATCAAAAATTAATTTCAAAGTGAACTATCCCTTTAAAAGTTAGTTTAACAATTCTGTCATCTTTTGCGTTTTCTGTCCATACAGTTAAAGTCAGTTAGGTCCAGTTCTGTTTTGGACCTCATTTACTCTTGTTGTATAATATGAGGGTGAGTAAATGATGACAGAATTTTTGTATGACAGATCCCTTTACAAGGCGCCTGCTTAATTCAAAAATGAAATTTTAGTTAAAATTGTCAAAGTAGCTGCAAAGACTAACAAGATATATAGAGATATAACTATAGATTATAGATTAGTTTTGTTCATGACTGTCCTTATGTTCATAGATATGTCCATAAAACCTGACTTTGACCAGCCTTAGATGAAAGAAAACTCTTCTTGACAAAGTTGTAGTCCACCTTAAGCTGAGATGGGCCTCCTGCCAGTGCTCTGATAATGTGATACAGGCACTCCCTAAAGACATGGGAACAAGGACAGTATACTGACTACTTTGTCTGCTGTAGGAGTTTTTCTAATTACAGCGGAGCTGTCCACTTCAGCACCTCACATGCACAATGCCACATCTGCAACTCACATCAGGTATGTGAACTTGCTTGTCCCTCTATTTTTGTTTCTTATAAATAAAGAACAAAGTATAACAGGCGGCCTTCAAATGGTGTTGTTATCGGATTAACTCTAGACTACCAACACTTTCCCGTTACGGTTAGTGTAAACCTTTACTTTTAGTTTTACTTTTAGCAGAAAATCCATGTATTTATATTATAAATCTATATTTGAACTCATGTGCTTTAATTTTTGATCTTAGATCTGGTGTATACCCGAGACATCCATTGTAGTTATCAGTCACCTTAGAAGCTAAAGTCTAAGAGCAGTCAGTCTGAGTAAAGTGTTCTTTCCAAAGCTCTCAAATAACATATAGATAATGCAGGACAGCTCTACCCAGTGCCCAAAACGTATGAGTTCAGTCGAATTATACAACATTTTTATAGCACACTTATGTCTTATGCCTAAACCTTTTGCTCTTAAAGCTACTTTCACATTATGTAATTCCCTTTTTGGTTAGATATATATAGATATGGATAGCTTGCAAATAACATGGACATCAGTTGTTGTTGTTGGTTTTGTTTTTGTTGTTGTTGTTTAACATGAAAATCTAAATTGTATATACAGTGCAGTGGGAAGTTCTGGGAACCAAAAGTCCTCATTGAAATAAGTCTAATTTAATCCTGCAAAGTTTAAATAACAAAGTTTCTCAAAATTGTTGTGCTAATAATATCATTTGTAATAAATAAAAAATGCACAAAATATGCATTTTACTAGTGGCCTCAGACTTATGAAACCCAGGCTTTGTATATATGATTGCAAATATTTTTTTTTATTTACTTATAGTATAGAATTTTAGCATACAAATAATCCATATAGCCAAAATTAGTATGAGGTCATAAAACAATATTTGAACATTTTAAAATTAAAAAGTTAAAATTATTTTAGATTAATTATTGCATGTCACAATGCAAGATACTGCTGTCACATGTTAACTACTATACTATATTATATTATACTATAGTGAAGGGAGAGAGTGAACCATGGCTTTGACTCTTGAAGTTTTTCTGATTTATGTAGCACAGTTCTCTTGAGGCAGCAAGCGTAGTGATGTTAGCCCATATACTGTGCTGAATGCATGGAATATTTGAGTCACTCAAAAAAAAAAAAAAAAAAAAGCAAGGCATAATGCAGTGCTCAACAAGGTTAATTAAAAGGTTTAACACTTTCTTCTGTGGAACAACATTGGGAACCAAACAACATTTGAGTAAATTGACTTTCAAACTTGGGCCAAAAATTAAAACAGAAACATTTCTCACAATACGTTACTTTGTTTCAATAAAGAAAAAGGTCATGTACAGTTTTGGAATGACATGAGGGAGTAAATAATGTCTCAATGTTCAATTATTCCTTTAACTAACTATTCCTTTATTTTTTTTCATTTAGCAAAATCACAAACGGCAGCAAAATAAGCCAGCAAATATGTAGTATAAATAGAAATGTTAAATAACAAATGTATGTGACATGCATGATGGGAACAGAAGCACACAGTGCTGTTGACACAATTACAGATAATCTGTAAGTAGCTAAGAGTTTACGCTAATGCAAGCACAGCTAATCATTACGATTCTGCCCCATGACAGTCATTTCTTTTTCACTTTACAGTATAATTGTCTTGTCAAAATGACAGTGAATGAACAGCAACAGCTATAGACATACTTTAAATTCACAGTTTTTTACGCTGATAGTCTTCTGAGACCCAGGATTGTTTATGTTCAGATGTAATCCCAGCGGCCTTTTCTCAACCCCTATTACTGTGTAAATCTATTTACAAGGGGCTTTCCCTCTAGGCCCCCCTCTGCGGGTGAGCTGAACCTTTTGCCACCTGTCACAAAACAGACAGAGAGCTGGCACACCTGATTGGCTCAGTTCTAGAATGAGGTGGTCTTAAGAATGTGAGTGACAGGCTGAGTGCAGGAAGTATAAGGTTTTCAGTGTGTGTGGGGTGGGGGGGGGGACGGGACGTTAGAGAAGACGCACTAAGTCGTGTGGGTGGCTTAAATCCAGTATGCGTGAGCCAGTAAGGAGCAGAGAGCTGTTTTGTGTTCTGTGTAGAAGTGAGGGAGGCACAGAGACTACAAACACATGAATAGCCAGTTTTTCTGAAGACTCTAAAGGAGGGATTTTTTCTGGATTCCTTCCCACTGCTGCTGTGTAGCGGATGGGACAGAGCTGTTGAGAGGGGAGTTAACAGGTAAAGGGAGGGGTTTGACTGTAATTTCTATGTTCCTGTTCATGTAACAGATATAGGAGTGAGGACAGGAGGAGGAGTTGGAGGAATCCTATTAGCTACAGTACAGAAAAAGTAGGTCTAAAGGGCCTGCATAACAGAAAGTAGATATGTAAAATATATGCATTTGAATAACTTTCCTTCAGCTAATTTTGTCATTTTCAGTGATTATGGAAATAAAATAGTACAAAAATGATTTCAATTGCTGAGAAAGTCAAAATAGTTAATGGACATTAACTATTAACAATAATTAACTATCTCTTATAGACATCAGCTTGGCAATATTAGGTTTTACGGTTATAGTTTTAACTTAATTCTTTGTAGTCGCTGGAGCAAAGGTTTTAATTGTTGGTTTAATCTCAATGAATTTTGAGATTAAATGAATTTTGAATCTCAATGAAAATACAACGAAACATAATACAATTTCATAGATGCTTTAATAAATGATCCTCAACTTTGTACATCATACATGTAAAACATAAATATTTAAGAGAACAAATTCAATTTAATATTTCTAGTTAATTCTAGCTAATTTATCTCAAACATCCGACAGGATACTGTCATGGATGTATGTTCTTTCAGTCAAGGAATTTGATCCAAACAGTTAATTAAAGGAAGATCAATTTCAAGTTGTTACAGGTTACCTTGGAACATGTAAAATGGATTAAGTTACTATAGGCAAGCAGCATACATTCAACAAATTTCAGCTAAAGGACTGCAAGAAGACCACATTAAATAAGGGATTTGAATGTGAAAATCTGCTGATAAAGAGCTCCCATTCATGTTTTTGAGCACGTGTGTTGTCTTTAAGGAAAACTATGCACTATCCTTCCCTGCCTCCTCCCCCATAACTGCAGTGGTGGTCATGATGCAGGGTGCATACGACTCAATCAATTGAGCGCAACATCTGGCACAAGTCCAATCGCAGACACACTTCCCCACTTTCACAAGAGCTGACAGAACACAAGCAGTTGTGGCAGATTGCATGTGAGAGGTTAGAATAGCTTATGTGCATCAAAGAGAGTGAGTCCTTTAGGGTAGTTTTTAATGATCAGCCTTATCTCTTCTCTGAGCTGTATGCAGTAGGTTTATTGTATTTCATTTAATGTGAACTGACTGGTTTTGTAAAGGTGATTGCAGTCTAATTCAAATGTTAAGACTTTTCTGAATCCATTACAGGAGAAAAAAATCTATATTGTTCTGTATGGTCACCAGGATATGTTATGTTTTGGATGTAGCTAGCTAGCCTATAGCTACCAGCTAGCCTACCCAGCAGCATGGGTTCTTTGATCAGAGACACCAGATGCTAGTTGTATTGTTGTTGTTTTTTTAGTGTGAGTTGTATGTCTAGTCTATCATCGTATTACATCTAAGGATTCAGTCATTAATTCCTTCAAGACAAGTAGGTAATCATATTATACATTATTATACTTCTGAGTGAGCTACCATACAATTTGTGTCACTCTATGTCACACTACGTATGTAATATGAAGAGGGAGTGGGGCAGAGAACCTGCCAGTAGCAATACTGAGGTGCTTGCCTGTCTGGAGTTTGCTTTACATTCTTTTATTAGCATGTTACACATTTAGACCCTCTTTCCATAAGTAAACATGCTCAGCTTGATTTAGAGGAGCACAGTATAGCAAGAGGAGTCAAGGTGGCTAGTTCACAATTCTCTTTACTCAAGATATTTGCTTTAGAGAAAATGATTCACTATTTTTTTCCTTTTTAATAGATGTCACTTCTAATTAGAGTTCAAAATACTGTAGCCTAGAGCTAATATGTGGGTCAATGTATAAATGCCATGCTCAATAGAATAGTTGTAAAACAAAAATGATCAAATTATTATTTATTTAATGTGTAACACATCATTGGTTTTATTTCTTACCAATTGTGTTCTTCCTAACTGATGGAGGAATTTGTTTCAAAATATTCTCTTGAAAGTAAGTAAATTCTCTTCTTTTTTGTTTCTTACAGGTTATTTTGAGGATGATCCATCCAATCCATCCATCCATGAGTCCATCCAAACTCTCTCTCAGATGTGAACACCAACAAACTTCCAAAGCAAACAAGATGACCAGTGTTGATTAATCAATTATAGAGAAGAGGTGTTGTGCTATCTGCAGGCTGCTTTTGGTCAGTCATGTCTCAATCAGGTAAAATCCTTCACCTCTATGTAGAGGTGAGGTCTGTTACTGATGAAGAGGGAAAAGACCTAGGAGATGTGGAGAAAACAGACTCCCTCATGTTGACAGCACCAGACATCCTTCCACAGTCTCAGTATGGTGGCTCTAATGCCCCACATGACCGGGCATCTCCACGTGGAGTCCTGCATAAAGGTGGAAGCAGCACTCAGAGCCTAGCCTCCAGTAAATCAACATCTAGACACTCTGTAAGTTTTCAGCTACATCCAGGACATGACTCTGAACAACCGGGTTCCCAACACCAAAAGAGTCTACCTTATGATGAGATAAGCCAGTTACTCTCAGCTTTTCAAACAGGAACCACTGGAAATACACGTCACTTGGTGTGTGCTCCTTCTGAACGTGACCCCTCCTTTGGAAAGGACCCTCACTTCTCAGGATGGTTTACTGCCCCTCCTACTCCCAGTGGAACCCGTAAGGCATGCAGCCCAACTAAGATAAAGGGGGGAGATGAAGGGAGACGATCTTTTGCCACTTTCAGTTACATTGAAAAAGCTAAAATTAAATCTGTAGAGGGTCAGTATAACTCTTTGTGCCAAAGCGAGCCTCAGAATCCCTTCAACAGAACCATGGAGAATCGAGCTACCCCTCTCCACCTCAGGAAAAGGCTTAGTGACCCAGTGTGGTTGGAGAACAGCTTGGAGTCCATAAACAACTGCAGCTCAAAACAGCTTAGTCAAGGTTTGGGGAACTCACATATGAGCCCCCCCAGCATTAGGCGGGCAACTCTAGACTCTGTTGCGAGAGAAGCCACCCATCGAGCATTGGAGGAATTTGGTTCCCCACAACTAAGGCAAAAACTGGCAGGCAACTGCCCTGATAGAGGTCACGATGTCAGGAGAGAACAACGTCGCTGTCAGTCTTGGTCTGGGTCACCGGTTTTACCATGCAGTTCTAGGACCCTGCCCCCTAAAGCAACAATCATGGATCATGAGCGGAATAGTTCGTTTTATAGACTTCCTAGGAGCCCTGCTACTGACCAACTGTCTAACCATGCCAAGCAAGCCTACTTTACCATGTCACACTCAACCGTCAACACTCAGGAGGCCTCAAACCAAAGAGCACAAGGGTATAGGTACAGGCCAAATTTACCATCCTGTAAGCCTACAGCTATTCAACATGAACTGCCATCTATGATTGTAACTCAACCATCTAGCAATCAACGAATCTGTCATTCCATGAATGACAGTTCACGGCAAGCCCACAGAGTTAATTTCAAACTAGCCAACTCCAAAAATAAGGTAGAAGAAGCTAACCTACTGAGTGGAAGGAGGAGTGTATCCCCAGCCTCAAGTCCTGAATTGGCTTGTAAACTAGCGGAGGAAGCCATCAAACTCTCCATACTTATGGAAGCCAGGAGGTCTCCATCCCCAACCCAATCGTCGACAGACACAGTGAGGTCTGACAGTCCCCATTTAGGGCATTCAAGAGAGCCTCAACTATATGCTAGCTTCCAAGGCTCAGCATCAAAACCCCAATCTAATTACAAACTTTCTGTTCAGGACCACCATTGGAAACACGAGTCTGTCGAGACTGGTCACCAATCAGTTCAAACAACCCCTCTTTTGCCCCACCTTGGAAGTACATCTCCTGCAGCTCCAGCAAGGTTGAAACGATCAGATGTAATATCATCCTCTCCCATACGAGACCCACGGATAGAGAGAACAGAGTTGGATGGAAAGGACAGCCCGACTTTGCACCGGCACCTCCCTTCCCAGTACACAAGAAACAATCATACACCTAACAATGAATGTTGGCGATATGAGAGTCTCAAAAGTAAAAAAGACAGTCCAGATAACAGCAGGAGACCATTCACAAGGGCTAATCCAAATTCTCCAGCAAGTTGGACCTTTCTCCAGAAGAATGGGATAGAAGAGTGCTTAACCAGAGACAAGGAAAGCTTGAAGGAGGTGAACAATCATAAGAGGAATAGTCCAGCTATACCGGGCTCTCAAGAGAACCATTGTAGGGTCTTAATGCAGCGAAATGAGATGAAAGGTGACACTCGGGCTAACAAAGAGTTGAGTGGTACAGCATCACAGAGCTCCAGTGGAGTCACAGGCAGCCTTATAGATAGCACTCTACATGAGAAAGAGTGCATATCCTCGGAGACATCTAGCAGAACCAGCCAGAAAAGTTCTGACTCTGGAAAAACAGACACACAGGTGATTCCATCTTGGTACACATCTTTAGATTATTCGAATGCTCTTATTCACTGTATACTGTTAATTGATAATTCAGTTTTGGGTTGTAGTCTGAAAGTGGACCATTTTTGCTGAGACCTTCCTTGCACTCTCAGAAGATGGCTCGTGCTAAATGGGAGTTCCTGTTTGGGTCCCACTGCGAAGACCAACATGAAACAAAAGGTGAGAATTTCTTAGAAATGCCCAACTCAGACTTCAAGGAACCGGTTCTCTGAAATGGCACCTTTCTTTATTTATGTTGTCTTTCCTTGGGAACAAGCTGTTTGTCTCAGCAAATGCTTAATTCAATCATATAACAAGTCACTTTAATTATTCTGTCGTTTTTCCTTTCACCTTGACATTTATACAGTTTGCAGATACTTTTATCCAAAACAACTTCAAGCCATACTTTTGATTGATCTACACATTTTTTGGGAATCGAACCCATGACCATGGCATTGATATGACCATACTGTTGAACTGCAGGATCTAAGGACATACATTTAGTATTTAATAATGTCCTTTTTTTGTAATATAAGACCATTGTATTTTTATAAAAATAGTATATACAAAATGAATAATGACTACAATTGTGTTATTTAAAATTTTAACCATGAAACTCTCAATCTTTTTGTTTTTCGTTGTTCACGCAAATTCCAGGCTCCTCCACTACACCCTCCAGTGGCTGTTCCAGCGAGTCTCCGACACCCATTTCACCCTCATCTACCCCGCAAAGGCCTGTAACATCATACTTAAGACACTGTAAATCAACCGCCTCTTCGAAATCCTCATGCCATGATGTACAGCAAGTCAAAGTGGAGTTAATCCACCATCATCCCACAGTGGGGTCCTCCAATATGACCGGCATCATCAGACGCACTGTCAAATATTCAGAGACAGATATAGATGCAGTGTCCCAGCGCTGTTACAAAGAAACAAACCTTGATGAGGTGATGCTAGCGGAACAGGAGGAAGTGGACTCTGCTTTTGGCAGTAACCGCAGTGTGCTGGGAACCTCAGGCACTAACAGCAGCAGCCCCCTGGAGGGAATGTTGTGCCCATACACAGATGGTGAGGAGGAGCTGCAAGATGAAGAGGTGGTGAGCTGGGCCAGTGTGAGGATGCAAGGCGACAAAAAGAGGCAAAATGCCACACCTGAGGGAGATGAAGTGTTTAGTCGACTACTGAGAGGGTGAGTGTGGAACACATACTATAGCACCTACAGTATGCATGTATCCTACAGTATGTAAATTCACACACACATCAACAATCCACACTGGATGCTGATGTGATGCTGAACAGAGGACTTTCATTTGACCAAAAGAACAACAAAATGGCTTAGTTTTTTTGTATCCCTGCGTGCTTTGTGTTGTTTGGTTACTTTTTGAAGACTTTGAGGTAAATTAGAACAAGAAGGGATGTCCAGGGGGGCCTGTAATTGAGTGTTAGGGTGTCTGAGGAAAGGTTTTGAGGAAAAATAGTATAAAAATTGTATACATTAATAAATATGTAAATAATACAAAATAAGTTTACATTTACATTATAACTTTCATTTTGATTTCTAAAGACTTATAGTCTTTAGAAATATAGATAAATAAATAAATATAAACGAACTATTTTTAGATAGTATTTTACATTATTCTTCTTCTCACAATTAACTAGGTATTTATATGTGAATATGTATAATTGCAATTTAAATTTTAGGAAGGGTGTCATTATATTTGCAGTACTGTGGCATCAAACATTTTGAATTCATTTTAAAGGATGCAAACAAACCACTCAAAGGTGCGCATGTATGATTTATGTTCCTCTTATAGTCCCTTAGATTTCCAGCCTGACAGCCACACGTCTTTGAAGTCTCCCATCTCTGTGACCAGCCCGTGCCGAATCTCATCAGATGGCTTGGACTCTTTCAGCAGACACTTTGAGAGCATTATGGAGTCACACCGTGCTAAGGGCACCTCTTATAGCAGCTTGGATAGTGAAGACATTACTCCTAGTGGCCCACCAGTCTTCACTTTTGATTTTCCGACTCTCACTCCTGAGATCCAGAGTCAGATCTGCGAAAGTGCCAAGCAGATCATCGAACTGAGCTTTGCTCCTCTTACGTGTCCCGAACCACCTGCTGTGTCTGATCCCATAGAGTTAGGTGTCTATGAAGAAGAGAGTCCGTTCTCCAGTGGATCCTGCTCTGATCAAGTCCCTGGGCCTGATTCTGACACAGATGCTGCCATAAGGTTAGTTGCAGTCTGGTGATTTTCATTTTTTCTAATGAGTGGTCATAAATATTCCATCACTGCATGTCAAACAGATATGTTACTGTAATGTGAACACCACCCTCCCCGGTGAAATAAACTCTTGCAAGTATAATATTAATTGTACACATTAGAAGAGAAACAGCTGGCAGTGCAGACACACTCATAAAGACAAATTCATTCCTGTCCTCAATAGTATAGTATCAAGCCATAGTTGTTTTGAGGACAGATGGTTCTCACAACTCTATAGCCACTTTTCCACTCCGTGTCGATCTGGCCTAGTCACTATGGATATGGTTGAATTTTTGGGAAAAGCGGCTTGTGTAATTTGTTAATTCTTACTATAGAATTTTATTAACCAGTTGAAATGTCTTGAAAGTTGGCATGAAAAAGAAGTTGCGATAGTCTTTTCTTCCCCATTGTGACGTATTGAAACGGTTTTTCGGGGGTGGGACTTGATTGTGTTCATTGGGAATTGATTGGGTATTGTGGCTTGCTATTGCTGTGATCTCATGTGAGTGACAGACAGGTTGTTCCATCTTCACGTCATGTCATCAGAGAAGAGATGTTGTTATTTTGATTCAATGTTATGAGGGTACATGAATTTTTAATATGTGCATGGATGTATTGTTTATAATAGTGCAATATTCCATCAAAAAAAAAGAAAAAAAGATTTGATTTCATGATGACTTCAGTGAGCTTTCTAGTGTAGGATAATTTTACAAAAGGAATCTAAAGTTGAGTATTTACCACTAGATGGCAGAGCCGAGGTATGCGATTGTGTGAAGTGTTTAAACGGCACTGCGTTACTGTGAACTGTTTTAATCGGGATTGTGCTCTTTCCTGTCTGTTAAAATGCAGGGCTTGCTTGAAATCATCCTCAGAGAAATAGTTTCTGATCCGTTGTATAGCAGCCAGCAGTAAGATAAGGAGAAAGTTCCTACTAAACAGGTTCTCCTTGGCAATAGCAGCATAAGATCCTTCCGGGGCTGTGACTGACCCACAATCTCAGGGTCAGATTTGTGTTTAGGCCTATAATCCCTTACTACTCCTTCCTGCCTGTTGTCAAAATAAAGTACTCTGAGTCCAGGCAAAACACTATTTCTTGTTTAAAATTTTTTTTAAAAAAAATCTAAACATATTAAACGAAAACGAATAAACCATTTTAATGTGGCACAAGGTTTTCAAGTCCCCTACAATAAGGAATATAGTTTGATCTGAGTTTAGTGCGGTTATTAAGAGGGCCTGAAAGCCGACACTATCTGCTTTTATACCTGGCTCATCCACTACATTCCTTCCCCTGCCATGGGGCCAGATAGACTTGGATATTTGCCAGGCACACTCGGTCTCCATGGTGAGAGCAGATTAACTTGTCTTGTGATTTCAGGGTTTTAAATAGAGAGAATAAAAATCTATTACCGTTTCACCAGGGCTGTATTTTTCACCTCTGCCCAATATGGAGATCGACAAAGACTAATGGCGGCACAAAGTAACAAGCCAAGACAAAGAGAGGAAGAGAGGGTTGGAGAAAGGGGAAAAGGGGGAGTAAACTGTTGTGAAAGGAAACACAGACCATATCCACCAGCGAAAAATAGCTCAGCTGACAGGAGTAGAGAAACACACATCCACAAACACACGCAACCAGGCAAGCGGGAGGGAACAGCGTGTTGGGAGGGAAAGAATGAGAGAAAATTAGACAGTTTTATCAAGCTTTTGACTACACCATGGGTATGAAAAGCACTTATAAAAGTTTGGAGCAGAATAAAAGAATCAGCAACGCGACAACTGAAAGACTTTAATTACAGTTCAAGATACTTGCAGACGCAGAGAGACACGTTTATTCTAAAGCCTCCTCAGGCTTCTGGACAGCAGGATGTTTTGGGAAGGGTAGAAAAATGTGGAAGGCTGGATTCTGCGTTTATAAGCAAGCTTATGTCATCTGGCTAAGTGAGGTGTGAAGGGGCAGGCCTTGTGTGATGGCTCATTATGTGCTCTGCTGGGGGGGTGGGGCCTTGGAGGATAATTACATATATGCCCCCCACCCTGCCATATACCGGTGAGTAGAAAAAAGTCTGCTCTGTATCCATTTTATTTGAGTATTTTAGAGATATTACTACAGTTTTTATTTTTTATTTTATTTTAGTACCGTAATTTAGTTTATTTTAACATGTCTATATTTTGTATTCATTATTATTCCAGTAAATATTGGCTATATTAGTACTTTGTTACAATGTCTTGGCAACTAGCTGGAATAAAAGTTTTTACGTTTATATTTTATTTCAGTTAACGTTTATTATATTTCAAGTGGCGAAAATATTTTTATGGTTTTAGTTGTAGTCTAACCCTGGTCTATAAATTGCTCATTGTTAGTTCATGTTAGTTAGAGCTCCAGTCCAGTCCGTTACTTTTGGGGTTAAAAATGATCCAAAATAAATTTTTGAAAGAAGTACAGTACGTTAGCGGCACATGGGTTCCCTCGATCGAAAAGCTATGCATTTCCCCCATAGACTTTTAGAAAATCAAAAAAAAAAAAAAAAAAAGATCTGTGTTCAACAAAGAGTTGCGACCCTTACACGTTTTGTCTATCAAGATGATCTTTACAAGTTAATTCAAAATTTATACGTTTTGAAACCTAAATAAAGTTTAAAAAAACACATGCAGACACAATAAGACCCTTATTCATCGTCTGGTGTTGTTTAAAGCCCTTTGAAGCTGAACTGAAACTCTCATTTAGACCTTGAACCGTTTGGTTCCCATTGAAGTCTATTATATGGAGAAAATCCTGGAATGTTTTCATCAAAAACCTTAATTTCTTTTCGACTGCAGAAAGAATGAGATGGATATCTTGGATGACATGGGTGTGAGTAAATTATCAGCAAAACGTTTTTTTTTTTTTTTTTTAAGTGAACTACTCCTTTAAGCTGTTCCATATGCGAAGCGCCATCTACTGTCAGAAAGTGACAAAAAGAGCATTTTCATTCAGCTTATCTCTCTTTAAATTTTTTCTTTCTTTTTTAAATTAAATGCTTGAAAGAACAGTAACAATTGTCATCATTGCCATTCCATAACACAACAATGCTCCATTCAGATCAAACGTGTCTCGTGTACGTTGGGGTTGTTTACATTAGATTGCACGTGACTCTTTGACGTACACGCACTCAGTGTTGTACATTTTTACCGCTTGATGAAAAGTTTTTAAAAACTTAAATAATTCATAATTTTGAAGGGCCCACGACGATTACAATACCGAGATTGCGAGACAAACGTTCCTACTAAAATTCCTTTAAAAACGACAAATTCATGAAATCGGTTGTTTGGGTTTTAGATACGCTCATTTCAAATAAAATGTATTTTTATTATTATTATTATTATTATTATTACAGTCAAATTTCAGTGAGTGTTTTCATGAACAGTAAAGCTAAAACAAAAATTCTTGTGCAACTTGTTGCCAATGGAATGGACTTTTCATTCACGTGATACTACTGCCAGAAGCTGTCACGACGCGTCATGCAAAACTTTTAATGGTATTTTTCCTCCTTTGGTATGTAAATCCTGTCTTTAGTCTCTAAAAAAGAGGTGTGTTCGCTTTTGTTAAAGCACTGGAATGCTGTACAGCCACTGCACAGGTAAGCTGATGAATGTTGTAGTGCCAGCACAGGTGAGCTGATGAATGTTGTAGAGAGCCAGCACAGGTGAGCTGATTGTTTGTCTGTGTATTCACCTCACCGGTTATAGTCGGTGGGTGTGTACATGTGCACATAGAAGTTTCATTGTTTCCCCCTCACATGCTGTCACCAAACAAGTTATATGTTTGTCATGTTATTGTTATTTACACACATAAAAATATCTAATTCTAAATATATCAGCTGTTGCCTGGCATACAGCAAGATTTATCAAAGGTGTGTCTGAGCATGTTTGTAAAAGCTCGTCACACATCCTAGAACCTGTGGCGGAAAAGGTTTCTGTTTTTCTTCCTGGTTTTCTCTACCATGATTCTATCTGTACATTGTTTCAAGAATAAACAGTCTGCCTTCATCCCCATTCTTCGAGTCTCCTCCCATGGCTTGTTTGTGAACTATCCGGTTGGAGGAGGTTGGGAATGGTGATCCTCGGAACAAACCATAGACAGAGGATAGAGAGGGATATCTGCATCTGGCATGAACTTTTTGGTGCTCGTACAACTAACTTTGGAATGCGGTGGCTTAAAGGCAGAGTTGGGTCACTGAGGTAGAGTAGTGCTTTGGTTTATCAGACCTTTTGTGTTATTAGTTTGCCAGAGTTTTACACTTTAGTTCTTTGATTCAAGACTAAATGAAATGTGTTTCACACATATTTGACTCTTTTAATATAAGTTTCACATCTGAATACTAGCTGAAGTATGTTTGTGTGTATATGTGTCTGACAAGATATAAGGCTCTTTTGAATTTGAATGGTGCGCAAAGGACAAATGTGCAGGTTCATGCGCTCACTGTAGTTGTTGTAGATGTACCTTTTTTTCAGTTATTAAAAGCTGGTTTCTCTGTACATTGTTGATTGAATTGACTTGCTGGGAAAGAGTCTGTATGGGTACATCAGATCTATTTACATCACATTGCCAATGCTAAGAATAACAAGTTTAGACATGAGAGATGGTAAGTAAACAAATTTAACCTCATGATTTGACTGGTTTGACAAATAGTCAGTATTCAAATCAAATGTAGTTCAGTATGCTTATATTGTGTGGTTGTGCCTATATAGTGACTGATTTTAAGCCCAAACACATACAGGTTGCCTTTTTACAAATAAAACTTTTACCTCTTTTACTTTTCCTTATGTAATGCTTCAACCCAGATTCAAATAAGTGTCTCACATGCCATACATTTCACACACAATTTTATTCTTTGGTTCCAGAGAGAGGCCATCACGGCCGGTGTCGGAGTCTGATCCAGAGGTAGCCGAGCGATTGGCTATTGGCAGCACTGAAACTCTGGCCAATGGCAACAAAGCTGATCTACAAGCTGCGAAACGGCTGGCCAAACGTTTGTACAATCTTGATGGATTTAAGAAGTCAGACGTGGCACGTCATCTGAGCAAGAAGTAACAATATTTTTTAATTATTGATACATTTTTTATTAAATTTAATTATTAGACTTCCTTCCTCTAGCTTTATATTTTGAGCTTTTGTGATGCAAAGTGTTCTTTGATTAAAATAAACACCATGTTGTAGGACAAATGTGTAGAAATACACAGTGAGGAAAAGTATAAGAACCAAAAACCTATTTTCTTATGCATTTGTCTTTTCATGACTTGTGTAGCAATGATTTTAGTAGCATGGTCGCGGAGGAGTATCTAAGTTATTTTAACCTCTCAGGAATGACGGTGGATCAAGCACTGAGGTGAGCTTGCTGCTTCATTGTGTTTAGTTATAGACCATTTCACAAGATGTAAACAACACTGGTCCAGAAGCACTTCCTGTTTCAGTTTTTTAACACTACATAAAAGCTTGGATAAAATACAACCAACAGAACATTTAATACTGAATCAAAAAGTTAAACAAACATCTTTAAGATGTTTTCTTTACATGTGAAATAAAGAAAACAGTTACAAACTGAAACATGAAGTGCTTCTGGACCAGTGTTGTTTACATCTTGTGAAATGGTCTATATAAATATTTGCTCTCATTTTACGTGTCCAACCAGCTCATTCTGTTTTTCCTGCTGTTTTTTATTAGAGTGTTTTTGAGAGAGTTCGCCCTAGTGGGAGAGACACAAGAGAGGGAGAGAGTACTATCGCATTTCTCTAAAAGATACCTCCAGTGCAACCCGAACACTATACCAAATAAAGGTAAGTCATACAAGCATTGTGTGAATGAATGTGCATCTGGTGTGCATTACAATAAAAGTAACACTGTGGGGTGCTCTTGCTCTGACTCTCTGTGTGAGCTTATAGAACTTCCATGCCTGTGTGTTTCAGATAGTGTTCATACACTGACTTGTGCCCTGATGCTGCTCAACACTGATCTGCATGGTCATGTAAGTTTGAGTATCTGATGCTACTATTAACATAACAAACAATAAGAAAAATCAACAGAAAAAATCGTGAACCTTGTTCAGCCATCAAGGCCGCATTTCAAAATCTTGAAAAATATACATTGATACATGCATTTTCTGAATCTAAACTGATTGTAAATAGAATTTCTTTAAAATTGACTCTATTCAAATTTGACTTCTTATTATATTTAATGATTAATCCTTGTGTAATATATATAGTAAGCTACAAAACATCAATGGATTGTTGATTTTTTTTAAATTGGATTTTACTGCTCTGAACAAAAATAGAAAATTAATCCCAGTCACATTTCTGAAATGTTTGTCTACTTTGTGGAGAACCAAAAATATTATCTGACACTTGTAAGTCTGAAGTTGTAATAGATGATTATTATGAAATTACATGTACAGTACATGATTAAAGTCTCTGTAAAAGCAGCTGGTTTGGATAAAACAACTGTGCTTTTAGGATGGATTTTATTCTCTGAGCTGTTCACCACCCTGAGGGGATGAGTGCCGGTTTTACATTTAGGAATAAAAATAGAAATTCATCCATAAATGTAGTAGTAAAAATGATTCTCAGGGGAAGCAAAGTTATTTTTGCACAAAATATTAACACGATTACTGGCCGCTGTGTATTTGGTATTGTAAGTGTTGTTGAGTGCATAGGAACTGTGAAATAGGTCAGCGCATCAGCTGACAGTAAATTTATATTCCATTCGTCTCTCTCTAATTCAGAACATCGGGAAGAGGATGTCCTGCTCACAGTTCATTAGTAACTTGGAGGGACTGAACGACGGCCAAGACTTCCCGAAAGATCTTCTAAAGGTTTGTAGGGGTTTCAAGCATTCACACACATTCACACACTGCAAATTGCATATTGAATTATTCCATAAGGTCAGTATTGTGGTTAAGCCCTAAAATATATATTTGCTTGCACCACAGCTAATTAAATATTCCTGTATGTAATTCACATATATTCTGAGGCATGCACATTTTTGTGCTGCTACTCTCTTCTGGAAATACTGTAAATTTTCAGCCATTAATCAACTTTTCAATGTCAAGTGATTCTTCAGAAATCATTCTAATGCTCATATGGTGCTCACGAAACATTTATTATCATTCAAGCTGAAAACTGAATGAAACTGAAATCTGTGATGAATAGAAAGTTCAAAATATATTTTTTATTTTCATTTACATTTTTTAGATATATTAATTTAGCTGACGCTTTTATCCAAAGCGACTTACAATTGCTATACATGTCAGAGGTTGCCTGCCTCTGGAGCAACTAGAGGTTAGGTGTCTTGCTCAGGGACACATTGGTGAATCTATGTCCTTAAAACTAAGCAAATATAATTAATGGAATTTTTTGGAATATCCAATGTAGCCAATGCACACTCACCTAAAGGATTATTAGGAACACCTTGTTAATTTCTCATTAATGGAATTATCCAATGAACCAATAATTTGCAGTTGCTTCAATGCATTTAGGGGTCAGAATTTGGCATGAACAGAATGAGAACATGGATCCATCATGCCTTGTTACCACTGTGCACGCTAGTGGTGGTGGTGGTTTAATGGTGTGGGGGATGTTTTCTTGGCACACTTTAGGCCCCTTAGTGCCTATTGGGCATCGTTTAAATGCCACAGCCTATCTGAGCATTGTTTCTGACCATGTCCATCCCTTTATGGCCACCATGTTCCCATCCGGCTACTTCCAGCAGGATAATGCACCATGTCACAAAGCTCGAATCATTTCAAATTGGTTTCTTGAACATGACAATGAGTTGACTGAACTAAAATGGCCACCACACAGTCACCAGATCTCAACCCAATAGAGCATCTTTTGGATGTGGTGGAACGGGAGCTTTGTGCCCTGAATGTGCATCCCACAAATCTCCATCAACTGCATGATGCTATCCTATCAATTTGGGCCAACATTTCTAAAGAATGCTTTCAGCACCTTGTTGAATCAATGCCACATAGAATTAAGGCAGTTCTGAAGGCGAAAGGGGGTCAAACACAGTATTAGTATGGTGTTCCTAATAATTTTTTAAGTGAGTGTATATTATACACACATTTCCATGGAGACTTCCACTAGAACACAGAGGTCTGGTTTCACAGACAGGGTTTAGATTAAGCCAGAATTAGGCCTTGGTTTAATTAGGACATCTATAGCTTTTATTGTGCTTTACTTAACTTTACTGGTGTGCATATTGAGGCATTACAATGGAAGTGACATATTTTAAGATATGCCAGTGCAAGTTGCTTTCAGTAAAAACCGCTCAAACTTGCATTTTAGTCCGGGACTAGCTTAAGCCTTGTCTGTAAATCCGGAGGATAGTCTCTGTAAATAATAGCAGAATGCTTCAAATTTCTTAAAACTGCAATGTTTTCAGTCAATAATCATGATGATCTGATTAATATCGGAATACTCTTGTTTATATAAATGTAAATCCATTCATATAAAGAGCACTTTTTGTTGTAGACATTTTTGGCGAAACGTACAACTTGTCTGTATACTTAAGTTGTGTCAGAACCATTATTACAGACCATAGCATAGCTAAAAGATTAACTTTTAAACTGTTAAAATGTTGCTCTAAGGCCCGTTGTGCCTGAATTTGATTTATTGATTTTCTTCATGTCTGAAGTTGAGTGTTGTGACTAAAATCAGTCATGTAGGGGATTTCTGTCACAGCTGATGTCAATGAACTTCCTGTGCTCCAGTGTGCTAGTGCTTAGGGTTTGTCTATTTTAGTCCCTTTGCTTGGATTACAGGCCAGGCTGCACAAGAATAATAGCCACATAACGACCGCACCTGAACCACTCTTCTGATATGTGCTTTAAAATCACGGGCAGCCTTTCAAGCGCTTGGTCCTCCTACTCTCTCTCTCTCTCTGTGTCGCTCATCCCTCGTTCTCTCCTCCACCCTCTCACTCTGTGCCTCGCACTATTCCATCACCTCCCACCCCCTCACTGTTTTTTTCTGTGCTCTCTCTTTCTCTCTCGAACTCTAGCCATTTAACTATCTGCCATCTTGCTCTTTGTTTCACCCTATAATCTGCTAAAAAACGTACTCTGCTGAACTGTACCTAGTCCTGTCTGTTGAGGTTATTTCCATATCTATATAATCCCCCTTATCTCAGCCCTAAGCTGACAAATGGCATCCTTCTCTCTTCTTCTTAGCTCTGGTCTTCCTTCTCGTGTTTTCTTTCCTCCTACCACTATGTGAGGGTGTGAAGGCCACGCAGTTGTCGGGTAAAGACAGTTAATCTGTCTAACTAGGCTATTGGTGTGAAGTATTTAGCTACTTGGATTTTCCTTCTCATAATTCTGATCTCTTGACAATCTTTTTCATCTCTGTCGGCTCGATGTTACAACAGGTTTTAGGATTAAATATAGCGCTGAGAGAGATGTCTGCAAGCCAACAGGTTAGGCTCTCAGTGCCTGTGTGGTTCATGACAGTTAACGGCCATGAAAAACCTGTGTGAAGTCTGTCTTTATGCCAGAAACAGCAGGGGTGGCATGGAGGACAGATGGGATTTGGCTGCCACATGGCCTCTCACTGAAATGAAGGTTTTGTCATGGTATTATCATAAATGCGTTACAAATTTCTCCTTCTCTCTCTCTCCTGTTCCTCTTTCTGTCTTTTGTTCCGTCTTTTTCAGTTTGTAAATTATGTTTCTGTTCTTTCACTCAATTGTGTTAATAGTATAATTTTCTTCTTTGTTACCTCCCGGTTTGAGATTGACTATGTGCATCACTGCAAACAGTATTATGCTCCTCCCACCGGTCACTAGACTTGTACTTACAGCAGCAAACTGCGAGATGCTGGTCTGTTCTTAAACTTTTTCTAAAACACTTTAACAGAAGGTTTGGAAGGCGATGAATGGAAAGGGTGTGCGGAAAACATTTTTTGGGCATGTTTTATGTAAATGTCTAACATCGGCATGTGGTTGCTCACTTGGATTAATCGAAATTCATTCAAGGATGAACAATAAACATTATCGAACTCGATATTGATATTGAATATTGACTGGAACTTTCGATATTTTTATCGAGAAAAATTATATCACGATAATGAATGAATGAGCATATCAATTTAAGGTTGTTTCCTTTCCATGGAAAATCTGGACATTTTTATGACTTTTTATGGCCTAAAATTCTTGTTATTAAAGGTAATGACTTACTGTACATACAGCAAGAGTCTTTCCTCCTGAAATTTAGAAATCTAAATTGGTGAATTTAGAAGAAATTTACAGACGCAAACAGATGGAGGATAGTAGGTTTAAAACAAAACATCTAAATGTGGATTTTGAAGGTTTTATTTGATGATGATGAATCAAATGTGACACTTAGTCCATGTCACCATATATACTTAATTGAAACTAGTAGCATAGAAAACGGTTTCCTTTGCTGCTCTATAAACCTAAGGAGACCATGGTTTCTGTGTGAACTGATTATTTTGAAAATGTAACAATTGTGTGAGTTTGAGGAAGATAAAATCAATTATCTTTTTTTTTAATATTTAAAAAAGATTTGTGTATATATATATATATATATATAGTTTTTTATTTAAAGAAAGTTAAAAAAAAAACATAATTATCTATTTGCAAGATGTGTTTGGCTTGTCAAAGTTGTATTCATTCTCTTTTAATTCAGGCTTTACTGTGGGATACCCCAGGTGCTTGTATAGTCTCAACTACTGGGGTCTCTGTCTGCTTTAATGGGCACATGGAGTCCTTCTTGTGTAGCCTTCCAAATAAACTTTTATTTGGCCACAGGTCACGTTTGAAAAAAGTTAGACTCTTGGATGCTCAGTGTCCCAGACCTGTGTGTGAAAGACACATGGAGAGAGATCAAGCTGCAACATTGATCCAAATGAGAGAAGAAACCATACCAACCAAACTGATTTACTATCATTCCTCTGCTTCAACATGATCCCAAAATTGCTTGTTATTGTGTAATTCTTATTTTTTATTGGCTGCTCCCATGTGTGAACTACACAATCAAATTTTGTAGCTCATTTTTTTGTCATTTATTGTTACATTTAACTCATTTGTATATTTTCATAATTTAAATAAACCATTTTAAGTGTATTTATCCATTTTAAAAGTTTTTATTTACATTTTTAATGAATACATTGATAATTCTTCATGTTATTTATTATTTGTATTCTAGCCAATACAATAAAGTCAACATTTAAACATTTAACTCAGTGCTGGCATACTCCGTTATCATAATTCACTTGATAATAAATGTGAGCAACAGGTTAATTGCTTATTATGAAGTTACAACAGACCTTTTTTTACATTATGTGTGTGGAAAATGAGTGACAATGGCAGTGGCATGTAGCGCGTGTGAGGATTCGCACGTTCGAGAGCCTGAAAACTGATTGACATTCTAAGGAGGCTGGATTCATCGAACATATATGTGCTGTGATTTGTCAGTCACGCTGGGAGACGGGTACATCAATTGAGAAGCAGAGCGAGAGAGAGGCAGTGCAAGAGATCGGGCGAGATTGTGAATGCAAGAGAGAGAAGGGAGGGTGAGCACTCCTCGCTCACAAGATCTCATTCTCTCCGCACAGCCCATTTTTTATCTGCATCACAGAGGAGGAAAAAGACTGTGAGGAGAAGAAGAAAAGAGAGCGCAAGACTCGGATGTCAAATCTCTGTTGTTCCTACAGCCGTGGAGCAAAGCTGTGTTTCGTGAAAGGGAAACACAATCAGGTGTGAAAGAATCTTCCAATTGGATAACTGGCGTATGGACACAAGCTGAAAGAGGAAGGGGGTGAAAAAGAAAGGATGAAAGAGAATTGTGGACAACTTCTAATACGTTCAACCATTTCACATGGAATAGAGAAAACTGCTCAAAGCAACAGGATCATCTTGTTTCTTTGCTGATTTCCTGCTCTGTCCTTCTGTCTCTCGCACGTCTTGTCTATTTTTCCGTCCCAGGGGGGGACGCTAGGTGACGTCACAGTTTTTGGGATGCCAGTTTGAGAGTGGGTGGAAGTCAGACCCTCTCAGGCTGTTCCTTGCATGAGCCCATGTGTGTTTATCTCATGCATTTACTTCAATGATGTTCGCATTTCCTCCGTCTGTCCTCTTCTCTCCAATTTTCTCCTTCCACCGAGCCATCTGCACCACACCTGTGTCCGTGCCAGCGTGTGTCGGTGAACACGTGTAGATGTGATGAACTCGAGGAAACAACTGGATGTTAACCGCAGATCCTCTTCCTTCGATCTTTCAGTCAAAGCAGAAAGTTTTATGCAAAATGGCGCTGGTGGATTTGCAGTGGCCCAGCAATGTTTTTACATGCATAATGAATAGGAATGGATCCATAATGCAAGAGTCACTACAGAATCCCTGATGCCCATGTGACACCCTTAAGGATCTCGCAAAGAGCTTCGCCACTGCCAAAGACTTTGATTTTGCCACTGTATCATTCTACATGCTCTTTGAACTCGTTTCTCCTGATCACTCCCACAGGTCTGGATTCTACTGGTAGAAGAAGGAGGACTTCATTTAGTTGACTTGAACATTGTTTGATTTTAAAGCCTTCTTTGTACTGTTTCCTCATCTCTGGCTCCCATATCTACCAAAATCATGATTGGTGTAAACAGCATTCACTCCACTGGCCGTGTCCGCTCTCGCTCCCTGTGTTCAGTGCGATGTGGACGGGACTTCAGCGTGATGGACCCGTTTCGTTACACCAAAGCCCCTCGCTCACGTTCCTTAAAGCCCCTGGCCTTCCCTGATCTCCTCGGCAAGGTTGAAGATGGCCAAAACCACCCACAAACCCGCAAAAAAAAGGAAAGGGTAACACTTAACTACAGGGTCTGCTCATGGAAACTTAGATCTTTTGCAATCAGAGAAATTATAAGCTAATTTTTTCTTCTTCCTTCTTATGATGGTTGGGTTGTTTTTCCATGACGTTTGAACCAAAATGCTAGATGAAAAAAGTATAGTCTGCAACCTGTTTCTGGTTCATGGGTATTGTTAACTTTCAGTTGCTATTTTTAGACACGTCAGTGGGATGTTTGAGCGCACGCTCTCATATGCATGCACAGATCAAAACTGTGGATGGGGTTGTGTGAGTTAATTGTTGTTTTTCTCTTTTAACAGGCTCTCTACAACTCCATCAAAAATGAAAAGCTACAGTGGACAATGTAAGTCTAATGTTTTTCCTAGTGGCTCTTTCCTAGTGTCCAGTATCATCCAAAACATTTGAAATTAATGTAATGCCTCTAAAAGTGTTTTGAATTGAATTGATTTTAAAATGGTGTAAGCCCATTATATAATCTTTTTTGCTGCTCAAAGGGCCTTTTCATTTCTTCAGTGAGATATGCTTAATAGGTGCACTCTTAGAAAAATAGTTTCTTTACTCGACTCCAAAGAACTCTTTACTCAAAAAGGTTCTGTAGAATTATTCTTTTTGGAAGTGTGACCAACATAAGAATTTTCATGGGAAAATGGCATCTGAACTAGTAAGAAACATCCACCTTTGTTCTGGTTCTGACATTGCTGTAAATCAGGCTGATTAAATCCAACAATCGCTGTCAATCATATGACATGATCACATCATATTACGCAAAACTGTGCAAATTATACTTTGTTCTCTAATTGTTAATGTTAACAATAGCATTGCGTGACTACATGTATTGTCCTTCCGATATGTATCCTGGTATAAATCTCCACCTCCAACATCCTCACACGCAATATAGCTTATACTAGCTGAGACTCCTTCTTTTTGTGTACAGATGTGATGTAATGACACAAAAACATGCTCGAATCTCCCTCAGAAATACACCTGTACCACTGGAGTTAAAAACATTACAAGCTTACCGCTTTGAATTGAGCTAAGGCAAGCAGTTTTGAACACTGGCTGGTTATGTATTTTCTCAAATACAGTATGTATTTTAGATCATTTTTAAACCCCCCCCCCCCCCCAAAAAAAAAACTACGGACTGCAGCTTTAAAGATTAATGGGAAATTATTATTTAGGCTCTAACAAATACTTTTTTCCACTGGTATTCCCTAAATACCACTTGGTATTTATTTTAGTTTCTTATAGTAGTAAATGATGGACACTTTTTATATTTCTGGGATTCTCAGAAGCAAAAGTCATGATAGTTGGGGAAATTCCTAAATTGCAGTGAATGGGAGACTACAGCTAATTTAATTTTTGCATTTTCATGACTTTCCGAAAGTGAGAGAAAAACAATAGAGATTGATTTATGAAACTCAGAAGAGACAACAGTGTACAAAGTACAGTGTTATAAATGTTGTAAATTATATTTTTTTGATAATTGAAAATATAAAAAACTTTACTAGATTTAATAACTGTGGAAACATGTCACTAGCAGAAACAAGTCTTAACAATGTTAAGATCTTTGAAACGCTCTTAAAACGTTCTTTACATTGAGCCCCTCTATATGTAATCCTTTTTTATCTATAATAGAACCATTTCTTCCATATATATCTGTATTTATGACCTGGTCTGAGCTATTTGATGCCCTAAGCCCTTATTTTCGACTTTCTTTATTTTGTTGCCATGGTTACAAGTTGCCTCTTCATAATTACAGGTTGACTTTGACTAGCTAATGTGCAGACTCAAAAACAGCCCTCTCTCTTTTTCTCTCACACATACTCACTCCCATATACACTGTGTTCGCTCCTGAAAGGAGTCTCCAGTACCCTTGTTTATGTGTGAAGGAGAAAAGCCCAAGTTATTGTTATATTCTCCTACATTCAGCAGCAGTTCTTTTGATCTTCATCCATCCCAACGTCCCCATGCGTTATCCCTCCGCTCTCTATGTTTCCCACTTTCACTCTTCCTTCATTTCTGAGTTTGATCCACTTCATTGCACTTTCATTAGCATCGTGTGATTCTCAGCTGAAAGGCATCATTCACTGTATGAATCAATGCACGTCATTCAGCTTTTTTTGGTGGCTGCTCTTTCTGCCTCCGTCTCTCATGGTGTTCCATCTTCTGTGCTGGCTCTCTTGGTTACCAGTGTTGAGGCCAGCAGTTACTAAGCAACAGATGAGAGCATTATCATGTGAAGGCAAATGCTCTGTGCTGTACCGTAGCAGTTAGAGCGGAATGTTTAGCGGTCCAGGCCTCAGGGGCTTTCCAGGGTGTCTAACTGCACTCACTGCACAGCTGCCACTCAGCTGGTTGTATGTACTGTAGATGTACTGTAAAAAAAAAACCTGTGCCAAGCACTAGGCAATGAAGATGCATTTTAATTCCTGTTAGTGACTTTGAATGCACAATACACAAAAATTGAGGTAGGATGGGGCTTTAATACCTCAGGTAAATGTTGAAAGGCAGAGAATCTTTCAGTGCATAAAACACCTTGTGGATAAATGTGAGAATGCAACTACTTTTCGTAATAATGCTCTTGTTTGCGTACTCTACAGCGATGAGGAAGAACTGCGCAAATCTTTCTCTGAGCTGGACGGCAGGACAGACTCGGCATCGCACACTATGAAGAGGATCAACAGTGGAGGAAACCCCCTCGTCAGTGTTGCACAGCAGTCCAGCGCTCAGGTCTACAACAATGGCTTTCTCGTGCGGAAAGTTCATGCTGATGCTGATGGCAAAAAAAGTAAGCCTTCCCTCAAATACAGCCTTTTCTCATCTATTAATGTTTTAGTGTATTTATTAAAACCTTATTCTAAATTATTGTAGTTTAGAAAATTAGAGATTTTTTTTTTCCAGTAAAAAAAATCAAATATTGAAATAAAAATATTGAAATATCTCAAAAAGCTGTGAATTTTAGAAAAAAAAATTAAGACTTGTTTTCAAGACTATATCTTGGAGTTCTTTTACCCTATTACATTTTTTTCTTTCATGTTTTTAATCGTAAATCTAAAATTTGTAGATTTGCCAGTGGGGTAAGAAAAAATAAACTTCATTTAAAAATCATCTATAAAAATAAGTCTTATTAACTTTTGCTAATCAATTAACTGTAAGTTAGTTAATTTATCTTGTTTAAAAAGGATAAAAATACTTATTCTTCAAATTTGAATTAAAGTTTGACTGTGTATTGTTCTTTTAGCTCCCCGAGGTAAAAGAGGATGGAAAACATTTTATGTCATCCTTAAAGGACTGATTCTCTACCTGCAAAAGGTACATTTTACTCAATGATTTCTTGTGCTATGTGAACCATAGTTCTTTGTGGTTGCCGTACAGGTATTATTTGTAAAAAAAATAAAATAAAAAATTGTGATTTGCCTCTACTTTGCGATTGGTCTGCAGGATGAATATCGTCCAGATAAGCAGCTGTCTGATGAGGACTTGAAGAACGCAGTATCAATCCATCATTCTTTAGCCATGCGGGCAGCAGACTATAGCAAACGACCCAATGTGTTTTACCTTCGCACTGCTGACTGGAGAGTCTTTCTCTTCCAGGCCCCGTAAGTAAACTAACCTCATTTCTATTATAAGGGTGATTAATCTCAAAATTTGAAACAAGATGTTATATTTAAGCTTTTAATACCATTAAGAGGGACAAAAAAGTCTTTATTGTACTGTGACGAAAATAATAATTACACACACACACACAACCGTTCAAAAGTTTGGGATCGGTAAGAGTTGTATCTTTAATCAAATTGTACTGGACACAAAACGATACAAAAAAAACCCCCTTTTGTACGGTAATGCATAAATTAAAGGAAAATAAATCAATTTTTAAAAATCATATGATAATCAATAGAACTTTTTGCAACTTTCGCTTAACTTACACTGTCAGTTTGAGTGACAACAAATATAATTTAGCAGAAGCCTCATGGAAAGCTCATGTTGCTTTATCTTTTGGAAATAGGACAGCAGTGAATCTCTTTCAAACACTAACACAAACACCTGAGCTCACCCAAATACACTGGCTGGTTGGTGATTTACATGCAGGGCTGGTAACGCCCTTGTCAAAGTGTTCTCATCACAGATGAATGACTCGATGTGTATCTCCCAAGAGGATAGACCCTTCTCAGCTATTCTGTCTGTCCCAGATACACATACTAAAACTCTCTCTCTCTCTCTCATTCTGCTCCATCTGTTCCACTCGATCTCTTCTGCTAACAGCCGCCTGTTAATTGCTCATTTCCCAGGCTGTGTGCAGTTTCTTTGAGCATATATTGTTTCACCTTCTGAATTCTGTCATTTTTCTGCCCTCTGTTTGACCTGCGCCTCCTTTCACCCCTAGCAACGCAGAGCAAATGCAGTCCTGGATCACCCGCATCAACATAGTGGCCGCCATGTTCTCTGCCCCTCCCTTCCCAGCAGCCATTGGCTCCCAAAAGAAGTTTAGCCGTACCCTTCTGCCGGGCTCAAACACCAAACTCTCACAGGTACCAGACACATCTGAAGGGGCTGTCACACTACACTTTTCATTCTATTCACTTCCATACATACGCATGCAAATGATGGAAATAGGGTGACCACCATCAAACAAACCAAATGTGGGACGATTATAAGTTTGTGTGGGACAATGTGGGACATGTTACCAGCACTAAAACATACCCTGAAACTGTTATATAATGTCTATCTAACTTTATAAAAACATTTGTACTCTGCCTTTCAGCTGATAAAAATTCTTTGTTCTTTAGTCCCTTCCAGAAAAAAACCCCAAATCTTTATTTTACATGTCATTTAAATTCAACATCACTGAGCCCAAAGGCAGTGGGCATCATGCAGATAACTATTTAAGAAACAGTTCTGACTAAAATAAACAATGAACAAATAAAATATAAAACAACATGAAATTAGATAGACAGTCTTATATTTTAAGAATATATTAAAAACCAAAACCTTTCATAATTTTAGAAAGGATGTGAATTAAAACAAGGACAGCAGGCAACAGGTTAAACAACAACCGATAAATTCTGTTAAATTAAAAAAAATAATAATTATAATTTAAAAAAAATACAGAATTATCCATTTGTTTTCTGACAGGGAACACATGGAACGAATCACTTATCCACATTTTGATTGACAGCCGTCACAACCCACTAGTGACCGTGTTTACTACTTTCTTTTCAACTATTGGACAAAATATAAAAAACGGCTGTTGTATTTGTACTCATGACGAAGCGCTGTTAAATATAGCTGAAAAACTACGCTGCAAAAATAATAAATAAAACGCTTTCAAAAAGGCAAAAGAATGCATCTACGTTTTCTTAATATGACAATTAAAAACCAATAGACTGATGAAAATGCGGGACATTTCCTCAATATGCGACGTGCAGGACAAGGGGTGAAAATGCTGCGCAGTACAACGCAAAGCGGGACGGGTGGTCACCCTAATTGCAAAGTATTGTTTGCCTGGTCTACAATTCTGAGCATTTTCCCATTGTTGACTCGCCTTGATTTTGGATTATCTGCCTTGTTATACGGTTTACTCTCTTGGATTTTTGTTTTGGATTTGATTGCCTGTTTGGACTGTTTATTGGCTAACTTATGACTCTGTGATATTCACCCTTTTGTGTCTAATAAATCTCGGCATATGGATCCTTCTGCTCCCCCTAAGTCTAATGTTACAGTTGGTGACTTTGATTTGTGATACAAACGTTTTTCAAATATTACTGCTTAATTATTTTTCACTTTTTAATAATTCCATGTTTTTGAAATAATATACTTGAGTTTCAACATATTAACAAAAGAAATGTTTTTTTTTCTTCATTATGATAATAGGAGGAGCAGCTTAAGTCTCACGAGACACGATTTCGAGCCATTTCTGCTGATCTCCAGGACCTGCGCTCTACCCTACACATAGACCGCAGGACCAAAAGCAAGGACCAAGAAGAGTACAAGCAAAGGGAAGAGTACCTGGACTTTGAGGTAAAAGCATCCCATTTTCACTCTGCCCTTCCCCTGGGGCATTTTTGTGGACCTCAGATAAGCCATTTATACATCTTCCTTAATGTATCCTGTAGAAAACACGCTACGGAACATATGCAATGCTGCTGAGAGCTAAGATCCGGACGGGGGAAACAGACCTGGAAGCGTTTGAAGCCCGTTTGTTTGACGATGGTGGCCTGCAGAGGGCCCATTCCAGCCCCACGTTACCACAGGACCACAGTCATGCCAGCAGTCATGCAAGCAGTCACGCAAGCAGTCATGCCAGCAGCACCAAAGAGTCGAGCAGGAGCAGCAGCGGCGGCAGCAGGAGGACCAAACGCTCAGACGGTCAGAGACACAGCTACAGACAGGCTGTCAAACAGTGAGAGGACCAGGGCGTTAGAGGTAACTTATCTCCGTTCAGTGGCTGAATATATAGAGCATTACCAGGACGCCTGCAGTTCACTTTGATGGCTGCCCTCAAGTCGTCATGGTTATTAAACTGTGGTTGGGGTTGCTGTGCCCCACATGGCTGCTGGTAAAGCATGCGTTTCTGGCCACCAACTGCAAGCCCAAATCTGCCAGTGGGCAGAAGGGAAGGAGCACCAGCCTCACATTGTCTTATTTATGTCGGTCTTTGTTTTTGCCACAGACCTGTTCGGTTTATCTGTGTATTATGCTTGTTGATCGTCGGTTTAAAACACTCGTGGCTTTACGTTTGAACAAGCTGATGTTCAGACTTCATTTGGTGACCCTTGGAAGCGACAACCAAATCAATAGTGATCCTCTTTATCCTGTGAACTTACTGTATGTTGTTCACTTTATATATTTAAAGCATTGTAGATTTAGCTTGTAGATCATTTCATCATCTGAGATCGATCAAACGCTTTAACACCTCATAGGATGTTTGAGAATTTAGTCTGTATAGTCATTTAAACCTTCTAAAAGCACGTCTCAAAGCATGCCTAAGAGTTTGAAGACAATCAGTTTCTCATTTGTGATAGTTATTGAGAATATGAATGCATTATTTTTGTTTATACCATAACTGATTAGTGATAATAGCAATGCAGATTGCTCATCCCTTGTGAGAAATAGGTGAGCTTAACTGGATTGAATGTGCACTTCTAATCTTGAAAGTAATTTTTTTTTTTAATTGGACTTACAGATAATATAATATGAATGAAATTAATGGCCATTTAAGTGTGATGAAGTGCACTGCAAGTGTTTAACAAAAGTGCATTTTGTAATACATTAAAATGTAAAGTTTGACTTTTTTTTAAAGTACATTGTAAATCATCATGTTTTAACAATCCTTTTTGTGTTTTAAACTAGTATGTTATGTGATTTTGCATTTAAAGTTAATATATTTTAAATGTACTAAATAGCAACTTCATCATTAAAAAAATATTTAAATATGACTTAAGAAATTACATTAAATTGTATTTTAGTTTACAGTTAATGCTTGCCAGTACATTCGACAGTTAATTTAACCCTATTTCAAAGGCAGTAATTATGAAGTTACATATAAATATGTACTTAAGTCTTACTTAAAAAGTAAAAAAGACACTCTTTTATATTTAATATGCATTTAAAAAATACATTTTCATTTAATTGCAAATAGCATACAATTAACTGTCAGCAAAAAATTCCATTTAGTTCTCACTTCACAGAGAAGAATATTATTTTAAAGTATATTATATCTGTAATAAGTACTTTTTTAAGTATGCTGAAGTGTACTTCTTTTTCACAAGGGATTACGTGCTGTCATTTCAACAGGAATGTCTGAATGACTTTACTGACTAATAACCATGTGAAACGATTGGTAAAAGTCATCACGATAATCGACCCCATTGTATTATTTAGTGTAATGTGTATTGAGCTTGAGAATGATGTGATGCAAATTCTCTGTGTCAAATCCCATTTGGATATGGCCAAGCCATTGAATTCTCAGGCAATCATTTTTCAAATTTGTAATTCATTCAGTGCTGTGGTAAAACACACTAAAAGGAGGCACTAAACGCTGGTTTGTCCAGAGCAACCACATCTTATACCTCAATTGCACTGAGACCTGCTCGAAGGAGTGTTATTTGGTCGGAAATAATTCTACCTGTTTACAAACTGATGCGTTCTTATGTTCAATGAATTCATGTGTAATATTGCTTCGTAGGAGAGTGAAGGTAAGCCTTTATGCTGCTTATCATAACCTCATGAATTGTCCTGTTGATATCAGAAACATGAAGGATCCACGAAATTGTAAAACCTGTAAAAGAACACGCTAATGCAAATGAAGATCTAAACTGACTGTTAACACTGCCAGCATATAGATCAAATTCAGACATATAATACACTTGCAAAATCAGTTTGACATGATCTTGGACCCAAATTCCATCCAATGGCACTTCAATAGTGCTACGCTTCACTGCACTATGATTATTAGGTGTATTTAATGAAGAGAGTTATTTATATATTTTGAAATTTTATTATCAGTCTTGACTATTTGTTTGTGACCGAAGCATATTGACTAAAAGGTTTATACCATTTTTTTAATAGGGAACACTTAACCACTCCAAGTAGTTTGGTGTCACCCAAAGATTTTGCTGTAAATGTAACTTATTTCTTATAAATTAGTTTTTGTGTTTGGTGTGTTTCATCCATTCTAGCTGTATATAATGTGAAAATTATGTTACAGCCGCTCAGTAAAAATAATGCTATGTTTGTATGTTTTAAAGGCATAGTAAATATGTTATAAAGGCAAAATAAATATGTTTTGAAAGGATAACTGTGAAAAGGATTCATATTTTTTAAATTATATATATATATATATATATATATATATATATATATATACACACACACACATGATGTCACATGATCCTTCCCAAATCATTCTAATATGCTGATTTGATGCTGAAGAAACATTCTTTTTACTATTACTGCATGTATGCATATTTCTTTCCAATTCAATCTATGGAAGAAAGTGGCCGCACTTTGCATAGAAAGTTTATTTTACACAAACTTTCTTTCCAATTCAGTCAGCATTTAGAACTCTTACATTACAAAGACACAGAATTATGAAATAATAACTTTATTAAAACACAAACATATTAGCTCACCTCTGAACAAACGTATAACTGCAACCAAAAATACACTTAAATAAAAAGTATGATGCATAAAGAAAATGCAAAGATGTGATTCACTTTAGATCACGTCGCTTAATTTTCAAAGGTTGCACATCAGAAGAGAGCATACTAAAACATCCATAGAACATTCCGCAAACATATTCCAAGGTTACAGCTGTGCTGGGGAAATGGCAATTTGTTGTTTAGATACAAGCACTGCACTAAGACTACAGCTTCACTCAAAACTTCAGAGTTTAGAGGATCAACTGATTTATGTCATGTTGTCTCACTGTTATGTAATACCAATGAGGGCTTTTGACCTCAGAAAGATTCTTTTCAATCCTTCCTGTGATGTGCTGTATTTCCACTTTATTGAGATGAACGTTCCACCAGTTTGCACCTGAAAAAAGTCAAATAAAGTGCCAAGTTGTCCTCAATGAATAGATCCTGATAATCAGTGATTGCCCACTGCAGGATTTCCCATCTGTTCTCCAATGGACTGACTCCCAAAGCCACTGTCCTCTTTAGAATCTGGAAGAAGGAAAAGCGTGTTGTATTCACAATTTACTGACCAAAGGTTATGTGTTAGTCTCTCAGAGGTGACCCCGTTTCTCTATCAAAGTGCGAAACATACCCGAGCTCTGCTTGTCCTCTCTGGGTTGGCTGGCTGTCAGAAGTCTCACTCCTTTACTCACACCCATAGACTGCAGCGCCTCCACCAGGCCGTCCACAGGACCACCACTCAACTGAACACACATAAACACACGTATCAACCACTAATACTATAATAATACTATGTGATGCCAACAAATGCATCTAGTCAAAAACATACAATCTACAAGAAAATGTTTTAAAGGCTTGAGAAATCTATACCAATTACATGAATAATGACGAGTCGTGAAGTAAGTTACAAACTGATGGCCTAAAACACGAAAAAAGCGGTTTGTGTGAGAAAACGAACACTATTATATATCACGCAATGTTTACACGGAGATTTCGGGAGTTTTACCTTTCACTAAACATATTTAGATGTACGGGAAATCGCAATGGAAGACGATATCGATATATGTAAATAGGTTTAGTAAAAGGTAAGACTCCCGAAATCTCCGTGTAAACATTGCGTGACATAGACGCGCGAGAGATCACTTCCGGCGCAACGTAACAACGTTGACGGTTCAGTTCGTTTCAGTAACGTTAGGACTTCTGATCAGATAAGTTCGACGGCTGTTAACAAGAGGTAAAAACTATATAAATACTGTTCGTTTTCTCACACAAACCGCTCGTTTCGTGGCCATCTATGTGTACTTACATTCACGAGTCATTAAATCATGTTTAATTTTGACTTCTCTGTGCATGCTCGTGATGACTGACGACAACGGTTTGACCAAAAAATGTCAAAATTGAAAATACTGTGGAAACAAAGATACCTAAATCTTGGATGCCCTTGAGGTAAGCTAAAACATATCAAAAATTAATTTCAAAGTGAACTATCCCTTCAAGTATAGAGGGAATGCGCGTGACTTCACCGTCGGCCGGAGTGCCTGCAGTTCCTCACAGTGAGTGGCAAAAAGACTGAGCGGCTGTATGTGTTCAGCGTGAATGCCGCGAAAAACAAACACAACACACACAAATAAAGTGGGAAAGAGCTTTGCGATTGACTGTAGGCCTACAACTAGATTTGACAGAACATCGGAGGTATAGTTGTACAGACTGCTATGGAAAGAGGAGCAAATGGATCGCTGCAATTCACAGAAACAACTGGACTCCAGTCAGCGAAAGGTGGATTTGCAGTTATCATTTTGTGTCAATATGCTGCTGAATTTAGCTGGAAAACCATACCCATATATTTTGTATTGTTATATACATTATCAGCTCATCAATTAAATATTTATCATTGCATATTCTGCTTTATTGGATGTTTTTTAATAAAAAAAAGTTTTTTTATTAGAAAATGTTTTAGGGCTGGACGATATGATGATATAGCCTATGGCTATATATAACACTGATATAAGTAATCACCCGGATTTAGACCTACCTATATTATATAAAACGTTCACAGGCAAATTTGCTTTACGTTTAGGTTTTGGTTTTTCCACCGTTTAGGTTTAGGTTCACCGTATTTCCTCGGTGTCGAAATCAGGCAAACATAAATGTCAGGCAACACGATTCCCGGCTGCATGTCAATATCCATGGATCGCTGGATCTTTAGTAAGTTGTAAGGAACACTATATTGAGTCCAACATTTAGTTTAAATTGATAAAATTGTTAGATTTAGTCGTATTTCCGCAGTTTTCCCCTATTAAATCCAGTCACGCAGCAGATCTTTTGCCACTCGGTGTCTCGGTCAGGCTGAGGGGGGTTGTCACGCGGGAAAGTCACGTGTCAAATGCATTCCCTCTATTAATTGATTTGCTCCACATTCCTCATGCAACTAGTATTGAATTCTTATAGCTGCTAACTTTAGTAACATTTTTTATTATTATTAAAACATTTTGCTGTTAAATCAGATTCAGATTATTTTATTTCATGCCATGTCAGCAGTCAGAGCTATTTTCATGGCAAAAATTCCTTTACAAAAATACAAACATCATATAAATACAACAAAAACAAAACAAATATATATATTTTTTAAATTAACATATGATAAAAAAAATCCAGAATCTTTTCAGGCATAATCTGATTAAATATGTCCTTCAAAAAAGTAACTTCATAAAAGAGCCTTCTGCTTGCGTTAAGTCCAGGACAATCTAATAAAAAATGTTTGACAGATAAAGGAATTTTACAAAACATACATAAAGTTGGATCTTCACCTTTAAGCAAAAACATGGGTCAAACTTGTATGACCCATATGGCTTGCTGTTAAATAATGATTTAACAAACAGGGTTATAAATATCGGATATTACTTCCGTTTATTAGTTACACTTTAAATGGAAGCTCAGGTCAAGTGCAATGCATTGACATGACAAAGTGCAAGACCTTACCTTACACATTTTTGCAAATACAATAGTCCTCACAGAAAATGTGCATTACATGCCAAAAAAGTCATCGGTACGCTAGCATGTGGTTCCAAACATAACCAACGTCTATTTATTAATATAAAGGCAGTTGGCAAACCAAGAGAACAATGACAGTCTCTTACCTGATAGTTCTCGAGAAGCTTCTTGCAGGGCGAGGCACTCTCCTGGAACAGGTGAGTGAGTGTGAGCATGCCCAGTTTTTCCGCCAGCTCTCTCCAGGGCACATGGTCTTCAATAAGAATACCACACAGTTTCATAAGCACCTCGCTGTCTAAACCCTGGTTCACTGCAGGAAGAGGAATACTGATCAGTCACACATGCTAGAAGTGAAGTAGTAGTTTTTGAGAACATTAAGCACATAAAGCCTCATTACCTTCGTCAGTGCTTATTTTGGTCCTCTTGGGGGCGAGTGAACTAGACTTGGGGCCTTTCCTTCCATCTAATAGATCTCTAACCTGTAGAAGAATGATGTTTCAAACTAGGTTAGATCTATTACATGAATGTATTCGTCCACCTCCAAACGCTCACACACTGTATGCAATTGTGATGGATACAAAAACTCAAACCTTTTGACATTTAGCCAGGTCAAATGGCGTGTGTCCCGCAGCAGGTCTCTTGCGTGGGTTAAATGCTCCCCTCTCGGATGATATCGACATGAATCGAACTTGCTGAACCATGTCATCTGGAAGCTGATTATTGGAATCATTCTTCTCACTCTCGTCATCTTCATCAGAGGAAGATAAACTCAGGAAAAGAGGCTCATCGTTCTCCATACGTTTATCAGCACCTAAAACAAAAGACAAGGGAGATGGATTCATAAAACAAAGCTTTCATATCACTGAACCAAAACTTGACTTATTCCCTAGTCATTGGCTCTGAATATGAGGATCTTGATTTCAATTGGTTATTCAGTTCATATGTCTTTAATTATGAGCGATTCCTATGAATGGAACATCAGGAAATGTGGAAAACTGTCAAATAACCTTACCTAAATCACATCCTAATAGTAAAAGTTCATCTTTGCTCTAATAATAAAACAACATGAGCATGTTCTTAATGACTATCCATTGTGTTTTTACCCTTTTTAGGTTTTGAAGTACCTGATATCTCTATTACATCTGTAAGAAAGGAGTTTTCTCAGATACCTGCAGCTATCAGCATGGAGCAGAGAGGTGGTGAGCCTTGACTGGCAGCAAAGTGAAGAGGACTGTTGCCCCCGTAGGTACATATATTCACATCAGCCTTTAGCTGTAACAAATGAAAAACATAAAGTTATCACTTTTAAAGACAAAACATTTTTGCTGGCTCTATGCTGAAGTGTGCTAAATAGGGTGAAACGGTTCCAGTATCTCTGGTTTTTGTGATGCTGAAATAGCTATTTTTAAGAAAGTTATACTTTTATTCAAAAAAGGGTGCACAACTGTTTTAATAATAAGAAATGTTTCTTGATCGACATATTAGAACAATTTCAGAAGGATCGTGTGACACTGAAGACTGAAATAATGGTACAGTTTAATAAACATTTAAAAAAATATATTATATTATATATTAAAACAGAGAAAAATCATTTTATACTGTAATAATCGGCATCAAAATTTCCTACTTGTTGAACCCCTAAGGCTAACCGAAACTCCGAAATCCTTTACCTCAGTAATAAGATTACAGGCCAGTTTTAACAGGTTCTCCCTCACTGCCAGATGTAGAGGTGTACAGCCACTTTTCTGCTCTGGCATGTTAATCATTGCTCCTTTCTCCACTAACAATTGAAGGCAGCGCTCTCCGTCTTTCTTTACAGCGAGATGGACTGGATATTGACCTAAAAAGCGGGAAAGGTCAAAAAATATATCAGTATGTGCTATAATATTCCACATACAAACTTCAGCACCATTTAAATGAAGACTGAGAGACAATGACATGTGTAACGCTCACCTGAGAAGTCAGCAGAGTTTATTAAATCGACATGGCGCTCTCCCAGCAGGCTCAGGACCACTCGTAGTACAGCCTCATCGCCGGTGTGGGCGGCCAAGTGAAGCGCTGTCCTGCCCTCTCGGTCCAGGAGGCTCGGGTCTGCCCCCGTTCTCATCAGCATCTCCACTAACTTGGGCTGCTTTGTGATCACGGCCAGATGCAATGGAGCCTGGAGAAGGTAAGAAAGATGAACGTTAGCATGTCACATTAAAATAAAATTATAAGATAAATAGAAAATGAAAAAGATTAAAAAAAGAGCACTTTTCACAGCATATAGATAGATGCTGAATTACCTGACTGAGGTGGTTGAGTTTGTTGATGAACTTCTGCTGTGGGGTGTTGTTCAGGGCCTGAATAAGCTGTTGCACGACAGCGGGTTGCTGATGGATAATGGCCAAGTGCAGAGGCCTATGGGAAAAACACGACACAGATTAATACAAAGCCTGATTGTGTTGCACTTAATCCCGCTCTTCATTCAATGTATCGTTTTAATGCATTTAAAAATAATGTGGAAAAATTAAGTGAAATTGCTAGTATAGTAACTTTGATTTTTTTTTTAAGTGATTAAGTCTCAAAATTTTTACAGATAAAAGATTTTTAAAGCAACTTAAAATACACTTAACTATACTAGAAAGGTTTAAAGGTAGCAGACACATAACCTGGAATTAAGTATACTTGACATGCGTTAAGACATTGATACAATAGACCGGATACAAGCTGAAAGGTAGAGATGTGAAAGACATACGTGTCTCCGTTCTCATCTTGCACTCCACACAGATGTCTCTGCAAAACCAGCAGGGGACGCACATCCCCTGTACTGCAGTACTGCAACAAAGCACGAGCAGTGCACTTGGCTGTCAAAGTGGCGCGATTCTGCAGAGCTGCGGCTGGAAACAATACAGGAAGGAAACATGCATCACTAAATGCATATTATGCACCTAAAATCTCAATGCCTTGAGTTTAATGATACCTGAAAGATAACTATGCTCACCAATCTGAATGAGCTGCTGTTGCACTGGAGAACCAGACTGAGTTTGTTTGTTAGTTGGTTGATTCTGAGATCCATCAGACTGTGGGGTAGAGCCTGACATCTGTGGACCTCCAGCAAATCCACCACCACCACCAAAAAACCCTGAACCATCCATTGTATGATTAAATTGAAATCCTAAGGACATAATTGACACGAAGATACATATATGAAGACTTCTGTTGACACACCACCAAAATGTACCACCATGTACATGTGTAGCCTCAGAGATCAGGGATTTTAAATGTTTCACCTCCTCCCATTCCTCCTCCACCTGTTCCAGATCCAGGACCTCCAAAGGCCCCTGCTCCTCCTTGAGGTCCTCCCCGCCAGTGATCATAAGGCTGAGGAAGTGCCTTCATCCTCTTCCTCTGAACCTCTTCTTTGTCTAGGAGGGAACAGAAGCCAACATGTTAGAAAATATGAGAAACAGAAATAGTGAAGAGGATGTTTAATAGATCTAAACTACTGTTCTAAATATATATATATACAGGGGTTGGACAATGAAACTGAAACGCTGGCCAATGTTGGAGGTTTCACATCTATATGCCTGGCGGCCAATCTTCAGAGTGAAGCACGGGTGGATCAGTGATGGTTTGAGCTCCAATATCATGACAATCCTGATTGTATTTGATGGACACGACACTGCCGAGGACTACCAAACCCTTCTGGAGGATCATGAGCAACTGATGCTCAAACCGTGTATCAGCTTGATCATGCACCAACACACACAGCAAGACTTGTGACAGAAGGGTTTGATGAAGATGAAAGTGACGTTGAACATCTCCCATGGTCTGACAGTCACCAGATCTAAATATTATTGAGGTGTTTTGGAGGAGCGAGTCCACCAGCATCATATAGTGACCTGGACACTGTTCTGGAAGAGGAACGGCTCATAATCCCTCTGGTCACTGTGAAGGACTTCTATCTGTCAATTGGTGCTGTATTTGGATGCAAAATGAGGCCCTCACCATTCTAACAAATTATTGTGTTGTAAAACCAGGTGTTTCAGTTTCATTGTCCAACCCCTGTATATATATAAAACATTTTTAAAAAATTGTAAAAAAAAAAAAATAAAAATCTTTTTTTAATATATTATAAAATGTAATTTTATAGGTTCTTCATATATATATATATATATATATATATATATATATATATATATATTAGTGAAAGGAAACTAATAATAATAATGAAGAACCTATAAAATTACATTTTATAATATATTAAAAACAGAAAAAAAATATTTTAAAACAACATTTCACAAATATTACCAGGTGAGCATAAAAGACTTCTTTCAAAAACCTAGACAACAAACTTTAAACTATAAACTGTCCCCACATATATATACTGTATATATATATATATATATATATATATATATACTTTGCTATTTTACCTACTGCATTAAAGGTAATATTCTAAAAAGCATAATAGGGCCACTTTAAGACTATTACATTTTTAGGACCAACAGATTGCAAAATCAGAGCCAAAAAGCGGACGATCTGACGGTTTAAGAAGATTAACAATCCGAAACTGAAAAAGAGACGGCCTCTATTTGAGACCGGCTTTTATTTACCCAAACCTGCAGCCACACCAGACGTGTCTATTTGGGACTCGGCTGAAGTTTTATGGGTATAAACATATTCACTGCTAAAGGTGAAGGGGAGTAGCTTGAAGATGTCATATTTAAAAATCACATCAACCAACATTCCTCTGGAGTCAAAATGTCCTCTTTTTAGGACTTGGCTCGGCTTCGGCTATGGCTCTAAGTAGGCTTTTAAGTACTTTTAAAAACAAGTACTTCTGTACTTTTACTTAAGTAAAATGGGCCTTTACAACTTTTATTTGTAATGGAGTACTATTTGACAAGTAGTATCTGTACTTTCAAAGGCACTTTATTTCGACATTGTCTTATAATTCAAATGTAATTGTATAAATTACTATTATGCAAACCAAAGGACAGGCAATGATTTTCAGGCTACAGATAGAAAAAATAATGCCTTTGTTGCAAAGATAGCCTATTTATGATAATAATATTTAATTAAAAATATCTAAATAATATCATGCGTTATATAAAACATAACATTATTTAGATATTATAGTTTTTGCTACTCTCTATACCTACGTAACAATGTAACATATTTGCATAATGCCAGCCTATGGTCTTCATTGGCTGCTCGCAAACGAGGTCTACTTTGACTGACCCTCAACCAATTTAGCTGAGGAATGGAGGAGTTTGGTTTGGTTTCCGAAACGCGCTGGAAGCGGTAGCCCAATCGAAACAGACTATGCCTTCTGACCAGTCAGAGCAGAGTAGGCTCCCAGAAAGGAGAAGGAACCTTTAAAATAGCACAATAGGGGCACCAGTTGTTTTGCACAGCACTACTAACCTTGATTGTGTGGAATATATGTGAACTGCTTGGGTTCGCTGCAGTCGCCTCCCTTCTTTCTCTTGAGCTGCAGGAACACGGTGACAGGCCGTGTGATATCTGTGCAGCGGTACGGTGGTGTCTTAAACACGATGGCATACTGATGGGATTAAAAACAGTGTCAGTGAAGATTTGTTGTATAAGGCTTAACCACATCCAACGGTAAAATCCAGAAAATTACAGCGTTTTTATGTCAATTTATCACACACCTGCTTGTGGACGTCAGTGGGGGAGAAGTCTCCAAATGCCTCCCATCCGGCATCATCTTCCTCCTCATAAAAACGAATGTCAATATCATCTGGAAACAAATTAGCATAAACATCAGTCGATCTAAAAAGTTTGTGTATGATTGTAAATCCTTTTTGAAATCAGAAAATCATAATAACCTTTTTGAACTTTATCACAGAGCAGAAAGACCTCTTCTCCTCCCAGCACTGATCCAGAGGTTTTATCCATTCTGGAGATCTTCAGATTTGAAGCATTTGGTGATTCTGGTTAAAGAGCAGCACATTTTAGCTATGGTAAGATTACCAATACTTTTCCCCCTAATTCACACTCCTGTTCAAAAGCTTGGGGTCGGTAAGAGTTTTAGAAAGAAGTCTCTTCTCATCAAGGCTGCATTTCTTTGAATACAGTAAAATACAGTGAAAGCACTAATATTGTGAAATATTAATACAATTTAAAATAACCGTTTATATTCAATATTATGAGCTATAAGCTGATTAATTACTCCAGTTTTCAGTATCACATGATCCTTCAGAAATCATTCTAATATAATTTATGTGGAATAGAAATCTTTTTTTATGCCTTCACTGTCACTTTTGATCAATGTTATGCATCCTTGGTGAGTTCTTTTTTTTATCGTTCAGACCCCAAATTTTTGAACAATAATGTAAATTGAAATGATCAATAACTAATTACAGACTAAACACAATATTCTTAAAGCAATGTTGATTATAATACTATTAATATTTATATACCACTTTAAAAAAATGTATACCAAAAAAGTGACCAAGTGAAAAGTCCGAAAATTCTACAATGGCATAATCGTTTTGAAATAAATCTAAATAAATATAAAATTAAAGAAATCAAAATCTTTAGACTCTTTTTCTTTAGACTCTTAGTGTCTATATCTTTTTCTTTGTGTTTTTTTTTTTTATGTGGCAACTTTGAGGTCAGTGTGTGGCAGATGTCTTTTGTTAACTGAATTTCATTAATTATCTTATTTTTTATGGCAGGACTTACTGCTATCATAGATGGGATTTGAAACAGCAGGCGTCAAGGCTCTTGTGAAACTCCCATTGCTGTCCTGCAGGTAAGCAGTGAACTTTAATCTTACAATGTTTAGGTCCATGTTTTTGCCCAATTCTTTGGCTTCTTGCACAATAGCCTGTTCCTCTGCATCTGAATGAGTGATATAGAGAGAGAAAACACGTCAAATGAGGATGCAAACAGAAAATTCAATAAGCAGTCAGTCAACATCAAGTAGTCTTACCACTAAATTTATATCCAGGCTCTTTCGTCCTTCTCTTCTCTTCTCGCAGCCTTTTCGTTAAAACTTCAATCACTCCTCTCTTAGTAACATGGAGGATGCCTAAATTACTGAATCTAGAAATAGAGGATGTGATAATGAATAAAGATTGCACAACTGCACATAAAAAACAATCAAAAGCCACAAGCGTCAAATGATGATGCTATATACAGTACATACAATGCCTTTCGCAATTTTTCCAGTCATAATAACAAGGAAAGAGATCACATGAGCATGATGAACAGTAATCGTGTTCACTCACTGTGCTGTGAGATCATTAGGCCCGACATCAATGGAGCATATCCCGTTGTCATTACATTGGCGACCCACAAGACTGTGTGCATGAACGCGAGGGGGGTCTGTGTGCGTCACTAGCTGAACCTCCACGCGAGCATGACCCACGTAGTTTGACACCTGGTGTGGGAGAATGCCTTTATGAATGTACCGCTTATTTAAATACATTGCAGATACATATCCATGTTACAAAGCCCACCTTTACTGTGGGATATGTCCTTCTGTTCCTCTCACTGGAGGCCCCCGGCAGACCACCGTGGGATGGGCCCTCACATTCATAACGAAATCTGAATCCTCTCTGTAACACACACATAGCGTTATTTACATAACACCAGACCTTACTCACTGATAAAACCCTGTTTTTGGGGAATTCCAGCCCATACTTTCTGGAATTATCCCACATAGTCTGTAAATTCTTTGTAACACATGTTCACCAAATGGCTAAAATACACCATTTTATAATTTATAATATTGGAAAATTGTCAAACAGAGTGGAAGATGAAGCAAAGCAACTGTATGAAGATGTAAGTGAACGTACCTGCTTTGGCTCCTCAATTATCTGTAGATAAGGCCCATGAACTGAAATTAGGATCAAATTACAATAAATTAGCCTTCTTTTCATTTAAATCAAAAGAACACCACACAACAAAAACACATCATAAAATACATTCATAAAGCAGGACAATTGGAAGAATTAACTTACCTGTTTCTGTCACAAATGGTTCAGGCTTCACCTCAAACGGTTCATGCAGATATGGAAGGTCCACCATGAACTGTAAAGACTGAAGATGCCATGTACAAACGTGCAAGTGTTAGTATTGTTATATAAAATATAAATGTATGTGTATTAAACCCAAACCTTTAGCACAAAGCAGAAATAGTTTTATGTTATAATAACTGTCTAAATAGTTTTGTCTAAATAGTTTTAAAAAAACAAAACAACCTAAAGTGAATTTAGGCATCACAACATTTTGGATAATACATTTTGACATTTTTTATAGATTACATTTAACAGCGTTATTAATTTATTAATGTTTTTAAAGATTAGCTTTAAAAACATTAGGGTTTAGGGTTTGATAATGTTGACAACAATCTAAATAAGAAAAATTAGCATTTATTAAAAAAAATCTCCAATATTGACAGATAACTGATAGGGTATGCATATTGTGCATCCCAAATGAAAATATCTATAGATCACAACACTAAACTACAAATCTGTAGCAGACTACAGCAGCAATTTTGACAATATGTGTCTCACCTCATTGTCAAACTTCATTTGATACTGTGTATCATCCATCCTGTAATGTAGAAGAAACAGAGAGAAATCTTATAGAGACCGTCTCACAAAGACACAAACCCAGAACTAAAAAAACCCCATGAGGTGAGGTGCTCTAAAACAGTTAGCATGCTGAATCAAAACATCAACTGAGCTGCAAACCCCTGCAGATGCATTTCATTTCCACAGTTTTTCCCCACAGCAGTGTTCTGACCTTCACACAAGGCTGCGTACACTTTCAAACCTACCTGATAAACAAAACGTAAAGAAAGAAGCTCTCTGTTTAAAACAAAAGACACACAAAGTCCCTTTCACTTTCGGTGTAACAACAAGGATGTGTGTGCACTGGATGTTTTTTTTCTTTTTTTTAATGCCTCCCTCCTTCTGTCTGGCTCACTTGCGTTACTTCCAGGAAGTAAGGCAGTGAAAAAAAAAAAAAAACAGAGGAAAGCCCCCAGAATACCAGCTCACTGCTGCCGCTGATGTCAAATCCAGAGCAATGCAGGTACAAACATTCGCACCCTGATATCAAGACTTCTCATATCTAAATTTCCTCAACTTTCCAAAGGCTTTTTCAAATTCCCTTCTCTTCCTCTGGGGTACTTTTGAAACAATATTTCCAATAATCCTTCCTTTTTGTTCATATTTAGTCTCAATTTAGTAAAAAAAAATAAAAAAAAATTCCATGTATGTGTAATTCACAAAAAGTGTAGATGGATTAGTCAGATATCTCCACAGTGCCGTCAATGCAGTTACCATGAGAAAAGCCCTGAAAGATGGGGATTGCCCCCACAAATCTTTAAACCCACAAACACTTCCACTGTTAACCAAACAGGAAATTATGATGATGATTTCTAAAGAATCAATTTAGTTAAATAATTTATGAAGAAATTATGTTCCATTTCATTTTTTAGTGTTAATATTGCTAGCTACACAGGGTGACACGATTGCACAAGTGTTTACTTTAACTGCCACTGACAGGAATGAGGAAGCGTCGTCTACTGCACAGGATGAGGTGTACTAAGATTGCTCTATAGTACATGTTCTTCACCTAAACCAATGGGACAACTAGTAGAGTAAACTGAGTTTTCTATCTGAGTTGTCAGGGCTCATTCTGAGTGAATAAAAATCCTGACGTCACTGAAAAGAGAGCAACACTCTTCTGGATCACAACCACATCCTGTCCTTCTTCTGTGAAATGACAGCACTTCACTTCAGTCAAACAACTTCTAATCTTAAAATTGTGGTCAAATATAGACAAGAAGATTCATTAAGCAAGGCATCAATCTAAAACAGTGGATGCCAACTAAGCCTGCCAGGGGGCCTCAGTAAACCCCCGGAGGGGTGAAATGACTAAATTATTAATTATTTAATAATTAATTATTATTATTCTAAATTATTATTAAAGAGTTACATTAACAGAATCCAACTCCAAACCAATGCTAAAAACAACAATGAACCAAAACGTAAAACATGTAAAATTACATTATGTTAATCTATCAGCTGTTGTTGATAACATACACAGTCATACACAGCTCTTGAAACTTTTGGAATCACAGAATTAATTTTTGGTCGATTATTGAATTTTATTCAATTATTTAGCTTCTGATAATAAAAAAAGGTTAAAAGCAAGCAGCTAAGCATCACAATGTTCTTAAATTGGGTTTGTTTCACGCAAAAATGAAAACCTGTCATTAATTACTCACCCTCACTTCGTTCCAAACCCGTAAGACCTTTTTTCATCTTTAGAACAGAAATTAAGATATTTTTTATGAAATCTGAGAGGTTTCTGAACCAGTCACAGCCAACAAAGTCATTGCAAATTTTGGCCCAGAAAGATAGTAAAGACATCATTAAAATAGTCCTACAGTAGTTCAACCTTAATGTTATGAAGCGACGAGAATACTTTTTGTGCACAATCTTTTTTTTTTTTTTTTTAAATAACGACTATAATTCAACAATATCTTCCCAAGTCCTTCTCCTACTCTTCACATAATGTAAACAGCATTCCAGGTTCTAAGTCAAAATACTGACTCATTATTGGCTAGTTCCTGCATCAGCATCACACACGTGCCGTGGCGCCCACGTGAACAGCGTCAGCCAATAATGATCCAGCGTTCTGATGTAGAACCTGGAATCGCTGCACTGTTTTTACACTATAATCCTATTCAGATGGGACTAGTTTAACATGGAGAGGTGAGGTAAAGTAATATTTACCAGAGCAGATGTTAGTCCCATCCGAATGTGCTATCTTAGTAATCATTAGGGATACGGCGACTTTTACATGCAGTAAAAAGGTCAAAATTATCACAGGTAATACTAATCCTGTGCGAATAGACCCGCTGTTAATATGATACTTGATAAAGCATTCAGTTGTGTTCTAGGCGGTGGGACGTCAAGTCTGTGAGAAAACTTGAGTGTTTTTTTCCCACATACCATTCAGACCATGCCTAAGGAGGTTGAAAGCACTTTTTAGAGGCACAAAACTTATTTTAGTGATAGACAAGTTACTTGCCTATTACCATCATAATACAATCTGAATTTATTTAATACATCCAACCGGACCAAACTGTTTATAGGCCTATACAAATATTGGTTATATGTGTTTGCGCACAACATGATATCAGGAAGCAATACGCACATGACGACAGGGAGTATCTTATCCCGTCTGAATTGGCCATTATTATTACAGAGGTGCTGTGGTAAAATTACATTACCCCACCTCTCCATGTTAAACTATTCCCGTCCGAATAGGGTTTATGTTAGTGTTACTACCTTTCTGGGCCTTGAAATTTGCAATGACATTGCTGCCTATGGCTGGTTCAGAAACCTAAGATTTCATCAAAAACATATTAATTTATGTTCTGAAGATGAACGAATGTAGAATATCAATTTATTTTATGTGGTACCATAGAAACAAAGGTGACTTGACAAGAAAAATCACAATAAACCCGTTTTTTTTTTTTTAATTGTTTCAGGGCTTCCATGTGCATGAAGTTGAAAGGCAAATCATTGAATCATGTTTGTAAACCCTCTACATATGTACAGGATTTGTACAGGTACAAGTTTTTGTTTCTATATGCAAATCTGACTATTTACCAGTCTACATGCTCTATGTAATCATGTCCAAAACTTTAGGATTAAATTTACATTCGTGAACATTTTAAGCATAACCAATGAGCTGTCAGTCAACATTTCTGGGCATCTATAACCTGCACGTGCCAGTGATGCACAATAAAACGCTGCACAGGAGAGATAGAAATACGTTACTGTAATAAATCTGTAACGTACCTCAGTGCTCCAGCCATTCTGTTAGCAGGGTCATCCGATTCCGAAGAGACTCTGAACTCCCGACAGACTGAAAATGATGGAAATGATAAGCGCTTACGGGGATGTGATTCCCCTGCACATGTAAGTCAGATCCAAAAAGTACATCTGACTTTTGAAGGGAATTTCCCATAGACTCGAGCAAACAACAGCAAAACACCCGAGACAAAAGTTGATCATACTATCAATAACTGAACACTGATGAAATGTTTAAAAACATTTTCACGGTTTTCTAACTAATTAGCGATTTGCACGGACTGCACGCTATATGAACTGTACACCATCTCTGTAATGTAACGTAATGTTTTCAAAACAAACTTAAAATAGATTTCTCCATGAACTAAGCAACCGAGTCCTTATTTCCAAATAAGAAAGCAGACTATTATTATCTACTATTTATAGGCCTAACGTTACATGCCTTGTTACAAAATTGTTCGGTCATAATAATAATTTCGCTAGCTAACGTTATACATGATAATGTTTAAGTTACAGTTACAGTATGTACTTCAGCACATATTAGACTTAACTTACCTTGTTTAACTGTGATGTTAGCTAATTCTCGTGTAGTTTTTATTCGACGTCAATTTAAACCACTGCAAAAATCTTAGCAAACGCCTGAAAAAAACATAAACAAACTGGACCATCCATCCAATTAATCTGTTCATGTAGTGGACACTCCATGCGAACGTACGCTTGCATGAGTCGAATGCTACTGGCCTGGAAAGCCCCGATAAAAGGGGAATTCCGCAATCACGTGGCGTATGTTAGGAGTGTTTTGATTGGTTCTTAGATGGAACATGATTAGCATGTTCTCCAAAACTTCCGCTCGAATATCAGATATTCATATATGATTAAAATATGATAAGTAATGTAAATAAAGTACGCTTTTTTGTACATTAAATATACAGAATATAGCATTAGAAAACCACAACACACAATTCTTTTTAGCCTGAAGATCATCATTTTTTATTTTTATTAGGTTTTAATTTTTTTGGATAGGTGGCATTAAACTTATTAAACTTGGCTGTCCTTGTGAGTGTAGGATATAAATAGGGGTCCTAGGATTTGGAACATTGTGGAAGTTAGTCTTATCTTTTTACCCTTATTTCATTCATTGTAACTTTTGATCTCTTTTAACTCAAATGTAGTGATGTAGTTTATTTGGAGTTGTCTATAGCTAGAGTCCATGGTTAGCTTAAACAATAAAAACAATAAAAAATAAAATACTCATGTGTTTTGAAAATTACGCACGAGACAGAACATTAAGATTAATCATTTAATCATTGTCCATGTAAATACATAGCATCATGTGAAAAATACATGAAAAATACTATTCGTCATGCCTCTGATGAGCTGAAGTCTAATAATAAAAAGTTCTGGATGATGGGAATGCTGTTATCATCACACTGAAAATGGCTTCGCACAGTCAGGAGAAATGTGTTCTTCATGGGGGTCAACATAGAACTAATCCTCTCAGCTATTACCTGGATGAACCTCACCTCTGATGCTGAGGCTTGGGACAAAAAAAAAAGAGAGAGAATGACTTTTAAATTAAAAATAATGGAACAAAACATATCAAGAGAACAAATAAATAGAAACACTAGTGAAGAGGGAAAAGGGGAAGTACCTCACCTATGGTCTTATGTAGCCTATCAGGAGGAGTGTTCAGAAGGATGTTCTGCACTATAGCAGGAGGGACTTGCACACAGATTTGATCATCTCCGTCTCTCACAGTTAAAACTACTGGCCTAGAAAGACAAGTCAGGATGCTTTAAGAATAGTATGTCTAGATAACTGGGTATAATTTAATTTATGAATTTGTATTATTTTATAAATATATACACCACTGTATATACTGTATATATATATATATATATATATATGTGTGTGTGTGTGAGTGTGTAATATAGGTCTGAAAGAACAGACCTATAGTAGTGACGCACTCCTGTGTGTGGTAGACAAGGGTAGCAGGGTCTATATATGCCGTTCTCATCAGTTTCCAGTTCTGCAGAACACTGCCCACATCCAGCAAAAGTGATGTCACCAGAGACTACGTCCAAGATCCTCTCCATGGGCGTATTGGCATCTATTAACAGCGAGGCATCCTGAGATGGACTGCTCTGGAACTGGAACGCTGTGATTTTAATTTTCAGCTCTACATCACCTAAGAGTACATTAACAAGAGAGACCTAATGTAATCATGATGAATTATACTAATAACAAATGCATTGTTAGCATCAGCAAAAAGTCCTACCGGAGTATTTCTGGGACAGTAGTGTGTTGAGATCTATCTCAAAGCTGCTAGCGGTCCTCTGTGAGTGGACCGTGTTGTAAAACTCCTTACATCGACTGTCATCAGGAAAGAGAGGCTGACAGGTGCCCCATGGAGTAGAATGCAGCTCGAGCAAACCTGAGGTCACATCCTGTCTGACTAGCAGCATCCTGAACTCCCACACTGCATCTGTGAGGGGCATTAGCAATACAAATGATGCACAATAAAAAATAATCACATGTCAGCTTTACCTTTAAGGCCCCTGCTGTCCAACACAATATCTGAACAATTGAAATAAACACACATTTGTTTCTGTCCAAATGCTGCAGCCAAGAGAGTGCAGCTCCCCAAAGTACGACAGCCCCTTGGTGGCCATCTCCTTGCTCCACAGTCAAAATGGCTTTCAATACACCTCCTGTTCTGGATATCCCCTCCACCTCATCACGCCAGGCTAAAATCAAGCAAAAAAGCATTCCGTCACAAAGATCCTTTGAGATTTGACAGTTTAGTATGTGAAGTGAATGTGAAGTACAGTGCAAGATACATATAAATCAATGTATTAAACGTGTATCTGGAATACTCAATTCTGACTGTAACGTAGGACTGTACAATTTGGGAAAAAATTACAATTTATAAAAATTGCGATTTGAAATGTGAGTTTTTAAAAAAATAAAAGTTCCAGTTTGCTTTGTTTGTTTGTAGGGCCATAAAAATGTTTAACAAAAAAGGAAATATTACTTATACCAAAAAAGCTAGAATATTAAAACTATTAATATCAATAATATATTATTATTGACAACAACAATAAATTATTTTACAGAGATATCTTTTTGACAAAAATAATAATTTTATGTCACAAATATGTTTTCTAGTTGCCTTTGAGATTTGACTGGTAAGTATATGAAGTGAATGTTGTACAAGGCACATATAAATAAATTAAATTTCACTGGAATACTTCATTCTAATTGGTCAATCATGTCATCCAGTGATCTACGTAATATTTTCACCTGGAAAATTGAAAAAGGCTCTACTTTCATGTTTCTTGTACATGTGCTATATAATCTGAACCTCTAGACAGCAATTCAGTTCCATACCTGTAATTAACTTCCTGTGTTTAACCCTAAGCAAAGCATGAACCAATGTGTCAGGACGTAACGCTCCAAGACGGATGAAGGGGATGGAGTCCAAATCCCGAGGTTTGTGAGGAGGCAGAGACAGCAGCAGGGGACGCTTCTCACACAGATGAGTACACAGCATTCTCAATGTATTATAGTTCAAATTCTGTGGGGCTAGACAAGATCAGCATTACAAAGGCAGGGGGCAATCATTACAGGCAATTGCATGTATATACATTTCAATATGACTTCTATACCTTTAACTTTCAATCTGGCAAAATACTTAAGTCTCAGTAGCAATTACGTTTCTATTACCAGGTGGAATACGTTCCCCCGTGACCTGTCCCAGATTCAGCAGCTTACTGGTGAAGGAGGACTGCAGGACAGTCTCAGTCTTCCACTTGTCTATGTGCACTTTCACATCTGCCGAATCAAAGACAGAAACACTACTGTGGGCATTTCGTTACACTGTGCATCTCAGGACATGTTTTTTGCAACCACACATCCTTTCAGACCAGGTACAATTAAGATATGTCATATATTGTTTGAATGAGCTGAGTTAAAACACTGTTTGTTGGGTTAGGCTGACATGACATGACCACAGATGAATGTCCTGATTTTCTTGTTTTCTCGCCTTAGTAGTTAATTTCCTGTTCAGACCTATTTTCTTGCCAAAGATTCCTTCAAATGTTTCCTACAAATAGACTAATTCAGTATTTTCATTTATGAAGTAACATATCGGATGATAAACCCTTAAAATCATGCTTTTAAATAGATGTTGTCTAAAATAACTCTGGATTCCAGATAATATTTTATGCACTATATGCACAATTTAACATAATTCTGTGATGGCAAAGCTGAATTTTCAGCATCATTACAGTCTTCAGTGTCACATGATCCTTCAGAAATCATGCGGATATGCTGCTCAAGAAGCATTTCTTATTTATTATCAATGTTAAAAAAGAGAGCTGCCTCATTTGTTGTGGGAACCGTGATGCTTTTTTGATGAATCAAGTTAAAAAGCTTTTTGTAACATTAGTGTGAAATATTATATCACAGGAATGTCAAATCATAACTTGGATAATAAACATGAATTCTGAATTATTCTTCAAGATTCTTATTTAGAGATGCACAATATTTAACATCATCAAAATTTGTGAATTAACATAAATTCCTGACTTTTCTGAATATGTGGCACTTTTAAGACTGATATTTGCCAGACACAAAATAAAAAGTGTTTGTTTATAGATCTAATGAGGAATTCTCAATGGTTTCACCTGTAATTAGCAGAATATCTCCAGGATATACAGTCAGAGCCCAGAAAGCAGATGTCCGCCATAGAACCACCTTCATCTCCACATCCGATTGGTCGGTGACGATCAGCGTTGCTAGAGGTACACTGGAACCAGCCGAAACTCCAGTTTTCACTTTGACCTCTTTTAAGTGGCATGGGTGCACCACAGCAACTAAGATGGCGTATCGTACACCATGGGTCTTACACCTGGCCAGCAGGGTTGTAGGACCACAGAGAGGGCTGGCAGATCTTACCCTCTGCTCTGTTGTTTCTTTAGTTTTACTTCTAGTCTGAGACAACTTCATCTTTTTAGAAGTAGTGGGACTGGGTGAAGTATGTGCAGCTGTAGTCGCTGAGTCAACATTCAGCCCGACTTCTTCATGATCTGCAGGTTTTTCAGCGACAGCATTGCCTTGAGAGCAGAGGATGCCATCAGATGTGATTTCCAGAATCACCCCCCTCTCCTGCTGTCTTTGGCTTAGACTGTCATTATGCCACTCTCCTGAGCTTTGCAAGGTTCCTCCCAAGCCCCTCTCTTCAGGGCTGACCATAGGACTGTACAATTCTGGAGAACTTATGGAGGCTGAGGCCACTTGTTTAGGTGGAGTATGTGGAGAACCAAGAAGGAAACCTTCAAGAAAGCCAGAAGTTGGACATCGAGCCACTCTACTTCGAAGAAGCAAGGCTTGAGACTTTGTCCATGTACTCAGATACTCAGTCTCTGTGGAAACAGGCGATGTAGGCTTCACGTCTTTGCTCTGTCTAATTAAACTAGTCTGCGGGCAGGAGAAACAACTATCTAGGTATTCTGTCAACAACACAGGACACAACTCCTCTTCTTCAACGGACTCTGCATTTGGTTGAAAGCACCCGCAGCCCGATGGAGTGCTGTCATCCTCGGATGTTTCGGTTTTGTCCTCTGTACTCTCAGCGATTCTCTCAGTGGTACCAGCAGACTCCAGTCTACCACTAATCACTGCACTCGTCGTCTCGTCACATTCATCATCTGTTTGGACCTCTCTGGTGTCCTTGGGAATCAACCTGCCTTGACTCCAAGTGAGGTCCACTGTCTTCCAGTGCTGGACTCCTTTCTCCTGTACCTCTAAAGCAGAGGCTTGGGGACATGGGGCACCCCAAAACACATGAATCTTTGGATTGTTTGCCATATTGCCTGTCCTTAAGATGCACTGATATTGGCCCAGTATAAAGATTTATTTTGCCAGGTCTTCTGTCATATTTACAAGTGTATTAAAGTGGCCACCTGCAGGAAGATAGAAATGTATACTGTAGATTAAAATCTATAGACAAAAGCCCAAATAAATATTAAAGGGATAGTTCAGCCAAAAATTAAAATTGTGTCATGACAGTTGTTATTTTTCAGTAAAAATAAAACTATTAAAAATTGTTTTCATTCATTGAAATAGAGCTGAAAAATAAGTATTAGATGATAAAAGGTAAACTTAATGAACTGACTGATAAACTGAACTGAATAAATATGAACTGATAAATATGAAATACTAACATTACTAAAACTAAAACTGAAATAAAAATAAATTACTAATACTGTGTTTGCCCCCCTTTCGCCTTCAGAACTTAAGGTGGACATTGACGCAATTTTCTTCTAGAAACAAACTTTGGTGTATTTTTTTCATGTTATCACCGCAAAGCTGCTTTGATATGTATTGTAAAAAGCGCTCTATAAATAAAGGTGACTTGACTTGACTTGCTAGAGTGCATTCCTTGGATCAGTTGTTTTCACTTAGCAAAAGAGGAAAAACAGAGCAGTTTAATAAGTGACTCTCCAGAACTTCACCAACCAGATGATGGGCGTAGGCACCATCTGAGCCAATAGCAGAGCCGTACTTCTTTTAAACTCCACGAAGATTTATTGCAGGCATAATTTTTTCGCCTGAGATGAGGGTATGGATGGGGTGGTATTAAGAAGAAAGAGGACTGTCTGAGAACAGACAGAATTTCATGCTTCAGCTGATTCAGACATATATTCAATGTGTAATGTTATTACTTTATTTTACTTGATTACCCCACCTGGCATTTAATTCATTAAATTAAATATTTTCTTGAAAAACCACCATTTTCTTCCAAAACCACGTTGTACATTAAATACAAAAAGAGTATTCATGGAGGCAAAGAAAAAATGTAATACAAAGTTTGTCACAAAAAAATAGAAATACCATTTAAAAAACAAAACAAAACAATAAGTACAGTAATCCACCTGCAGTGATCCTTTGAGTCTGAGGCAAAGGAGCAAATACATTGCAAATATGAGGCATGAAACTACAAAAAAAAACATGCACAACGGTCCTGCAAGAGCTGATCTCCAGAACAGGATATATTTCAGGAACAAATTACAGCTGACACAAAGAAGACATTACATAACACCCCATGTCACTGTAACCCCAGGTGAAATAAATGTGAAAGTACATCTGGTTTTGTCAAATTGTATTTGTAGTGACAATACAGACACAAATAATGTGCTTTTAGTGTCTTATTTGAGTCTTATCTGTTTGTGTGTAGATTGAGAGAGAGTGCACAGAACACAGGGTCATTGTCCTTGATTATCCTTCTATGCACGTGCCATTCCAACACAAAATATTGAATCTAATGAGAAAAATATTCTGAAAAAATCCTAATACTCGGTTTCCGATAGGAAACAAACACTATTTTGATTTATGAGACTGAAGATATGAAGCTACTCCATCATGGCCTGGAACAATTACTCTGACAGACACTAACTAGCCTAATCACTGTAAGCAGGACCTCGGTTGACCTCGGCTGTACAAGAAAAAGCCAGTTTGGATGAGCGAAAACAGAATAACTCTGTGCCCTCTTGATCCCTCTCGATTCTAACCTGTACTCTTCTAGATAATGTTTGAACACACACATATATATAATTATGGGGGGTGACATTATGAGTATAAATTCTTAAAGTTGGTGTTGTCAACATATCTTGCCTGAACAGTTGTGGACAGCAGCAACTTTAATACTTTTTCATATTTTTGTAATATTTTAACATATTTTTAAAATGCTTTTTCCCTAGGTTGGTTCCAATTCCAAACACTTTTTTCAAAGACTGTTTGCTTATGGCTCCTGCTCTCTGAGCGCCTCCCAGCTTGAGGTGGAGACCCACGGCACGCCTGTCTTCTGTTTAAAACTCGCAAACAGTATTCAAGCCGACACTTTATTTAGTGTAGTAGAAAAGGGAGGAGCCGAGGTGTCCGTTTAAACACCACGACCCACTCACTCTTTGACATTGTCTATCTTAGTTTTTCCTTTCCTTTATAGATATTGTTCATTCGTGTTTTACTTCAAACTAAGTCATGTATAGGTATCTGGGGGAGCTCGTCACACGCGCAGTCGCCAGCGGCTCGCTGGCCTCGGGATGCGTCGATTCCGCCCTGCCCGCTTCCGCGACTCTCATGCGGGTCCGCCGTTACAGCGAAGCCGTAGGAGAGAAAGACGATGACCCTAACTTCTTTAGGATGGTCGAGGGTTTCTTCGACCGCGGAGCTTCTATCGTGGAGGATAAACTCGTGCACGATCTCAAGACGAGAGAAACTCCCGAGCAAAAGAGGCACCGAGTACGAGGGATCCTCAAAATCATCAAGCCCTGCAACCACGTCCTGTCAGTGTCATTCCCCATCAAAAGAGACAACGGGGAGTGGGACGTGATTGAAGGCTACAGAGCTCAACACAGCCAGCACAGGACCCCGTGTAAAGGAGGTAACGTTAAAGTTTGAATTCACGAATTCGTTACACCGGGTCCGGTGGCGGTGATAATAGGACGCAGTCGCGTTCTCGAGAGCAAACATGCAAGCTCAAACACATGACTTACCTGTACACTCTACCATCTTTTGACGTTTTGTATTCTGATGACGTAGGTCTGAGTGTCTGCAAAACATATAATTACGAACTTCGTCTTTGTAATTTGACAGAGAGTGATAAATGATAGGCCTTGCTTTCATGAACGTGGAGAAAATCCTGCGTTGTGTTTGCGCAGCAGCGACACTATGCGACTATCGCGAATTTTGCATGCAAGCGTTTCTTGAAGCACCACACACACAAAAAAAGGTAACGTTAGATTGTTCTAATTTGAATTGGCAAAAGTAAGACTGACTTAACATGTGACTACGTTATGCAACTAGCCCCTGGTCTAGGTGTTCAATAGGCGGTCTAAGATGGTCACTAGCTGGTTTGTTGCAGAAAATGGCCAGGCTGTGCCCATCTTAGAACAGACAGAAACCATACCATGTTCCAAATCATAGTTTGACTGCCTTACTGGTAAAACCAGTTGGCGGTGTGTTTGTTTAGTTAGTTTGTTTCTGGTTTATGGTGACCAACCTAGACCAGCAAGGTTCCATGTTCAAAATACAGCTTAATAAATTCCTCAATACGCGTTGCATTTTATATTTTATAATATGTAGGCGAATGAACTTGGCCTATGTCTTGCATTTCTTCACCACTTTTGGTCTTCATTTGTAAAGTATTGCAGCAGGAATGCTGCCTGTCTGGTCCATGTGTTTATTTTACAAGGTAGCCTAGTCCTGCTTCTTAATCTTTATATATATATATATATATATATATATATATATATATATATATATATACATACACACACACACACACACACACATCATTTACATTACAGTTTTATCTTTGCAGCAATATTTGTTTGCTTTTTGGAAGTTGTGAATTCTTTCATTATCAGTGGAATTTGTTTGTGTAAGAGCTGTTTCTGTCAAGCTTGACCTTTCCTGGGGTTGTTTGTAAGACCATTACATTTTGCTTCGTCAGGACTGACTGCGCAATGCTTTATTAAGGAAGGGAGGTGGAAGACCCCAGCAGTTCAAACATTCAGCAGTTTCCCCTAATGGAAGCTTCATCCTATCAGCATTTTTAAACTATTTTCCCCTTTTTAAAACTGACATGCCATCACCTTAAACAGTAGAATGAACAAATAAAGGTAACTTGCATCCCCATTCCCCTCCCGTTTCCTTTTACCACCAATTTTAAGATGTCTAAAAAAAATGCACATAAGTTCGGCTGATTTGATCAAAACAGTTTTGGAAAACATCTTATGTTTGTTCGCTCTATTGAGTAGAATCAATGGGAGGTTAAGGTTTTACTGTGACTAAATTAATGGCGAGACTTTAAACTGTTGAGCCTGGTGCTTTAGTCAGTGGTTTTACCTTGAAGTATTGCACCAGGGTAACCAGACAAAATATTGTATGTTTTTGCAACTGTAGGTCAGGACGTCTCTGATTGAGGTAGACCTAATGTGTGAAAGCCTTCATAGTTCACATTGAAGAGGAGGTTTTTGGCTGTAATTTATCCTGTATTGCTTTCTACAATATTGGCTATATGTCGGGCATAAGGAAACTAGGTACAGTAAAGAATATGATCAGCAAATTTCGACTTTTATTTGGTAAAATAAGAAAGAAGATTTAGCAAATTGGTTATAATAGGTAAGAGAATACAGACTTTGGACCACTTGATCAGTAGAATTGCTCATTCCTCAGTATGCAGAGAAGTACTAACGCAGCTTGATAAAAAGCTGATCCTTTTTTTATAAGGTTAAAGTTTCCTTACTCTGTCACAAATAAACTCTGGAAAGATACTGTTTAAATATGTACCGATAACTTTATTTCATGTAATAGTAATTTGAAATGAATTGCTAGCTCATCATCCATGAAATCAAGAAATTTTCCAGTGCCATCCAAGCAGCCTTATAAAGATGATTGAAAACAGAGATGTTTGGGGTAGTTGCTTTGGCTTTATTCACACCCATTTTGGGCCCTGCCTAGATTTTCTTCCCTCATAGTTCAGTGGAGAGAGTGAGTCATCAAAGTGGTTGGTTTACTGCCTGTCCTGCTACACAAAATGTCCCTTCCCATTTTGCAAATGGCAGTTAAACTATTTGAATTTTCAGGCCTCCTACTCCAAACAGGACAATTCCCAGTTCATTAATGTCTACTAAAAGGTCCACTATTGCAGTGGGCAAATATGAAAAAAATCATAATAAAAATGAAAAACAATATGAAAGTGTTTTCGCCTGTGATTCCTTTAGTTAGACAATCTCCTGTCTTAGCATCATAAAACAAGTTAAAATGGGCTATAATGGTTGTTATTTATTTTTATCCTTGATTTGACATTATTTGCATAAGTCTATAGTCTGATGAGGACTCAACACTGCTTCTGTTTCTCCAGGTATCCGTTATAGCACAGAGGTGTCAGTCGACGAGGTGAAAGCCCTCGCCTCACTAATGACATACAAATGTGCAGTTGTAGGTAAGTTCTGTGCTTTAATTTGTTCGTGTAAATTAGTTTGGTTGTGGTTGTTAGTATGAACACATAAACTGTGCTCTCAACAGATGTGCCTTTTGGAGGAGCTAAAGCTGGAGTGAAAATTAACCCAAAGAATTACTCCGTGAGTGATTTCATATTTCCTGCAAAATTATGATTTCAGAAAATGGTTGAGAGTTAAATTAATTACACTCTAATTTGAAATATTCCTCAAAATGAATGGCTATATTTATATTATATATATTTTATTTTATTTTTTTGTTCTAGTGTCTTTCAAGAGCTAGAACATAATTTGCAGTGCAGTTGCATTAGCCTGTGATATTTATTATTTTAGATTTCTTGACTGACATTGAGAAATCCTACAGAGTTTAATGCCTGTGCTGTTAAGACACGGTTTGTGACAGTCCTTCGTTTGTTTGTATTTTATGCCGTATTTAGTTTAACTTTCAGATGAATGACTCCCAATCTACATCTGGAGCAATGAATACTTAAACGTTGTATGCATCATAAAATACCCAACAGACTTTTAATCTCTTTAAAAAAAACAAGATTTGATCAAGTGGTTTTCCTTAGATGTCTCAAGTCATTTTTGCTTAAAGACAAAGACCCAACTCTACACATACTTTCCATTAAACATATATAACTGTACTGTCCCACCTTTAATGCAAGTAGACAACATTTTTATGTAGTAAGCTCATTTAAGGACTTGTTTAGGGAGATTTAACCAGAAAAGGTTTTTAGAATTATTATCATTTGTTAATGTAAAACATTGTTTATAATATCAACCGTAGTGTTTTTCTTATTGTATTTATGCAACTCTTATATTTTTGTAACCCTGTTTTTGCCATGGAGATAGCCTAAAATGCTGAGATGACATTAAAAAGCTATATTAGTACTATAAATGTATACTTCCCTATTATCAAACACATTACAGTCACTGATGCTCCTAAATTTTGTTTCTTGCACAGGACACAGAACTGGAGAAGATCACACGAAGGTTTACCATTGAGTTGGCTAAAAAGGGCTTCATTGGTGAGTTTTAAGCAGGCACACACTGAATCTTCTCCCGAATTATACAAAAAGCTCAGCAAAATTTGGAATGCCATTCATGGGTTAAAATCTACACATCCCTCATTCCTTGTGCATGTTTATAAAATATATTTCCTAATATTATTATGTTTTGTCTATCCTTAAAAATGCTTCGTCTTCTGTTTAACACATTGTACCATTCATTTGGTAGAATTCCACAGAATTTCCCAAGTATCAGTGCTGAAAACGCAAAATAAGTCTGCAGATTATGTCAGGGCCTACTAGTTAACTTACGAGGCAGTGCTGCATATTATAAAAGAAAACTGTAATATTTTATTTAGAATGCATTTATAGTGAACAGTAGTTTATCGAGATTTGTTGTTCCTAAATGACATCTGATAAGCATATTTTATATTTGGATTAGAATGAGATGGAAACTCTTATTGCAGAATATTTGACACAATCACACTCATGAACAATAGTCGGGTAATAATCAGCATAGCACAGATTAGCAGTTAAGCGGCTATTGACCCCCCTTCTACATTGTTACGTAGATTTGAACTGTAACCTGAAAGACTATATATAAACTGCATTCATAATACATGTGTTTCAATAGCTTGTAATAGAGCCAATTGTCCTTTGGCGGGTTATTTTTTTGTGCTGGTGTCCCATATTGCTCTCTGGCGACACAATGTAGATTCTCTTAAAAACTGCTGTGACTGCACAGTTGCCATTATGTTTAAATGTCTAATAACTGAGGTTTTTATTCTTGGCGTTGAAGGGATATTTCACCCAAAAATTTCATTTTTGGGTGAACTATCCCTTTAAGTCTGTTGCTGAGCCATGGCCATGGGAAGGGAGGATTGGTAGCAAACTCATTTCTGTTTCCTGCATTAGGGCCTGGCATTGATGTCCCCGCCCCAGATATGAGCACAGGAGAAAGGGAAATGTCCTGGATTGCTGACACATATGCTAACACAATGGGCCATAATGTAAGTTGAAGTGTGTGACCAAATGTTTGTCTAATATGCAACTGGTTTGTTGAAGAAAAATCTATAAGAAAATATTGGGGTGTTTGGCATGCTGTGTTTTTAGTACAGATTTAAAAAAAAGGTTCTTCCTTAAAATACAGGGGGCATAAGTCACCCCTATGTTAAATTTTAAATTCAGATTTTTATTTTTAAAGGCCAGATCATGGATTTTATGGATCCAGAATATTATGCATCCTGATAAAGTTCCATTGGCCTTTGGAATTTAAATAACTGCATAATAACTGGCTAACTGAAATAAATCCATGCCAATCTCTAGGTATGGTGAAGGTTATGTGATGATGTGAGGCTATTTTAATTCCAAAGGCCAAGGGAACTTTATCGGGATGCATAGTGTCCTGGATCCATGAAATAACTGGCCTTTTAAAAATAAAAATCTGCCTTTCTCTATGGGAATGTAATATAAGGGTGTCCTGACTTATGTACCCTGAATTTTAAGGAAGAACGTTTATTTATTTTACGTTTTTTTTATATATTATTCATTCACAAAGTAAATTGGTGTCCTTAAAGGCTGGATTTTTCCTCAGTTTTTTAAGGCATTAAGATCAGTTTCCAATAGATGATTTTTTTTATTCCTCTTTTCAGTCAACTTTAGAATGGCTGTTTTCACTTATGCTAAACACTGTAGCTGACTGTAAACAAGAAGTTTAGACTGTCATAAAAATGGTTTGCTTATAGTTCACCCAAAAATGAAAATCGTTAACATTTACTCACCATCAAATTTTACCAAAGCTGCATGAGTTTCTTTCTGTTAGACACAAAAGAAGATGTTTTAAAGAATGTTGGAAACCAGACAGCTGATTGGCCCCATTGACTTCCATTGTATTTTTTTCCCACTATGGAAGTCAAATTTTAATTTTTTGGATGAACTATACCTTTAAATCATATGATTTACTGACTTAACTTACTTAAAATTTGTGGGCTACCCTACAAACACATCCTTCAGGAAATGCATATCTTGTTTTCCCTAAAAAACATATTTTATAGCATAATATTGTAGATAAATGCTGTAAGTGCGTGCATACAGGTATTTTTATTTATAATTTTATGCATACATTACCTTGATTTGGTGCATTGATTTCTATTGTACATTTTCACATATTGTAGTCATGTTGAAAAATATATTTGTAAGAACTAACAAACAGATTGTCGCTATATTGGGAACTCAGTCAGTGCCTAGATCTTACTCTCCCTGATAAAGAGCGTGGTGTTTATGAGACCAGGAGAACAAAGCATTCCTGTGTCTGACACTCTTTCATTACAGTCTGTCCCCCCATGGCAGTCATTTGCTTGGTCTTGGTAGCCGTGGCGTTCTGTTCTTTTTGCGAGCTGCCCGGCAGCTAGATACATGAAAGGACATGAGAGATATACTGAGACGTCAACAGATTGTTATTCTATATACTCATATCTCTCATGACGAGCTAACACCAAGATCTCATAGCTTTGTGCCTCATAAGTTTAGATTATTCCGTTTGAATGCAAACAAAATTCTTCTAATGATTACAAGGGCTATTTGTAATTATCATTCTTCTTTATCAGGATATCAATGCTTATGCCTGTGTTACCGGTAAGCCCATCAGCCAGGGTGGCATCCATGGTCGTATATCTGCCACTGGTCGTGGAGTCTTCCATGGCATCGAAAACTTTGTCAATGAGGCTGCTTACATGAGCCAGCTGGGCCTGAATCCTGGGTTTGGAGACAAGACGTTTGTCATTCAGGTTTGTGCATATCAGTAACACATGAAACACGCTTCAAGTTTATATTATGCTTTGATTTTCTTATTTTTATTCAAATGGTGTTTTTAGTCATATCAAATCAGTTAACTGAAGAATTGTTCTCTTTATTCATTGGATTGTCCAATTGCACTGGCTGCCTAAAACTTAAATATGTATTTAAATTTAACAGGGTGTGTTTTCTTTTCCAAAGACCGTAATATTACTCATTCTTCAGCATGAACTTGGTTTAACTCATTCATCTGCTACAAAATAAAATTCAAAATTCAAACAAAATTCGCTCACTCGTTTTCATTCACTTCTTCAAGTGAACTGTATTAGTGGACTAACGTTGGGCTTAATGAATGAGGGTTTAGGGGGCGATTTCTGATTCAGCCAACGTAATTTCCTTGTTATTTTCACCTGGGATGTTTCCATGACAACAAATAGCTGTTCTTAGGACAGAAATGTCTTATCTTAATAAAGTTTTTAGCGTTTTGTTAACTTTAACACATTTTGCATATTGTATATCCAAAGTTGTATGTCATAATAAATATGTCATATCTGTATGTTTTGTAAAAAATAAAAAAAGTAAAAAATAAAATTAAAAGTAGACATTGAGCAATAAGCATGTCCCGTCCGTGTTCGTCATTTATTGGTGTCCCCTGGAAACATTTCCATTATGGTCTGTGCTATTTGCAGCATGTTTCTGTATTTGGTTGTGTTGTGAGTATTTGGAGCACACATGTGTCCCAACTGATGAAGATGTTTTTTTAATTTGCGGGTGTACTTCTATTTGCATACGTTTACTTAAATTGCAGCGCATTGATGTTCTTGCACTAAATTCATCAGCATTACAGATTACCTTCAGCTCAGCTACCAGTATGAATATTATTTAATACAGTTTCCTAATTTCTGTGGTAGGGTTTTGGTAATGTGGGCCTGCACTCCATGCGTTATCTGCACCGTAACGGAGCAAAGTGTGTGGGTGTCGGAGAGCTGGACGGAAGCATCTGGAACCCTAACGGCATTGATCCCAAAGAGCTGGAAGACTATAAGCTGGTGAGTGTGAAGAGCTTACTTCCTTTTACAGCAGAGGCAGTACCTAGACCCACAAACTGGGGAGGCAGCATTAATGATTTTTATTGGTGTTTCCCTTGGTTAAAATTCATCGCGTTTCTGAGGAGGCGATATATCGCCTATATTACATATAGACCATTTCACAAGATGTAAACAAGACTGGTCCAGAAGCACTTGCTGTTTCAGTTTGTAACTGTTTTCTTTATTTCACATGTAAAGAAAACATCTTAAAGATGTTTGTTTAACTTTTTGATTCAGTTTTAAATGTTCTGTTGGTTGTATTTTATCCCAGCTTTTTTGTAGTGTTAAAAAACTGAAACAGGAAGTGCTTCTGGACCAGTTTTGTTTACATCTTGTGAAATGGTCTATACTATAGTTACATTCTGGTTGAACCGTAGTTGCAGTGTAAAAATATTCAGTGTAAGGCAGCCACCTTTTGGTCTTTTAGCTGTACTACAAGTGCAATTCTGTAATCTGAATGTGAAGAGTTCAGATGCAAAAGCCTCTAAATGCCATTTGAAATTTTCTTCTTTAATGATGATTTTTATCAAACTTGTATATTTAAGTTCAGTAATTTCACTTAAATAACAATTAATAGGTAATTATCATTGCCATTTAAGTAAAATTACTGAACTTAAAGTTTGATAAAAATCATCATTAAAGAAGAAATTTTCAAATGGCACTTAGAGGCTTTTGCATCTGAACTCTTCATGTATTAATATAATAAATGCTTTTGTTTTCCAGGCCAATGGCACAATTGTTGGATTCCCCAATGCCTCCCCATATGAAGGCAGCATCTTGGAAGCCGAGTGTCATATCCTGATACCTGCTGCAAGTGAAAAACAGCTTACAAAGAAAAACGCCAACAATATCAAAGCCAAGGTCAGAGGTCAATAGGGTCAAACAATAGTGCATTTAATGTATATGAGTTATTGATTGAGTTATGCTACTCCAGAGAAAATGAGTGCAATGAGAGAAAAATGTAAGGAAATATGAAAAAAATATGCAAGAAATATCTAAGGTTTCAAAATAACACTTATTTTCATAGATCATTGCTGAAGGAGCCAACGGTCCCACTACACCTGAGGCAGACAAGATATTCCTGGAGAGGAATATTATGGTGATCCCTGTACGTTTTCCAGTCCTAAATGCTTTTAACCCTTTGTAGATGTGTCCAATCACACGTCAGTCAAGGCTGGTCCCTGGAGCATACGATCACACCGGTGTGATTTAAACGTTCAGTGCATCATACAGACCATATAAATTGAAATGGTGTTTTATTTATATCAGATACACATTGTGTTGGTATTAGGTAACTGTAAAATTTACTCTATTCCTTTCCCACTTCACCAGCCACTTACCTTCATGTATTTTAGGAGAAGTAGATGAATTGATGTTATATATCCGAGAGATAAGATTCTCTGAATTACGGTGAAAACTAATATGGTGGCGCCCATCACTTGTTATAAATCAGCTAACATGATCATTATAAAGGTTCATAATAATAATAATAATAGTAATGCGTTCTAAAATAATGGTCACCTTAATGGATTCGTTCACTTCAGAATGAAAATTATGCCATCATTTACTCGCCCTCAAGTTGTTTCAAACGTCTATGAAGGTGATCTCGGAAATGACGGATGCCTAACGTCGGTAACCAAACAGTTGATGGACCCCATTTATTTTATAAATAATGGAAAACAAAACACTAAACATGGTTAAGGTATTTATCTGGAAAAAAAAATATTTTGCAAAATAGGTACAGATTTACTTTTACTATGCAAAAAAATGCATATCAAAAAGAGCATACACTGACTACGGCATAATCAGTTATTAATATTTGATTGGTTCTCGCTTGTTTTTGCATGTGTTCATAATTTCTTTGAATGAAAGCCTGGCCAAAAAGTAACATGATTAAATATCTTTAACAAAGTTAAAAAAAATAAAAAAAATTAAATTGAAGATAGGCCGGACATCAGTTTTGGCCACTACTGTATATTGGTGTTTAAAAAAAATATATTTTTTCTTTTTTCTTTTTTTTTTTCTTATTGATTGAAGTTTTATATGTATATTTCTATATGTATAAGTATTTATAAGTATTTAAATATGTATTTTATGTTTATTGTAATATTTTAATACTACTTTGATCTTGCCACGAAAACAGCATTTGATGCTAATATGCCACTAAAAATAAATAAATACATGTAAAAATATTCATATGCATAAATAGGACATGTACCTGAATGCTGGAGGTGTGACGGTCTCCTACTTTGAGTGGCTGAAGAACCTTAACCACGTCAGTTATGGCAGACTGACCTTCAAATACGAAAGGGACTCAAACTACCATCTCCTAAGTAAGTCAGAAATACTTTTCCTAGAAAATGTGATGTATAGTCATGCAGTAAAACAGCAATGATATTCATGGTCAACATAATGTGGTAAACGTACACTGCGTATGCTGATAGAAATCTTTCTATCCTTGAATGGTATAACTGTTTGCAAATCACTAACAGGTCTTACTGATAAGCAGTTAATTTAGTTCTCTGGAAGGGCTTGTTTTCCATTTTCTAATTGCTCTAAACTCTAGGTTATGTGCACTCGGCTAGAATAGGTCATGTGATTTTTTTTTTTGTTTTTTTTTTGTTCAATTTGTTTATTCTGGTTCCACAAGCAAATACAGTGATGCTGGTGCCCCCTTGAGAGGATATGGGCATGTATGCACATAAACACAAACACGTGTCCTGTCCAGCCTTTCATCTGACTGGCCTAAAATGACCTCCAATTTGCTGCTAGTCACATGATGCAGATAGATGGAACACGAGGCAGACAGAAACAGGAAGACACAGACGCATACTGTCAAAACAGCTAGTCCAAAAAATCCTCTATTTTCTCAAGCAAGTTCTTAACAGTTCTCACCGTCATGTGAAAAATCTGTTGAAAGGTGTGATTTTAGATTTTATCCTTTATAAAATATTTAATCCAAAGTCCATCACAGATTTGGACCCCAGAGAAGCTTGGAGGAAAAATAGCATGTGACCATTACTATCTTACATCCATCTGTCAGTTTGCTTATTCCTAATGAGGATCTAATCTAATCTAATGTATTTTGGCAGTGTCTGTCCAGGAGAGTCTGGAAAGGAAGTTTGGGAAACATGGTGGAGCCATACCTATTGTTCCCACATCGGAATTTCAAGACAGAATTGCTGTAAGAATAAAATAAAAGAATCTCATCACATAATTTGTCTCTCTTAACCATTTTAAAATAGACAATTTAGATATCAGACCTTTTATAAACTTGTTTTGCTCCTCTGCTAGGGAGCTTCTGAAAAGGATATTGTGCATTCTGGTTTGGCTTACACAATGGAGAGATCTGCCAGAGTAAGTATATATAATCTATTTAATTTATATATTATATAGAAATGGTCACACTTTAGATTAGGGTCCAATTCTCACTATGAACTATATATATAGAGAGAGAGAGAAAAAAATGAAAATGTATTCGTGTGGACAAGGCCCCTATCAGGTAAACAAACAGATAAATTTAATCTGTAAAAGGATTGACATTGAATCGATAGTTGAGTGGTTGTTAACATCCCTGATTATGGTTTTGTTAGATGGTATCCAACATTTCTGCATTAAAGTTAAATGTTGTAGTGCATCAATGCCCCTCCAGCACAATCCTTTCTGTCTTTTGATCATGAACAAACAGATACTCTTACCTGTTATCCACACCTAGCAACGGCTTTTGTGTTAGACTGGGATCTGGCAACTAGAGAACAGCATCTTGTTTTCCATTTGCTATTGTTGGTTTCTGAGCTCCAGCCTATTAAATGGATCCAGCCTATATCATCCTCCACACCAAATTTGCGATTTATTGAGAGCATTAGTTAGAGGATTTACTAAGCTAACAGCACAATACTCTGTAAATAGCACACACAGTAAAAATTGTTTATTAGACTGTTTAATAAAGCTATTCTTTTCCATATTAAGTCCATTTATAATCAACATTTTGATGATTTTTTTTCTTGGCTTCTTCATGAAGGATACATAAGATGCCTATTTGAAAAACATTCACTTTGAGAGTACATGTATGATGCTCGGGAGGCAACATACTAGTCTGTCTGTGTTTTGGATAGTTTGATGGAAGAAGTGCCTGCGTGATTTAAAATGCTGCTTCAGAAATGACCAGATTGTTTTCATAATTCATCTTTCATCCTTTTAGCAAATCATGCGCACAGCCAACAGGTATAACCTTGGGCTGGACCTGAGGACATCTGCCTACGTCAATGCCATTGAGAAAGTCTTCAAAGTCTACCACGATGCTGGCCTTACCTTTACATAGACGGTTGTATAATTCACCTGACTCTGTATACCTAAGTCTGCACAGACCTGAGTTATATCACTTAAGCCCACAGCTCCTCACGTTTACATTTTATACGTTCAAATGTATGTTATATCATTTATGCATGTGGTTATGGTTAGCAATAGGCAACTTTAGAAGCATCTATTCTTGTGTAGTTCATCATCTTTTCAAATATTCATGGCTTTTAGAAAAGCCTATAAGCCAAAGTCCCTTTAATTCATATCTCAGAGCATAGCTGGAATGCCTTGCCAGGAAACACCAAAAATGTAGAGCTACATTATTTCAAATCTTTGTCATTTTTTCCTCAGGCCTTGTGTTAATGAAGTAGATGTTAAAAAACATTAAGCTTTATGGCCGTACTACACGGGTCAATTTGGAAACGGATGCAGGATGAATCTCAGGCTTTTTGTATTTTATTAAAATATTGCACATAAATATCTGGTTTTGCTGCTCTTTGTAACAGTTTTCAGTGATAACCCAACGCCTTCCTTTATAAAATTAAAAAAAAAGTTATTGACCTTATTGGTAAATGTGTTTAATTTCTTAACAATATGCAAATGGTAGGGTATATATTCAGGAGCAAATGTTTATTTTCTTCATCTTAACATTTAGAATTGGCCTTTGAAAAATAAAGACTTTGTATTGCCTTTTTACAATTGTCTAAAATTAATAAAATATATAAGAAAATGTGCAGTGTGTCAGCTGATTTACTGGGATAATTTCATTTGTGCTTTTAAATGTTACAATTTTTTACTGAAAAACAAAGATTTTCAACTTAAGATTATTCTAAGGCAGTATTAGCTTTAGTGGAAGAAAAATACGGTAATACTTTACTTGAAGGGGTGTGCTTAAGACTAACATGACACCTTCATAATCATGACATGACATGTGTCATTCGCTCAGTTATGACATTTTTAATACAAATATGACATTGTTTGAGATCTCTTTGTTATGACACCTTGTCATAAACCAATACATCATAGCCTGTCAGTGTCTTTGCCATGACAACTTGACATTACTTAGACAACACAACCTGTCATAAACATGACATATCAGATTAATTATCAAATTTAAGAAACCACTTTGCTTTATTGGTTAACATTACATCAAACTGTCAGGTGGTTGGTTTTGACATTGGCTGTCATGAAGCCATTATAACATTTTAATGACAAATTCAATTAGTAACTGTTGAGGTTACCAAAAATATTCATGACACAGTTATAATAGCCTCATGACAGTCAATGTCAAAGCCAACCACATGACAGTTTAACTTAATTTTGTCAAGTTGTCATGACAAAGACACTGATAGGTTATGATGTCATGGTTTATGTCAAGATATCATAACAAAGCCATCTTAAACAATATCATATTTGCATTCAAAATGCCATTATTGAGTGAAAGGCACTTAATGACAGTTGTCATAAACATGCATAAACCCTACTTCATTTTCAAGACATATGACATGTCATGGTTATGAGGGTGTCATGTCAGTCTTATGCACACCCCTTCAATTAAAATGTTACCAAAAATACTTTTTCAGTAATAAAAATGTTTGTATTCAGCTTTATTCACTAAACATGATATCATAAGGTCCAAATAAAATCAAAATCATGCTCTATAAATTTAAACAAAAAAACTTTATTTGAACAAAATACTCAATATGGATTTAATAAAGATAGTTTCTTGTATTGTTTTAGAAGTGGTCATACATACATAATATATTAAAGAGACATCAAATTATTTACATGAGTAAGAAGTCCATGACACTAGGAGATTTTGCCGATGTTAGGCAAAGTTTGCAAGCGGGAGATTTTTCCTTATTGTCAGAACATCATTTCTCACCGAACCCCATAGCAAGGTCATCCAGTGCATCGTTGAAACCTAATTAAACACAAAATATGAATATGTTATTAAATTTGTGCATGGTGGATTTACATTTTGTAATGTTCTCAATGAAATTATATTAGAATCAAGTTTTGACTTGTGATCTCTAGAAGTTTGAACGATTCTCTCTGTGTGTGTATGTATACAGTATATTTACTGTCATCATTTTGTTTTGATAAGAAGGATAAGAAAACTTACTGCTGTCTGCTCCACTGTTGCTTTCTGCATTGCTGCCTCCTGCACTGATGGCTCCTCCACTGCTGTTTTCCCCTGGTTTTTCTGTTGAAAGGAGGCCACCAAATATTCCACCTCCGGCCTTTTCCTTTGGTTTATTGTCCTTCTCATCTTTACTTGGGAAAAGATCTCCCATGCCCCCGGTCTTATCAGTTCCCTGTTTCTTTCCAGTTAGTGTTTCCTTCACCTTTCTTTTAGCAACAGCAGCTAGGAGAATTCAGCAGCAATGTTATTTAAAGGGAATGACATTTTTTGGCAATCCACTTTCACACATTATTACAGTTCCTCTTTCCCAGCAGATTGTGGCCAAAAAGTATAGAAATTTCTATTATGTCTAAAAATATAAAGAGTCTGGGGATCTTTGTGTGTGTGTGTGTGTGTGTGTGTGTGTGTGTGTGTGTGTGTTTTACGTACACACTAAGGCATTTCTAGCTTCATACCTTGTAAGGAGTGGCACGACTGGACTGACTGCATTCTCAAGAAATATTTCATCTTTTATAGAGAACAAACACTGCTAGCTTATTGGTTGGATTAGAATTATAAACTAAAAAAGGTGAAACATTGCATTAAATTTCATGTTCACTGAAACGATGAGTTTGTGAAAAAGGTGGGAAAACAACTTTCCCAGCCTGCAAGAAATTATATATCTTAAAGTCAATGTTTATGATTTAATTTAGTTAAACAAGTCTTTACATTGTATTTCTAATACATGCCCAGAGAGATAGCCTAACTAAAAACTTCTTTTTTATATAGCTGAAATGAGCATTATTATTTACGCTTCAAGATATTATTTTACTAATATTTTTTTAATTTGTTATTATTTTTAATTTGTTGAAGTTTTAATGTTTTTTTTAATACATTTTTTAGTACATTTTTTTTCGCGATTAATCGTTTGACAGCCCTAATAAAAATATATTTCAGTTAACTTCAACTTCAGTTAACATGTTTTCATGTTCTAAGTTTTAATGAACTACTGTAATAACCCAAATAACAGCCCTGGAAGTTAGATTATTATGTGTATACTTGAGCCAATAGTTGAGGTAAAACACAAACAAATAATATAGCTTTTTTTATCTTAAAAAAAAAAAAAATCTCATCATGTCTCACAAAAATAGCTTGAAAGAAGGAACTCACCTGCTTTATCCACTGCCTGGTCGACAAATGAATCTGATGCTTTATTACCCAAAAATCCTGAAAGGAAAGACATGATTGTGGAGTGTGCAGTTGTTGCTGTTTGCAAGAGCGGGTGTATGTCAGTGTGTTGGGGCTAATGGTGCATGAGGTTTTATTATGCTGCTGCCTGAAAGTAAGTCAAGGATGTGTGTGCCTATTGGCTACTGCAGCTTGGGTGTAGTACAAAGATGTCCACAGAGAGAACAACTAGCTTGTTTGACTGGTTTACCTGGTTTTCTCATCATAATAAGTCAGAGTTTCAGCAAAACCTATAGTCATTTAAATATGTAATTACTTTATTATCAGTTTTATTTACCATATTTTACTTTTTTATTTTTTAGTTATTTTCATTTTATAGGTCAGGGGAAATGGAGATGGTTTGGGAGGTATACTGGGAGGTTCATTATTCTGTCTTCTATAGTATGACTTCAGTTGCATTTGTTTATGTTTTGTTGTAGATGGCTTTACTCTGAGAAAGAGCAAAATGAAGGGCTGATTCACATCTCCATCTCCTCCCATAAATGGAATGTGGAAAAAGCTGAATATAGTTGTCATTTCAAACTTGGATAACGCATGCAGACCATGACAACTTCACAAACGCTGACATTCTGCCAGAGGCAATATTCTTATTATCCACCTTGTTCTGCGCCCGTTCTATTTCCCATGATTCATACCGGGTTCAACTGACTAAATGGTTTTCTACTTCCGGTTGAAGTATTTGTTTACATCAGAATACTAGTCCAGACATTAGAAAAATATCAGTCTGCACATGCGTTTTATATTTAATATGAGCGAAATACACATAACAACTTTTGAACTTTTACTAATTCTATGAATTACACTGTTCAAAACAAAATTGCCAAATAACCTGATGAAGAAGGGTCGACCTTCACAGAACATAAAATATTCTTTTTATTTTATTTTTCGTGTTCGCATTTATGAGAAAAAAATGAAAAAAACTATGTTACAGACATGACAGTTCTCCATTACGCACATGGCCGCTCTGAAAGTGGCTTTAAAACTTTCACAGAGACCTTAAAGAGAAACCACAAAGCCTTTCTTTAAAGTGAATTTCGGTTTTTTTTTTGTTTTGTTTTCATTAATTGTATCTTAATTTCATTCAATGTTTCTTTCATTCAATGTTTCATCAACCAATTGTCTGGTTTTAATAAATAAGTAAATATAGTAGAAAATAGATCATCATGATGGAGGCGCCGGCGCACAAACTGGACTCTGGTCTCATAAATAAACCAAAACTCGTCGTTTAATGTAGACTTGCCTCACAGGCCTGAGAAATATTGACTATGCATCTTTGAAAGCAGAGGTAGATGGGAGTCAAAGGGCTAACCAGCCTATTTCTTGGGTTATTCTGCAGCAGTCGGTGGTGATAGAAACTGTCGGATGTTCATGTATTGCTGGATCAGAGATCGTGCAGTCACGCATCAGCTATCCTTAGGAAGTTATGAAGAAAAGAAAAAAGTAAATTTTGTTTTTATCTGTGATTTAATAAAAAATAACCTGATCAGATCACATTTGATGAATGTTTTTTTTTTCGATTTAGTTTAGCCACGGGGATGACACAATCTGAAACACATGGCAAAAAAGCATATAGACCACTGATAGGCCTATAGAAATATATAGATATAGATATACAGTGATATAGACCAGTCGAACCTGAAGTTGGCAACCAGATTCGTCGTCATGGCAGCGCGCATTGTTTTGAGCAGAATAAGGTGGTGGTATTATAATGTCCAGGGATGTTATCTGTGTCATGAAGTCTTTGTTTGTCGATGGGATGCATATTTAATTTGATGTGCGTGTGCTCTGGGAGCAGGGAGGGGGAGAGCGAGAGGTGTGATCTGAGAAGGGTGTGTGTTTTTGTAGTTTCACTGAATTTAAGGGTGGAGCTGAATGTACTGTATTTATGGAATGAAGCAAACCCATATTCATTACACTAATACTACATAATGTTACTAATTTTCTACTAAGTTGCTTCTTTATGCTACAAATATTGTGAAAACTAGACTTGTTTGCTTTCGCAATATGGTCTTTTAAATGTGTATTAGCAATATTCTGTCTTTAAAAAAAGGATAATAAATGAGAATGTTTATTTTTCACAAAACAGAATTTATTACAGATGGAGTATTTGAATATTGGTCTATTCAAAAAATCTGCTGTTTTCAGACTTCATTGGTTGACTGTTCAGTAGGTCAACTTCATTGGTTGACTGTTCAGTAGATCAAGTAAATGTGTATGAACTGTTAAAGTGTAATTGTGAGGCAACATGCAAACAAATTATGTAATCTAGTTGTGGCAACACATGTTTTTACATTGTTTTAACCTTTTTTATTAGATATGCAAGATTTAAACTCATTTTTTAAACTCAAATGAATTCAACATCCAAGTTGATTTTACTTAAAAATTTAAAGCAGCAACTTTTTTTTTTACATTGATCATTTGCAGATTTGAGTTGTTATATACTTTCGCAAACTATATATAAGAGCATTTCTGAAGCCCGTCACGCTATAACCACACTTTAAAGATAATACTGAAACAGATTTAATCAGCCATATTTCATCATTTAATACCATCAATTGCCTTCTTTTTTGGGATTTGCCCATTTGTGATTCTGTCTTTTCTCAGATACAACAATTTAAGTGTATTTGGATTGGAATGTTTTCCTTTTCGTCACAATGTCTGTGAAATCATCATCATTATCATACATCAAACCTCATTGTGTTGGGTGGAGGAAAACTGGTATATCAGTTTCAGGGCAGGTAAGAAAGACAGACTATATATAAAAATCTCCAAATCACAAGCATGTGCGTAATATATTTGTTAATAATAAATGTGGTAATGACACATAATACGTGAATACTGCATAGCTAGATAAAGGAGTTGTTTTATTCTTGTGGATAGTATTTCTGTGAAGGAAAGTAGGGATAGGTTGTTCATGAGGAGAAAGCAAGAGAGACGTGTGGGTGACTTTGTCTTTTGTAAAGTTAGATATCTTTTAGAGTCCATCGGAGATTTAGCATTATAATATTCAGGCATGGTCAGCAGCAGCTAATGAACTCTCTCTCTCTCTCTCTCTCTCTCTCTCTCTCTCTCTCTCTCTCTCTCTCTCTCTCTCTCTCTCTCTCTCCTATGAAGCAAGAAGCAGAGCATCACAGGGGCGTTCAGTGCGACATCAGCCTGCAATCAAACACAAGGATGTTTAGGTACTGTGCAGATTCATTATTTGTCAAATACAACTTTTTAAACAACTGTTAAACTCACAACACATAAAACAGAGGTATGTTTTATACAAAGCCTTTTTGTGTCCTTTACCATCTATGCATTTGTGAGCTTAAGCACATGTGCAATGTTGTTACGGTCTGATAAGACTGTAAACTATGAACTGCTGAATGTGACAGGAGTCAGGACACTGAATTTTGTTCAGTGTTTGAAGGAAGAAAAATGGTCAGATGTCATCATTATTTGCACTTGTGTTAACACTCTGGCCTTCTGATTTACTTTCTAAAGGTTTTGCTTAGATTTAAAGAGCTTTGCGTAGCCAATACGTGCTTCAGTCATAAAGCTCAATGTTTTCAAAGACAAAGAAGTACAGAATGGCTAGAAAAGGGCTAAACAAAATGCACACAGCTTTTTAAACATGTAGGCCTATGCTTCTGTAAAGAAAGTTTATTCCACATACGGTATACCACCCAATTTAAACTGCATTAAATAAACAATATTTTGATTTGTACATGAGAAGCTAATTTCCAGTGAGTAGGCTATAGGCCTTTTCTATTTTGAATTAGATTTTCTTCTTCTTGTTTTAAGCACACAACCGACAAAATTAGATCAATATTTTTTTTACATTTATGCTATCAAATAAATATGATGATTTGTTGCAAATAGGGGAAAATACGAGTGGAATATTTTTTACAGTCTATGGTGGAATAGCTAGGCCTACTGAAAATGTGTTTTTTTTTGTTTTTTTTTTAAATTATTATTATTTCTGGGAGTCTTTTAATGGTTCGATATCGGTTTGCCGAGGAGAAAAAGTACAATTTCTACAGATTAAAAAAAAAATCCCATTTCAAGAAAAACTTCTGCTCACTTACTTCACCTACTGTCCAGCGTCTGCAGGCTGCTCTACAGCTGCCTCATGCTTCGACAGCTCCCCCTGGAGGCGGAAAGACAACAAAACATCTCAGCTCTCGATGGCTTTTTCAAATCGCTGATTATCAGATTTTCACATCATCAGGTAGGCCTATTTTTTCAAAACAGAAAAAATATGTGAAATACATATTTTTTTATTATTATTATTGCTTTCTGGAAGATGTTATACACATGTTCATGTTTGTTTATGTACAGCGACGGATGTGTGGCTATGCTTCGTCATTAGCTGTTTGTAAACAATTTGGGAGCTCTAATGAAAGAAACTGGGATGCGTTTTAAAAATGCAGAGCAATGTTTGGAAAGCAGAAATGGGTTATTTATGAAGAACACACTCTTGCAGAGCAGCGAGTAAAATTCTTTGGTTAGTTGCCGCAGGCCTGCCTCGCTCCTAAACTGCGAGAACAGTAACAGGCAGGCCTATATGAAAATGTATCATTTTATGTATTCAAAAGTATAGATTTTAGTCTTTAATGGTCATGGTCAATCAGCATGCTTTTATTAATAGTCATTGAGCATGCTTTTATTGCATGCATGCATTTATTGAGTTTCTGACAGCACCTCATTATTCTCCAGCTCATTCTGTCCATGAAAGAAAAACATGAGCATCATATAAAAAAGACCAACTTTATGACTGAACTGTGCATTAAGCAATTTATACTGAATGATAAGACTAAATAATAAAACAGTGCACCTAAAGACACCAGTTTTGCATTTATTGGTCACATAATAATGATGCATATGAAAATCCTCACCAGTTTTACCAGGCCAGTGGATACGACCACAGACTCCAGCCCCTCCACTGCCTTTTCTGAGATCTCATTGGCTTCAGCCACTGCACTCTCACCCACAAGATTCACCTGCTCAGTTGTTTTCTGGGCAGCTAGGACAGATGAAAAAACATCCTTGCATTTTGATTTGAGATTTTCCATATATTAGGTTTTTAGGAAAATGACTAGCGTTGTTTAGTTATGTTCTGTTTCTATTCATTCTTTTACCTGTATTTACACTTGTCGCAACGCCTTCCTTTGTCTTTGTGCCTGTCAAAAATACAATGGTCAGTGTGAACAAGTAATATCGCTGATGAAATGACATAGTTCGCCCAAAAATGAAAATCTGTCATCATCAACTCACCCTCATTTCATTCCAAGCCTGTATGATATATATATATATATATATTTTTTTTTTTCCATACAAAATTCATACATTTTTTGAAATATCTTTTGTGTTCTGCAGAAGAAAGCAATTCATACAAGTTTGGAATGAGCAAACGATGTAAAGAATGAGAGATTCTTATTATTTATGTGGAGCGCTCAGACATGCACTCTTGTGAACAAATGCTTTTCCCATAAACTTACACTTAATTTCATCTTATTTTTAGACAGATATCTGTGGCTTCTGTCCTGCTATCCACACACTTAGTCTCGTCTGGCAGTGCAACTATACTGTATGTCCGGCTATCTCCAATACCCTAGAGACTACAAAAATCCTGGCAAGTAGAATTTTCCTCTGATCTACAGTCAGTGTACAGGCTGTTGATTGGCACCATTAAGTGCTATTAAGCTTTACAGATCAAGAAACATCCTTTCTACTGAGACTTTCTCTTTGCATGTTAACGGTGGAAAAAACCCGCCTCTGTTTCTGAAAGGGCCCTGGCATCATTAGAGCTGAATCTCCGTTGCATAAATGGCCCTTGGAACAAGCATAAGCTCTGTTCATTCCCAGAACCTTTGAGCCCACTGCAATGTGTCTCTGAAAGTTGCTCCTCCTTCCCGACATGCGCTCACACAGCACAACAAAAACACCCCTCAAAAGAGACATGACATTGTCCTTGTTGTTCTGGACAAAGAGCTGATTTACTATTAAAAGACATGAACATTCTTCAGGGCTTAGCCTCTGCTTGCGACACAAACATGCCTGGAATCTTGTATTATTAATGTTATAATCAATAAAGACTGAGAACATTACCACCGCCCAACCCCTGCTGCAATATGATGTCACTTCCACAGCATCTCTGATTACATGACGAAGCACAAAACGTCTCTACGGCTGTAGCTTGCTGCAAAGATTAAGAGGAGGAGACTTTACTAAATATAGCTGTGCATGGATTTTAGAGGAAGGTATTATTGATATGTTTCTTTCTTAATCATGTAGCACAAAGATGCCACAGCACTTTTTCACATAACAATACTAGCAAGATATATACCTGAAAATCTATTTAAAGCTTTTTTTATTCTATACATTAGTCTGAATTACATCACCTCACTCTCTGCTTCAAGCCCAATGCTCTTCATTTCTGATTCATACGAGCCTTAATGTAATTAAGTCCTAAAAACAATTAATCTGGACTGTGCTCACACAGCTCTGTGATGAAACTGGTGTTATATAATGCAATAGAATTTAAAGTGACAGTTTTATGTGAATTATTCCTATATATCTATAACAGGGGTCTCGAAAGTCATAAGTATGAGTATTTATTTCTTGTAAGAAATTTGAGATATGAGAAGGGCGAACATCTTCTCACTCTATAGAGTTTATATACAAAAAGATCCTCCTCCAAAATGTACCCCTACCCTTCTTATCTTTGGACTATTGACCCCTTGCACTCACAGTTCTCAGTTCCCCTATATTGTAACACCACTTATCTATGTATATCCACAGTAAGCACATATGTCACTTCAAAAATGTCTTGCTCTTGATGCAATCAAACTTATCTAGTGCTGAGAAGGGCAGAGCATTCTGTCCTTTTGCACCATCCTATTGATCTATTTGCATAGAAGATAATGCAGCATCTTGCAATTTCTTTAACACATCTATAGTTTAAAAAACACACAAGCAGATACATGTTTCAAAAGATACATTCAAAAGAAAATTTCTATTACAGATTTTCTGTGCTTTTTAGCTGAAATGCAGCTTTCGAGCATCATCAACGGCACCAGTCTATATTAAACCTGACATCATGTTCTCTAGCATGATTTGAGAGCAATGGAAAAACGTTTGACCGTCTATCCGACCGACCATCATTTCTACATTGCAATTTTTTCTCTGTTTTCCCATTTTTAAACCCTAAAACTGTTATTTCCAAGTTTACATTTACATTAGATTTTGAATCACTGATTTTCAAAATGGTCTTTCCCCACTAAATAATTTATTATTATTATTATTATTATTTTTGTAACAGATGTCTGTGTGTATAGAGTAGTTGAGATAGAGGTGTGTGTACTGTATGTGTGGGCAGTTTGTCACAGTTCAGGGCAAAGTGCTTTTTAGAGGCTTGAGATTTCTTTGAGTAGATTGAAGTAGATTTTTGGTCTGGAGGAAAGCTTTTACCTCCAGCTGACTGACACATACATACACACACCTTCTCCAACATAACTCACAGTCCATGTAATAGCAAGCACATTATGCTTTGTTCATAACACTAACAGAATGACATGTTCCTGTCACTGGTGTGTACTCACACTGAGAGCCATTATGAATCGTAAAAGATTGTGTATTGACCCGGACTGACCCCGGTGGACCGAAAGGAAATGGGATGGTAGTGCTGTGTGCTCCTGTGAGCTTAGTAGCACAGCCAGGAAGAAATTATATATTACTCACAATGTTTCTGCCAAAAGTCATGTACACGATGCAGTCATTTTCATTAACACTATACTGGATTGTACTACCCATATTATATGTTCATATAATTTAGTACTATAGTCAGCAGTAACAATGTAAAAGCCTATTTAGACCTTCTTGTGACATTAAAATAAAGTTAGGGTTAGGGTTAGTTTTTCAAAAAGTGTCTGCCACTCACAGCTCATCGATTGATTGCATCCTGAGGGGTTATTAAAAACAGAAAGTGCTTCCTATCTTCTTCTTCTGCCTTTCTTTATCTCTTTATATCTCCCTTTTTCATTCCCCATCCGTTCTTGAGAGTATAAATGAGATATAAAAAGATGGCTACTGCTTTGGACAGAGTAAGTAACCATGGTATGCCTAGTATCCATGTCATTTGTTTATCAATTGAGTCGGCAGATGAATTTGTGATCTGTGATTGAGACAACAGGCAGGTGGATAGAGCTGATTTTATATTGAATGATAGCTGTTGTTCACTTGTGACAGCAAAGCAGTCACGTGTAGTAATGGGTTCATGCCACAAATCTATCTTCATTGCCCTGGTTTTCATTTTCAGGACTCTTTATCATCAGTGCCAGCATCAGTGATGTTTAGTTTTCTTTTTTACACCATGCAGAGTAAGCGAAACAAACCAAAAAGCTGATGATGATAACATTTTGTTATCATTAAAAAAACTCAATAACTAAATATATTTGATAGAAATAATTCAATAAGATTTGACTTTCTGTATACATTTATTTGGTTAAAATGCTATATATTATTATATTATGTTTGTTATATATAAATATAAACTTTAAATATGATTTTGTAATTGTGCAACTGCTTTCTAAATGTTCAGTTGCAGTGTTTTTAAAGTATGAAAATGGCACACAATACCATGTAAAACAGCTTCGTCTTTACTACACTTTGCTGTAGAAAAAAAGTAAGGAATATTATATTAAGTATATTTTTAGACAGTACAAAAACGCCATTCCTGACTTTGATCTAATTCTCTGATTTTTCTCCCCTCAGTTGAATTTGTACATACCTACATACATGACCCCCTCTTTGGTTTTGGCAGCTGCCTCCTCCACCCCAGCCTTGGTTTTCTCGGCGGCGGCCACCACTCCCTCCTTAGCCATGGAGAATCCCTTCTTCAGCGCATCCATTCTGCAACTCGGAGCTGGGTTATGTCCTTCAACTGGAGCTGGATCTCGTCTTATAACTGGTGGATGGAGCTGTGTGTGTTCTCACTGCCAGTGTGGTAAGAGAGTGTGTGTGCAGCTCCTTTGAGAGAGGGATGGGCACTCAGTGCTCAGACAGATTGGGACACCCTTAACAAGAGGAGTAGTCAAGCGGAGGGGGAGAAGGCACGAGGAGAGAGAGAGAGAGAGAGAGAGATAGAGATAGGGGGTGTAATAACAAGTGGGTGAGAGGAATGCCGAGAAATGGAATCCACAAGAAGCTTTTCTGTGTGGCCTGTTTTCTCCAGCCACCCATAATAAATGAGATTCACATACTGGAAGATTAAATTGTTAATGCTGAAATCCAGCATCAGCGCAGCTTCATAAAACTATTAAACAACCTCTTTCCTTAATCCTGTCACAGCACATGCAAACCACAACACGAACTTACTTGCTATCCAGAACCAGTCCCTGTCACACACCATCTACATCCCTTCCTACTGTAGCAGTGTAATATTAGTATTATTTCAATTAAATTATTTATTAACATTTTGAATGTAAATTTATTTTATATTTCCAGTTTTCAATTTTTCGTTTCTTTGTTATGTGCTTTTGTCATTTTTATTATATTTTTTCTATATTTCTATTTAAGTTTTTTTTCGAAGTTTGAGTTTTTCACCTAATATTTATATCTAAAATATATTTTAATTTATTTCAGCTTTATTTCAATTAACAAAAATGTGTTTAATAGTTAACAATGACATTAGAAGTCATTAAAATAAATTAAATTGATCATTAATATTTAGTCATATTAATATGTTGCCAGGATAAGGAACCTGCCATGTTCATCAAATTATAATTTCAATCTGAGTGTATGTTTGCTATCATCTAATAGGGATCCTCTTTAAATGATCACATCTTTAAAAGTTAATGGGAAACCGTGGTATGGGCTGTAGGATAGAATAGGATATTGTCTGATGAAAGCTCATTAAGCTCAAATTGAAATATTTTTTCTATTATTGTAGCTGTGGTGTGCCACCTTTCTCTTCCTTTGAGCTTTTGCCCATTGGATGTGTGCAATTTGTGTTAAATCTGTATGGGCTATACAACAGTGAAATTAAGAAAGTCTCATAACTATAATATTTACAGTACATATTTCACTCATAACTATATAATTACATAACCCATTATAAATAACAAAAGGTGTACCTTGATACAAGCTTAATAAAATATATTTTATTAAGCATATTTGAATACATGGATCTCTGAGCAGAAATAGTGTCTGGTCACCACTGGTCATGTGACCTTGTAATCCACCTTCATGATGAAGGTGCTGTAACGCCTTGCATTTCTCAGGACAATGAGAGAATGTAATTTAATACTGGCTGCTCAGAACTCAGCGCTATCGGGTCAATATGTACACGTCACGTGGCAAAAATCGAGGCCCTGGGAGAACAGCATGATCATTACTGAACTAATCACCAACCTGATGACAGAACAGTGTGAAATGTCTCATCCATGCTCTCCCGAATCACTTTTAAAAGCCATATCAAGAGCATTCGTTAAACTTTGGAAAATAAAACTTTCTCTCAGTTGATCTTAGTGCTAATTTAATAGAATTCATCAGTGGACAAAAAGGCCTTTTATGCTGAAAAGCTTGAGTGTAATGCTGCACTATTTTTAACTACATGCATCTTGCAACATTTAGAGTCAATGTGAAACCTTTTCAATGGTTAATTCATTTCATTATAAAGGCCAGTTTTGTTATTTCCTTTTTGTTGTTTTCTATGTTCATAGTCATATTTGTGCTTATGTCTTACGTTAGTTGTCTTTTAAGTCTGTTAAAGGATCAGTTCAGGCTTAGACTAAATCTAAAATATCTCAAACTGTGTTCCAAAAATGGTCTTATTGGCTTGGAACGACGAGAGGGTGAGGCATTAATGACATCATTTTCATTTTTGGGTCAACTAACCCTCTAAGAGTTAAGTCTCCTTGTCTCTCTATCTCTTGTTCAGTGTCCAGCCTTTAACAGAAGTCTTTGTGGTTGACCAAACTGATCATCTGACTGCAGTTAATGTAAGACTGTGATGTAGCAACTGGCGTCTGAAGAGCTGCTTCGAGAAAGGAAAAAATCCGAAAATCTGTGATCATACCCCATCCTGGCTGTGTAAAAATGGTGAGGCTTGAACCAAAAGTATGTTCAAATAAATGTACATTTTTCTAAAGAATTGATTTGTTTCATGTTATACTTGTACACAAATACATTTGTAAGCCAATAAGTAAATGCAGTAGTAGAAATATAGCAATTATCTATTGGTGTAAAATTAAAAGAAAGTATATTGTACAGTATTTGTTGCATTATATTTAAAGCAAGGTAACTTTTAAGAACTTTCTTTAAAGACCTCAAAGTTGAACATTTCCCCCTCCTTCTCTCTCTCTCTCTCTTTCTCTCTCTCTCACACACACACACACAATGCCTCCAAAGGGCCTGTTTTGACTTTGAAATCTTTTGCAACAGCTTGTGTTGCCTAGCAATAAAATATTTTTTTCCTTCATTGAACTTGCATCTAAAGAATTAGTTAAAAGGTGAGAACTGTGAGAGGACACTTTTTCTTTACTATTCTAAGTAACTCTTCAAGCGCTACCAAATTTGCACAATAGTGCTAAATAACACATATGTTGAAAACTGTCACAAGCCTTGCTCAAATACCTGTGTATGTTATTGGAAACTGTACGAACAGCAAGAGGCGCAGCAGCACAGGTCTCTGTCCCATCAGCCATTCCTCCTGACCACACTGGAGCTAATACACTGCTTGTGAAGCCTTCCTCAACACAAAAACATATTCTGAATGTCTCTCTCTGCTCACACCTTGGGATCATTTCTTTCTTTTTTTCTAAGTAGTGATTTAAAAAAAAATCCAAGTAGTGATTCTTTAAAAAAAAAAAAGTATCGATTAACTTAAAAAAAAAATTGCGATTCATTTAAAAAAATGTATGATGTTTTTTAAGGAAAAACGATGTATTCTTTTTTGAAAAAGTTGCATTTAAGTTTAAGGAAATTAAAGAAGCGATTCTTTTTTTTAAAGTAGTGATTCTTTTTTTTAAAGTAGCGATTAAAAAAAATGTAGCAATTAATTTTGAAAAGTAGCAATTCACTTTGAAAAGGTATTGATTATTTTTTTTAAAGTAGCAATTAATTTTTGAAAAAAAGTTGAAAAACTTTACTAAAAGTCAAAAAAAGAATCGCTACTTTCTTTTTTGAATCGATTCTTTATTTGTAATTCGTAAAAATTGCAATTCATTTTGAAAAAGTAGTGATTCTTTTTTTTTAAAGTAGCAATTCATTCTTTAAAAATTAACAATTCATAAATCTATTCTTAGAAAAAAAGAGAATCGCTACTTTTTAATATGAATCAATAGTTTCTCAAAAGTGAATTGATACTTTTAAAAAAAAATGAATTGCTACTTTTAAAAAGACTCTTTTTCTAAATAAATCACTTTTGAAAAAGAATCGATTCACTTTTGAAAAAGTAGCGATTCTTTTTTTAAGCAGTGATTCATTTTAGAAAAAGTAGAGATTCACTTTAAAAAAAAAGTATTGATTCACTTTTGAAAAAGTTGCGATTCTTTTTTAAAAAAAAATTGATTTTGATTTGCCATTGATTTTGAAAAAGTATCGACTCTTTTTTAAAAAGTATCAATTCATTTTGAAAAGGTATCGATTCACTTTGAAAAAGTAGCGGTTCACTTTTGAAAAAGTAGCAATTCACTTTTGAAAAAGTATCGATTCACTTTTGAAAAAGTATAGATTATTTTTTTTAAAGTAGCGATTCATTTTTGAAAAAGTAGCGATTCACTTTTGAAAAAGTATCGATTCTTTTAAAAAAATGTAGCAATTAATTTTGAAAAGTAGCAATTCACTTTGAAAAAGTATCGATTCTTTTTTTTAACGTAGCAATTCATTTTTGAAAAAAAGTCAAAAAAAGATTCTTAAAAAATAGCAATTCATTTTGAAAAAGTAGTGATTCTTTTTTTAAAGTATCATTCTTTAAAAAATAACGATTCATTTTGAAGAAAAACTATCTATTCTTAGAAAAAAAGAGAATCGCTACTTTTTAAAATGAATCGCTACTTTCTCAAAAGTGAATCGATACTTTAAAAAAAATTAATTGCTACTTTTAAAAAGAATCAATACTTTTTCTAAATGAATCTGTCATGATCCTGTCTCCCTCTGCTGGTCACTCTCATACACACACACACACACACACACTTTGCTTTCACTTTCATTACTGACAGCTATTATCACTTTTCATTAGGCTCATTCCTCTCCACCTGTTCCGCATCTCCTCTCATTATCTTGGCTTCTTCTAACCCTCTCTTTCCCTGTCTTGTTGTCAGTTTGTTTGATGTCTCAGATGCTTACAAGCCTGTATCGTTCTCGTTCTGTCCTGTCCTAGCCATTATTTTTTTTTTTTTTAAAGTAGCAAATTCACTTTGAAAAAGTATTGTTTCTTTTTTAAAAATTAGTGGTTTATTTTGAAAAAAGTAGCGATTCACTTTTGAAAAGTATCGATCCACTTTGAAATAGAATCGATTCACTTTTGAAAAAGTAGCTATTCTTTTTTTTAAGTAGTGATTCTATGGAAGTAAAATAATGTAAATTTTTTTTAAACAAAAAGCATGTTGAATTGCACCAATTGAAAAAAATGAATTGTGTTTAATCCATTGTATTTTTAAGGCTTGCATTTTTATGGGCTGAAATTCAACATGGTTGAATATTTAAGCTGTGAATAATTCATTTAAAAACATTTCAAACACATTTTCATGATTAAAAACTCAATAATCCATATTCACCTTTCATATTTCACTTCCAAAATTTTCAAACTGTTTAAAAATACAACCTATAATATTTAACAGGCAATTTTCGGGTCCATTTTATTTCGCCTTGAAAATTCGCTTCCACAAATTCAGTGGTTCAAATTCGACAGTAAATTCAACAGTGACGTCCAGGAACTGCAGGAAAAGCAATAGATTACCGTGCATACTCTCCATCTGCTGTTAGTCATCTTTACCAGCAGGGGGTGCAAGCGCGTGTTGAAACAAAACTACAGGAGGCCTTCACGTCATTTTCTGAAATGGACACAGCGATGAGTAGGCTATGAGTCTCTACCATGATATCTGTTAATCTCTGTGTTATAACGTGAATTGTCTCGGCCATTATCCAGGGCTGCGTACAGTAGGGGTATTTGTCATCTTATTTGATATTTTATTCGCTCTTTTTGCCCATTTGGAGCGCGCGTCACGTCACCTTTTGAGAATGAGGAGTCACATGCCGATTTGGGCGGGGTCTGAGCCGGTCGGCCATGATGGTAGGAGATGCTATCGGTTACCAGGGGCAACGCCTTTGGAACCTCACAGAGACGCGACTAAACATTCCAGAGCTCTGTAATTTTCGTGCATTTAATATTTTTGCGCATTTATTATTTTGTCAGGACAGAGACGGATCTAAGAATAAGAGAAAAAAGGAAAGTAAAGCAATGCAAAAAGATAAGGTGAATGAAAAGGGACCTTACAGGAACAAACTCACACACCGCGTAAAACAGCGGTATTTGGAGAAGCAGCATTAAGATATTTGTTATTTTGCTCCAAAAACAGTATTATTATTTTATTATTATTACTTATGTTGTCCATGAAACTTATGTTGTCCAAATATACATATCCACAAGTTTCCGAGGGGCGCTCCTGTAAAAAATAAAGTGGGTGAAACTTCCGGTGACGCGGCGGAAGTAGCATTCCAATGGTATTTTGTGTGTTAGTTAGCGAAGAGGCTAGCTGTTTTTCGGAGAATTATTTTACTATTTAAAGACGCAAATCTTTATGAGAGATGTCGTTACGGAGCTCAGGGACAACATGTGCTGTTCACGGTTGTATGTATAACCGGACTAAACTAATTCAGTGGCTTAAACGTGATTGTTTTGAACATAAGCTGAAAACGAAATCACAGTGATCCTGCCAGAGCCCGTCTCTGATCCTGCCAACGACTGTAGTTTCCATCACCTCCCAAAAGACGACGAATCTTCCTGTGTACATTTGTTTAAATTCTTAATATTCTATAAACTCTATCAGCATGTGTTTGGCTGTTCGCTACTGATGTTACACCTAAACTCAGGATCAAAGCCTGTGTTGACAGAATACCAAATGTGCCAGTTAATGTATTCAAGTAGCACATTCATTTATAATTTTGAATAAACTCCAGAGCACAATGACTAAGTGTGTATTTTTTATTTTAATTGTTTGTCAGCTCACACAACTGTCTGTCACCATGCCTTGATGAGTATTGATTATTAATAATGTTATTATAATACTCCCAATCAACTACTGCGCAGGGTAAAGGTACTGTTATTTCACCCTTTTTAATTTCGTTGAGGTTGTGTTTCCACATCGTTAGCTAGTTTGGATCGCTATAACTTGAATGACTGTCAACTGTTGAATGAACGAGTATCAAACATGTCAAGTCGCGCTTTGTTTACTTCCAACCGGAAGTCGCGCCCACTTTTGACGCAAGGCCTCATGGGGCGAAGGAAACTTGTGGATATTTCAGTTCTCAATGAATATTGTTCAGCCATATCAAGTTGTTTCAAACATTTATTTCAAAGAAATAAAAAAGTAATGAACAAAGCACTCAAACAACACTTTTGCGTATGTTCGTTATAGGCACAGCAAACAGTGAAAATCGTATACTAAAGGCATCAGCCAACCAAGCAATTCGGCGCGTCTCCTCGTCAGGTCAGACACTCTTCCTGATGCTGTGTCCATTTCGGTAACCTAAAAATCTGTATTCCATTGTTCCTATGTTTTCCATATGTCTCGTGTGAGTTACTGGAGGAGTTTTTAACACAGCAGTGACTTCCAGACATGATAAAACAGTGCAGAATTGCGAGAACCTCCTCTACTACCGAGTTAAAAACACACGTAAACAATACTGTTTTGGCGTGGGAATCCAACAGCACCAACATGGCGGAGAGGGGAGGGGCTCTGTGCAATGACGACAACTCCTCATTCTCATATTGATATCGCGTCTCATATCGCATCTCATATCGCGTCGCGCCTGCCAAAAGATCTCAAGACCCTGACCCTGAGATTGCAGGCGGGATTCTGTCCATTTGCAGCTTTATTGCATGAACACTGGGGTTAGTACTTATCAAATATAGTGGATTATTGGAGAATCCAGACTTTTGAGAAGATTGGAGAAACTCAAAATTTCGACCCGAAAAAAAACGACAGTGTTACCCCTTTCGTTTTTTTTCATTTTCGGGCGAAAAATTAAGTTTCTCCAATCTTCTTAAAACTTTGGATTATGATAGAGGGCTGTGAGACTTTGACCTGAGTGCAAAAAATGAGGCTCTAGACCCTTCCAAAGCTGAGATATCAAAATTCAAAATTTCGACCTGAAAAAAAAACGACAGTGTTACCCCTTTCGTTTTTTTTCATTTTCGGGCGAAAAATTAAGTTTCTCCAATCTTCTCAAAACTCTGGATTATGATAGAGGGCCGTGAGTCTTTGACCTGAGTGCAAAAATGGAGGCTCTAGACCCTTCCAGAGCTGAGATATCAAAATTCAAAATTTCGACCCGAAAAAAAAAACGACAGTGTTACCCCTTTCGTTTTTTTTCATTTTCGGGCGAAAAATTAAGTTTCTCCAATCTTCTCAAAACTCTGGATTATGATAGAAGGCTGTGAGACTTTGACCTGAGTGCAAAAATGGAGGCTCTAGACCCTTCCAGAGCTGAGATATCAAAATTCAAAATTTCGACCCGAAAAAAAAACGACAGTGTTACCCCTTTCGTTTTTTTTCATTTTCGGGCGAAAAATTAAGTTTCTCCAATCTTCTCAAAACTCTGGATTATGATAGAGGGCCGTGAGTCTTTGACCTGAGTGCAAAAATGGAGGCTCTAGACCCTTCCAGAGCTGAGATATCAAAATTCAAAATTTCGACCCGAAAAAAAAAACGACAGTGTTACCCCTTTCGTTTTTTTTCATTTTCGGGCGAAAAATTAAGTTTCTCCAATCTTCTCAAAACTCTGGATTATGATAGAGGGCCGCGAGACTTTGACCTGAGTGCAAAAATGGAGGCTCTAGACCCTTCCAGTGCTGAGATATCAAAATTCAAAATTTCGACCCGAAAAAAAAAAACGACAGTGTTACCCCTTTCGTTTTTTTTCATTTTCGGGCGAAAAATTAAGTTTCTCCAATCTTCTCAAAACTCTGGATTATGATAGAGGGCCGCGAGACTTTGACCTGAGTGCAAAAATGGAGGCTCTAGACCCTTCCAGAGCTGAGATATCAAAATTCAAAATTTCGACCCGAAAAAAAAACGACAGTGTTACCCCTTTCGTTTTTTTTCATTTTCGGGCGAAAAATTAAGTTTCTCCAATCTTCTCAAAACTCTGGATTATGATAGAGGGCCACGAGACTTTGACCTGAGTGCAAAAATGAAGGCTCTAGACCCTTCCAGAGCTGAGATATCAAAATTCAAAATTTCGACCCGAAAAAAACGACAGTGTTACCCCTTTCGTTTTTTTTCATTTTCGGGCGAAAAATTAAGTTTCTCCAATCTTCTCAAAACTCTGGATTATGATAGAAGGCTGTGAGACTTTGACCTGAGTGCAAAAATGGAGGCTCTAGACCCTTCCAGAGCTGAGATATCAAAATTCAAAATTTCGACCCGAAAAAAAAACGACAGTGTTACCCCTTTCGTTTTTTTTCATTTTCGGGCGAAAAATTAAGTTTCTCCAATCTTCTCAAAACTCTGGATTATGATAGAGGGCCGCGAGACTTTGACCTGAGTGCAAAAATGGAGGCTCTAGACCCTTCCAGAGCTGAGATATCAAAATTCAAAATTTCGACCCGAAAAAAAAACGACAGTGTTACCCCTTTCGTTTTTTTTCATTTTCGGGCGAAAAATTAAGTTTCTCCAATCTTCTCAAAACTCTGGATTATGATAGAGGGCCGCGAGACTTTGACCTGAGTGCAAAAATGGAGGCTCTAGACCCTTCCAGAGCTGAGATATCAAAATTCAAAATTTCGACCCGAAAAAAAAACGACAGTGTTACCCCTTTCGTTTTTTTTTTCATTTTCGGGCGAAAAATTAAGTTTCTCCAATCTTCTCAAAACTCTGGATTATGATAGAGGGCCGCGAGATTTTGACCTGAGTGCAAAAATGGAGGCTCTAGACCCTTCCAGAGCTGAGATATCAAAATTCAAAATTTCGACCCGAAAAAAAAACGACAGTGTTACCCCTTTCGTTTTTTTTTCATTTTCGAGCGAAAAATTAAGTTTCTCCAATCTTCTCAAAACTCTAGATTATGATAGAGGGCCACGAGACTTTGACATGAGTGCAAAAATGGAGGCTCTAGACCCTTCCAGAGCTGAGATATCAAAATTCAAAATTTAAACCCGAAAAAAAAACGACAGTGTTACCCCTTTCGTTTTTTTTCATTTTCGGGCGAAAAATTAAGTTTCTCCAATCTTCTCAAAACTCTGGATTATGATAGAGGGCTGTGAGACTTTGACCTGAGTGCAAAAATGGAGGCTCTAGACCCTTCCAGAGCTGAGATATCAAAATTTCGACCCGAAAAAAAAAAACGACAGTGTTACCCCTTTCGTTTTTTTTCATTTTCGGGCGAAAAATTAAGTTTCTCCAATCTTCTCAAAACTCTGGATTATGATAGAGGGCCGCGAGACTTTGACCTGAGTGCAAAAATGGAGGCTCTAGACCCTTCCAGAGCTGAGATATCAAAATTCAAAATTTCGACCCGAAAAAAAAAACGACAGTGTTACCCCTTTCGTTTTTTTTTCATTTTCGGGCGAAAAATTAAGTTTCTCCAATCTTCTCAAAACTCTAGATTATGATAGAGGGCCACGAGACTTTGACATGAGTGCAAAAATGGAGGCTCTAGACCCTTCCAGAGCTGAGATATCAAAATTCAAAATTTCGACCCGAAAAAAACAACAACAGTGTTACCCCTTTCGTTTTTTTTCATTTTCGGGCGAAAAATTAAGTTTCTCCAATCTTCTCAAAACTCTGGATTATGATAGAGGGCCGCGAGACTTTGACCTGAGTGCAAAAATGGAGGCTCTAGACCCTTCCAGAGCTGAGATATCAAAATTCAAAATTTAAACCCGAAAAAAAAACGACAGTGTTACCCCTTTCGTTTTTTTTCATTTTCGGGCGAAAAATTAAGTTTCTCCAATCTTCTCAAAACTCTGGATTATGATAGAGGACCGCGAGACTTTGACCTGAGTGCAAAAATGGAGGCTCTAGACCCTTCCAGAGCTGAGATATCAAAATTCAAAATTTCGACCCGAAAAAAAAAACGACAGTGTTACCCCTTTCGTTTTTTTTCATTTTCGGGCGAAAAATTAAGTTTCTCCAATCTTCTCAAAACTCTAGATTATGATAGAGGGCCACGAGACTTTGACATGAGTGCAAAAATGGAGGCTCTAGACCCTTCCAGAGCTGAGATATCAAAATTCAAAATTTCGACCCGAAAAAAAAAACGACAGTGTTACCCCTTTCGTTTTTTTTCATTTTCGGGCGAAAAATTAAGTTTCTCCAATCTTCTCAAAACTCTGGATTATGATAGAGGGCCGCGAGACTTTGACCTGAGTGCAAAAATGGAGGCTCTAGACCCTTCCAGAGCTGAGATATCAAAATTCAAAATTTCGACCCGAAAAAAAACGACAGTGTTACCCCTTTCGTTTTTTTTTTCATTTTCGGGCGAAAAATTAAGTTTCTCCAATCTTCTCGAAACTCTGGATTATGATAGAGGGCCGCGAGACTTTGACCTGAGTGCAAAAATGGAGGCTCTAGACCCTTCCAGAGCTGAGATATCAAAATTCAAAATTTCGACCCGAAAAAAAAACGACAGTGTTACCCCTTTCGTTTTTTTTCATTTTCGGGCGAAAAATTAAGTTTCTCCAATCTTCTCAAAACTCTGGATTATGATAGAGGGCCACGAGACTTTGACATGAGTGCAAAAATAGAGGCTCTAGACCCTTCCAGAGCTGAGATATCAAAATTCAAAATTTCGACCCGAAAAAAAAAACGACAGTTACCCCTTTTGTTTTTTTTTCATTTTCGGGCGAAAAATTAAGTTTCTCTAATCTTCTCAAAACTCTGGATTATGATAGAGGGCTGTGAGACTTTGACCTGAGTGCAAAAATGGAGGCTCTAGACCCTTCCAGAGCTGAGATATCAAAATTCAAAATTTCGACCCGAAAAAAAAACGACAGTGTTACCCCTTTCGTTTTTTTTTTCATTTTCGGGCGAAAAATTAAGTTTCTCCAATCTTCTCAAAACTCTGGATTATGATAGAGGGCCGCGAGACTTTGACCTGAGTGCAAAAATGGAGGCTCTAGACCCTTCCAGAGCTGAGATATCAAAATTCAAAATTTCGACCCGAAAAAAAAACGACAGTGTTACCCCTTTCGTTTTTTTTCATTTTCGGGCGAAAAATTAAGTTTCTCCAATCTTCTCAAAACTCTGGATTATGATAGAGGGCCGCGAGACTTTGACCTGAGTGCAAAAATGGAGGCTCTAGACCCTTCCAGAGCTGAGATATCAAAATTCAAAATTTCGACCCAAAAAAAAAACGACAGTGTTACCCCTTTCGTTTTTTTTCATTTTCGGGCGAAAAATTAAGTTTCTCCAATCTTCTCAAAACTCTGGATTATGATAGAGGGCTGTGAGACTTTGACCTGAGTGCAAAAATGGAGGCTCTAGACCCTTCCAGAGCTGAGATGTCAAAATTTCGACCCGAAAAAAAAAACGACAGTGTTACCCCTTTCGTTTTTTTCATTTTCGGGCGAAAAATTAAGTTTCTCCAATCTTCTCAAAACTCTGGATTATGATAGAGGGCCGCGAGACTTTGACCTGAGTGCAAAAATGGAGGCTCTAGACCCTTCCAGAGCTGAGATATCAAAATTCAAAATTTCGACCCGAAAAAAAAACGACAGTGTTACCTACCCCTTTCGTTTTTTTCATTTTCGGGCGAAAAATTAAGTTTCTCCAATCTTCTCAAAACTCTAGATTATGATAGAGGGCCACGAGACTTTGACATGAGTGCAAAAATGGAGGCTCTAGACCCTTCCAGAGCTGAGATATCAAAATTCAAAATTTCGACCCGAAAAAAAAAACGACAGTGTTACCCCTTTCGTTTTTTTTCATTTTCGGGCGAAAAATTAAGTTTCTCCAATCTTCTCAAAACTCTGGATTATGATAGAGGGCCGCGAGACTTTGACCTGAGTGCAAAAATGGAGGCTCTAGACCCTTCCAGAGCTGAGATATCAAAATTCAAAATTTCGACCCGAAAAAAAAACGACAGTGTTACCCCTTTCGTTTTTTTTTTCATTTTCGGGCGAAAAATTAAGTTTCTCCAATCTTCTCAAAACTCTGGATTATGATAGAGGGCCGCGAGACTTTGACCTGAGTGCAAAAATGGAGGCTCTAGACCCTTCCAGAGCTGAGATATCAAAATTCAAAATTTCGACCCGAAAAAAAAACGACAGTGTTACCCCTTTCGTTTTTTTTCATTTTCGGGCGAAAAATTAAGTTTCTCCAATCTTCTCAAAACTCTGGATTATGATAGAGGGCCACGAGACTTTGACATGAGTGCAAAAATAGAGGCTCTAGACCCTTCCAGAGCTGAGATATCAAAATTCAAAATTTCGACCCGAAAAAAAAACGACAGTTACCCCTTTCGTTTTTTTTTTCATTTTCGGGCGAAAAATTAAGTTTCTCTAATCTTCTCAAAACTCTGGATTATGATAGAGGGCTCTGAGACTTTGACCTGAGTGCAAAAATGGAGGCTCTAGACCCTTCCAGAGCTGAGATATCAAAATTAAAAATTTCGACCCAAAAAAAAAACGACAGTGTTACCCCTTTCGTTTTTTTTCATTTTCGGGCGAAAAATTAAGTTTCTCCAATCTTCTCAAAACTCTGGATTATGATAGAGGGCCGCGAGACTTTGACCTGAGTGCAAAAATGGAGGCTCTAGACCCTTCCAGAGCTGAGATATCAAAATTCAAAATTTCGACCCGAAAAAAAACGACAGTGTTACCCCTTTCGTTTTTTTTCATTTTCGGGCGAAAAATTAAGTTTCTCCAATCATCTCAAAACTCTGGATTATGATAGAGGGCTGTGAGACTTTGACCTGAGTGCAAAAATGGAGGTTCTAGACCCTTCCAGAGCTGAGATATCAAAATTAAAAATTTCGACCAAAAAAAAAAACGACAGTGTTACCCCTTTCGTTTTTTTTCATTTTCGGGCGAAAAATTAAGTTTCTCCAATCTTCTCAAAACTCTGGATTATGATAGAGGGCCGCGAGACTTTGACCTGAGTGCAAAAATGGAGGCTCTAGACCCTTCCAGAGCTGAGATATCAAAATTCAAAATTTAAACCCGAAAAAAAAACGACAGTGTTACCCCTTTCGTTTTTTTTCATTTTCGGGCGAAAAATTAAGTTTCTCCAATCTTCTCAAAACTCTGGATTATGATAGAGGGCTGTGAGACTTTGACCTGAGTGCAAAAATGGAGGCTCTAGACCCTTCCAGAGCTGAGATATCAAAATTTCGACCCGAAAAAAAAAACGACAGTGTTACCCCTTTCGTTTTTTTTCATTTTCGGGCGAAAAATTAAGTTTCTCCAATCTTCTCAAAACTCTGGATTATGATAGAGGGCCGCGAGACTTTGACCTGAGTGCAAAAATGGAGGCTCTAGACCCTTCCAGAGCTGAGATATCAAAATTCAAAATTTCGACCCGAAAAAAAAACGACAGTGTTACCCCTTTCGTTTTTTTTCATTTTCGGGCGAAAAATTAAGTTTCTCCAATCTTCTCAAAACTCTAGATTATGATAGAGGGCCACGAGACTTTGACATGAGTGCAAAAATGGAGGCTCTAGACCCTTCCAGAGCTGAGATATCAAAATTCAAAATTTCGACCCGAAAAAAAAAACGACAGTGTTACCCCTTTCATTTTTTTTCATTTTCGGGCGAAAAATTAAGTTTCTCCAATCTTCTCAAAACTCTGGATTATGATAGAGGGCCGCGAGACTTTGACCTGAGTGCAAAAATGGAGGCTCTAGACCCTTCCAGAGCTGAGATATCAAAATTCAAAATTTCGACCCGAAAAAAAAACGACAGTGTTACCCCTTTCGTTTTTTTTTTCATTTTCGGGCGAAAAATTAAGTTTCTCCAATCTTCTCAAAACTCTGGATTATGATAGAGGGCCGCGAGACTTTGACCTGAGTGCAAAAATGGAGGCTCTAGACCCTTCCAGAGCTGAGATATCAAAATTCAAAATTTCGACCCGAAAAAAAAACGACAGGGTTACCCCTTTCGTTTTTTTTCATTTTCGGGCGAAAAATTAAGTTTCTCCAATCTTCTCAAAACTCTGGATTATGATAGAGGGCCACGAGACTTTGACATGAGTGCAAAAATAGAGGCTCTAGACCCTTCCAGAGCTGAGATATCAAAATTCAAAATTTCGACCCGAAAAAAAAACGACAGTTACCCCTTTTGTTTTTTTTTCATTTTCGGGCGAAAAATTAAGTTTCTCTAATCTTCTCAAAACCCTGGATTATGATAGAGGGCTGTGAGACTTTGACCTGAGTGCAAAAATGGAGGCTCTAGACCCTTCCAGAGCTGAGATATCAAAATTCAAAATTTCGACCCGAAAAAAAAAACGACAGTGTTACCCCTTTCGTTTTTTTTCATTTTCGGGCGAAAAATTAAGTTTCTCCAATCTTCTCAAAACTCTGGATTATGATAGAGGGCCGCGAGACTTTGACCTGAGTGCAAAAATGGAGGCTCTAGACCCTTCCAGAGCTGAGATATCAAAATTCAAAATGTCGACCCGAAAAAAAACCGACAGTGTTACCCCTTTCGTTTTTTTTCATTTTCGGGCGAAAAAGTAAGTTTCTCCAATCTTCTCAAAACTCTGGATTATGATAGAGGGCTGTGAGACTTTGACCTGACTGCAAAAATGGAGGCTCTAGACCCTTCCAGAGCTGAGATATCAAAATTCAAAATTTCGACCCGAAAAAAAACCCACAGTGTTACCCCTTTCGTTTTTTTTCATTTTCGGGCGAAAAATTAAGTTTCTCCAATCTTCTCAAAACTCTGGATTATGATAGAGGGCCGCGAGACTTTGACCTGAGTGCAAAAATGGAGGCTCTAGACCCTTCCAGAGCTGAGATATCAAAATTCAAAATTTCGACCCGAAAAAAAAAACGACAGTGTTACCCCTTTCGTTTTTTTTCATTTTCGGGCGAAAAATTAAGTTTCTCCAATCTTCTCAAAACTCTGGATTATGATAGAGGGCCACGAGACTTTGACCTGAGTGCAAAAATGGAGGCTCTAGACCCTTCCAGAGCTGAGATATCAAAATTAAAAATTTCGACCCGAAAAAAAAATGACAGTGTTACCCCTTTCGTTTTTTTTCATTTTCGGGCGAAAAATTAAGTTTCTCCAATCTTCTCAAAACTCTGGATTATGATAGAAGGCTGTGAGACTTTGACCTGAGTGCAAAAATGGAGGCTCTAGACCCTTCCAGAGCTGAGATATCAAAATTCAAAATTTCGACCCGAAAAAAAAACGACAGTGTTACCCCTTTCGTTTTTTTTCATTTTCGGGCGAAAAATTAAGTTTCTCCAATCTTCTCAAAACTCTGGATTATGATAGAGGGCCGCGAGACTTTGACCTGAGTGCAAAAATGGAGGCTCTAGACCCTTCCAGAGCTGAGATATCAAAATTAAAAATTTCGACCCGAAAAAAAAACGACAGTGTTACCCCTTTCGTTTTTTTTTCATTTTCGGGCGAAAAATTAAGTTTCTCCAATCTTCTCAAAACTCTGGATTATGATAGAGGGTCACGAGACTTTGACATGAGTGCAAAAATGGAGGCTCTAGACCCTTCCAGAGCTGAGATATCAAAATTCAAAATTTCGACCCGAAAAAAAAACGACAGTGTTACCCCTTTCGTTTTTTTTCATTTTCGGGCGAAAAATTAAGTTTCTCCAATCTTCTCAAAACTCTGGATTATGATAGAGGGCTGTGAGACTTTGACCTGAGTGCAAAATTGGAGGCTCTAGACCCTTCCAGAGCTGAGATATCAAAATTCAAAATTTCGACCCAAAAAAAAAACGACAGTGTTACCCCTTTCGTTTTTTTTTTCATTTTCGGGCGAAAAATTAAGTTTCTCCAATCTTCTCAAAACTCTGGATTAAGATAGAGGGCCGCGAGACTTTGACCTGAGTGCAAAAATGGAGGCTCTAGACCCTTCCAGAGCTGAGATATCAAAATTCAAAATTTCGACCCGAAAAAAAAACGACAGTGTTACCCCTTTCGTTTTTTTTCATTTTCGGGCGAAAAATTAAGTTTCTCCAATCTTCTCAAAACTCTGGATTATGATAGAGGGCTGTGAGACTTTGACCTGAGTGCAAAAATGGAGGCTCTAGACCCTTCCAGAGCTGAGATATCAAAATTTCGACCCGAAAAAAAAACGACAGTGTTACCCCTTTCGTTTTTTTTCATTTTCGGGCGAAAAATTAAGTTTCTCCAATCTTCTCAAAACTCTGGATTATGATAGAGGGTCGTGAGACTTTGACCTGAGTGCAAAAATGGAGGCTCTAGACCCTTCCAGAGCTGAGATATCAAAATTCAAAATTTCGACCCGAAAAAAAAACGACAGTGTTACCCCTTTCTTTTTTTTTCATTTTCGGGCGAAAAATTTAAAATTTTCTCCAATCTTCTCAAAACTCTGGATTATGATAGAGGGCCATGAGACTTTGACCTGACTGCAAAAATGGAGGCTCTAGACCCTTCCAGAGCTGAGATATCAAAATTCAAAATTTCGACCCGAAAAAAAAACGACAGTGTTACCCCTTTTGTTTTTTTTCATTTTCAGGCGAAAAATTAAGTTTCTCCAATCTTCTCAAAACTCTGGATTATGATAGAGGGCCGCGAGACTTTGACCTGAGTGCAAAAATGGAGGCTCTAGACCCTTCCAGAGCTGAGATATCAAAATTCAAAATTTCGACCCGAAAAAAAAAACGACAGTGTTACCCCTTTCGTTTTTTTTCATTTTCGGGCGAAAAATTAAGTTTCTCCAATCTTCTCAAAACTCTGGATTATGATAGAGGGCTGTGAGACTTTGACCTGAGTGCAAAAATGGAGGCTCTAGACCCTTCCAGAGCTGAGATATCATAATTTTGACCCGAAAAAAAAAACGACAGTGTTACCCCTTTCGTTTTTTTTTCATTTTCGGGCGAAAAATTAAGTTTCTCCAATCTTCTCAAAACTCTGGATTATGATAGAGGGCCGTGAGACTTTGACCTGAGTGCAAAAATGGAGGCTCTAGACCCCTCCAGAGCTGAGATATCAAAATTCAAAATTTCGACCCGAAAAAAAAAACGACAGTGTTACCCCTTTCGTTTTTTTTCATTTTCGGGCGAAAAATTAAGTTTCTCCAATCTTCTCAAAACTCTGGATTATGATAGAGGGCCGCGAGACTTTGACCTGAGTGCAAAAATGGAGGCTCTAGACCCTTCCAGAGCTGAGATATCAAAATTCAAAATGTCGACCCGAAAAAAAAAACGACAGTGTTACCCCTTTCGTTTTTTTTCATTTTCGGGCGAAAAATTAAGTTTCTCCAATCTTCTCAAAACTCTGGATTATGATAGAGGGCTGTGAGACTTTGACCTGACTGCAAAAATGGAGGCTCTAGACCCTTCCAGAGCTGAGATATCAAAATTCAAAATTTCGACCCGAAAAAAAACCCACAGTGTTACCCCTTTCGTTTTTTTTCATTTTCGGGCGAAAAATTAAGTTTCTCCAATCTTCTCAAAACTCTGGATTATGATAGAGGGCCACGAGACTTTGACATGAGTGCAAAAATAGAGGCTCTAGACCCTTCCAGAGCTGAGATATCAAAATTCAAAATTTCGACCCGAAAAAAAAACGACAGTTACCCCTTTCGTTTTTTTTTTCATTTTCGGGCGAAAAATTAAGTTTCTCTAATCTTCTCAAAACTCTGGATTATGATAGAGGGCTGTGAGACTTTGACCTGAGTGCAAAAATGGAGGCTCTAGACCCTTCCAGAGCTGAGATATCAAAATTCAAAATTTCGACCCAAAAAAAAAAACGACAGTGTTACCCCTTTCGTTTTTTTTCATTTTCGGGCGAAAAATTAAGTTTCTCCAATCTTCTCAAAACTCTGGATTATGATAGAGGGCCGCGAGACTTTGACCTGAGTGCAAAAATGGAGGCTCTAGACCCTTCCAGAGCTGAGATATCAAAATTCAAAATTTCGACCCGAAAAAAAACGACAGTGTTACCCCTTTCGTTTTTTTTCATTTTCGGGCGAAAAATTAAGTTTCTCCAATCATCTCAAAACTCTGGATTATGATAGAGGGCTGTGAGACTTTGACCTGAGTGCAAAAATGGAGGTTCTAGACCCTTCCAGAGCTGAGATATCAAAATTCAAAATTTGGACCCGAAAAAAAAAAACGACAGTGTTACCCCTTTCGTTTTTTTTCATTTTCGGGCGAAAAATTAAGTTTCTCCAATCTTCTCAAAACTCTGGATTATGATAGAGGGCTGTGAGACTTTGACATGAGTGCAAAAATGGAGGCTCTAGACCCTTCCAGAGCTGAGATATCAAAATTTCGACCCGAAAAAAAAAACGACAGTGTTACCCCTTTCGTTTTTTTTTCATTTTCGGGCGAAAAATTAAGTTTCTCCAATCTTCTCAAAACTCTGGATTATGATAGAGGGCCGCGAGACTTTGACCTGAGTGCAAAAATGGAGGCTCTAGACCCTTCCAGAGCTGAGATATCAAAATTCAAAATTTCGACCCGAAAAAAAAACGACAGTGTTACCCCTTTCGTTTTTTTTCATTTTCGGGCGAAAAATTAAGTTTCTCCAATCTTCTCAAAACTCTGGATTATGATAGAGGGCCACGAGACTTTGACATGAGTGCAAAAATGGAGGCTCTAGACCCTTCCAGAGCTGAGATATCAAAATTCAAAATTTCGACCCGAAAAAAAAACGACAGTGTTACCCCTTTCGTTTTTTTTCATTTTCGGGCGAAAAATTAAGTTTCTCCAATCTTCTCAAAACTCTGGATTATGATAGAGGGCTGTGAGACTTTGACCTGAGTGCAAAAATGGAGGCTCTAGACCCTTCCAGAGCTGAGATATCAAAATTCAAAATTTCGACCCAAAAAAAAAACGACAGTGTTACCCCTTTCGTTTTTTTTCATTTTCGGGCGAAAAATTAAGTTTCTCCAATCTTCTCAAAACTCTGGATTATGATAGAGGGCCGCGAGACTTTGACCTGAGTGCAAAAATGGAGGCTCTAGACCCTTCCAGAGCTGAGATATCAAAATTCAAAATTTAAACCCGAAAAAAAAACGACAGTGTTACCCCTTTCGTTTTTTTTCATTTTCGGGCGAAAAATTAAGTTTCTCCAATCTTCTCAAAACTCTGGATTATGATAGAGGGCTGTGAGACTTTGACCTGAGTGCAAAAATGGAGGCTCTAGACCCTTCCAGAGCTGAGATATCAAAATTTCGACCCGAAAAAAAAAAACGACAGTGTTACCCCTTTCGTTTTTTTTCATTTTCGGGCGAAAAATTAAGTTTCTCCAATCTTCTCAAAACTCTGGATTATGATAGAGGGCCGCGAGACTTTGACCTGAGTGCAAAAATGGAGGCTCTAGACCCTTCCAGAGCTGAGATATCAAAATTCAAAATTTCGACCCGAAAAAAAAACGACAGTGTTACCCCTTTCGTTTTTTTTCATTTTCGGGCGAAAAATTAAGTTTCTCCAATCTTCTCAAAACTCTAGATTATGATAGAGGGCCACGAGACTTTGACATGAGTGCAAAAATGGAGGCTCTAGACCCTTCCAGAGCTGAGATATCAAAATTCAAAATTTCGACCCGAAAAAAAAAACGACAGTGTTACCCCTTTCATTTTTTTTCATTTTCGGGCGAAAAATTAAGTTTCTCCAATCTTCTCAAAACTCTGGATTATGATAGAGGGCCGCGAGACTTTGACCTGAGTGCAAAAATGGAGGCTCTAGACCCTTCCAGAGCTGAGATATCAAAATTCAAAATTTCGACCCGAAAAAAAAACGACAGTGTTACCCCTTTCGTTTTTTTTTTCATTTTCGGGCGAAAAATTAAGTTTCTCCAATCTTCTCAAAACTCTGGATTATGATAGAGGGCCGCGAGACTTTGACCTGAGTGCAAAAATGGAGGCTCTAGACCTTTCCAGAGCTGAGATATCAAAATTCAAAATTTCGACCCGAAAAAAAAACGACAGGGTTACCCCTTTCGTTTTTTTTCATTTTCGGGCGAAAAATTAAGTTTCTCCAATCTTCTCAAAACTCTGGATTATGATAGAGGGCCACGAGACTTTGACATGAGTGCAAAAATAGAGGCTCTAGACCCTTCCAGAGCTGAGATATCAAAATTCAAAATTTCGACCCGAAAAAAAAACGACAGTTACCCCTTTTGTTTTTTTTCATTTTCGGGCGAAAAATTAAGTTTCTCTAATCTTCTCAAAACCCTGGATTATGATAGAGGGCTGTGAGACTTTGACCTGAGTGCAAAAATGGAGGCTCTAGACCCTTCCAGAGCTGAGATATCAAAATTCAAAATTTCGACCCGAAAAAAAAAACGACAGTGTTACCCCTTTCGTTTTTTTTCATTTTCGGGCGAAAAATTAAGTTTCTCCAATCTTCTCAAAACTCTGGATTATGATAGAGGGCCGCGAGACTTTGACCTGAGTGCAAAAATGGAGGCTCTAGACCCTTCCAGAGCTGAGATATCAAAATTCTAAATGTCGACCCGAAAAAAAAAACGACAGTGTTACCCCTTTCGTTTTTTTTCATTTTCGGGCGAAAAAGTAAGTTTCTCCAATCTTCTCAAAACTCTGGATTATGATAGAGGGCTGTGAGACTTTGACCTGACTGCAAAAATGGAGGCTCTAGACCCTTCCAGAGCTGAGATATCAAAATTCAAAATTTCGACCCGAAAAAAAAACCACAGTGTTACCCCTTTCGTTTTTTTTCATTTTCGGGCGAAAAATTAAGTTTCTCCAATCTTCTCAAAACTCTGGATTATGATAGAGGGCCGCGAGACTTTGACCTGAGTGCAAAAATGGAGGCTCTAGACCCTTCCAGAGCTGAGATATCAAAATTCAAAATTTCGACCCGAAAAAAAAAACGACAGTGTTACCCCTTTCGTTTTTTTTCATTTTCGGGCGAAAAATTAAGTTTCTCCAATCTTCTCAAAACTCTGGATTATGATAGAGGGCCACGAGACTTTGACCTGAGTGCAAAAATGGAGGCTCTAGACCCTTCCAGAGCTGAGATATCAAAATTAAAAATTTCGACCCGAAAAAAAAATGACAGTGTTACCCCTTTCGTTTTTTTTCATTTTCGGGCGAAAAATTAAGTTTCTCCAATCTTCTCAAAACTCTGGATTATGATAGAAGGCTGTGAGACTTTGACCTGAGTGCAAAAATGGAGGCTCTAGACCCTTCCAGAGCTGAGATATCAAAATTCAAAATTTCGACCCGAAAAAAAAACGACAGTGTTACCCCTTTCGTTTTTTTTCATTTTCGGGCGAAAAATTAAGTTTCTCCAATCTTCTCAAAACTCTGGATTATGATAGAGGGCCGCGAGACTTTGACCTGAGTGCAAAAATGGAGGCTCTAGACCCTTCCAGAGCTGAGATATCAAAATTAAAAATTTCGACCCGAAAAAAAAAACGACAGTGTTACCCCTTTCGTTTTTTTTTCATTTTCGGGCGAAAAATTAAGTTTCTCCAATCTTCTCAAAACTCTGGATTATGATAGAGGGTCACGAGACTTTGACATGAGTGCAAAAATGGAGGCTCTAGACCCTTCCAGAGCTGAGATATCAAAATTCAAAATTTCGACCCGAAAAAAAAACGACAGTGTTACCCCTTTCGTTTTTTTTCATTTTCGGGCGAAAAATTAAGTTTCTCCAATCTTCTCAAAACTCTGGATTATGATAGAGGGCTGTGAGACTTTGACCTGAGTGCAAAATTGGAGGCTCTAGACCCTTCCAGAGCTGAGATATCAAAATTCAAAATTTCGACCCAAAAAAAAAACGACAGTGTTACCCCTTTCGTTTTTTTTTTCATTTTCGGGCGAAAAATTAAGTTTCTCCAATCTTCTCAAAACTCTGGATTAAGATAGAGGGCCGCGAGACTTTGACCTGAGTGCAAAAATGGAGGCTCTAGACCCTTCCAGAGCTGAGATATCAAAATTCAAAATTTCGACCCGAAAAAAAAACGACAGTGTTACCCCTTTCGTTTTTTTTCATTTTCGGGCGAAAAATTAAGTTTCTCCAATCTTCTCAAAACTCTGGATTATGATAGAGGGCTGTGAGACTTTGACCTGAGTGCAAAAATGGAGGCTCTAGACCCTTCCAGAGCTGAGATATCAAAATTTCGACCCGAAAAAAAAACGACAGTGTTACCCCTTTCGTTTTTTTTCATTTTCGGGCGAAAAATTAAGTTTCTCCAATCTTCTCAAAACTCTGGATTATGATAGAGGGTCGTGAGACTTTGACCTGAGTGCAAAAATGGAGGCTCTAGACCCTTCCAGAGCTGAGATATCAAAATTCAAAATTTCGACCCGAAAAAAAAACGACAGTGTTACCCCTTTCTTTTTTTTTCATTTTCGGGCGAAAAATTAAGTTTCTCCAATCTTCTCAAAACTCTGGATTATGATAGAGGGCTGTGAGACTTTGACATGAGTGCAAAAATGGAGGCTCTAGACCCTTCCAGAGCTGAGATATCAAAATTTCGACCCGAAAAAAAAAACGACAGTGTTACCCCTTTCGTTTTTTTTCATTTTCGGGCGAAAAATTAAGTTTCTCCAATCTTCTCAAAACTCTGGATTATGATAGAGGGCCGCGAGACTTTGACCTGAGTGCAAAAATGGAGGCTCTAGACCCTTCCAGAGCTGAGATATCAAAATTCAAAATTTCGACCCGAAAAAAAAACGACAGTGTTACCCCTTTCGTTTTTTTTCATTTTCGGGCGAAAAATTAAGTTTCTCCAATCTTCTCAAAACTCTGGATTATGATAGAGGGCCACGAGACTTTGACATGAGTGCAAAAATGGAGGCTCTAGACCCTTCCAGAGCTGAGATATCAAAATTCAAAATTTCGACCCGAAAAAAAAACGACAGTGTTACCCCTTTCGTTTTTTTTCATTTTCGGGCGAAAAATTAAGTTTCTCCAATCATCTCAAAACTCTGGATTATGATAGAGGGCTGTGAGACTTTGACCTGAGTGCAAAAATGGAGGTTCTAGACCCTTCCAGAGCTGAGATATCAAAATTCAAAATTTGGACCCGAAAAAAAAAACGACAGTGTTACCCCTTTCGTTTTTTTTCATTTTCGGGCGAAAAATTAAGTTTCTCCAATCTTCTCAAAACTCTGGATTATGATAGAGGGCTGTGAGACTTTGACATGAGTGCAAAAATGGAGGCTCTAGACCCTTCCAGAGCTGAGATATCAAAATTTCGACCCGAAAAAAAAAACGACAGTGTTACCCCTTTCGTTTTTTTTCATTTTCGGGCGAAAAATTAAGTTTCTCCAATCTTCTCAAAACTCTGGATTATGATAGAGGGCCGCGAGACTTTGACCTGAGTGCAAAAATGGAGGCTCTAGACCCTTCCAGAGCTGAGATATCAAAATTCAAAATTTCGACCCGAAAAAAAAACGACAGTGTTACCCCTTTCGTTTTTTTTCATTTTCGGGCGAAAAATTAAGTTTCTCCAATCTTCTCAAAACTCTGGATTATGATAGAGGGCCACGAGACTTTGACATGAGTGCAAAAATGGAGGCTCTAGACCCTTCCAGAGCTGAGATATCAAAATTCAAAATTTCGACCCGAAAAAAAAACGACAGTGTTACCCCTTTCGTTTTTTTTCATTTTCGGGCGAAAAATTAAGTTTCTCCAATCTTCTCAAAACTCTGGATTATGATAGAGGGCTGTGAGACTTTGACCTGAGTGCAAAAATGGAGGCTCTAGACCCTTCCAGAGCTGAGATATCAAAATTCAAAATTTCGACCCAAAAAAAAAACGACAGTGTTACCCCTTTCGTTTTTTTTCATTTTCGGGCGAAAAATTAAGTTTCTCCAATCTTCTCAAAACTCTGGATTATGATAGAGGGCCGCGAGACTTTGACCTGAGTGCAAAAATGGAGGCTCTAGACCCTTCCAGAGCTGAGATATCAAAATTCAAAATTTAAACCCGAAAAAAAAACGACAGTGTTACCCCTTTCGTTTTTTTTCATTTTCGGGCGAAAAATTAAGTTTCTCCAATCTTCTCAAAACTCTGGATTATGATAGAGGGCTGTGAGACTTTGACCTGAGTGCAAAAATGGAGGCTCTAGACCCTTCCAGAGCTGAGATATCAAAATTTCGACCCGAAAAAAAAAACGACAGTGTTACCCCTTTCGTTTTTTTTCATTTTCGGGCGAAAAATTAAGTTTCTCCAATCTTCTCAAAACTCTGGATTATGATAGAGGGCCGCGAGACTTTGACCTGAGTGCAAAAATGGAGGCTCTAGACCCTTCCAGAGCTGAGATATCAAAATTCAAAATTTCGACCCGAAAAAAAAACGACAGTGTTACCCCTTTCGTTTTTTTTCATTTTCGGGCGAAAAATTAAGTTTCTCCAATCTTCTCAAAACTCTAGATTATGATAGAGGGCCACGAGACTTTGACATGAGTGCAAAAATGGAGGCTCTAGACCCTTCCAGAGCTGAGATATCAAAATTCAAAATTTCGACCCGAAAAAAAAACGACAGTGTTACCCCTTTCATTTTTTTTCATTTTCGGGCGAAAAATTAAGTTTCTCCAATCTTCTCAAAACTCTGGATTATGATAGAGGGCCGCGAGACTTTGACCTGAGTGCAAAAATGGAGGCTCTAGACCCTTCCAGAGCTGAGATATCAAAATTCAAAATTTCGACCCGAAAAAAAAACGACAGTGTTACCCCTTTCGTTTTTTTTTTCATTTTCGGGCGAAAAATTAAGTTTCTCCAATCTTCTCAAAACTCTGGATTATGATAGAGGGCCGCGAGACTTTGACCTGAGTGCAAAAATGGAGGCTCTAGACCCTTCCAGAGCTGAGATATCAAAATTCAAAATTTCGACCCGAAAAAAAAACGACAGGGTTACCCCTTTCGTTTTTTTTCATTTTCGGGCGAAAAATTAAGTTTCTCCAATCTTCTCAAAACTCTGGATTATGATAGAGGGCCACGAGACTTTGACATGAGTGCAAAAATAGAGGCTCTAGACCCTTCCAGAGCTGAGATATCAAAATTCAAAATTTCGACCCGAAAAAAAAACGACAGTTACCCCTTTTGTTTTTTTTTCATTTTCGGGCGAAAAATTAAGTTTCTCTAATCTTCTCAAAACCCTGGATTATGATAGAGGGCTGTGAGACTTTGACCTGAGTGCAAAAATGGAGGCTCTAGACCCTTCCAGAGCTGAGATATCAAAATTCAAAATTTCGACCCGAAAAAAAAAACGACAGTGTTACCCCTTTCGTTTTTTTTCATTTTCGGGCGAAAAATTAAGTTTCTCCAATCTTCTCAAAACTCTGGATTATGATAGAGGGCCGCGAGACTTTGACCTGAGTGCAAAAATGGAGGCTCTAGACCCTTCCAGAGCTGAGATATCAAAATTCAAAATGTCGACCCGAAAAAAAAACGACAGTGTTACCCCTTTCGTTTTTTTTCATTTTCGGGCGAAAAAGTAAGTTTCTCCAATCTTCTCAAAACTCTGGATTATGATAGAGGGCTGTGAGACTTTGACCTGACTGCAAAAATGGAGGCTCTAGACCCTTCCAGAGCTGAGATATCAAAATTCAAAATTTCGACCCGAAAAAAAAACCACAGTGTTACCCCTTTCGTTTTTTTTCATTTTCGGGCGAAAAATTAAGTTTCTCCAATCTTCTCAAAACTCTGGATTATGATAGAGGGCCGCGAGACTTTGACCTGAGTGCAAAAATGGAGGCTCTAGACCCTTCCAGAGCTGAGATATCAAAATTCAAAATTTCGACCCGAAAAAAAAAACGACAGTGTTACCCCTTTCGTTTTTTTTCATTTTCGGGCGAAAAATTAAGTTTCTCCAATCTTCTCAAAACTCTGGATTATGATAGAGGGCCACGAGACTTTGACCTGAGTGCAAAAATGGAGGCTCTAGACCCTTCCAGAGCTGAGATATCAAAATTAAAAATTTCGACCCGAAAAAAAAATGACAGTGTTACCCCTTTCGTTTTTTTTCATTTTCGGGCGAAAAATTAAGTTTCTCCAATCTTCTCAAAACTCTGGATTATGATAGAAGGCTGTGAGACTTTGACCTGAGTGCAAAAATGGAGGCTCTAGACCCTTCCAGAGCTGAGATATCAAAATTCAAAATTTCGACCCGAAAAAAAAACGACAGTGTTACCCCTTTCGTTTTTTTTCATTTTCGGGCGAAAAATTAAGTTTCTCCAATCTTCTCAAAACTCTGGATTATGATAGAGGGCCGCGAGACTTTGACCTGAGTGCAAAAATGGAGGCTCTAGACCCTTCCAGAGCTGAGATATCAAAATTAAAAATTTCGACCCGAAAAAAAAACGACAGTGTTACCCCTTTCGTTTTTTTTTCATTTTCGGGCGAAAAATTAAGTTTCTCCAATCTTCTCAAAACTCTGGATTATGATAGAGGGTCACGAGACTTTGACATGAGTGCAAAAATGGAGGCTCTAGACCCTTCCAGAGCTGAGATATCAAAATTCAAAATTTCGACCCGAAAAAAAAACGACAGTGTTACCCCTTTCGTTTTTTTTCATTTTCGGGCGAAAAATTAAGTTTCTCCAATCTTCTCAAAACTCTGGATTATGATAGAGGGCTGTGAGACTTTGACCTGAGTGCAAAATTGGAGGCTCTAGACCCTTCCAGAGCTGAGATATCAAAATTCAAAATTTCGACCCAAAAAAAAAACGACAGTGTTACCCCTTTCGTTTTTTTTTTCATTTTCGGGCGAAAAATTAAGTTTCTCCAATCTTCTCAAAACTCTGGATTAAGATAGAGGGCCGCGAGACTTTGACCTGAGTGCAAAAATGGAGGCTCTAGACCCTTCCAGAGCTGAGATATCAAAATTCAAAATTTCGACCCGAAAAAAAAACGACAGTGTTACCCCTTTCGTTTTTTTTCATTTTCGGGCGAAAAATTAAGTTTCTCCAATCTTCTCAAAACTCTGGATTATGATAGAGGGCTGTGAGACTTTGACCTGAGTGCAAAAATGGAGGCTCTAGACCCTTCCAGAGCTGAGATATCAAAATTTCGACCCGAAAAAAAAACGACAGTGTTACCCCTTTCGTTTTTTTTCATTTTCGGGCGAAAAATTAAGTTTCTCCAATCTTCTCAAAACTCTGGATTATGATAGAGGGTCGTGAGACTTTGACCTGAGTGTAAAAATGGAGGCTCTAGACCCTTCCAGAGCTGAGATATCAAAATTCAAAATTTCGACCCGAAAAAAAACGACAGTGTTACCCCTTTCTTTTTTTTTCATTTTCGGGCGAAAAATTAAGTTTCTCCAATCTTCTCAAAACTCTGGATTATGATAGAGGGCCATGAGACTTTGACCTGAGTGCAAAAATGGAGGCTCTAGACCCTTCCAGAGCTGAGATATCAAAATTCAAAATTTCGACCCGAAAAAAAAACGACAGTGTTACCCCTTTTGTTTTTTTTCATTTTCAGGCGAAAAATTAAGTTTCTCCAATCTTCTCAAAACTCTGGATTATGATAGAGGGCCGCGAGACTTTGACCTGAGTGCAAAAATGGAGGCTCTAGACCCTTCCAGAGCTGAGATATCAAAATTCAAAATTTCGACCCGAAAAAAAAAACGACAGTGTTACCCCTTTCGTTTTTTTTCATTTTCGGGCGAAAAATTAAGTTTCTCCAATCTTCTCAAAACTCTGGATTATGATAGAGGGCCGTGAGACTTTGACCTGAGTGCAAAAATGGAGGCTCTAGACCCCTCCAGAGCTGAGATATCAAAATTCAAAATTTCGACCCGAAAAAAAAAACGACAGTGTTACCCCTTTCGTTTTTTTTCATTTTCGGGCGAAAAATTAAGTTTCTCCAATCTTCTCAAAACTCTGGATTATGATAGAGGGCCGCGAGACTTTGACCTGAGTGCAAAAATGGAGGCTCTAGACCCTTCCAGAGCTGAGATATCAAAATTCAAAATGTCGACCCGAAAAAAAAAACGACAGTGTTACCCCTTTCGTTTTTTTTCATTTTCGGGCGAAAAATTAAGTTTCTCCAATCTTCTCAAAACTCTGGATTATGATAGAGGGCTGTGAGACTTTGACCTGACTGCAAAAATGGAGGCTCTAGACCCTTCCAGAGCTGAGATATCAAAATTCAAAATTTCGACCCGAAAAAAAAACCACAGTGTTACCCCTTTCGTTTTTTTTCATTTTCGGGCGAAAAATTAAGTTTCTCCAATCTTCTCAAAACTCTGGATTATGATAGAGGGCTGTGAGACTTTGACCTGAGTGCAAAAATGGAGGCTCTAGACCCTTCCAAAGCTGAGATATCAAAATTCAAAATTTCGACCCGAAAAAAAAACACGACAGTGTTACCCCTTTCGTTTTTTTTCATTTTCGGGCGAAAAATTACGTTTCTCCAATCTTCTCAAAACTCTGGATTATGATAGAGGGCCGCGAGACTTTGACCTGAGTGCAAAAATGGAGGCCCTAGACCCTTCCAGAGCTGAGATATCAAAATTCAAAATTTCGACCCGAAAAAAAACCCGACAGTGTTACCCCTTTCGTTTTTTTTCATTTTCGGGCGAAAAATTAAGTTTCTCCAATCTTCTCAAAACTCTGGATTATGATAGAGGGCCGCGAGACTTTGACCTGAGTGCAAAAATGGAGGCTCTAGACCCTTCCAGAGCTGAGATATCAAAATTCAAAATTTCGACCCGAAAAAAAAACGACAGTGTTACCCCTTTCGTTTTTTTTCATTTTCGGGCGAAAAATTAAGTTTCTCCAATCTTCTCAAAACTCTGGATTATGATAGAGGGCCGCGAGACTTTGACCTGAGTGCAACAATGGAGGCTCTACACCCTTCCAGAGCTGAGATATCAAAATTCAAAATTTCGACCCGAAAAAAAAACGACAGTGTTACCCCTTTCGTTTTTTTTCATTTTCGGGCGAAAAATTAAGTTTCTCCAATCTTCTCAAAACTCTGGATTATGATAGAGGGCCACGAGACTTTGACCTGAGTGCAAAAATGGAGGCTCTAGACCCTTCCAGAGCTGAGATATCAAAATTCAAAATTTCGACCCGAAAAAAAAACGACAGTGTTACCCCTTTCGTTTTTTTTCATTTTCGGGCGAAAAATTAAGTTTCTCCAATCTTTTCAAAACTCTGAATTATGATAGAGGGCTGTGAGACTTTGACCTGAGTGCAAAAATGGAGGCTCTAGACCCTTCCAGAGCTGAGATATCAAAATTCAAAATTTCGACCCAAAAAAAACGACAGTGTTACCCCTTTCGTTTTTTTTCATTTTCGGGCGAAAAATTAAGTTTCTCCAATCTTCTCAAAACTCTGGATTATGATAGAGGGCCGCGAGACTTTGACCTGAGTGCAAAAATGGAGGCTCTAGACCCTTCCAGAGCTGAGATATCAAAATTCAAAATTTCGACCCGAAAAAAAAACGACAGTGTTACCCCTTTCGTTTTTTTTCATTTTTGGGCGAAAAATTAAGTTTCTCCAATCTTCTCAAAACTCTGGATTATGATAGAGGGCCGCTAAACTTTGACCTGAGTGCAAAAATGGAGGCTCTAGACCCTTCCAGAGCTGAGATATCAAAATTCAAAATTTCGACCCGAAAAAAAAAACGACAGTGTTACCCCTTTCGTTTTTTTTCATTTTCGGGCGAAAAATTAAGTTTCTCCAATCTTCTCAAAACTCTGGATTATGATAGAGGGCCGCGAGACTTTGACCTGAGTGCAAAAATGGAGGCTCTAGACCCTTCCAGAGCTGAGATATCAAAATTAAAAATTTCGACCCGAAAAAAAAATGACAGTGTTACCCCTTTCGTTTTTTTTCATTTTCGGGCGAAAAATTAAGTTTCTCCAATCTTCTCAAAACTCTGGATTATGATAGAAGGCTGTGAGACTTTGACCTGAGTGCAAAAATGGAGGCTCTAGACCCTTCCAGAGCTGAGATATCAAAATTCAAAATTTCGACCCGAAAAAAAAACGACAGTGTTACCCCTTTCGTTTTTTTTCATTTTCGGGCGAAAAATTAAGTTTCTCCAATCTTCTCAAAACTCTGGATTATGATAGAGGGCCGCGAGACTTTGACCTGAGTGCAAAAATGGAGGCTCTAGACCCTTCCAGAGCTGAGATATCAAAATTAAAAATTTCGACCCGAAAAAAAAACGACAGTGTTACCCCTTTCGTTTTTTTTTCATTTTCGGGCGAAAAATTAAGTTTCTCCAATCTTCTCAAAACTCTGGATTATGATAGAGGGTCACGAGACTTTGACATGAGTGCAAAAATGGAGGCTCTAGACCCTTCCAGAGCTGAGATATCAAAATTCAAAATTTCGACCCGAAAAAAAAACGACAGTGTTACCCCTTTCGTTTTTTTTCATTTTCGGGCGAAAAATTAAGTTTCTCCAATCTTCTCAAAACTCTGGATTATGATAGAGGGCTGTGAGACTTTGACCTGAGTGCAAAATTGGAGGCTCTAGACCCTTCCAGAGCTGAGATATCAAAATTAAAAATTTCGACCCAAAAAAAAAACGACAGTGTTACCCCTTTCGTTTTTTTTTCATTTTCGGGCGAAAAATTAAGTTTCTCCAATCTTCTCAAAACTCTGGATTAAGATAGAGGGCCGCGAGACTTTGACCTGAGTGCAAAAATGGAGGCTCTAGACCCTTCCAGAGCTGAGATATCAAAATTCAAAATTTCGACCCGAAAAAAAACGACAGTGTTACCCCTTTCGTTTTTTTTCATTTTCGGGCGAAAAATTAAGTTTCTCCAATCTTCTCAAAACTCTGGATTATGATAGAGGGCTGTGAGACTTTGACCTGAGTGCAAAAATGGAGGCTCTAGACCCTTCCAGAGCTGAGATATCAAAATTTCGACCCGAAAAAAAAAACGACAGTGTTACCCCTTTCGTTTTTTTTCATTTTCGGGCGAAAAATTAAGTTTCTCCAATCTTCTCAAAACTCTGGATTATGATAGAGGGTCGTGAGACTTTGACCTGAGTGCAAAAATGGAGGCTCTAGACCCTTCCAGAGCTGAGATATCAAAATTCAAAATTTCGACCCGAAAAAAAAACGACAGTGTTACCCCTTTCTTTTTTTTTCATTTTCGGGCGAAAAATTAAGTTTCTCCAATCTTCTCAAAACTCTGGATTATGATAGAGGGCCATGAGACTTTGACCTGAGTGCAAAAATGGAGGCTCTAGACCCTTCCAGAGCTGAGATATCAAAATTCAAAATTTCGACCCGAAAAAAAAACGACAGTGTTACCCCTTTTGTTTTTTTTCATTTTCAGGCGAAAAATTAAGTTTCTCCAATCTTCTCAAAACTCTGGATTATGATAGAGGGCCGCGAGACTTTGACCTGAGTGCAAAAATGGAGGCTCTAGACCCTTCCAGAGCTGAGATATCAAAATTCTAAATTTCGACCCGAAAAAAAACGACAGTGTTACCCCTTTCGTTTTTTTTCATTTTCGGGCGAAAAATTAAGTTTCTCCAATCTTCTCAAAACTCTGGATTATGATAGAGGGCCGTGAGACTTTGACCTGAGTGCAAAAATGGAGGCTCTAGACCCTTCCAGAGCTGAGATATCAAAATTAAAAATTTCGACCCGAAAAAAAACGACAGTGTTACCCCTTTCGTTTTTTTTCATTTTCGGGCGAAAAATTAAGTTTCTCCAATCTTCTCAAAACTCTGGATTATGATAGAGGGCCGCGAGACTTTGACCTGAGTGCAAAAATGGAGGCTCTAGACCCTTCCAGAGCTGAGATATCAAAATTCAAAATGTCGACCCGAAAAAAAAACGACAGTGTTACCCCTTTCGTTTTTTTTCATTTTCGGGCGAAAAATTAAGTTTCTCCAATCTTCTCAAAACTCTGGATTATGATAGAGGGCTGTGAGACTTTGACCTGACTGCAAAAATGGAGGCTCTAGACCCTTCCAGAGCTGAGATATCAAAATTCAAAATTTCGACCCGAAAAAAAACCCACAGTGTTACCCCTTTCGTTTTTTTTCATTTTCGGGCGAAAAATTAAGTTTCTCCAATCTTCTCAAAACTCTGGATTATGATAGAGGGCCGCGAGACTTTGACCTGAGTGCAAAAATGGAGGCTCTAGACCCTTCCAGAGCTGAGATATCAAAATTCAAAATTTCGACCCGAAAAAAAAACGACAGTGTTACCCCTTTCGTTTTTTTTCATTTTCGGGCGAAAAATTAAGTTTCTCCAATCTTCTCAAAACTCTGGATTATGATAGAGGGCCACGAGACTTTGATCTGAGTGCAAAAATGGAGGCTCTAGACCCTTCCAGAGCTGAGATATCAAAATTAAAAATTTCGACCCGAAAAAAAAATGACAGTGTTACCCCTTTCGTTTTTTTTTCATTTTCGGGCGAAAAATTAAGTTTCTCCAATCTTCTCAAAACTCTGGATTATGATAGAAGGCTGTGAGACTTTGACCTGAGTGCAAAAATGGAGGCTCTAGACCCTTCCAGAGCTGAGATATCAAAATTTTGACCCGAAAAAAAAACGACAGTGTTACCCCTTTCGTTTTTTTTCATTTTCGGGCGAAAAATTAAGTTTCTCCAATCTTCTCAAAACTCTGGATTATGATAGAGGGTCACGAGACTTTGACATGAGTGCAAAAATGGAGGCTCTAGACCCTTCCAGAGCTGAGATATCAAAATTCAAAATTTCGACCCGAAAAAAAAACGACAGTGTTACCCCTTTCTTTTTTTTTCATTTTCGGGCGAAAAATTAAGTTTCTCCAATCTTCTCAAAACTCTGGATTATGATAGAGGGCCATGAGACTTTGACCTGAGTGCAAAAATGGAGGCTCTAGACCCTTCCAGAGCTGAGATATCAAAATTCAAAATTTCGACCCGAAAAAAAAACGACAGTGTTACCCCTTTCGTTTTTTTTCATTTTCGGGCGAAAAATTAAGTTTCTCCAATCTTCTCAAAACTCTGGATTATGATAGAGGGCCGCGAGACTTTGACCTGAGTGCAAAAATGGAGGCTCTAGACCCTTCCAGAGCTGAGATATCAAAATTCAAAATTTCGACCCGAAAAAAAAAACGACAGTGTTACCCCTTTCGTTTTTTTTCATTTTCGGGCGAAAAATTAAGTTTCTCCAATCTTCTCAAAACTCTGGATTATGATAGAGGGCTGTGAGACTTTGACCTGAGTGCAAAAATGGAGGCTCTAGACCCTTCCAGAGCTGAGATATCAAAATTTTGACCCGAAAAAAAAACGACAGTGTTACCCCTTTCGTTTTTTTTCATTTTCGGGCGAAAAATTAAGTTTCTCCAATCTTCTCAAAACTCTGGATTATGATAGAGGGCCGTGAGACTTTGACCTGAGTGCAAAAATGGAGGCTCTAGACCCTTCCAGAGCTGAGATATCAAAATTCAAAATTTCGACCCGAAAAAAAAGACGACAGTGTTACCCCTTTCGTTTTTTTTCATTTTCGGGCGAAAAATCAAGTTTCTCCAATCTTCTCAAAACTCTGGATTATGATAGAGGGCCGTGAGACTTTGACCTGAGTGCAAAAATGGAGGCTCTAGACCCTTCCAGAGCTGAGATATCAAAATTCAAAATTTCGACCCGAAAAAAAACGACAGTGTTACCCCTTTCGTTTTTTTTTCATTTTCGGGCGAAAAATTAAGTTTCTCCAATCTTCTCAAAACTCTGGATTATGATAGAGGGCCGCGAGACTTTGACCTGAGTGCAAAAATGGAGGCTCTAGACCCCTCCAGAGCTGAGATATCAAAATTCAAAATTTCGACCCGAAAAAAAAAAACGACAGTGTTACCCCTTTCGTTTTTTTTCATTTTTGGGCGAAAAATTAAGTTTCTACAATCTTCTCAAAACTCTGGATTATGATAGAGGGCCGCGAGACTTTCACCTGAGTGCAAAAATGGAGGCTCTAGACCCTTCCAGAGCTGAGATATCAAAATTCAAAATTTCGACCCGAAAAAAAAACGACAGTGTTACCCCTTTCGTTTTTTTTTCATTTTCGGGCGAAAAATTAAGTTTCTCCAATCTTCTCAAAACTCTGGATTATGATAGAGGGCTGTGAGACTTTGACCTGAGTGCAAAAATGGAGGCTCTAGACCCTTCCAGAGCTGAGATATCAAAATTCAAAATTTCGACCCGAAAAAAAAACGACAGTGTTACCCCTTTCGTTTTTTTTCATTTTCGGGCGAAAAATTAAGTTTCTCCAATCTTCTTAAAACTTTGGATTATGATAGAGGGCTGTGAGACTTTGACCTGAGTGCAAAAATGGAGGCTCTAGACCCTTCCAAAAATGAGATATCAAAATTCAAAATTTCGACCCGAAAAAAAAACGACAGTGTTACCCCTTTCGTTTTTTTTCATTTTCGGGCGAAAAATTAAGTTTCTACAATCTTCTCAAAACTCTGGATTATGATAGAGGGCCGCGAGACTTTCACCTGAGTGCAAAAATGGAGGCTCTAGACCCTTCCAGAGCTGAGATATCAAAATTCAAAATTTCGACCCGAAAAAAAAACGACAGTGTTACCCCTTTCGTTTTTTTTTCATTTTCGGGCGAAAAATTAAGTTTCTCCAATCTTCTCAAAACTCTGGATTATGATAGAGGGCTGTGAGACTTAGACCTGAGTTCAAAAATGGAGGCTCTAGACCCTTCCAGAGCTGAGATATCAAAATTCAAAATTTCGACCCGAAAAAAAAACGACAGTGTTACCCCTTTCGTTTTTTTTCATTTTCGGGCGAAAAATTAAGTTTCTCCAATCTTCTTAAAACTTTGGATTATGATAGAGGGCTGTGAGACTTTGACCTGAGTGCAAAAATGGAGGCTCTAGACCCTTCCAAAAATGAGATATCAAAATTAAAAATTTCGACCCGAAAAAAAAAACGACAGTGTTACCCCCTTTCGTTTTTTTTCATTTTCGGGCGAAAAATTAAGTTTCTCCAATCTTCTCAAAACTCTGGATTATGATAGAGGGCCACGAGACTTTGACCTGAGTGCAAAAATGGAGGCTCTAGACCCTTCCAGAGCTGAGATATCAAAATTCAAAATTTCGACCCGAAAAAAAACGACAGTGTTACCCCTTTCGTTTTTTTTCATTTTCGGGCGAAAAATTAAGTTTCTCCAATCTTCTCAAAACTCTGGATTATGATAGAGGGCCGCGAGACTTTGACCTGAGTGCAACAATGGAGGCTCTAGACCCTTCCAGAGCTGAGATATCAAAATTCAAAATTTCGACCCGAAAAAAAAACGACAGTGTTACCCCTTTCGTTTTTTTTTCATTTTCGGGCGAAAAATTAAGTTTGTCCAATCTTCTCAAAACTCTGGATTATGATAGAGGGCCACGACACTTTGACCTGAGTGCAAAAATGGAGGCTCTAGACCCTTCCAGAGCTGAGATATCAAAATTTCGACCCGAAAAAAAAACGACAGTGTTACCCCTTTCGTTTTTTTTCATTTTCGGGCGAAAAATTAAGTTTCTCCAATCTTTTCAAAACTCTGGATTATGATAGAGGGCTGTGAGACTTTGACCTGAGTGCAAAAATGGAGGCTCTAGACCCTTCCAGAGCTGAGATATCAAAATTCAAAATTTCGACCCGAAAAAAAAACGACAGTGTTACCCCTTTCGTTTTTTTTCATTTTCGGGCGAAAAATTAAGTTTCTCCAATCTTCTCAAAACTCTGGATTATGATAGAGGGCCGCGAGACTTTGACCTGAGTGCAAAAATGGAGGCTCTAGACCCTTCCAGAGCTGAGATATCAAAATTCAAAATTTCGACCCGAAAAAAAAACGACAGTGTTACCCCTTTCGTTTTTTTTCATTTTCGGGCGAAAAATTAAGTTTCTCCAATCTTCTCAAAACTCTGGATTATGATAGAGGGCTGTGAGACTTTGACCTGAGTGCAAAAATGGAGGCTCTAGACCCTTCCAGAGCTGAGATATCAAAATTTTGACCCGAAAAAAAAACGACAGTGTTACCCCTTTCGTTTTTTTTCATTTTCGGGCGAAAAATTAAGTTTCTCCAATCTTCTCAAAACTCTGGATTATGATAGAGGGCCGTGAGACTTTGACCTGAGTGCAAAAATGGAGGCTCTAGACCCTTCCAGAGCTGAGATATCAAAATTCAAAATTTCGACCCGAAAAAAAACGACAGTGTTACCCCTTTCGTTTTTTTTCATTTTCGGGCGAAAAATTAAGTTTCTCCAATCTTCTCAAAACTCTGGATTATGATAGAGGGCCGTGAGACTTTGACCTGAGTGCAAAAATGGAGGCTCTAGACCCTTCCAGAGCTGAGATATCAAAATTCAAAATTTCGACCCGAAAAAAAACGACAGTGTTACCCCTTTCGTTTTTTTTTTCATTTTCGGGCGAAAAATTAAGTTTCTCCAATCTTCTCAAAACTCTGGATTATGATAGAGGGCCGCGAGACTTTGACCTGAGTGCAAAAATGGAGGCTCTAGACCCCTCCAGAGCTGAGATATCAAAATTCAAAATTTCGACCCGAAAAAAAAAACGACAGTGTTACCCCTTTCGTTTTTTTTCATTTTCGGGCGAAAAATTAAGTTTCTCCAATCTTCTCAAAACTCTGGATTATGATAGAGGGCCGCGAGACTTTCACCTGAGTGCAAAAATGGAGGCTCTAGACCCTTCCAGAGCTGAGATATCAAAATTCAAAATTTCGACCCGAAAAAAAAACGACAGTGTTACCCCTTTCGTTTTTTTTTCATTTTCGGGCGAAAAATTAAGTTTCTCCAATCTTCTCAAAACTCTGGATTATGATAGAGGGCTGTGAGACTTTGACCTGAGTGCAAAAATGGAGGCTCTAGACCCTTCCAGAGCTGAGATATCAAAATTCAAAATTTCGACCCGAAAAAAAAACGACAGTGTTACCCCTTTCGTTTTTTTTCATTTTCGGGCGAAAAATTAAGTTTCTCCAATCTTCTTAAAACTTTGGATTATGATAGAGGGCTGTGAGACTTTGACCTGAGTGCAAAAATGGAGGCTCTAGACCCTTCCAAAGCTGAGATATCAAAATTCAAAATTTCGACCCGAAAAAAAAAACGACAGTGTTACCCCCTTTCGTTTTTTTTCATTTTCGGGCGAAAAATTAAGTTTCTCCAATCTTCTCAAAACTCTGGATTATGATAGAGGGCCACGAGACTTTGACCTGAGTGCAAAAATGGAGGCTCTAGACCCTTCCAGAGCTGAGATATCAAAATTCAAAATTTCGACCCGAAAAAAAACGACAGTGTTACCCCTTTCGTTTTTTTTCATTTTCGGGCGAAAAATTAAGTTTCTCCAATCTTCTCAAAACTCTGGATTATGATAGAGGGCCGCGAGACTTTGACCTGAGTGCAACAATGGAGGCTCTAGACCCTTCCAGAGCTGAGATATCAAAATTCAAAATTTCGACCCGAAAAAAAAACGACAGTGTTACCCCTTTCGTTTTTTTTCATTTTCGGGCGAAAAATTAAGTTTCTCCAATCTTCTCAAAACTCTGGATTATGATAGAGGGCCACGAGCCTTTGACCTGAGTGCAAAAATGGAGGCTCTAGACCCTTCCAGAGCTGAGATATCAAAATTCAAAATTTCGACCCGAAAAAAAAACGACAGTGTTACCCCTTTCGTTTTTTTTCATTTTCGGGCGAAAAATTAAGTTTCTCCAATCTTTTCAAAACTCTGGATTATGATAGAGGGCTGTGAGACTTTGACCTGAGTGCAAAAATGGAGGCTCTAGACCCTTCCAGAGCTGAGATATCAAAATTCAAAATTTCGACCCAAAAAAAAAACGACAGTGTTACCCCTTTCGTTTTTTTTCATTTTCGGGCGAAAAATTAAGTTTCTCCAATCTTCTCAAAACTCTGGATTATGATAGAGGGCCGCGAGACTTTGACCTGAGTGCAAAAATGGAGGCTCTAGACCCTTCCAGAGCTGAGATATCAAAATTCAAAATTTCGACCCGAAAAAAAAAACGACAGTGTTACCCCTTTCGTTTTTTTTCATTTTCGGGTGAAAAATTAAGTTTCTCCAATCTTCTCAAAACTCTGGATTATGATAGAGGGCTGTGAGACTTTGACTTGAGTGCAAAAATGGAGGCTCTAGACCCTTCCAGAGCTGAGATATCAAAATTCAAAATTTCGACCCGAAAAAAAAAAACGACAGTGTTACCCCTTTCGTTTTTTTTCATTTTCGGGCGAAAAATTAAGTTTCTCCAATCTTCTCAAAACTCTGGATTATGATAGAGGGCCGCGAGACTTTGACCTGAGTGCAAAAATGGAGGCTCTAGACCCTTCCAGAGCTGAGATATCAAAATTCAAAATTTCGACCCGAAAAAAAACCGACAGTGTTACCCCTTTCGTTTTTTTTCATTTTCGGGCGAAAAATTAAGCTTCTCCAATCTTCTCAAAACTCTGGATTATGATAGAGGGCCGCGAGACTTTGACCTGAGTGCAAAAATGGAGGCTCTAGACCTTTCCAGAGCTGAGATATCAAAATTCAAAATTTCGACCCAAAAAAAAAACGACAGTGTTACCCCTTTCGTTTTTTTTTCATTTTCGGGCGAAAAATTAAGTTTCTCCAATCTTCTCAAAACTCTGGATTATGATAGAGGCCCGCGAGACTTTGACCTGAGTGCAAAAATGGAGGCTCTAGACCCTTCCAGAGCTGAGATATCAAAATTCAAAATTTCGACCCGAAAAAAAAACGACGGTGTTACCCCTTTCGTTTTTTTTCATTTTCGGGCGAAAAATTAAGTTTCTCCAATCTTCTCAAAACTCTGGATTATGATAGAGGGCCACGAGACTTTGACCTGAGTGCAGAAATGGAGGCTCTAGACCCTTCCAGAGCTGAGATATCAAAATTCAAAATTTCGACCCGAAAAAAAAAACGACAGTGTTACCCCTTTCGTTTTTTTTCATTTTTGGGCGAAAAATTAAGTTTCTCCAATCTTCTCAAAACTCTGGATTATGATAGAGGGCCGCGAGACTTTGACCTGAGTGCAAAAATGGAGGCTCTAGACCTTTCCAGAGCTGAGATATCAAAATTCAAAATTTCGACCCGAAAAAAAAACGACAGTGTTACCCCTTTCGTTTTTTTTTCATTTTCGGGCGAAAAATTAAGTTTCTCCAATCTTCTCAAAACTCTGGATTATGATAGAGGGCTGTGAGACTTTGACCTGAGTGCAAAAATGGAGGCTCTAGACCCTTCCAGAGCTGAGATATCAAAATTCAAAATTTCGACCCGAAAAAAAACCGACAGTGTTACCCCTTTCGTTTTTTTTCATTTTCGGGCGAAAAATTAAGTTTCTCCAATCTTCTTAAAACTTTGGATTATGATAGAGGGCTGTGAGACTTTGACCTGAGTGCAAAAATGGAGGCTCTAGACCCTTCCAAAGCTGAGATATCAAAATTCAAAATTTCGACCCGAAAAAAAACGACAGTGTTACCCCTTTCGTTTTTTTTCATTTTCGGGCGAAAAATTAAGTTTCTCCAATCTTCTCAAAACTCTGGATTATGATAGAGGGCCGCGAGACTTTGACCTGAGTGCAACAATGGAGGCTCTAGACCCTTCCAGAGCTGAGATATCAAAATTCAAAATTTCGACCCGAAAAAAAAACGACAGTGTTACCCCTTTCGTTTTTTTTCATTTTCGGGCGAAAAATTAAGTTTCTCCAATCTTCTCAAAACTCTGGATTATGATAGAGGGCCACGAGACTTTGACCTGAGTGCAAAAATGGAGGCTCTAGACCCTTCCAGAGCTGAGATATCAAAATTCAAAATTTCGACCCGAAAAAAAAAACGACAGTGTTACCCCTTTCGTTTTTTTTCATTTTCGGGCGAAAAATTAAGTTTCTCCAATCTTCTCAAAACTCTGGATTATGATAGAGGGCCGCGAGACTTTGACCTGAGTGCAACAATGGAGGCTCTAGACCCTTCCAGAGCTGAGATATCAAAATTCAAAATTTCGACCCGAAAAAAAAACGACAGTGTTACCCCTTTCGTTTTTTTTCATTTTCGGGCGAAAAATTAAGTTTCTCCAATCTTCTCAAAACTCTGGATTATGATAGAGGGCCACGAGCCTTTGACCTGAGTGCAAAAATGGAGGCTCTAGACCCTTCCAGAGCTGAGATATCAAAATTCAAAATTTCGACCCGAAAAAAAAACGACAGTGTTACCCCTTTCGTTTTTTTTTCATTTTCGGGCGAAAAATTAAGTTTCTCCAATCTTTTCAAAACTCTGGATTATGATAGAGGGCTGTGAGACTTTGACCTGAGTGCAAAAATGGAGGCTCTAGACCCTTCCAGAGCTGAGATATCAAAATTCAAAATTTCGACCCAAAAAAAAAACGACAGTGTTACCCCTTTCGTTTTTTTTCATTTTCGGGCGAAAAATTAAGTTTCTCCAATCTTCTCAAAACTCTGGATTATGATAGAGGGCCGCGAGACTTTGACCTGAGTGCAAAAATGGAGGCTCTAGACCCTTCCAGAGCTGAGATATCAAAATTCAAAATTTCGACCCGAAAAAAAAAACGACAGTGTTACCCCTTTCGTTTTTTTTCATTTTCGGGTGAAAAATTAAGTTTCTCCAATCTTCTCAAAACTCTGGATTATGATAGAGGGCTGTGAGACTTTGACTTGAGTGCAAAAATGGAGGCTCTAGACCCTTCCAGAGCTGAGATATCAAAATTCAAAATTTCGACCCGAAAAAAAAAAACGACAGTGTTACCCCTTTCGTTTTTTTTCATTTTCGGGCGAAAAATTAAGTTTCTCCAATCTTCTCAAAACTCTGGATTATGATAGAGGGCCGCGAGACTTTGACCTGAGTGCAAAAATGGAGGCTCTAGACCCTTCCAGAGCTGAGATATCAAAATTCAAAATTTCGACCCGAAAAAAAACCGACAGTGTTACCCCTTTCGTTTTTTTTCATTTTCGGGCGAAAAATTAAGCTTCTCCAATCTTCTCAAAACTCTGGATTATGATAGAGGGCCGCGAGACTTTGACCTGAGTGCAAAAATGGAGGCTCTAGACCTTTCCAGAGCTGAGATATCAAAATTCAAAATTTCGACCCAAAAAAAAAACGACAGTGTTACCCCTTTCGTTTTTTTTTCATTTTCGGGCGAAAAATTAAGTTTCTCCAATCTTCTCAAAACTCTGGATTATGATAGAGGCCCGCGAGACTTTGACCTGAGTGCAAAAATGGAGGCTCTAGACCCTTCCAGAGCTGAGATATCAAAATTCAAAATTTCGACCCGAAAAAAAAACGACGGTGTTACCCCTTTCGTTTTTTTTCATTTTCGGGCGAAAAATTAAGTTTCTCCAATCTTCTCAAAACTCTGGATTATGATAGAGGGCCACGATACTTTGACCTGAGTGCAGAAATGGAGGCTCTAGACCCTTCCAGAGCTGAGATATCAAAATTCAAAATTTCGACCCGAAAAAAAAAACGACAGTGTTACCCCTTTCGTTTTTTTTCATTTTTGGGCGAAAAATTAAGTTTCTCCAATCTTCTCAAAACTCTGGATTATGATAGAGGGCCGCGAGACTTTGACCTGAGTGCAAAAATGGAGGCTCTAGACCTTTCCAGAGCTGAGATATCAAAATTCAAAATTTCGACCCGAAAAAAAAACGACAGTGTTACCCCTTTCGTTTTTTTTTCATTTTCGGGCGAAAAATTAAGTTTCTCCAATCTTCTCAAAACTCTGGATTATGATAGAGGGCTGTGAGACTTTGACCTGAGTGCAAAAATGGAGGCTCTAGACCCTTCCAGAGCTGAGATATCAAAATTCAAAATTTCGACCCGAAAAAAAACCGACAGTGTTACCCCTTTCGTTTTTTTTCATTTTCGGGCGAAAAATTAAGTTTCTCCAATCTTCTTAAAACTTTGGATTATGATAGAGGGCTGTGAGACTTTGACCTGAGTGCAAAAATGGAGGCTCTAGACCCTTCCAAAGCTGAGATATCAAAATTCAAAATTTCGACCCGAAAAAAAACGACAGTGTTACCCCTTTCGTTTTTTTTCATTTTCGGGCGAAAAATTAAGTTTCTCCAATCTTCTCAAAACTCTGGATTATGATAGAGGGCCGCGAGACTTTGACCTGAGTGCAACAATGGAGGCTCTAGACCCTTCCAGAGCTGAGATATCAAAATTCAAAATTTCGACCCGAAAAAAAAACGACAGTGTTACCCCTTTCGTTTTTTTTTCATTTTCGGGCGAAAAATTAAGTTTCTCCAATCTTCTCAAAACTCTGGATTATGATAGAGGGCCACGAGACTTTGACCTGAGTGCAAAAATGGAGGCTCTAGACCCTTCCAGAGCTGAGATATCAAAATTCAAAATTTCGACCCAAAAAAAAAACGACAGTGTTACCCCTTTCGTTTTTTTTCATTTTCGGGCGAAAAATTAAGTTTCTCCAATCTTCTCAAAACTCTGGATTATGATAGAGGGCCGCGAGACTTTGACCTGAGTGCAAAAATGGAGGCTCTAGACCCTTCCAGAGCTGAGATATCAAAATTCAAAATTTCGACTCGAAAAAAAAAACGACAGTGTTACCCCTTTCGTTTTTTTTCATTTTCGGGCGAAAAATTAAGTTTCTCCAATCTTCTCAAAACTCTGGATTATGATAGAGGGCCACGAGACTTTGACATGAGTGCAAAAATGGAGGCTCTAGACCCTTCCAGAGCTGAGATATCAAAATTAAAAATTTCGACCCGAAAAAAAAAACGACAGTGTTACCCCTTTCGTTTTTTTTCATTTTCGGGCGAAAAATTAAGTTTCTCCAATCTTCTCAAAACTCTGGATTATGATAGAGGGCTGTGAGACTTTGACTTGAGTGCAAAAATGGAGGCTCTAGACCCTTCCAGAGCTGAGATATCAAAATTCAAAATTTCGACCCGAAAAAAAAAACGACAGTGTTACCCCTTTCGTTTTTTTTCATTTTCGGGCGAAAAATTAAGTTTCTCCAATCTTCTCAAAACTCTGGATTATGATAGAGGGCCGCGAGACTTTGACCTGAGTGCAAAAATGGAGGCTCTAGACCCTTCCAGAGCTGAGATATCAAAATTCAAAATTTCGACCCGAAAAAAAAACGACAGTGTTACCCCTTTCGTTTTTTTTCATTTTCGGGCGAAAAATTAAGTTTCTCCAATCTTCTCAAAACTCTGGATTATGATAGAGGGCCGCGAGACTTTGACCTGAGTGCAAAAATGGAGGCTCTAGACCCTTCCAGAGCTGAGATATCAAAATTCAAAATTTCGACCCGAAAAAAAAACGACAGTGTTACCCCTTTCGTTTTTTTTCATTTTCGGGCGAAAAATTAAGTTTCTCCAATCTTCTCAAAACTCTGGATTATGATAGAGGGCTGTGAGACTTTGACCTGAGTGCAAAAATGGAGGCTCTAGACCCTTCCAGAGCTGAGATATCAAAATTTTGACCCGAAAAAAAAAACGACAGTGTTACCCCTTTCGTTTTTTTTCATTTTCGGGCGAAAAATTAAGTTTCTCCAATCTTCTCAAAACTCTGGATTATGATAGAGGGCCGTGAGACTTTGACCTGAGTGCAAAAATGGAGGCTCTAGACCCTTCCAGAGCTGAGATATCAAAATTCAAAATTTCGACCCGAAAAAAAAACGACAGTGTTACCCCTTTCGTTTTTTTTCATTTTCGGGCGAAAAATTAAGTTTCTCCAATCTTCTCAAAACTCTGGATTATGATAGAGGGCCGTGAGACTTTGACCTGAGTGCAAAAATGGAGGCTCTAGACCCTTCCAGAGCTGAGATATCAAAATTCAAAATTTCGACCCGAAAAAAAAACGACAGTGTTACCCCTTTCGTTTTTTTTTCATTTTCGGGCGAAAAATTAAGTTTCTCCAATCTTCTCAAAACTCTGGATTATGATAGAGGGCCGCGAGACTTTGACCTGAGTGCAAAAATGGAGGCTCTAGACCCCTCCCGAGCTGAGATATCAAAATTCAAAATTTCGACCCGAAAAAAAAAACGACAGTGTTACCCCTTTCGTTTTTTTTCATTTTCGGGCGAAAAATTAAGTTTCTCCAATCTTCTCAAAACTCTGGATTATGATAGAGGGCCGCGAGACTTTGACCTGAGTGCAAAAATGGAGGCTCTAGACCCCTCCCGAGCTGAGATATCAAAATTCAAAATTTCGACCCGAAAAAAAAAACGACAGTGTTACCCCTTTCGTTTTTTTTCATTTTCGGGCGAAAAATTAAGTTTCTCCAATCTTCTCAAAACTCTGGATTATGATAGAGGGCCGCGAGACTTTCACCTGAGTGCAAAAATGGAGGCTCTAGACCCTTCCAGAGCTGAGATATCAAAATTCAAAATTTCGACCCGAAAAAAAAACGACAGTGTTACCCCTTTCGTTTTTTTTTCATTTTCGGGCGAAAAATTAAGTTTCTCCAATCTTCTCAAAACTCTGGATTATGATAGAGGGCTGTGAGACTTTGACCTGAGTGCAAAAATGGAGGCTCTAGACCCTTCCAGAGCTGAGATATCAAAATTCAAAATTTCGACCCGAAAAAAAAACGACAGTGTTACCCCTTTCGTTTTTTTTCATTTTCGGGCGAAAAATTAAGTTTCTCCAATCTTCTTAAAACTTTGGATTATGATAGAGGGCTGTGAGACTTTGACCTGAGTGCAAAAATGGAGGCTCTAGACCCTTCCAAAGCTGAGATATCAAAATTCAAAATTTCGACCCGAAAAAAAAAACGACAGTGTTACCCCCTTTCGTTTTTTTTCATTTTCGGGCGAAAAATTAAGTTTCTCCAATCTTCTCAAAACTCTGGATTATGATAGAGGGCCACGAGACTTTGACCTGAGTGCAAAAATGGAGGCTCTAGACCCTTCCAGAGCTGAGATATCAAAATTCAAAATTTCGACCCGAAAAAAAACGACAGTGTTACCCCTTTCGTTTTTTTTCATTTTCGGGCGAAAAATTAAGTTTCTCCAATCTTCTCAAAACTCTGGATTATGATAGAGGGCCGCGAGACTTTGACCTGAGTGCAACAATGGAGGCTCTAGACCCTTCCAGAGCTGAGATATCAAAATTCAAAATTTCGACCCGAAAAAAAAACGACAGTGTTACCCCTTTCGTTTTTTTTCATTTTCGGGCGAAAAATTAAGTTTCTCCAATCTTCTCAAAACTCTGGATTATGATAGAGGGCCACGAGCCTTTGACCTGAGTGCAAAAATGGAGGCTCTAGACCCTTCCAGAGCTGAGATATCAAAATTCAAAATTTCGACCCGAAAAAAAAAACGACAGTGTTACCCCTTTCGTTTTTTTTCATTTTCGGGCGAAAAATTAAGTTTCTCCAATCTTTTCAAAACTCTGGATTATGATAGAGGGCTGTGAGACTTTGACCTGAGTGCAAAAATGGAGGCTCTAGACCCTTCCAGAGCTGAGATATCAAAATTCAAAATTTCGACCCGAAAAAAAAAACGACAGTGTTACCCCTTTCGTTTTTTTTCATTTTCGGGCGAAAAATTAAGTTTCTCCAATCTTCTCAAAACTCTGGATTATGATAGAGGGCCGCGAGACTTTGACCTGAGTGCAAAAATGGAGGCTCTAGACCCTTCCAGAGCTGAGATATCAAAATTCAAAATTTCGACCCGAAAAAAAAACGACAGTGTTACCCCTTTCGTTTTTTTTCATTTTCGGGCGAAAAATTAAGTTTCTCCAATCTTCTCAAAACTCTGGATTATGATAGAGGGCCGCGAGACTTTGACCTGAGTGCAAAAATGGAGGCTCTAGACCCTTCCAGAGCTGAGATATCAAAATTCAAAATTTCGACCCGAAAAAAAAACGACAGTGTTACCCCTTTCGTTTTTTTTCATTTTCGGGCGAAAAATTAAGTTTCTCCAATCTTCTCAAAACTCTGGATTATGATAGAGGGCTGTGAGACTTTGACCTGAGTGCAAAAATGGAGGCTCTAGACCCTTCCAGAGCTGAGATATCAAAATTTTGACCCGAAAAAAAAAACGACAGTGTTACCCCTTTCGTTTTTTTTCATTTTCGGGCGAAAAATTAAGTTTCTCCAATCTTCTCAAAACTCTGGATTATGATAGAGGGCCGTGAGACTTTGACCTGAGTGCAAAAATGGAGGCTCTAGACCCTTCCAGAGCTGAGATATCAAAATTCAAAATTTCGACCCGAAAAAAAAACGACAGTGTTACCCCTTTCGTTTTTTTTCATTTTCGGGCGAAAAATTAAGTTTCTCCAATCTTCTCAAAACTCTGGATTATGATAGAGGGCCGTGAGACTTTGACCTGAGTGCAAAAATGGAGGCTCTAGACCCTTCCAGAGCTGAGATATCAAAATTCAAAATTTCGACCCGAAAAAAAAACGACAGTGTTACCCCTTTCGTTTTTTTTTCATTTTCGGGCGAAAAATTAAGTTTCTCCAATCTTCTCAAAACTCTGGATTATGATAGAGGGCCGCGAGACTTTGACCTGAGTGCAAAAATGGAGGCTCTAGACCCCTCCCGAGCTGAGATATCAAAATTCAAAATTTCGACCCGAAAAAAAAAACGACAGTGTTACCCCTTTCGTTTTTTTTCATTTTCGGGCGAAAAATTAAGTTTCTCCAATCTTCTCAAAACTCTGGATTATGATAGAGGGCCGCGAGACTTTGACCTGAGTGCAAAAATGGAGGCTCTAGACCCCTCCCGAGCTGAGATATCAAAATTCAAAATTTCGACCCGAAAAAAAAAACGACAGTGTTACCCCTTTCGTTTTTTTTCATTTTCGGGCGAAAAATTAAGTTTCTCCAATCTTCTCAAAACTCTGGATTATGATAGAGGGCCGCGAGACTTTCACCTGAGTGCAAAAATGGAGGCTCTAGACCCTTCCAGAGCTGAGATATCAAAATTCAAAATTTCGACCCGAAAAAAAAACGACAGTGTTACCCCTTTCGTTTTTTTTTCATTTTCGGGCGAAAAATTAAGTTTCTCCAATCTTCTCAAAACTCTGGATTATGATAGAGGGCTGTGAGACTTTGACCTGAGTGCAAAAATGGAGGCTCTAGACCCTTCCAGAGCTGAGATATCAAAATTCAAAATTTCGACCCGAAAAAAAAACGACAGTGTTACCCCTTTCGTTTTTTTTCATTTTCGGGCGAAAAATTAAGTTTCTCCAATCTTCTTAAAACTTTGGATTATGATAGAGGGCTGTGAGACTTTGACCTGAGTGCAAAAATGGAGGCTCTAGACCCTTCCAAAGCTGAGATATCAAAATTCAAAATTTCGACCCGAAAAAAAAAACGACAGTGTTACCCCCTTTCGTTTTTTTTCATTTTCGGGCGAAAAATTAAGTTTCTCCAATCTTCTCAAAACTCTGGATTATGATAGAGGGCCACGAGACTTTGACCTGAGTGCAAAAATGGAGGCTCTAGACCCTTCCAGAGCTGAGATATCAAAATTCAAAATTTCGACCCGAAAAAAAACGACAGTGTTACCCCTTTCGTTTTTTTTCATTTTCGGGCGAAAAATTAAGTTTCTCCAATCTTCTCAAAACTCTGGATTATGATAGAGGGCCGCGAGACTTTGACCTGAGTGCAACAATGGAGGCTCTAGACCCTTCCAGAGCTGAGATATCAAAATTCAAAATTTCGACCCGAAAAAAAAACGACAGTGTTACCCCTTTCGTTTTTTTTCATTTTCGGGCGAAAAATTAAGTTTCTCCAATCTTCTCAAAACTCTGGATTATGATAGAGGGCCACGAGCCTTTGACCTGAGTGCAAAAATGGAGGCTCTAGACCCTTCCAGAGCTGAGATATCAAAATTCAAAATTTCGACCCGAAAAAAAAAACGACAGTGTTACCCCTTTCGTTTTTTTTCATTTTCGGGCGAAAAATTAAGTTTCTCCAATCTTTTCAAAACTCTGGATTATGATAGAGGGCTGTGAGACTTTGACCTGAGTGCAAAAATGGAGGCTCTAGACCCTTCCAGAGCTGAGATATCAAAATTCAAAATTTCGACCCAAAAAAAAACGACAGTGTTACCCCTTTCGTTTTTTTTCATTTTCGGGCGAAAAATTAAGTTTCTCCAATCTTCTCAAAACTCTGGATTATGATAGAGGGCCGCGAGACTTTGACCTGAGTGCAAAAATGGAGGCTCTAGACCCTTCCAGAGCTGAGATATCAAAATTCAAAATTTCGACCCGAAAAAAAAACGACAGTGTTACCCCTTTCGTTTTTTTTCATTTTCGGGCGAAAAATTAAGTTTCTCCAATCTTCTCAAAACTCTGGATTATGATAGAGGGCCACGAGACTTTGACATGAGTGCAAAAATGGAGGCTCTAGACCCTTCCAGAGCTGAGATATCAAAATTAAAAATTTCGACCCGAAAAAAAAAACGACAGTGTTACCCCTTTCGTTTTTTTTCATTTTCGGGCGAAAAATTAAGTTTCTCCAATCTTCTCAAATATCTGGATTATGATAGAGAGCTGTGAGACTTTGACTTGAGTGCAAAAATGGAGGCTCTAGACCCTTCCAGAGCTGAGATATCAAAATTCAAAATTTCGACCCCGAATAAAAAAACGACAGTGTTACCCCTTTCGTTTTTTTTCATTTTCGGGCGAAAAATTAAGTTTCTCCAATCTTCTCAAAACTCTGGATTATGATAGAGGGCCGCGAGACTTTGACCTGAGTGCAAAAATGGAGGCTCTAGACCCTTCCAGAGCTGAGATATCAAAATTCAAAATTTCGACCCGAAAAAAAACCGACAGTGTTACCCCTTTCGTTTTTTTTCATTTTCGGGCGAAAAATTAAGTTTCTCCAATCTTCTCAAAACTCTGGATTATGATAGAGGGCCGCGAGACTTTGACCTGAGTGCAAAAATGGAGGCTCTAGACCTTTCCAGAGCTGAGATATCAAAATTCAAAATTTCGACCCGAAAAAAAAACGACAGTGTTACCCCTTTCGTTTTTTTTTCATTTTCGGGCGAAAAATTAAGTTTCTCCAATCTTCTCAAAACTCTGGATTATGATAGAGGCCCGCGAGACTTTGACCTGAGTGCAAAAATGGAGGCTCTAGACCCTTCCAGAGCTGAGATATCAAAATTCAAAATTTCGACCCGAAAAAAAAAACGACAGTGTTACCCCTTTCGTTTTTTTTCATTTTCGGGCGAAAAATTAAGTTTCTCCAATCTTCTCAAAACTCTGGATTATGATAGAGGGCCACGAGACTTTGACCTGAGTGCAGAAATGGAGGCTCTAGACCCTTCCAGAGCTGAGATATCAAAATTCAAAATTTCAACCCGAAAAAAAAACCGACAGTGTTACCCCTTTCGTTTTTTTTCATTTTCGGGCGAAAAATTAAGTTTCTCCAATCTTCTCAAAACTCTGGATTATGATAGAGGGCCGCGAGACTTTGACCTGAGTGCAAAAATGGAGGCTCTAGACCTTTCCAGAGCTGAGATATCAAAATTCAAAATTTCGACCCGAAAAAAAAAAACGACAGTGTTACCCCTTTCGTTTTTTTTCATTTTCAGGCGAAAAATTAAGTTTCTCCAATCTTCTCAAAACTCTGGATTATGATAGAGGGCCGCGAGACTTTCACCTGAGTGCAAAAATGGAGGCTCTAGACCCTTCCAGAGCTGAGATATCAAAATTCAAAATTTCGACCCAAAAAAAAAACGACAGTGTTACCCCTTTCGTTTTTTTTCATTTTCGGGCGAAAAATTAAGTTTCTCCAATCTTCTCAAATATCTGGATTATGATAGAGAGCTGTGAGACTTTGACTTGAGTGCAAAAATGGAGGCTCTAGACCCTTCCAGAGCTGAGATATCAAAATTCAAAATTTCGACCCCGAAAAAAAAAACGACAGTGTTACCCCTTTCGTTTTTTTTCATTTTCGGGCGAAAAATTAAGTTTCTCCAATCTTCTCAAAACTCTGGATTATGATAGAGGGCCGCGAGACTTTGACCTGAGTGCAAAAATGGAGGCTCTAGACCCTTCCAGAGCTGAGATATCAAAATTCAAAATTTCGACCCGAAAAAAAACCGACAGTGTTACCCCTTTCGTTTTTTTTCATTTTCGGGCGAAAAATTAAGTTTCTCCAATCTTCTCAAAACTCTGGATTATGATAGAGGGCCGCGAGACTTTGACCTGAGTGCAAAAATGGAGGCTCTAGACCTTTCCAGAGCTGAGATATCAAAATTCAAAATTTCGACCCGAAAAAAAAACGACAGTGTTACCCCTTTCGTTTTTTTTTTCATTTTCGGGCGAAAAATTAAGTTTCTCCAATCTTCTCAAAACTCTGGATTATGATAGAGGCCCGCGAGACTTTGACCTGAGTGCAAAAATGGAGGCTCTAGACCCTTCCAGAGCTGAGATATCAAAATTCAAAATTTCGACCCGAAAAAAAAACGACAGTGTTACCCCTTTCGTTTTTTTTCATTTTCGGGCGAAAAATTAAGTTTCTCCAATCTTCTCAAAACTCTGGATTATGATAGAGGGCCACGAGACTTTGACCTGAGTGCAGAAATGGAGGCTCTAGACCCTTCCAGAGCTGAGATATCAAAATTCAAAATTTCAACCCGAAAAAAAAACCGACAGTGTTACCCCTTTCGTTTTTTTTCATTTTCGGGCGAAAAATTAAGTTTCTCCAATCTTCTCAAAACTCTGGATTATGATAGAGGGCCGCGAGACTTTGACCTGAGTGCAAAAATGGAGGCTCTAGACCTTTCCAGAGCTGAGATATCAAAATTCAAAATTTCGACCCGAAAAAAAAACGACAGTGTTACCCCTTTCGTTTTTTTTCATTTTCAGGCGAAAAATTAAGTTTCTCCAATCTTCTCAAAACTCTGGATTATGATAGAGGGCCGCGAGACTTTCACCTGAGTGCAAAAATGGAGGCTCTAGACCCTTCCAGAGCTGAGATATCAAAATTCAAAATTTCGACCCAAAAAAAAAACGACAGTGTTACCACTTTCGTTTCTTTTTTTCATTTTCGGGCGAAAAATTAAGTTTCTCCAATCTTCTCAAAACTCTGGATTATGATAGAGGGCTGTGAGACTTTGACCTGAGTGCAAAAATGGAGGCTCTAGACCCTTCCAAAGCTGAGATATCAAAATTCAAAATTTCGACCCGAAAAAAAACGACAGTGTTACCCCTTTCGTTTTTTTTCATTTTCGGGCGAAAAATTAAGTTTCTCCAATCTTCTCAAAACTCTGGATTATGATAGAGGGCCGCGAGACTTTGACCTGAGTGCAACAATGGAGGCTCTAGACCCTTCCAGAGCTGAGATATCAAAATTCAAAATTTCGACCCGAAAAAAAAACGACAGTGTTACCCCTTTCGTTTTTTTTCATTTTCGGGCGAAAAATTAAGTTTCTCCAATCTTCTCAAAACTCTGGATTATGATAGAGGGCCACGAGACTTTGACCTGAGTGCAAAAATGGAGGCTCTAGACCCTTCCAGAGCTGAGATATCAAAATTCAAAATTTCGACCCGAAAAAAAAAACGACAGTGTTACCCCTTTCGTTTTTTTTCATTTTCGGGCGAAAAATTAAGTTTCTCCAATCTTCTCAAAACTCTGGATTATGATAGAGGGCCGCGAGACTTTGACCTGAGTGCAACAATGGAGGCTCTAGACCCTTCCAGAGCTGAGATATCAAAATTCAAAATTTCGACCCGAAAAAAAAACGACAGTGTTACCCCTTTCGTTTTTTTTCATTTTCGGGCGAAAAATTAAGTTTCTCCAATCTTCTCAAAACTCTGGATTATGATAGAGGGCCACGAGCCTTTGACCTGAGTGCAAAAATGGAGGCTCTAGACCCTTCCAGAGCTGAGATATCAAAATTCAAAATTTCGACCCGAAAAAAAAACGACAGTGTTACCCCTTTCGTTTTTTTTCATTTTCGGGCGAAAAATTAAGTTTCTCCAATCTTTTCAAAACTCTGGATTATGATAGAGGGCTGTGAGACTTTGACCTGAGTGCAAAAATGGAGGCTCTAGACCCTTCCAGAGCTGAGATATCAAAATTCAAAATTTCGACCCAAAAAAAAAACGACAGTGTTACCCCTTTCGTTTTTTTTCATTTTCGGGCGAAAAATTAAGTTTCTCCAATCTTCTCAAAACTCTGGATTATGATAGAGGGCCGCGAGACTTTGACCTGAGTGCAAAAATGGAGGCTCTAGACCCTTCCAGAGCTGAGATATCAAAATTCAAAATTTCGACCCGAAAAAAAAAACGACAGTGTTACCCCTTTCGTTTTTTTTCATTTTCGGGTGAAAAATTAAGTTTCTCCAATCTTCTCAAAACTCTGGATTATGATAGAGGGCTGTGAGACTTTGACTTGAGTGCAAAAATGGAGGCTCTAGACCCTTCCAGAGCTGAGATATCAAAATTCAAAATTTCGACCCGAAAAAAAAAAACGACAGTGTTACCCCTTTCGTTTTTTTTCATTTTCGGGCGAAAAATTAAGTTTCTCCAATCTTCTCAAAACTCTGGATTATGATAGAGGGCCGCGAGACTTTGACCTGAGTGCAAAAATGGAGGCTCTAGACCCTTCCAGAGCTGAGATATCAAAATTCAAAATTTCGACCCGAAAAAAAACCGACAGTGTTACCCCTTTCGTTTTTTTTCATTTTCGGGCGAAAAATTAAGCTTCTCCAATCTTCTCAAAACTCTGGATTATGATAGAGGGCCGCGAGACTTTGACCTGAGTGCAAAAATGGAGGCTCTAGACCTTTCCAGAGCTGAGATATCAAAATTCAAAATTTCGACCAAAAAAAAAACGACAGTGTTACCCCTTTCGTTTTTTTTTCATTTTCGGGCGAAAAATTAAGTTTCTCCAATCTTCTCAAAACTCTGGATTATGATAGAGGCCCGCGAGACTTTGACCTGAGTGCAAAAATGGAGGCTCTAGACCCTTCCAGAGCTGAGATATCAAAATTCAAAATTTCGACCCGAAAAAAAAACGACGGTGTTACCCCTTTCGTTTTTTTTCATTTTCGGGCGAAAAATTAAGTTTCTCCAATCTTCTCAAAACTCTGGATTATGATAGAGGGCCACGATACTTTGACCTGAGTGCAGAAATGGAGGCTCTAGACCCTTCCAGAGCTGAGATATCAAAATTCAAAATTTCGACCCGAAAAAAAAAACGACAGTGTTACCCCTTTCGTTTTTTTTCATTTTTGGGCGAAAAATTAAGTTTCTCCAATCTTCTCAAAACTCTGGATTATGATAGAGGGCCGCGAGACTTTGACCTGAGTGCAAAAATGGAGGCTCTAGACCTTTCCAGAGCTGAGATATCAAAATTCAAAATTTCGACCCGAAAAAAAAACGACAGTGTTACCCCTTTCGTTTTTTTTTCATTTTCGGGCGAAAAATTAAGTTTCTCCAATCTTCTCAAAACTCTGGATTATGATAGAGGGCTGTGAGACTTTGACCTGAGTGCAAAAATGGAGGCTCTAGACCCTTCCAGAGCTGAGATATCAAAATTCAAAATTTCGACCCGAAAAAAAACCGACAGTGTTACCCCTTTCGTTTTTTTTCATTTTCGGGCGAAAAATTAAGTTTCTCCAATCTTCTTAAAACTTTGGATTATGATAGAGGGCTGTGAGACTTTGACCTGAGTGCAAAAATGGAGGCTCTAGACCCTTCCAAAGCTGAGATATCAAAATTCAAAATTTCGACCCGAAAAAAAACGACAGTGTTACCCCTTTCGTTTTTTTTCATTTTCGGGCGAAAAATTAAGTTTCTCCAATCTTCTCAAAACTCTGGATTATGATAGAGGGCCGCGAGACTTTGACCTGAGTGCAACAATGGAGGCTCTAGACCCTTCCAGAGCTGAGATATCAAAATTCAAAATTTCGACCCGAAAAAAAAACGACAGTGTTACCCCTTTCGTTTTTTTTTCATTTTCGGGCGAAAAATTAAGTTTCTCCAATCTTCTCAAAACTCTGGATTATGATAGAGGGCCACGAGACTTTGACCTGAGTGCAAAAATGGAGGCTCTAGACCCTTCCAGAGCTGAGATATCAAAATTCAAAATTTCGACCCGAAAAAAAAAACGACAGTGTTACCCCTTTCGTTTTTTTTCATTTTCGGGCGAAAAATTAAGTTTCTCCAATCTTTTCAAAACTCTGGATTATGATAGAGGGCTGTGAGACTTTGACCTGAGTGCAAAAATGGAGGCTCTAGACCCTTCCAGAGCTGAGATATCAAAATTCAAAATTTCGACCCAAAAAAAAAACGACAGTGTTACCCCTTTCGTTTTTTTTCATTTTCGGGCGAAAAATTAAGTTTCTCCAATCTTCTCAAAACTCTGGATTATGATAGAGGGCCGCGAGACTTTGACCTGAGTGCAAAAATGGAGGCTCTAGACCCTTCCAGAGCTGAGATATCAAAATTCAAAATTTCGACTCGAAAAAAAAACGACAGTGTTACCCCTTTCGTTTTTTTTCATTTTCGGGCGAAAAATTAAGTTTCTCCAATCTTCTCAAAACTCTGGATTATGATAGAGGGCCACGAGACTTTGACATGAGTGCAAAAATGGAGGCTCTAGACCCTTCCAGAGCTGAGATATCAAAATTAAAAATTTCGACCCGAAAAAAAAAACGACAGTGTTACCCCTTTCGTTTTTTTTCATTTTCGGGCGAAAAATTAAGTTTCTCCAATCTTCTCAAAACTCTGGATTATGATAGAGGGCTGTGAGACTTTGACTTGAGTGCAAAAATGGAGGCTCTAGACCCTTCCAGAGCTGAGATATCAAAATTCAAAATTTCGACCCGAAAAAAAAAACGACAGTGTTACCCCTTTCGTTTTTTTTCATTTTCGGGCGAAAAATTAAGTTTCTCCAATCTTCTCAAAACTCTGGATTATGATAGAGGGCCGCGAGACTTTGACCTGAGTGCAAAAATGGAGGCTCTAGACCCTTCCAGAGCTGAGATATCAAAATTCAAAATTTCGACCCGAAAAAAAAACGACAGTGTTACCCCTTTCGTTTTTTTTCATTTTCGGGCGAAAAATTAAGTTTCTCCAATCTTCTCAAAACTCTGGATTATGATAGAGGGCCGCGAGACTTTGACCTGAGTGCAAAAATGGAGGCTCTAGACCCTTCCAGAGCTGAGATATCAAAATTCAAAATTTCGACCCGAAAAAAAAACGACAGTGTTACCCCTTTCGTTTTTTTTCATTTTCGGGCGAAAAATTAAGTTTCTCCAATCTTCTCAAAACTCTGGATTATGATAGAGGGCTGTGAGACTTTGACCTGAGTGCAAAAATGGAGGCTCTAGACCCTTCCAGAGCTGAGATATCAAAATTTTGACCCGAAAAAAAAAACGACAGTGTTACCCCTTTCGTTTTTTTTCATTTTCGGGCGAAAAATTAAGTTTCTCCAATCTTCTCAAAACTCTGGATTATGATAGAGGGCCGTGAGACTTTGACCTGAGTGCAAAAATGGAGGCTCTAGACCCTTCCAGAGCTGAGATATCAAAATTCAAAATTTCGACCCGAAAAAAAAACGACAGTGTTACCCCTTTCGTTTTTTTTCATTTTCGGGCGAAAAATTAAGTTTCTCCAATCTTCTCAAAACTCTGGATTATGATAGAGGGCCGTGAGACTTTGACCTGAGTGCAAAAATGGAGGCTCTAGACCCTTCCAGAGCTGAGATATCAAAATTCAAAATTTCGACCCGAAAAAAAAACGACAGTGTTACCCCTTTCGTTTTTTTTTCATTTTCGGGCGAAAAATTAAGTTTCTCCAATCTTCTCAAAACTCTGGATTATGATAGAGGGCCGCGAGACTTTGACCTGAGTGCAAAAATGGAGGCTCTAGACCCCTCCCGAGCTGAGATATCAAAATTCAAAATTTCGACCCGAAAAAAAAAACGACAGTGTTACCCCTTTCGTTTTTTTTCATTTTCGGGCGAAAAATTAAGTTTCTCCAATCTTCTCAAAACTCTGGATTATGATAGAGGGCCGCGAGACTTTGACCTGAGTGCAAAAATGGAGGCTCTAGACCCCTCCCGAGCTGAGATATCAAAATTCAAAATTTCGACCCGAAAAAAAAAACGACAGTGTTACCCCTTTCGTTTTTTTTCATTTTCGGGCGAAAAATTAAGTTTCTCCAATCTTCTCAAAACTCTGGATTATGATAGAGGGCCGCGAGACTTTCACCTGAGTGCAAAAATGGAGGCTCTAGACCCTTCCAGAGCTGAGATATCAAAATTCAAAATTTCGACCCGAAAAAAAAACGACAGTGTTACCCCTTTCGTTTTTTTTTCATTTTCGGGCGAAAAATTAAGTTTCTCCAATCTTCTCAAAACTCTGGATTATGATAGAGGGCTGTGAGACTTTGACCTGAGTGCAAAAATGGAGGCTCTAGACCCTTCCAGAGCTGAGATATCAAAATTCAAAATTTCGACCCGAAAAAAAAACGACAGTGTTACCCCTTTCGTTTTTTTTCATTTTCGGGCGAAAAATTAAGTTTCTCCAATCTTCTTAAAACTTTGGATTATGATAGAGGGCTGTGAGACTTTGACCTGAGTGCAAAAATGGAGGCTCTAGACCCTTCCAAAGCTGAGATATCAAAATTCAAAATTTCGACCCGAAAAAAAAAACGACAGTGTTACCCCCTTTCGTTTTTTTTCATTTTCGGGCGAAAAATTAAGTTTCTCCAATCTTCTCAAAACTCTGGATTATGATAGAGGGCCACGAGACTTTGACCTGAGTGCAAAAATGGAGGCTCTAGACCCTTCCAGAGCTGAGATATCAAAATTCAAAATTTCGACCCGAAAAAAAACGACAGTGTTACCCCTTTCGTTTTTTTTCATTTTCGGGCGAAAAATTAAGTTTCTCCAATCTTCTCAAAACTCTGGATTATGATAGAGGGCCGCGAGACTTTGACCTGAGTGCAACAATGGAGGCTCTAGACCCTTCCAGAGCTGAGATATCAAAATTCAAAATTTCGACCCGAAAAAAAAACGACAGTGTTACCCCTTTCGTTTTTTTTCATTTTCGGGCGAAAAATTAAGTTTCTCCAATCTTCTCAAAACTCTGGATTATGATAGAGGGCCACGAGCCTTTGACCTGAGTGCAAAAATGGAGGCTCTAGACCCTTCCAGAGCTGAGATATCAAAATTCAAAATTTCGACCCGAAAAAAAAAACGACAGTGTTACCCCTTTCGTTTTTTTTCATTTTCGGGCGAAAAATTAAGTTTCTCCAATCTTTTCAAAACTCTGGATTATGATAGAGGGCTGTGAGACTTTGACCTGAGTGCAAAAATGGAGGCTCTAGACCCTTCCAGAGCTGAGATATCAAAATTCAAAATTTCGACCCAAAAAAAAACGACAGTGTTACCCCTTTCGTTTTTTTTCATTTTCGGGCGAAAAATTAAGTTTCTCCAATCTTCTCAAAACTCTGGATTATGATAGAGGGCCGCGAGACTTTGACCTGAGTGCAAAAATGGAGGCTCTAGACCCTTCCAGAGCTGAGATATCAAAATTCAAAATTTCGACCCGAAAAAAAAACGACAGTGTTACCCCTTTCGTTTTTTTTCATTTTCGGGCGAAAAATTAAGTTTCTCCAATCTTCTCAAAACTCTGGATTATGATAGAGGGCCACGAGACTTTGACATGAGTGCAAAAATGGAGGCTCTAGACCCTTCCAGAGCTGAGATATCAAAATTAAAAATTTCGACCCGAAAAAAAAAACGACAGTGTTACCCCTTTCGTTTTTTTTCATTTTCGGGCGAAAAATTAAGTTTCTCCAATCTTCTCAAATATCTGGATTATGATAGAGAGCTGTGAGACTTTGACTTGAGTGCAAAAATGGAGGCTCTAGACCCTTCCAGAGCTGAGATATCAAAATTCAAAATTTCGACCCCGAAAAAAAAAACGACAGTGTTACCCCTTTCGTTTTTTTTCATTTTCGGGCGAAAAATTAAGTTTCTCCAATCTTCTCAAAACTCTGGATTATGATAGAGGGCCGCGAGACTTTGACCTGAGTGCAAAAATGGAGGCTCTAGACCCTTCCAGAGCTGAGATATCAAAATTCAAAATTTCGACCCGAAAAAAAACCGACAGTGTTACCCCTTTCGTTTTTTTTCATTTTCGGGCGAAAAATTAAGTTTCTCCAATCTTCTCAAAACTCTGGATTATGATAGAGGGCCGCGAGACTTTGACCTGAGTGCAAAAATGGAGGCTCTAGACCTTTCCAGAGCTGAGATATCAAAATTCAAAATTTCGACCCGAAAAAAAAACGACAGTGTTACCCCTTTCGTTTTTTTTTCATTTTCGGGCGAAAAATTAAGTTTCTCCAATCTTCTCAAAACTCTGGATTATGATAGAGGCCCGCGAGACTTTGACCTGAGTGCAAAAATGGAGGCTCTAGACCCTTCCAGAGCTGAGATATCAAAATTCAAAATTTCGACCCGAAAAAAAAAACGACAGTGTTACCCCTTTCGTTTTTTTTCATTTTCGGGCGAAAAATTAAGTTTCTCCAATCTTCTCAAAACTCTGGATTATGATAGAGGGCCACGAGACTTTGACCTGAGTGCAGAAATGGAGGCTCTAGACCCTTCCAGAGCTGAGATATCAAAATTCAAAATTTCAACCCGAAAAAAAAACCGACAGTGTTACCCCTTTCGTTTTTTTTCATTTTCGGGCGAAAAATTAAGTTTCTCCAATCTTCTCAAAACTCTGGATTATGATAGAGGGCCGCGAGACTTTGACCTGAGTGCAAAAATTGAGGCTCTAGACCTTTCCAGAGCTGAGATATCAAAATTCAAAATTTCGACCCGAAAAAAAAAAACGACAGTGTTACCCCTTTCGTTTTTTTTCATTTTCAGGCGAAAAATTAAGTTTCTCCAATCTTCTCAAAACTCTGGATTATGATAGAGGGCCGCGAGACTTTCACCTGAGTGCAAAAATGGAGGCTCTAGACCCTTCCAGAGCTGAGATATCAAAATTCAAAATTTCGACCCAAAAAAAAAACGACAGTGTTACCCCTTTCGTTTTTTTTCATTTTCGGGCGAAAAATTAAGTTTCTCCAATCTTCTCAAATATCTGGATTATGATAGAGAGCTGTGAGACTTTGACTTGAGTGCAAAAATGGAGGCTCTAGACCCTTCCAGAGCTGAGATATCAAAATTCAAAATTTCGACCCCGAAAAAAAAAACGACAGTGTTACCCCTTTCGTTTTTTTTCATTTTCGGGCGAAAAATTAAGTTTCTCCAATCTTCTCAAAACTCTGGATTATGATAGAGGGCCGCGAGACTTTGACCTGAGTGCAAAAATGGAGGCTCTAGACCCTTCCAGAGCTGAGATATCAAAATTCAAAATTTCGACCCGAAAAAAAACCGACAGTGTTACCCCTTTCGTTTTTTTTCATTTTCGGGCGAAAAATTAAGTTTCTCCAATCTTCTCAAAACTCTGGATTATGATAGAGGGCCGCGAGACTTTGACCTGAGTGCAAAAATGGAGGCTCTAGACCTTTCCAGAGCTGAGATATCAAAATTCAAAATTTCGACCCGAAAAAAAAACGACAGTGTTACCCCTTTCGTTTTTTTTTTCATTTTCGGGCGAAAAATTAAGTTTCTCCAATCTTCTCAAAACTCTGGATTATGATAGAGGCCCGCGAGACTTTGACCTGAGTGCAAAAATGGAGGCTCTAGACCCTTCCAGAGCTGAGATATCAAAATTCAAAATTTCGACCCGAAAAAAAAAACGACAGTGTTACCCCTTTCGTTTTTTTTCATTTTCGGGCGAAAAATTAAGTTTCTCCAATCTTCTCAAAACTCTGGATTATGATAGAGGGCCACGAGACTTTGACCTGAGTGCAGAAATGGAGGCTCTAGACCCTTCCAGAGCTGAGATATCAAAATTCAAAATTTCAACCCGAAAAAAAAACCGACAGTGTTACCCCTTTCGTTTTTTTTCATTTTCGGGCGAAAAATTAAGTTTCTCCAATCTTCTCAAAACTCTGGATTATGATAGAGGGCCGCGAGACTTTGACCTGAGTGCAAAAATGGAGGCTCTAGACCTTTCCAGAGCTGAGATATCAAAATTCAAAATTTCGACCCGAAAAAAAAACGACAGTGTTACCCCTTTCGTTTTTTTTCATTTTCAGGCGAAAAATTAAGTTTCTCCAATCTTCTCAAAACTCTGGATTATGATAGAGGGCCGCGAGACTTTCACCTGAGTGCAAAAATGGAGGCTCTAGACCCTTCCAGAGCTGAGATATCAAAATTCAAAATTTCGACCCAAAAAAAAAACGACAGTGTTACCACTTTCGTTTCTTTTTTTCATTTTCGGGCGAAAAATTAAGTTTCTCCAATCTTCTCAAAACTCTGGATTATGATAGAGGGCTGTGAGACTTTGACCTGAGTGCAAAAATGGAGGCTCTAGACCCTTCCAGAGCTGAGATATCAAAATTCAAAATTTCGACCCGAAAAAAAACCGACAGTGTTACCCCTTTCGTTTTTTTTCATTTTCGGGCAAAAAATTAAGTTTCTCCAATCTTCTTAAAACTTTGGATTATGATAGAGGGCTGTGAGACTTTGACCTGAGTGCAAAAATGGAGGCTCTAGACCCTTCCAAAGCTGAGATATCAAAATTCAAAATTTCGACCCGAAAAAAAACGACAGTGTTACCCCTTTCGTTTTTTTTCATTTTCGGGCGAAAAATTAAGTTTCTCCAATCTTCTCAAAACTCTGGATTATGATAGAGGGCCGCGAGACTTTGACCTGAGTGCAACAATGGAGGCTCTAGACCCTTCCAGAGCTGAGATATCAAAATTCAAAATTTCGACCCAAAAAAAAAACGACAGTGTTACCCCTTTCGTTTTTTTTTCATTTTCGGGCGAAAAATTAAGATTCTCCAATCTTCTCAAAACTCTGGATTATGATAGAGGGCCACGAGACTTTGACCTGAGTGCAAAAATGGAGGCTCTAGACCCTTCCAGAGCTGAGATATCAAAATTCAAAATTTCGACCCGAAAAAAAAACGACAGTGTTACCCCTTTCGTTTTTTTTCATTTTCGGGCGAAAAATTAAGTTTCTCCAATCTTTTCAAAACTCTGGATTATGATAGAGGGCTGTGAGACTTTGACCTGAGTGCAAAAATGGAGGCTCTAGACCCTTCCAGAGCTGAGATATCAAAATTCAAAATTTCGACCCAAAAAAAAACGACAGTGTTACCCCTTTCGTTTTTTTTCATTTTCGGGCGAAAAATTAAGTTTCTCCAATCTTCTCAAAACTCTGGATTATGATAGAGGGCCGCGAGACTTTGACCTGAGTGCAAAAATGGAGGCTCTAGACCCTTCCAGAGCTGAGATATCAAAATTCAAAATTTCGACTCGAAAAAAAAACGACAGTGTTACCCCTTTCGTTTTTTTTCATTTTCGGGCGAAAAATTAAGTTTCTCCAATCTTCTCAAAACTCTGGATTATGATAGAGGGCCACGAGACTTTGACATGAGTGCAAAAATGGAGGCTCTAGACCCTTCCAGAGCTGAGATATCAAAATTCAAAATTTCGACCCGAAAAAAAAACGACAGTGTTACCCCTTTCGTTTTTTTTTCATTTTCGGGCGAAAAATTAAGTTTCTCCAATCTTCTCAAAACTCTGGATTATGATAGAGGGCTGTGAGACTTTGACCTGAGTGCAAAAATGGAGGCTCTAGACCCTTCCAGAGCTGAGATATCAAAATTCAAAATTTCGACCCGAAAAAAAAACGACAGTGTTACCCCTTTCGTTTTTTTTCATTTTCGGGCGAAAAATTAAGTTTCTCCAATCTTCTTAAAACTTTGGATTATGATAGAGGGCTGTGAGACTTTGACCTGAGTGCAAAAATGGAGGCTCTAGACCCTTCCAAAGCTGAGATATCAAAATTCAAAATTTCGACCCGAAAAAAAAAACGACAGTGTTACCCCCTTTCGTTTTTTTTCATTTTCGGGCGAAAAATTAAGTTTCTCCAATCTTCTCAAAACTCTGGATTATGATAGAGGGCCACGAGACTTTGACCTGAGTGCAAAAATGGAGGCTCTAGACCCTTCCAGAGCTGAGATATCAAAATTCAAAATTTCGACCCGAAAAAAAACGACAGTGTTACCCCTTTCGTTTTTTTTCATTTTCGGGCGAAAAATTAAGTTTCTCCAATCTTCTCAAAACTCTGGATTATGATAGAGGGCCGCGAGACTTTGACCTGAGTGCAACAATGGAGGCTCTAGACCCTTCCAGAGCTGAGATATCAAAATTCAAAATTTCGACCCGAAAAAAAAACGACAGTGTTACCCCTTTCGTTTTTTTTCATTTTCGGGCGAAAAATTAAGTTTCTCCAATCTTCTCAAAACTCTGGATTATGATAGAGGGCCACGAGCCTTTGACCTGAGTGCAAAAATGGAGGCTCTAGACCCTTCCAGAGCTGAGATATCAAAATTCAAAATTTCGACCCGAAAAAAAAAACGACAGTGTTACCCCTTTCGTTTTTTTTCATTTTCGGGCGAAAAATTAAGTTTCTCCAATCTTTTCAAAACTCTGGATTATGATAGAGGGCTGTGAGACTTTGACCTGAGTGCAAAAATGGAGGCTCTAGACCCTTCCAGAGCTGAGATATCAAAATTCAAAATTTCGACCCAAAAAAAAACGACAGTGTTACCCCTTTCGTTTTTTTTCATTTTCGGGCGAAAAATTAAGTTTCTCCAATCTTCTCAAAACTCTGGATTATGATAGAGGGCCGCGAGACTTTGACCTGAGTGCAAAAATGGAGGCTCTAGACCCTTCCAGAGCTGAGATATCAAAATTCAAAATTTCGACCCGAAAAAAAAACGACAGTGTTACCCCTTTCGTTTTTTTTCATTTTCGGGCGAAAAATTAAGTTTCTCCAATCTTCTCAAAACTCTGGATTATGATAGAGGGCCACGAGACTTTGACATGAGTGCAAAAATGGAGGCTCTAGACCCTTCCAGAGCTGAGATATCAAAATTAAAAATTTCGACCCGAAAAAAAAAACGACAGTGTTACCCCTTTCGTTTTTTTTCATTTTCGGGCGAAAAATTAAGTTTCTCCAATCTTCTCAAATATCTGGATTATGATAGAGAGCTGTGAGACTTTGACTTGAGTGCAAAAATGGAGGCTCTAGACCCTTCCAGAGCTGAGATATCAAAATTCAAAATTTCGACCCCGAAAAAAAAAACGACAGTGTTACCCCTTTCGTTTTTTTTCATTTTCGGGCGAAAAATTAAGTTTCTCCAATCTTCTCAAAACTCTGGATTATGATAGAGGGCCGCGAGACTTTGACCTGAGTGCAAAAATGGAGGCTCTAGACCCTTCCAGAGCTGAGATATCAAAATTCAAAATTTCGACCCGAAAAAAAACCGACAGTGTTACCCCTTTCGTTTTTTTTCATTTTCGGGCGAAAAATTAAGTTTCTCCAATCTTCTCAAAACTCTGGATTATGATAGAGGGCCGCGAGACTTTGACCTGAGTGCAAAAATGGAGGCTCTAGACCTTTCCAGAGCTGAGATATCAAAATTCAAAATTTCGACCCGAAAAAAAAACGACAGTGTTACCCCTTTCGTTTTTTTTTCATTTTCGGGCGAAAAATTAAGTTTCTCCAATCTTCTCAAAACTCTGGATTATGATAGAGGCCCGCGAGACTTTGACCTGAGTGCAAAAATGGAGGCTCTAGACCCTTCCAGAGCTGAGATATCAAAATTCAAAATTTCGACCCGAAAAAAAAAACGACAGTGTTACCCCTTTCGTTTTTTTTCATTTTCGGGCGAAAAATTAAGTTTCTCCAATCTTCTCAAAACTCTGGATTATGATAGAGGGCCACGAGACTTTGACCTGAGTGCAGAAATGGAGGCTCTAGACCCTTCCAGAGCTGAGATATCAAAATTCAAAATTTCAACCCGAAAAAAAAACCGACAGTGTTACCCCTTTCGTTTTTTTTCATTTTCGGGCGAAAAATTAAGTTTCTCCAATCTTCTCAAAACTCTGGATTATGATAGAGGGCCGCGAGACTTTGACCTGAGTGCAAAAATTGAGGCTCTAGACCTTTCCAGAGCTGAGATATCAAAATTCAAAATTTCGACCCGAAAAAAAAAAACGACAGTGTTACCCCTTTCGTTTTTTTTCATTTTCAGGCGAAAAATTAAGTTTCTCCAATCTTCTCAAAACTCTGGATTATGATAGAGGGCCGCGAGACTTTCACCTGAGTGCAAAAATGGAGGCTCTAGACCCTTCCAGAGCTGAGATATCAAAATTCAAAATTTCGACCCAAAAAAAAAACGACAGTGTTACCCCTTTCGTTTTTTTTCATTTTCGGGCGAAAAATTAAGTTTCTCCAATCTTCTCAAATATCTGGATTATGATAGAGAGCTGTGAGACTTTGACTTGAGTGCAAAAATGGAGGCTCTAGACCCTTCCAGAGCTGAGATATCAAAATTCAAAATTTCGACCCCGAAAAAAAAAACGACAGTGTTACCCCTTTCGTTTTTTTTCATTTTCGGGCGAAAAATTAAGTTTCTCCAATCTTCTCAAAACTCTGGATTATGATAGAGGGCCGCGAGACTTTGACCTGAGTGCAAAAATGGAGGCTCTAGACCCTTCCAGAGCTGAGATATCAAAATTCAAAATTTCGACCCGAAAAAAAACCGACAGTGTTACCCCTTTCGTTTTTTTTCATTTTCGGGCGAAAAATTAAGTTTCTCCAATCTTCTCAAAACTCTGGATTATGATAGAGGGCCGCGAGACTTTGACCTGAGTGCAAAAATGGAGGCTCTAGACCTTTCCAGAGCTGAGATATCAAAATTCAAAATTTCGACCCGAAAAAAAAACGACAGTGTTACCCCTTTCGTTTTTTTTTTCATTTTCGGGCGAAAAATTAAGTTTCTCCAATCTTCTCAAAACTCTGGATTATGATAGAGGCCCGCGAGACTTTGACCTGAGTGCAAAAATGGAGGCTCTAGACCCTTCCAGAGCTGAGATATCAAAATTCAAAATTTCGACCCGAAAAAAAAAACGACAGTGTTACCCCTTTCGTTTTTTTTCATTTTCGGGCGAAAAATTAAGTTTCTCCAATCTTCTCAAAACTCTGGATTATGATAGAGGGCCACGAGACTTTGACCTGAGTGCAGAAATGGAGGCTCTAGACCCTTCCAGAGCTGAGATATCAAAATTCAAAATTTCAACCCGAAAAAAAAACCGACAGTGTTACCCCTTTCGTTTTTTTTTCATTTTCGGGCGAAAAATTAAGTTTCTCCAATCTTCTCAAAACTCTGGATTATGATAGAGGGCCGCGAGACTTTGACCTGAGTGCAAAAATGGAGGCTCTAGACCTTTCCAGAGCTGAGATATCAAAATTCAAAATTTCGACCCGAAAAAAAAACGACAGTGTTACCCCTTTCGTTTTTTTTCATTTTCAGGCGAAAAATTAAGTTTCTCCAATCTTCTCAAAACTCTGGATTATGATAGAGGGCCGCGAGACTTTCACCTGAGTGCAAAAATGGAGGCTCTAGACCCTTCCAGAGCTGAGATATCAAAATTCAAAATTTCGACCCAAAAAAAAAACGACAGTGTTACCACTTTCGTTTCTTTTTTTCATTTTCGGGCGAAAAATTAAGTTTCTCCAATCTTCTCAAAACTCTGGATTATGATAGAGGGCTGTGAGACTTTGACCTGAGTGCAAAAATGGAGGCTCTAGACCCTTCCAGAGCTGAGATATCAAAATTCAAAATTTCGACCCGAAAAAAAACCGACAGTGTTACCCCTTTCGTTTTTTTTCATTTTCGGGCAAAAAATTAAGTTTCTCCAATCTTCTTAAAACTTTGGATTATGATAGAGGGCTGTGAGACTTTGACCTGAGTGCAAAAATGGAGGCTCTAGACCCTTCCAAAGCTGAGATATCAAAATTCAAAATTTCGACCCGAAAAAAAACGACAGTGTTACCCCTTTCGTTTTTTTTCATTTTCGGGCGAAAAATTAAGTTTCTCCAATCTTCTCAAAACTCTGGATTATGATAGAGGGCCGCGAGACTTTGACCTGAGTGCAACAATGGAGGCTCTAGACCCTTCCAGAGCTGAGATATCAAAATTCAAAATTTCGACCCAAAAAAAAAACGACAGTGTTACCCCTTTCGTTTTTTTTTCATTTTCGGGCGAAAAATTAAGATTCTCCAATCTTCTCAAAACTCTGGATTATGATAGAGGGCCACGAGACTTTGACCTGAGTGCAAAAATGGAGGCTCTAGACCCTTCCAGAGCTGAGATATCAAAATTCAAAATTTCGACCCGAAAAAAAAACGACAGTGTTACCCCTTTCGTTTTTTTTCATTTTCGGGCGAAAAATTAAGTTTCTCCAATCTTTTCAAAACTCTGGATTATGATAGAGGGCTGTGAGACTTTGACCTGAGTGCAAAAATGGAGGCTCTAGACCCTTCCAGAGCTGAGATATCAAAATTCAAAATTTCGACCCAAAAAAAAACGACAGTGTTACCCCTTTCGTTTTTTTTCATTTTCGGGCGAAAAATTAAGTTTCTCCAATCTTCTCAAAACTCTGGATTATGATAGAGGGCCGCGAGACTTTGACCTGAGTGCAAAAATGGAGGCTCTAGACCCTTCCAGAGCTGAGATATCAAAATTCAAAATTTCGACTCGAAAAAAAAACGACAGTGTTACCCCTTTCGTTTTTTTTCATTTTCGGGCGAAAAATTAAGTTTCTCCAATCTTCTCAAAACTCTGGATTATGATAGAGGGCCACGAGACTTTGACATGAGTGCAAAAATGGAGGCTCTAGACCCTTCCAGAGCTGAGATATCAAAATTAAAAATTTCGACCCGAAAAAAAAAACGACAGTGTTACCCCTTTCGTTTTTTTTCATTTTCGGGCGAAAAATTAAGTTTCTCCAATCTTCTCAAAACTCTGGATTATGATAGAGGGCTGTGAGACTTTGACTTGAGTGCAAAAATGGAGGCTCTAGACCCTTCCAGAGCTGAGATATCAAAATTCAAAATTTCGACCCGAAAAAAAAAACGACAGTGTTACCCCTTTCGTTTTTTTTCATTTTCGGGCGAAAAATTAAGTTTCTCCAATCTTCTCAAAACTCTGGATTATGATAGAGGGCCGCGAGACTTTGACCTGAGTGCAAAAATGGAGGCTCTAGACCCTTCCAGAGCTGAGATATCAAAATTCAAAATTTCGACCCGAAAAAAAACCGACAGTGTTACCCCTTTCGTTTTTTTTCATTTTCGGGCGAAAAATTAAGTTTCTCCAATCTTCTCAAAACTCTGGAATTATGATAGAGGGCCGCGAGACTTTGACCTGAGTGCAAAAATGGAGGCTCTAGACCTTTCCAGAGCTGAGATATCAAAATTCTAAATTTCGACCCGAAAAAAAAACGACAGTGTTACCCCTTTCGTTTTTTTTTCATTTTCGGGCGAAAAATTAAGTTTCTCCAATCTTCTCAAAACTCTGGATTATGATAGAGGGCTGTGAGACTTTGACTTGAGTGCAAAAATGGAGGCTCTAGACCCTTCCAGAGCTGAGATATCAAAATTCAAAATTTCGACCCGAAAAAAAAAACGACAGTGTTACCCCTTTCGTTTTTTTTCATTTTCGGGCGAAAAATTAAGTTTCTCCAATCTTCTCAAAACTCTGGATTATGATAGAGGGCCGCGAGACTTTGACCTGAGTGCAAAAATGGAGGCTCTAGACCCTTCCAGAGCTGAGATATCAAAATTCAAAATTTCGACCCGAAAAAAAACCGACAGTGTTACCCCTTTCGTTTTTTTTCATTTTCGGGCGAAAAATTAAGTTTCTCCAATCTTCTCAAAACTCTGGAATTATGATAGAGGGCCGCGAGACTTTGACCTGAGTGCAAAAATGGAGGCTCTAGACCTTTCCAGAGCTGAGATATCAAAATTCTAAATTTCGACCCGAAAAAAAAACGACAGTGTTACCCCTTTCGTTTTTTTTTCATTTTCGGGCGAAAAATTAAGTTTCTCCAATCTTCTCAAAACTCTGGATTATGATAGAGGCCCGCGAGACTTTGACCTGAGTGCAAAAATGGAGGCTCTAGACCCTTCCAGAGCTGAGATATCAAAATTCAAAATTTCGACCCGAAAAAAAAAACGACAGTGTTACCCCTTTCGTTTTTTTTCATTTTCGGGCGAAAAATTAAGTTTCTCCAATCTTCTCAAAACTCTGGATTATGATAGAGGGCCACGAGACTTTGACCTGAGTGCAGAAATGGAGGCTCTAGACCCTTCCAGAGCTGAGATATCAAAATTCAAAATTTCGACCCGAAAAAAAAAACGACAGTGTTACCCCTTTCGTTTTTTTTCATTTTCGGGCGAAAAATTAAGTTTCTCCAATCTTCTCAAAACTCTGGATTATGATAGAGGGCCGCGAGACTTTGACCTGAGTGCAAAAATGGAGGCTCTAGACCTTTCCAGAGCTGAGATATCAAAATTCAAAATTTCGACCCGAAAAAAAACGACAGTGTTACCCCTTTCGTTTTTTTTTCATTTTCGGGCGAAAAATTAAGTTTCTCCAATCTTCTCAAAACTCTGGATTATGATAGAGGGCCGCGAGACTTTGACCTGAGTGCAAAAATGGAGGCTCTAGACCCTTCCAGAGCTGAGATATCAAAATTCAAAATTTCGACCCGAAAAAAAAACGACAGTGTTACCCCTTTCGTTTTTTTTCATTTTCGGGCGAAAAATTAAGTTTCTCCAATCTTCTCAAAACTCTGGATTATGATAGAGGGCTGTGAGACTTTGACCTGAGTGCAAAAATGGAGGCTCTAGACCCTTCCAGAGCTGAGATATCAAAATTTAAAATTTCGACCCGAAAAAAAAACGACAGTGTTACCCCTTTCGTTTTTTTTCATTTTCGGGCGAAAAATTAAGTTTCTCCAATCTTCTCAAAACTCTGGATTATGATAGAGGGCTGTGAGACTTTGACCTGAGTGCAAAAATGGAGGCTCTAGACCCTTCCGGAGCTGAGATATCAAAATTTCGACCCGAAAAAAAAAACCGACAGTGTTACCCCTTTCGGTTTTTTTCATTTTCGGGCGAAAAATTAAGTTTCTCCAATCTTCTCAAAACTCTGGATTATGATAGAGGGTCGTGAGACTTTGACCTGAGTGCAAAAATGGAGGCTCTAGACCCTTCCAGAGCTGAGATATCAAAATTCAAAATTTCGACCCGAAAAAAAAACGATAGTGTTACCCCTTTCTTTTTTTTTTTGGGCGAAAAATTACGTTTCTCCAATCTTCTTAAAACTCTGGATTCTGATAGAGGGCCATGAGACTTAAACCTGAGTGCAAAAATTGAGGCTCTAGACCCTTCCAGAGCTGAGATATCGAAACTCAAAAATTCGACCCGAAAAAAAAACCGACAGTGGTACCCCTTTCGGTTTTTTTTTCGGGCGAAAAATTAAGTTTCTCCAATCTTCTCAAAACTCTGGATTCTGATAAAGGGCCATGAGACTTAAACCTGGGTGCAAAAATGGAGGCTCTAGACCCTTCCAGAGCTGAGATATCGAAACTCAAAAATTCGAGGGTTTGACCCCACAGCCAAACAGGAGAGACACACTAGTGCCTGAACAGAAAGGCTGTCTCTCTTTATGCTATTATAAAGATGGTGGGTTCGTGGGATCTCAAAATCTCACCTCTGGAGGGGTCTAGAGCCTCCATTTTTGCACTCAGGTCTAAGTCTCATGGCTGGCTCTCTATCAGAATCCAGAGTTTCAAGAAAACTCTCACAAACTCTGGGTGCTTCTCATTTCTTATTTGTGCATCCTCGTTTCCTTTCCTTGCGTCTCAGCTCCACCCCCTGTAGGACGCGAGGGAAGGAAGCTAGGAAAGTAAAGGAGGACAGAGGAATCGAATAAAAGCTTTTTTATATACATTGGAATACTTGATCACTCGAGCGTCACTCCACAGTGTCATCAGCAGTGCTAAAAGGATCTGCCCTTATGATGTTGAAGTTTGGTTATTTAATAAATTCATAATAAATAATAATAAAGATAGGCTATACTGTTGAAATATCTGAGATGTGTGGTTTATATAAACTGCAAAGGTAAAGTATAAATTAAAATGATTGTGACCGATGTGAAGGGGGAGGAGAATTGACACGTGCGTCACATTTAGTCAATATAACAGTTCCGCGTAGGATGCACCTGTGTATCCTCGCTTATGACTCCTCAGGAAGCCTCCTCACTCCTCGACTCCTCACGGTGCAATTAGAGAATTGAGATGTCCTTCAAGATGGCTGAGTTCGATCGGTTTCCGGGTCATAGGAGGGAGGACGGAGGAGCGAGGAGACGAAGAGGGATATTGAGAAGCACCCTTTATCTCTCTCACACACACTTGCACACACACATAATTTCCAGCAAAAACACACTTGCATGATGAATGGTTTTCTAAAATATTCAGTTTACTCACTGCATATTTGTATAATTCAGATAATAATATCTATAATAATAATTAATAATAACAATATACTATTAAGAAAATGACAAATTATAAAGTTAAGCCACTTTATAAGACTACACAATTTAGTTAATATTTAATTTACTGTAAATAGCATTATACCTTTATAGGGTTTCTTCTTGTCTTCAAGGAAAAAGGTTCTGATTGGTCCTCTTCTGTACAATCGAAGTGCTGATTGGCTCATGCAGATAGAACCTTATAGAGCCAAGTTAGAGTTTGACTTTGTAGATATAACCTTTTTGTTTTTTCAATAAAAAGTCCCACAATGAACACAACTTAAAAAAAAACACATCACATAACATAAATAAGTTGTCACAGAATAAGAACATGTGAATAACTCAATTTTGACAAAAATGTCAGATAGAACCTTATAATTCCAAGGGGACGACTATCCATGAAACAATCAAGCACCAACAAGCACAGACTGAAACAGAGAGAACTAAATACAGATACAAAATGAACATTAACAAGGTGACAACAGGTCAATGTTCATCAGGAAGATGAACAGGTGGATGATTGAGGGAGTGAGTTCAGGTGTGGAGAAAAGAGGATGCTGGGAAGTGTAGTGAAGATGACGAAGACAGAATGGTGCAGACGAAGACTGTGACAGAACGTCCCCCTTTACAAAGGCGCGACCTTGCGCCATAGAACATCAATGGGGTGGGGGGGTGGGTGCCCTGGAGGCTGACGAGAGCATGGCTAAATTAGAGCAGGAAGCCTCCAGGGCGGAACAGGCTGAGGGCGTGACCAGAGTGGAGCAGGACGAGGGCGTGGCGGAGCAAGCTGAGGGCGTGACCAGGGCGGAGGAGGATGTGGGCGTGACAGAGCAGGCTGAGGGCGTGACCAGGGCAGAGCAGGACGTAGACGTGACAGAGCAGGCTGAGGGCATGGCCAGGGCGGAGCAGGACGTGGACATGGCGGAGCAGGCTGAGGGCGTGACCAGGGCGGAGCAGGCTGAGGGCGGTGCCAGGGCGGAGCAGGCTGAGGGCGTTGCCAGGGCGGAGCAGGCTGAGGGCGGTGCCAGGGCGGAGCAGACTGAGGGCGTTGCCAGGGCGGAGCAGGCTGAGGGCGTTGCCAGGGCGGAGCAGGCTGAGGGCGTTGCCAGGGCGGAGAAGACCCTTCAGGCGGCCACGGCGGTGAGGACCCTTCAGGCGGCCGGTCTCGGGCTGGCCGGTCTCGAAATGAAATGACGGTCTTGAAATGTCCTAAATACAGGAAAGTGCTAAAAATATTAAATAAATGTCATAGAAAGGATACATTTTTACTTTCTAACACATGTTGAGACATTGTTACAACATTATTTTTTTTATTTAATGTTCAAATAATGTTTTGGCAGATAGAACCTTATAATTCTAAGCAAAAAGTGTTTTTTTTATAATTAGAAGGTTCTATCTGCATTTGACCCATTCCAAAAATCCCCATTTACAAATTTGAGAGGATTTTGATATTGTATGTTTAGAATACATTTAGGGTCCCTGTTATTTTTGAATGTTTGAATGAAACTTGTTCCCCATATAAATTTTCCTATATGTAATGCAAAATATTTGAAGCTAAGTATCTCAAAAATGCTCAGAATGCAGATAGAACCTTATAATTCCAAGGGGACGTAGTTTGTGTAATCTTCTGCCAGTCTTCCTTGTACCTGTTTGGAGTTTTTGAGTAAATGTTTTGTATTGGAGCTTTGCGTCAGCCTCAGCCTGTCTTCATTCCACACTACACCGTGACAATCACAAAAAATGTCAGACTCCCTTTTTAATCACACACACTCTCTATCACTCACACACACACACACACACATTCACACACACCAACACACTTTCTCACACATACGCACATGTACACACTCGCACACACACGGACATGCATGCACACACACACACACACACACACACACAATTACTTTCAAACAAACACACACACACTTGCATGTTGAATGGTTTTCTAAAATATTCAGTTTACTCACTGCATATTTGTATAATTCAGATAATAATAACTATAATAATAATAGTTAATAATAATTTTGACAAAAATGTCAGATAGAACCTTATAATTCCAAGGGGACAAAATGCTACGTGGGATCTCAATATCTCAGCTCTGGAAGGGTCTAGAGCCTCAATTTTTGCACTCGGGTCTAAGTCTCATGGCCCTCTATCAGAATCCAGAGTTTCAAGAAGATCAGAGAAACTCAAGATTTCGACACGAAAACACTCAAAGGGGTACGTACCCCTGTCGACTTTTTCGGTGCAAAAAAAAGTTTTTCTGATCTTCTTGAAACTCTAGAGTCTGATAGAGGGCCATGAGACTTAGACCTGAGAGCAAAAATGGAGGCAATCTTCTTGAAACTCTGGATTCTGATAGAGAGCCAGCCATGAGACTTGGACCTGAGTGCAAAAATGGAGGCTCTAGACCCGTCCAGAGGTGAGATTTTGAGATCCCACGAACCCACCATCTTTATAATAGCATAAATGCTATGTGGGATCTCAATATCTCAGCTCTGGAAGGGTCTCTAGAGCCTCCATTTTTGCACTCAGGTCCAAGTCTCATGGCCCTCTATCAGAATCCAGAGTTTCAAGAAGATCAGAGAAACTCAAAATTTTGACACGAAAAAAACTCAAAGGGGGTACCCGGTACCCCTTTGAGTTTTTTCGTGTCGAATTTTTTTTTTAAGTAGCGATTTTTTTTAAAGTAGCGATTTATTCAGAAAAAGTAGCGTTTCATTTAGAAAAAGTAGCGATTCTTTTTTTAAAAATGTAGTGATTAATGTGGAAAAAGTAGCAATTAACTTTGAAAAAGTACCAATTCTTTTAGATTTCTAATTCTTTTAGAAAGTAGTGATTCTTTTTTTTTTTTAAAGTAGTGGTTAATTTTGAAAAAGTAGCGATTCTTTTTTAGAAAGTATTGATTCACTTTGAAAAAGTAGCGATTCACTTATAAAGAAGTATCGATTCAGCAACTCAAACATACGAAACCAGCAATTACTAAAAACAGATTTTGCACGGGCATTGCACTAGTATAAGGAAATTGCAACAAAAAATGTAATCCCCAAGTTTTTCAAATAAAAACTTAGGCGATAAATAGACTATATTCCATATCGTCCCAAAAAATAAATATATGACTTTATTGAATATACTTATTTGAATAATGGCCAGCAGAATATTTTAAAACGAATAAAAGATTAAGTTTTTGAGCTCATTTTTGAACACTATGAACACACAATTGATTGTATTCCCTTTGAGACAGCTCAGAATGATTGGAGTTATTTTGTTATTTTGATAGTTCACCCAAAAATGATAATTATATCATCATTTTCTTACCCGCACATTGTTCCAAACCTGTATTACTATCTTTGAAGAAACTATTGGTGGTTTCCATGCAATTTCCAAAGAACTGGGCCTCATGCTTTGAATTATAAAGGTTGTTATAATGCATTTTTATAAACTGTTTTGCCTTTTGAAGCCATATCTTAAGTTTGAGAGACGGACTGACTTTTAATTGTTATTCTCTGATTATCTTTCCATAAGATGAGCGATTAACCGCTGTAACATCGAGTCAGCAAGTTCAACTTTAGAATAGGAGTTGGTTAACACAATTTAAAATATCTTTTTAAACAAACTTATTACAATTTAAATTAACTGTTATTTTTTTCTGTAAAACAAATGTAATTTATTCCTGTGGGGCGGACTGGGACCAAAAAGTGGCCCTGGACTTTCTGGCCCACAGCAGCCCACCGTACGGCGGCCGAGAAAGCTCAACGTACTGCAACTGAAGCAAATACTTGCAAATAGAAAAAAACACCTGCAAATTAAAAAAAAAACATTGTCATCAGTTTCACAACACATGTGTGCTGCAAATACAGAAATGCACTGCAAAAGTTCACAACACAACCAAATACAGAAACGCGCTACAAATAACACAGACCACAACGGAAATGTTTCCAGGTAAAAAAAAATAGGCCTAAGTGATGAAGCCATAGACTCTAAAAAAATAGGACGAAGCGCTAAAATATGTGTGCATGTGTGTCTCAACTTTAAAACTTTGGACCCTACATTACCTAATATTTCTTATGAAACTTTTCTTTATGAAAAATTTAAAAATAACATGAAACAATTTTTACTGTGTATTGGATTAAAGATAAAGATCTTTCCTTCATGTTCTTCTCTATCTTTATTTATTTAGTTAAGTTTTCAGCTCATTGTTCTTTTCTCATTTGTATTCTGATGACATTGAACATATTGTTAATACATTTTGAATATTGTATACAGGTTGTGTGTCATAAAAATTTATTCTCTGTATGTTTTGCAAAAATAAATAAATACATAAAGTAGAATTTTACGCTGTAAGGGTTAGTCACTTATTTGGTTCCCCTGGAAAGATTTCCATTGTGGTCTGTGTTATTTGCGCGTTTCTGTATTTGGGCGGTGTTGTGATTATTTGGTGGACACGTGTGTTGTGAAACTGATGAAGATGTTTTTTTAATTTGCAGGTGTTTGTTCTATTTACATGCGTTTTCATTCAGTTCCAACGCGTTGAGCTTTCTCGGCCTCCGTACCACCACATCCCACATCATAACAAATTGGCTCAGTAATGTGCAGAATATTTTTAACACCACTTATAGCATAAAATTATAACACAATACAAAGCTATATGCTATTTAAACATTTATTTTAAATAACACAACGCTAGTCAGGGGGAGCTAACTTTCGCCTTCAGAACCATGTTTAGAACCTGTTGAACGGCTACTCTTCGCGCCAAATGTATAATCTGTTAATCTGAAGCATTTCACACATAGATTTCACAGCATCCATAGATATCTATATAAAGGCTAGAATGTCTTAAGGCGGAGTTTCTATCGTCATCACCGGCTGCCATCTTGTCACAGGCAAGCTGATGTAAGATGAGTGGTCAGCACGAACACAAATACTCTTATCTCGTTGAAATCTTGACGGATTTACAAACAGTTTGGTTTCTTACAAACGTTATTAACGTGGCTATAATTATCTGGATGATTATTTATTTATACACTTATTATTCATAAGTATGCTGTGTCATAACTACATCTCTGACGATTATAACAAACCAAACCGTTTGAAAATCGGTAGAAAATTGAGCAAGTTCTGGTTATTTAAAGGGTTAGTTCACCCAAAAATGAAAATTAAGTCATTAATTACTCACCCCCATGCTGTACCAACCCCGTAAGACCTTCGTTCGTCTTCGGAACACAAATGAAGATATTTTTTGATTAAATTTGAGAGCTGTATAACTACCACATTCACTGAAAAAAAAAGTCTGTTGGATTTACATGATTTGATAGTGTACATCGGTCCCACATGAACCAATTAAGTTACACAAACATAATTTATTCATGTATCTTCAATGTCATGGAATTAAGTCATTTTAAGTTATCCAATTAAGTAGTCTCAAAGTGATTTTAAAAGGCTCCCTGATTGGCTGTTTCAGGTATTCAAGTTCATACAGTATATTCATTTATCCAATTAAGATTAAATGTATTTGTCACACATCTCAATATGTAGTCTATAGCCTGCAGTTAGCTACCAATCGTACTTGGTGGCATACTGAATACTAAGGTTTACATACACCAACAGCAAAAAGCAGTTGCTATAAACATAGTTGAATCGGTCCACAGCCTAACCAAATCATCCACTCTTCTCCACAATGGTAACCAACTGTAATTTAAATGGTTCTAATAATTCCAATGTAATTGAACATTAAACACAATTACACACTAACCTTTTCTTATTTTCTCAAAAACAAAATAACACTTCATTTCAACATTTATTCTCTCGTAATTTAGACATATGCAAAGCATGCTGGGAATTAACATGCACCGCCCAATTTCAGTTAATGCAACACAAATCATTCATGTTATCCAACACAAACGGATTAAGTAAACTTAAATTGTACATATATTTAAGCAGATTGGACACAATCAAATTAAGTTTGGACAAAATGTAAAGCAATTATGTTGCTTAAGCTAATTTTAATTAAGCGATTTGAACAAGCAGCAAAAATCATTTTTTTCAGTGTTGGCTGCCTAAGGGACTGCCTCTTGACGGCCCAAAAAGTCAATGAAGAAAATGTTTAAATATCCCAAGTGACTACCGTGGCTCAACTATATGTTTATCAAGCGACGCAAATACTTTTTGTGCGAAAAAACAAACAAAAATAACGAGTTCATTCGACTATTTCTTTTCTTCCTTGTAGGCCAGAAATGAGACTTCCTTAGATTTCCACGACGCATGCACGAGAATTGCGATCTGAAGTAGTGTAAGCTGGTGTAAGCAGATCGCAATTCTCGCGCATGCGTCGTGGAATTCTAAGGAAGTCTCGTTACTGGCCTACAAGGAAGAAAAGAAATAGTCGAATAAACTCGTTATTTTTGTTTGTTTTTTTCGCACAAAAAGTATTCGCGTCGCTTGATAAACATATAGTTGAGCCACGGTAGTCACTTGGGATATTTAAACATTTTCTTCATTGACTTTTTGGGCCGTCAAGAGGCAGTTAGGCAGCCAATGTGGTAGTTATAGCTACAGCTCTCAAATTTAATCAAAAATATCTTCATTTGTGTTCCGAAGATGAACGAAGGTCTTACGGGGTTGGTACAGCATGGGGGTGAGTAATTAATGACTTAATTTTCATTTTTGGGTGAACTAACCCTTTAAATAGTACATGTACCATTAGAGTGAGCGAGCTACCTGTGACAAGATGGCCGCCAGGTGCAGACGTCGACCTCCATTGGCCAGCAGCGTGGACGAGATATCTAGCCTTTATACATAATCTATGACAGCATCTACCTCTAGCTAACAGTTGGCTGTAGTTCTCTCGGTGTTCAAATTGAGCTTTTTTTCCCGCGACACAGTTGACGACGCGAGGGAGTCGGCTTTCATCTGCGTGCCGCGGCTGTCTGTGTTGTGTTTTTCCAGGACGTGAAAGGGGGCGTGTTTCAAGATACGCAACGGAGCAGACCAAACAAATTAACAGGGAGAGACAGTCACATTCATTCACACAAAACTCACTCCTTGTCGGTCGCGCGATCGATTCCCTTATCCATTTGCGTAGAAAAGAAATGTATTATTATGATTTCCGTCATTGTTTTATGTATATTTTTGATACTTGATATTTGTACCGGGCCGGCCCACATTGCCCAGAGGCCCACCGGGAAAAGTCCCGGTGCTCCAGATGGCCAGGCCGCCCCCACAGCCAAATTTTCAGCATCATTACTCCATCTGATTTGATGCCCAAGAAACATTCCTTATTATCATTAATGTTGATAATAGTTAACAGTTGTGCTGCTTAATATTTTTATGGAAACTGTGATTGTTTCAGGATTCTTTGATTAATAGAAAGTTCAAATGACCTTTAATTTATTTAAAATAGTCACTTTACTGCCCCTTTTGATCAATTTAATATATCCTTGCTGGATAAAATAATAAATTTCTGTCAAAAAAAAAAAAATATATATATATATATATATATAATCAAATAAATAATAAATAAATAATCATGTATGGATTGCAATTGTGATGCTTTTATGGCTTTTGCATCTTTTTGGAAGCTTAAAAGCACATGAAAAACACTTTTGCTTGTCTATTTCACAGAAGAAGAAAAAAAATAAGTCAAACATGTTTGGAACAAGAACATGGCAAATATAAATATTTTAAATTTTAAATCCCTTTAAGCTCTTTGTAGCTGAATAAAATGTTTTTTTTTTATTTTACATTATTTCTATATAAAAAGCATTGCCTTTTTATCTTCTAGTTATTCACTTAAATTCAGCTATAATATAACGTCTCTTTCCTGAGCTACTTAACTCGGAGTGGAGAAAGGAGCAGGAGAGGTGATACGAGCATAAAAAATGGCCTGCTTTCTCACTCAGTCAAGTGTGTGTCCAGCAACTCTGAGCATGTAAAGCCTTAGAGCTGACGGGCCACATTGTTCCAGGCTCAGCGACCTTTCCACGGGGAGTAAGCTGGAAGTGGGTGGGGGGTTCATTTCCGAGGATTGTTGGAGGTCTTTGAAACTGTTACGAGGAGGGAGAGGAAGAGAGAGGTGGGTGGAGTGGACTCTGAGGAGCGCTTGACAGGAGGCGGGAGGGAGAGGATCATTTTCGAGATGGGGGGTGGAGAGTTTCCTTACGGCACCACCGAGTAACGGCTTCACAACATCTTGCTCTCCTGTGCTTTGTGCCAGTTTCTTAACTTTTTGAGGAGCAAACAGACATGGTGGTGCTGAGGTTAACCGTGTTACTCCAGGGGCTGCTCCTCGCAGCACGATGTGAGGTCAGAGCCAGAGACCCGGGGGTAGAGGAGGAGGACGACTTGAAGGACATTTCAGATGATGGTGGATGGGACCATGGAGTTCCACTGGTAGGGTTTGGAGCACCTCATCATGGTCAAGGACTAAACAGCCAGAGCCCTGATGTCTATGGAGCAGTCAACCATCCTCTGGGTCATGGACACCAAGATCCCAGCCGTGGACATCTTTCTCCGAATGTGCCTGAGGCAACATCGGCTACAAGTGAGACCAAGGGCTCTCTACCACGCACTGGGTAAGTCTTACTGTTTCTCATTCATTTTTCATGCTCCATTTGATTCAAACACATAATAATAACAGCATTGTACATGCAAAACACAAAGTCAAATTCTTAAGGTTTTTGTAGAAAAGGGGGTCATCCACCAAGGTAATTCTGGCATAATCTGACTCAGTACATGCAAGTCATAAAAAATGTTCATGGTTTAAATGGTTGTAGAGCTCATTATTTATCCTGGAGAGCCACCCAGATTGAAGCAGAACAGCTTGTGAAGCAATGTCTGTAAAAACAATCACTTCCTCAACTTTCTTATCTTCTCATCAAAGCAAATTTCTGTAACAATGTCTTTATTATTATAACATCAATTCAAAATATCTTTTCTTAAAAAAAAAAAAAAGCCTGACCCCAAACTTTTAGAACCCCAAACAGTTGTATATATGGCACATGAAGTCGAAGCAGAGAAGCTTGTGAATGGCTGTAAAAACATAGTAAAGTTGGGTTCCTCTCCATCACTTTCTAAAGTTTCTAATCTTCCCCATCTCTGTTAAATTCAATGTTTAACTCATGTGAAAAAACTAAACAGGAAAAGCGTTTCAGAAAATATTTCTCAAGTGCTAAGACAATTCTGTTCCCGAAGGCCTCCTCTGACCCCACATCTCCTTAAAGTGTCAAGAGTGCCCATATGTTTTCTCTTAACTCTGGCTAATCCATAGTAATTCAGCCTAATTACCTGGAACACATAGAATGTTTCCTGCGCTTTGAGATCTGCCTCAGTTTAATCTTTGCATAAGAGCTGGGTTGCTCTTTACCTCAACCCAAATACATACAGTAGACCCCAAATTGTTCAGCAGTAGGATTGGATCTCTGATAGCACCCTCCATAGTCCCTACTGTGTTTTATTTAACATGTTGTGATTAAAGGAAGAACATTTGGTTTGGGTCTGATTAATGATACAAAGGGGTCTGGCCTGTTCTGAATTACACTCTTCAACTAAATGTGATTTGAGGTAGCAAATATTGTAGAGTAATTTATCAATTACACACACACAAAAAAAAGGAATTTAAGGAATGAAAAAATAAAATAAAAAAATTCAGAATTAAGTTACAACAAACGTCATCAGAAACATGGGGTAATTACAAAAACATTACATGACATTAATAATCAATTTTTTAATAATCAAACTTAAATGCCACATACAGAACTTGTACATTGGATTTGATATTTTTCAATTTATATAAATTATATAGGTATATAGCTTTTAATAAAATATGTAATGGATTAACAAGAATCATTTGCAATTGAAATGCCAACTGCAGAAAATGTTAATTATATTTGTATGAAATATATTTTTTTTAATTTTATAGCAGAACTTAATTTCCCATGCTATAATTTAAGGTCAATATCTTTTTTTACTTTGTGGATTTATTTTGTTATGGTAACATTTATATTTAGATCTAAAGCCTACACTTGGGTAAACATTAAAGGCTTGTTAAATAACAGGTGGTCTTTAGGGGAGGTGTGAGTCTGTGGATGTCTTGGCATGCATGGGCAGCTCTGAAAAGCTATAAAAGAAAGGAGAGAAAAAAAGAGTCGGATGTCCAGGTGTAAAGAATTGGAGTGAGCTGGAGTGCTTATGGACAGGGAGAAAAATTTCACTGATGACATTTTGTACTTTTGTCGAAAATTAAATTAAAATTGACGGAAATAATTTAAATAGAAAGCTTTCAGAACATAAACAGTTCAACAATTCAAATGTCAAAAGACATGCATGTTCTCGTGAAATTAAACCTTGTTTTACTAAAGTCAAATAATCAAGACACTTGTCAGTAAAATCCCTTGTTTTCATTTGATCGTGGATGTTCTGACCTGACACTCCGGTGTACTTCTGTCCATACCCATGTATGCAGTTTCTACATTTAACATCCTCTCACACTCTTCATTTTCTGTTGTGGTTTGAGTTAATCTACTTTCATCCTGTGTCCGTCTCAGGAAGCTGCTCTAGCTTACGATCTGGCACTAAAAAAGTTTGGCGTACAGTTTATTTTTTGGGTCTCAACCAATCTCAACAGAGGTCCTGTCCATCGAAAACCTTGTTTCCTTTTGTGCTCATGTCAATATAAACTCACCACTTCACTAGCTTATAATGGACTTTATTTCTTGGACTTGAATCAAAAACATGACATGGATGGGGAGAGTTTTATCTATTGCAGCTGTTGTACAACACTGAGAGGCAATGAGAAGCCCATAGAGGATCCAAAGTCAAACAAAACCCTCCATTAAATTTCAGCCTTAATATTAAGCTCTATATACAGTGGGGTGAACATCTGCTGATAAAAACATCAAAGCAACTTTTCAAAGCTCTTTGATTTGTAACAGGCCAGTATTGCAATATGTTATATTTTGGGATATTCTGATGTTTTAAGAAAAAATAATGATGCACCGCAATTGATGATACTATAATTTTGAGGTCAGAAAAAAACATTTTATAGAGTGACAAAAGATTTCTATTTCAAATAAATGCTGTTTTTAATTTTCATTCATTAAAGATTATTTATAAAAATAACATGGTTTCCACTGAAACGGCAACAGCACAACTGTTTATCATCATATGAATAAATTACATTTTAAAATATATTCAATTAGACAAAAAAAATGTTTGTCTCTCATTTGTTACGCATTTCAGACTCACAAAACATCTGTTCGCAGGTCAAAATAAAGATTACACTTCTACCTTTGGTAACACTTTATTTTAAAGTGACGTAGTTGCACGTAACTACATGTACTTACTATAGTAATAACAGTAAATTATGTATAATAAGTAGCTAACCCTACCCTAAACCAACCCCTAACCCCAACCGTAACTGCACAGTAAGTACATTTATTTAATATTACTCAGTACTTTTTTGAGTAAGTAAAATGTAACTAATGTTTTTTTATTTACCTCGCTTTAAACAATAATCTTTATATAAAATAAGCACATTATTACATTTAATTTCAATATTAATTTTAATAATTATTCTTTCACAATTACCATTCTTACTGTATTTTTCATCAAATAAATGCAGCCTTAGTGAGCATAAGAAACATCTTAGTAGTTTCCATTCTCTAAAAATAAGTGATATCTTGCTCAGTTTGGCTTCTTAAATAAATATATCTTATCTTAAGGATGTTTTAAATAGACAAAAACAATACTGATTAAGAAAATATTTATTTTATTTTTTTTGCGGTACACTCTCTGGAAATTCACATGACCAGAGGAAACTATGAAACGAAGGGGCTTAAGGTTAGAGGTCGTGTCAGTCTGACATGCATGCAAGTCCGTGGGTATATTTGTTGGGTAAGGATCCCAGGATGAGGGAAGTTTGCTGGAGGGAGAGAGCATCAGATGCTTCCTTCCTGTGAGGGGACACTAATCGGAAGAAAGCAGGAAGAAAAGCGATATGCTTACAGAGATGTCCATCCATAGAACTATATGTCCGGATGTAACACAAGTCTGATTTATACAATGCATTTTAATGCTTGGTATAGTAAAATTGTAGTTCACTGGAGACGTGGACATGGACTGGATCATAAATGAAAGGAATAGATACACTAATTTGTTGTCTTTTTTGAATCAAGGATCCATTATGCTGTTCCAGGTAATTGCAGCCCAATTTAGCCCCTTCTTAGGGTTATAGAAGATAATGTAAGCCCAAGATGCAGGCAGACGCGAAGGAAGCCTGTTGTGCCCCATCCTTTAATCCTTTAATCCCAGTCTGCCCCAGAATGAAGCAAAATCACAGGCTTGTAAACTATAATGATTCACATGCTTTACATGTTACTTGTCTTGAGACCTTTAATCCCTTTACCCTCAGATCCTATTTATCAATGATCACATTACAGGCAGCTTAGTGATCAAGACAAATATAAGAGGAATGACCAAGTAATGCTTGTGTTAACTCAAAAAGACAACAACAGAGACAAATGCCTTTACAACTGAAAAACAAGTCCCCTCTGTTTGACATTTTCAGTTTGAGAGCATTACCAGAAAAATGATTGTGTTGCATTCTTGTGAATGATCAAAAGTTGTATACTGAAAATTCGAGTGTTTTTCTTTTTTTGTTTGTGTGTGTGTGGCATATATAGTATACGGTTGTAGTTTGTTCCCAGCTCAGACCTTGTGTAAAGCTCTCTAGGATAAGTCATGCTGTAAGTTTTATGGTCTAAAATGCAGTATTACTAATCACCATAAACAGTGCTGTTACTTGTTTCTATCCATGTAACCATTACAAGAACCAATAGTGTTGGAACAATTGTTGTAATGTTTTGGCTTATAACCAAAGTGCAACTTTGCTTAACTGATTCACTTGGCTTTGTTGCATATGGCCTGTGGGTTTAAAACCATACAATACGTTACATAAATCAAGAACTCAACTTGGCGTATTCCCAGTCATTTAGTCATCAAAATTCTTTCAAAAAGAACCGATCCCTTTGACCTGATTTGGCCCACATGCACATTTGATTAATGGAGAGACAAATGCAGAGTTTCTCATTCTGAAACTCATACCGAGCACATTAACCATTGACCAAAGACTGAACAATTACACCCCAAACAATTCACAACTCGGCAGTGGATGTGGGGGATTTGGCTGGGAGGTTTTGACCCGTCTTACTTGTAGACTATGAATCATACATCAAGAGGATTGAGCAAGTTAAAACAACCAATAGCAGGCCGATATTCCTTCTCAAAGGACCATTTCCAAATGCGTCTACCCACAAAGACTTATCTGTCCAGCCTTTAACTTCAACAAACCTATGATCTCTGGTCGTTGTTGGCTCGCTCATAATCAGTAACAAAGACTCATGTCAAAGATCAGCTCTAATGATGTAAAATAACTGCAGCCCATCATCATCAGCTCTGCCATGACCTCAGAAAAAAAGACCTCACAGCAGGACCCAATGAAATATCAGCTCTCTGTTTTGTCTTTCTGGTCAGTCACCTTCAGGCAGTGTACGTAACCAACCCTTCTAAACCTGTGTGACATGGTATGGATCTTCTCTGAGCTTTTTCTGTTTTTATGCATCTCCTAATGGAGATCCTAATTAGTATGCAACAGGTTGTTTAGACTTACCCAGGTCAGAAGCTCTATTATTTACACCATTGTACGTCAATGGAGAACTTTCCATCTCTCTTACTGCCAATCAGATAAAGGAAGCCATGTTCTTAGCACTATTAACAATGAGTCATGGCCCATGGCCCGCTCAAACACCTATTCTTTGGTTCCTGGTTTGAAAGGAAGCAACTGTGTGCTTAAAAAAGTTGGACATGGTGGACATAATGTGTTGATGCAAATGTTTGCCATATTATTACTAACAAAGCATGTTTTAAAATAAACACAAAGCTTTTCACATTTCAGGTATCTCTGGGTTACTGTCTTTTTAATCAGATTTCAGGTTCGTTCTGATTGGATGAGGCGTGTGCATTACAGTGTAATATTAATGCACAAAGATGTTTCACCCTCTACCTAATGCCGCCTTTCCTCCGTTTCTGACATTCACATACAAACGTTTCAGCACCTCGTGACAGTCGCACAAAACTTTCAGATTAGTTTTGAAGCAGCCATCACACTCTGCAGATTAACCATGGTAAAATGAATGAATAATTATTGTATCCACAAGTAAAATCAAAAACACAATTATGAAATACTTATTTTGAAAAAAATGAGTCATAACCGCCCAATGCCCATTTAGGGAAATTATAATATGGAATTATGGGTATTAATGGAAGAACATTGGTAATTTTCACATTGTTCTGGTCGCATATGGTCTTGCTGCAAAAGTTCAAATATTTCAGGCAACACATCCAATGATGAAATTGCATCCAAAAATTCTGCATACACGTATGATGTGAACTCTACTCATGAACTCCATTGAACATAGCTGATAACTGAAAATTAATGTTGGCGAATTTTTGTCGGAGATAGTGGAAAGGTGGCTTAAGAATACCCTTGACCTGTGGTAAAGTTAATGTCACTCGTCTCATGGCTTATTTATTTATATTTATTTCACACTGGGTTAAGCAATGTATCACACTTGCTATTTTGAATAGAGGTTAGCACTTTTAACCCTTAAAATAGGTGATATACAAAGGTATACAATGTGTGCTAACCTCTATTCAAAATAGCAAGTGTGATACATTTCTCAGTTTCATCATGTGCTTTGTATTTTTTAAATGCTGAGAGAAACTCTTACAAATGACCCTTGGGTAAACTATTTATATTGTATTGCTTAATGTCGCTGTAAACTGCATTTATTCCAAGAACTTTGAGGAAAACACTCGGCCATTGACTCATCAAACTAATTTGAGATTACCATGGATGCAATCCAAGAAATACATTGCAGGGCTTAATGTGTCATTTGTAGGTTTATATTTCCCTCTAGATAATGAAATATCTTTGGGCTTGACCCTGAGAACTAGGAGAAAAGGTTCAGCTAAACACAAGGCCACAAAATGAACTGTATTATTGCTGAGTTTATTAGTACAATGAACCTCTGGCCTTGACCGAACTGGATACCGCCGATGTTTCCGAACTACAGAATATACAGTTTAGGTTGTGTGGCTGACTTTCAGTTTCCCTTCCAGGAATTGGTGTGCATTTGTTCAAAAGCGTGCTGTTACTGTGGCAGTATCCTGTGGAACTGAGAAGTATACTATCAAGTCCCAGAGTCCCTGTCCTAACGGCACCCCAGACTGCCAGCTAGTCATGCAAGTCAATTATGTTTCGTAATATGAAGTGTATAGTTTTATAGTTGCTAGAGGCACCAAACAGAACTGCAAAAATTAGGACTGTTTTCAAACACTCAGCTCAGTTGCTATAGAGTGGGACAGATTAAGGCACAGCCCTTCTGGGCTCCAAGTTAAAGTCAGTTTCCTAATGATCTCAAATTGCTTAAATATTTCTATATACATGCATATTTTGTATTTAATATAAAGTATATTAGAATAGAAAATATATTTTCTTACACGTTATAACCTAATTTGCAAAGTGCGTATAGCTTGACAATCAAATCCCTTAATTTATATGCAGGTACAAGCTGTCTACTCGGCCAGTGTACAGAGAGATGCAGAAAATCTTCACTGCACTGCTGTGGCGATGCTGCCCTGGGCATGCTGGGAAAAACTGTGAGGAGACAGGTACTGATGAGCTTTCCACAACAATTTGACACAACAGGGCTTAAAGGAGAATTCTGGCACAAAATGAACCTTTGGTCTAATTACACATTGGTACCTAGTTGATCGTTCTCTGAGATTTGTTTTTGTGATAATCGAATGTAAAGAGTTTTATCTCTAAAAACCGTTTAGTTACGCTAGTATATGGGGGCATTTAATAAGTAAAAAGAAATCCCTTCTTAATACCACTAACAAGGCTCAAAATAACCCCACACTAACACAGTAACATAATGAGGGTCCCTACATGCACGAACGACGTACCACGAACGACGTGCCAAGTGAGCTGAACTGTATGGAGTTCAGCGAACTTCTTAACTGTTTGAACGGCGTTCGTGGTTTGACTTGTCGAGACGGTTTTCCAAAGATGGCGCCACCTGTATCCACGAAGTGCTCTGTCTTTATAAAATATCTTCTTATTAAACTGTCTGTACACTTACAAATTTCTCAATGCTTCGTTTTGCATGCAGGAACCCTCATTATGTTACTCTGTTAGTGTGGGGCTATTTTGAGCCTTGTTAGTGGTTTTAACTAGCGATTTCTTTTGACTTATATGCCCCCATATACTAGCGTATACGCTAAACAGTTTATAGAGATAAAACTCTTTACATTAAATTATCATGAATACAAATCTCAGAGAACGGTCGACTAGAGACCAATGTGTAATTAGACCAAAGGTTTATTTTCTGTCGGAAATCTCCTTTAAGGTGATGCTGGAACCATCACATTTTCTAGTGTCAAAAGTTGATAAGTCTTTCTCCTCTTCTGTATAAATAAACAACATTAGAGATTTGAATGCACTGCTTGGCCAAAAGTACTGAATGCGAACATCCCGCTTCTTATGAATGGGTTTGGCTCTTTCATTTGTAAATTGCCTTAAATTGGACTAGATTGTCTTAATTGGAAGTAAAATGGCTTGAGTAAAAGATGATTTCCACACGTGATGTGCTATATGTTCTTGAAAACATAAAAATATATATTATTCTATGTTTTTTCTGTGCTCTGTCAGTTACAGAAGGCCAAATCTCGGAGTCTGAGTCTCAAGACCCCACCATGGCACGCAGACCATATCCGGGAGGACATGAAACGACAGACACACGTGATGCAAATAACTTTTTAAGCTTTAAAATAAGTTAAAAATCGAAATCTTTACAATCTGTAATTGAATAGTCTCCAATACGTCATTGGATGACGACTGGTTAATACAGGACTCTAGCCGAGCATACCTCTATACCTGTGACAGACTGACACTGGCCTGGCCACAGAAACAAACTAAGGAAATGACAAAAGTGTGTTTGTGCAAATATTGGCCGGCTACGGGAATGTTATTGCCCCACATGGTGGGACGGAAAAGGGCGTTTGAGTATTCTGGGGCGAGCCCACACAATGTTAACGTGTGCAACCCCGCTTTAGTCCGAGCATGGACAAAACAAAAATTTCTTGGGTAAACACACATGCACTGGAGCGCACTAGAATAATAAGATATTTCAGAAGAGGCCGTCAAATCCACAGCTCTAAAAATAATCCTTTGAGGTGGTTGTTGGGACACAAACAAAGGCTTTGGACACAAACTTGGAAATTCCCATGCTGCTGATTAATCTTATACCAAGCACACAAACTAATGACTTTCCTTAGATTCAAATACACAGTCCAAAGTGCACAGGTCGCATTCATGCAGTGAATAACAAAATAACAGATCTGTCTGATGGCAAAGGTGCCATCAATCGATACAGTTCCAAAACGCCACATAACATTTTTTTCTTCTTTCTCTTAAGGATATAACAAACTAACTCAAGAGAACAGAGAGCAGAATGATTTCCAAACATTTGGCAGTCCACTGTATGAAGCTCAACTACCTGATGTAGAGAATCAAACTGCAACGGAGTCCATCAATGATTATGAGCCCAGCCCTCATTCTGACCATGAGCACCAGAACAGCCACCACTTTGAGAGGAGAGGTATGTTAAACTTTACATGCAACATACCTCACAGATGTTTACAAAATGTGACGATTTAAGAAAAGGCCGTTTGAGTCAATAGTTAGAAACAATTTTGCATGCTTTGAATCTAAAAATTTCTAATTAGTGTTTTGCTTCCAAATAACTGCTCCCACTTTATGTTTAAGCTCTATGCCTTTGCTTAGGTCTGTGGCTAAACACAAGCTTGAGATTTTATTCTCACAAGCTCACTTTTATTCTACACCAAAACTTATATCAGTGAGACCACTTGTGTTTTAAAGTGGAAAAGGGCAGTTGCTAACAAGTGTCTAAATGGGACTCCGGAGGTCAACGCGCCAAAAAGAAAAACACATATTATTAGTCCGTTTTTACTCCCTTGTGTGTTTATACCCGTACACTATTCTAACTTTGATTGAAAAGTGGAGTTTATTTATAGCCTAACACCGTGTCCTAACTACACGTGACGCAACGCCATGACACGCGATAAAAGGTATCTTTTTCCCTGTTAATCAGTTTTTGTCCTAACCAGACACGACGGCGACACGCAAAGTTTCTAATTTAGAAACGGTTCCTATTTCTGCAGCTGAGAGATATTACACTGGTTACGAGTACCCTTTATTTCTTTTCAGTTAAAAAAAGGTCACTGTGCCACAAGCGATAACAGATAATTTACCTCAGATTTTGAAAGCATAAATATAGCATTCAAAATGAATTCAATGCAAACATACAACTGTACTTCCTAACAAAATTAGTGAATGAGTATGTTTTGTTAATGTTTTGATTTTTAATAATGTTAATTCTTGATTTGATTATGTCCTTACCCATTTCCAATGCGAGTGCGGGCCAGCAGTGCACTTTCTGAATGGCTGTGTCTGATGGCAAAGGTGCCATCAATCGATACAGTTCCAAAACGCCACATAACATTTTTTTCTTCTTTCTCTTAAGGATATAACAAACTAACTTTTTGATTGACGTGTGGCATCTCACAGTCACATTGCGTCTAGTGTGGACAGACACAATTGCTGTCGCTGGAATTTTATCGCGTCGTGTGTATTTAGGACACAGTGTAACTTTCCCTTTTTTAACTTTGTTTGAGTTTCATTAGTCTTGAAACGTTGTCTATTGTGAAGAGTACCTTGATCAACAAAACGTAAGAATCTTTTGTTGATCACTGAAAGTTAATGAAAAAATCCTAACTCAATACTAACTTTCAAGTCAGCCTACAAAGATATGTAATTCCTACTCTATATCAGCAGTTATCCATTTTCCTCTATGATATCCTCTAATAATAATCTCAACAACAAAAAAAAGAGCATTCACTAATAGGCCTCTCTTCCCAGTCTCGTGTACATACAAACATTACTTAAAACAGTACGTGTGTTTACATAACAAAATGGTCACTAGACACGTCCTTTGGTTGTAATATCCATTATCAGAGATATTATGGGGATATTATTCTGTCTGTCTCGCCAAGTACCGGTCTCGCTTATATCCTGCTATGCAGAACAGAACAGAATTAATGCTGCAAACAGGGGGAAAACCTCCATTCTTCTTCTATAACAGCTCTTCACCATCTCTTCACATTACTTGTTCCTGCACAGGATATCCTCTCTTCCCTGGGAAAAGGGCTCCCATACATTGTATGGTTGTGAGAGTGATGTAATGGTCTATGGAAATGACACTGTGGTTCAAATTTAGATGGAATCCAGCCACTCACAACAGTAAGAAAACTGCAGTGTTATTGATGTGAAGACACATTTGTCACATAAATAACGCTTGAAAGCCTCTTTTAAAAGTTTATTCTCTTCCAAAATTAAGACAAAAGAAGGAAGAAAAAAACTTTGAAGTTTGAATGGAGAATTTTCCCCTTGTTACTCTGTTGTTCTGAGTAGGAGCAGAGCTTTTGTGTCTGTGTGAAATGTGGTTCAAATAGTGAAAAACAATGTTGTCAGGATAATAAAACATGACTCAATCATATATCCTAGACTTTACAACATGAGAAAAAGCAGCAGGGGTATAAATTCTGAAGCTTTTCCAGACAGTGTTTTGACAGCATGTGAATAAAAAGAACAAAAACGGCACATGACCTCTATGTCAGGTTCCCAGCAGGGAACTTGTACATGTAGAGATCTCTTCTTGCTTAAAACTCGTCCTTAACTCACGATCAAAACATACCACACACATACTTTATTTCAACGCAGGGAATGTAAAAGACCCTGGGCTGTTCACTGGTCAATTAAAAGGTTCAAAGTTCAGATGAATGACCCAACCTGAACTGGAAATTGAGATCTAAATCTTTCCGAGATGATATTGATGTTTCCTCTTGAGCAGCATAGAAAGTCAAATTGAACAAACAGCACCACAGTGAAAATGATTATACCAGAATGTCAATGGATCAAATTTCTATTTTAGGCAATGTGGTGGTTATCCTTCAAAACATTATTGTTTCTGGGATTCCCCACTTTGTAAGTTGCTTAGGGAGTTTGTAGAAAATAATGAGAACATCTATTTTAAGATTCTCCCAAAAAGAGGCCAATTCAAAGTTCACGGGCCTCATTTATAAAATGTGCGTATGGACTTAAAACCTACACTAAAACCTTTGATGTGGAAACGTGCTTAGAGCCACATCATTGTCTAACCAGAAGCAAGCACTTTTTCTTGTGGTAGAAAGTCGGAGTATTGCAGGTATTTGGAAATCTAAGCAATTCTTGACTCTCGTCGTTCTCAAGTAAAGGATTTAGATGTTGAATGATGCTCTGTTATGACATTAATGGCTAGTTTCCACTGAGCAGTACGGTACAGTTCGGTACGCAATTATTTGTGTTTTACACTCAAAAGTTGTGAATGGTACCAAAAAGTCGAACCGTACCACTTTTTGGGTACCCTTCCGTTGGGGTACCAGTGGTATGGTACTAAAAGGTGGAGCTAGACCGTTTAAAACGTATTTAAATGAAATCAAAAAGAAGCAGAGTGGCATTTTATAACATATTTCATTTTATTGTTGCCTAAAATGTACATACAGAGATAACCGGAGTAGCAGAACGAGCTGAGTGGCGCATTCAAGAACGCGCACTGTTCCATTAGCAGAATTACTGGATTCACGTCCTCGGGCGTCATTCTCCTGAGTCGGACTTTGCGTAGGCAACTTGGTATTGAGAAACGCCTAATGCCAGCGCTTGTTTCTTGTGACAAACATGTCGAGAAGCAAGAACAAGATCTGCCGTATGTCATCCGTTGTTGTTTACCATGTCGCTTTCTTCTTCGCGCGAAAATGACTTCAATCTCTTCTTTCCGTCAAACACCATGGCTATCAAGTAAGGTTGGCGGTGGAAACGCTAGCCGCATCATGGTTTACCGACCCAACCTATTCTGTACTGTACCATAGTGTACCGTACCACTCAGTGGTATAATTGGTGGGCGTTTACAAAGCTGAGACCTGAAACCATTCAGCTGTGCACAATTTCAAGATCATCTACGATTTATAAATTTCACATCTGAGAGGCGCGCACACGTTTTCTCTGAATCATAAGTACGCACATATGAGAAATGATTGTAATATCAAATGTAAGACAGTTTCTGTGCAACATTTTATAAATGAGCCCACATATAGCAGATGTCTGTCAATCTTTTTTCAGACCCCTATGCTGTAAATGAAGGTGTTCCTTACCCTGACTTATCTTACGCTCACTACGGGCTCCTGCCGATCTTGAAAGAAGCTGTGATGTCTCAGCTGCAGCCTGTGTTGGAGAATTTCAATCTAACCCTGGAACGGCTCTTTCAGGAGGTGCAGGGTTTGCAGCGGGACATGGCCGAACTCCGACATGATCAGGGGCAGGGAAGGGTCGCTGAGCCTCTAGAGGTTGGTGGTGAAGAGCACAATCTGCAGGAGGCTGTTGAGGATAAGGTGAGGGAGAGTTTACAGAAACTGGAGGAGGTAAAATCTCAGTTTCACAACCATCGCCATGAGGTAGAAGAGAGGCTCCACGCACAGCAAACCATGCTGCACTACAACCTAACAAATTTCAAGATGGACATAGACATCAAAATCAAACGTCACCAAAAGATGTTGCAGGTCAGAATTTTTAGCTAACCTCAAACAACCTCAGCTCAGATCATTTTTTTGCATGTATAACATTGTACTGAATGTGTATATCTCGCTCTAGGTAAATCTCCAGTCTCTGAACACATCAATGTCTGAAGTGATACAGGAGCAAGAGAGGCTGGACGAGAAATTTCAGAAGATTCGGCCTGAAAATAAGGTAGATTCCACACAGAGTCAGTCTCTTGATAGCACAGCTGTATGGGAGGCCATCACGCGTCTGGACAATAAAGTCATAAACAACACAGTTAGACTTAGTACCTTGATTGAAGGCAACGAACAAGTGACTGCAAATATCAATAACCTCCAGGATAGTTGGTCAGATCTGGACAACAAAATTGTCCAGACTGGCCGCAACAGTCAGGTTCAGTTTATGGAGACTGGTTTGGAGGTGGAGGCAGCGAAGGTTGCGGTACTTGACCGTATTAATGAGCTGAGCAGAAACATCAGTGTTCTCCAGAGTGCTCTGCAGGAGATGGAAACCGATGTTGATTATCTTTACACAGAGTATTATAAGAATATAAGTTCAGCAAGTGGGGAATGTGACTGTATCGCTCTTGGAGTATCTGTGACCCAGTTGGAACAAAGTGTAGCTAATGTGATGGAGATTGTGAATGAAAACAAGCTGGACCGGGAGCGTGAGGCACAGGATATGTTAGACAATCGGGACAATAGTGCTTGGGTTCCATCCGTGGAAGATCTCAAACTGGGGTTATTGAATGTGCAACAGTCCCTTGCTTTTGAGCAGGAAAAGAGCAGAATGTTACAACACAATGTGACCCAGCTCCAGGCCTCTTTCCAGGACAAAGAGCAGGACATTGAAAAACTCCAGGAGCTGGACAGGGCCAAGGTTGAGAAGATTGAGCACTTACATAGCATTTTTAACACCTTGCTTCAGGATGCGGTTCGTCACTCTGAGGTGCTAGAGATTTTGCTTGGCGAAGAGGTGCTGGAGTTCATGGAGTGGTCTCATCAAGACCAGAGACGTTACTCTATACCAGAATTGAGGGAAAGTATTAGATCCATGCAAGAGCAGATCAATGGACACAGCCTCAGCTTAGCCTCAATGGTGAACTCAGCTACCCCTCAGGTGACAGCAGCAGATGAGCCCTCTGTGCTTGGAGACTGGGCCTCGGTGGGCGTCAAAAGGAGACGTGGGGATGAAAAATTGGACCTTTTCGGGGAACAGCCGGAGTACTCTGATGATGACTTCTGGACTTTAGAGAAAACAGTAAAAGAGCTTCAAGCTCACATCAAAAAGCTTGAGGAACATCGTTGTCATTCTTGCTGCAACTGCAATAAATCTGCTGCCGCTGGTGGTGTGGAGGTGGAACTGCAGGCTGAGGTGGATACTTTGCGCAAGGACCTAGAGACCCACCTTGGAGTTTTTAACGCCATTTTCAGTAACACAGAGGGACTTGCTGACTCTGAGGTGTCGGTGGATTTGGATAAATTGTCGGCGTTGATAAAGAAAAAGGAAGCAAAGCAACAAAACAAGAAACAAAAGAAGAGAGCAGACAGGGGGGCCAGAGTGAATTTCCGCAGCAAGAGGGATGCATCACTGGAGTATGCAGGTAAGATGATGATATTTAAACATAGTATCTTGTAAAACTATTCAAACTATTAAAATGTTTTTCTGCAAATGTCACCTCAGGGGTTACTCTGTTAAAGCACTGCATTTCCATATGACAATTTTAATATTTACATATATAGGTTTAATATTTATTCATATTGAATCTAGACTAGAGTACATGTTTGTTGGCTTTATTTGTATGACAAGAGCACCCCTAGTGGAAGTAATTTGTGTCCCCTTTTTCCTAACTCTCAGCATTCATATTTTAATACCTTACCATTATTTGATTCCAAACAGTGCTTCGTCAACTACCAGATAGTCCAATTATGTTCCTGGCCAGCAGTACACTTGGTACTAATGGATCTGGCACAATCCTCTTTGAAAGCGTGGCCCTAAATCATGGACAGTTATACTCACCAAAAACAGGCATATTCCGTGCTCCTACTTCTGGTGCCTATCTCTTTGTGGTGACACTGGACTTTGGACCAGGCCCGGCTGTGGCTCAACTAAAGAGAGGTGAAGAGGTAGCTGCCTCCTTACGGCAGAACCCAAGGAAGTTGGGTGCACCTGCAACACGTGTCTGTATCCTGGAGATGGACCAAGGAGAGGAACTCCGTCTTGACCTGGTGCAGGGAACCATAGAGCGCAACAACCCACAAGATAACACATTTGCTGGCCTACTAATGCTACAGACCACCTGAGAACATGAAACACTCTAAAGGTGCAAAAAGACTGAAAGAAACTTAAGTTGCACAGCCTAGTTATTGAGGCATTGTTTGCAAGTACAAAGATTTAGATGATGTGTCCCTTTTTGGTGGGATATCAGAACTCTTACATTTGTCTCAATGTGACAACTACATTATATTCCTCAAATTCCTCTGTGCCCTAAATAGATTACAAGATATTGTACATTTTCTGTAAAATATAAGACACATCAAAACCACAGATAACAATTGCGTACTAAAATTATATTTCTTAAAAGATTACATGGCGAAATATTATACATAGTATGGGGCCTACTTATACGGCACCCTTTCAACATGTGGTTAAATAAAACAAAAACATTTTTACAAATTAAACACTAAAGACTTTTTAATATAATACACAGAGGTGGACTGGGTGATACTATGGTAAAGCACACTGACATATCTACAGGCATATTTCACGTCCTATCAACATACTTCATAGCTCTGTCTATGGTGAGGAGGTGTGTTGTCGGTTTTCGGGGGAAAAGAACAAAAGCCATTGGGGATGGACACAAAACCATTGGAAGAATCACAATGAGAGTATTTCTCTTTCTTTATAGCAAACAAATGCTAACTTGACGGACCATTTGAAACTTCCTTTTCAGCCAAAGAAATGCATTTGATATAGAGAAGTTTCACAGATTAAATTTGATATTACCTGCATAGTAAAAACTGAAAATGTATTTCCATATACACTAAATTTAATGTTTCTCTAGCATATTGTACTGTATGTTGAAGTTAACCGCACTGAGGTGAGTGTTTCCTTTCTTAGATCTATTATTTATTTTCAGAATATTTTAAATTGTTTTATAAGCATGTCAGTAACCTTGACATTTTGTATTAATCAAGATACCCTTTTGGCATTTCAGGGCATACTGTACTAAAATCGTGACAAAGCACCTTAGTCTGGCACTGACATTATTAAAGCATTGTACAATCACACTTCCTGTCTTTAAGGGCCCAGATATTGCTGTATAGAGCTATTGTGAATTGTTGTTTTGTTACTATTAACAAATCACGCTGTTTTTTTCAATGGCACTAAGAATAATAAACAAGGTTTCTGGGATACAATGCATTTTGTAAAGGAATAATATAATTAAATCTGCACGGGAGTTCTGTAAACATGTTATTTAACAATAATGTGTATTTTGGACTATACCAGTTACCAAGACCATATTTTGGCAGCCCCAAGTGAAATATTAAGCAATGATGACTAACAGATGTTACTTACAGTAATACCCTTCAACTTCAGGCACCTCAAAAACATTAAGTGTTCAAAACATGATTATTAAAATTGGCAAAGACATACGATCAGAATATCACCAAATCCTCAAAGGTTTGCACTTTAAACCAAGTCACATTCATACTGATAGCATCCTGTACCAAGAAAAAAAAAGACCCAGCTTCTCTGAATCAAGGAAACTCAGGAATGTATCAACTCTATCACGCCAACCAGAAAGCACATATCACCCCCACAAACACTACATTGAGTTTTAGCAACTCTGAAGTGGTGTTCAAGGTTGCCAAATCACTGCTAGCAGATGTTTTCTATTCTGAGGATGGTAAAAAAATGGCATGCTTTAAACATTGCAAACAATATATTGTTCATGCAACAAAATCATGAATGGCATGCATCTCACTATCATTAACCTTCTGTCAGGGTCTTGTTATTTCATAAAGAAACATTATTATCAGAGAACATGTAAAGAGAAGTACTATATAGTTGAATTAACATTTTAAAAGCCACACATTAGGCTACAAGAGGCACAGATAGTCTTCTTCTAGACAGTCTACAACCGCTGTTAACTGGACGAGATTATATATTGATAGTATATCATTTTGCTCTGTTTTCAGTACATCTACTCGTATAATATATTTACATGTCATACATTAAATCACAGTATGCTTTACACAGATTCCATGAGAAGTCAACAGCAACAGCATCCACATGGCAGGAGGTTTATCCCAGAATCTAAAGAAACATATTCAGAACGACTGAGTGTATTTTAAGGCAGTGGGGTTTACTTTATCTCTCCAGAAGGTCCCACTCCAGTGTTTTTGTCTGTTGTAGCAATCCTCTGATCCATCTTCACAATGATATAGCTTTCATAGAAAGCAGCAAAGTCAACATGTCTGATCCAACAGAAGAAGAGAGCTTGTTTCTCCTGAAGGGGACGATGATGTCAAAAACAAAATAAAAGCCACTATGCTGATCAGATTTTAATGTCTTGAGATTCCACCATTTTTGCCAAAGTCTTCTTGACTCGTAGGATGGTCAGGCGTGATGCAGGATTGTGGGCCCAGCATTCTGACATCAGCTTCAACATGGCCCTCGAGCACTAGGTAGTACATTAATAGTACATAATACATTTCTCTTCAGTACATATGCATGATCTCAACATCCTATGCAAAGCTACAAATATTAATTCAATCTGTAAAGATTCTGCAAATACAATCTGTAAATATGCTACCATCTGCTGGTCACATGCTGCTGACTCACCTCATCACTGTTCCATCTATTGGATACGGTGGGCCGCAGCCCTTTGACGCACACAACCTCTAGCATATCCTCATAAGACGGGTCTGAAGGCACCATCTCATAATATGGTAGCTGATAGTCCTCAACAATACCTAGGAAACAATCAGTGGATGTATTCATGAATTACTGTTTGAATTCTGTAAACAACCACAACAGGAGCCGTTTTTAGATAGCTTTAGAATAAAAACATATTTAGAAGTTGCGATGTAATGCAAAAGACAGATCTTGTTCATATATAATGGTTCAATTCATCAGTTCTTCATTGGATTAAGGCAGATCTGAATGTAAGCTTGCAGTTGACTGTAAGAAAGGGGTGGAGTTTAAGGTGACTAGATAACTAAGTCCAACATACGTCACTAGAAAGAATCATTATATTTAACAATTTAATTCAAATTAAAAACATGGATGAATGGTTCCCAATAAGTACATTAGGATGCATGTAGAAAATAGGTTGAATTTCCATTTCACTTTGACTTTAAAAAGACATGGCAAAAGCAAAACAAAAGAAATTTAATTTACCATAAAACTTCAAATAATAGCCGAGTCCCATATAGACACCTGTCTCGTTTACACGCCTGGTGTACTGTTGTCACGATACCAAAATTATTGTTTCGATATTGATACCAAGTCAAGAATTGTGATTTCGATACTTTTCATGAAAAGGAAAAGTATTTCTTACAAGCCGTTTCACATGCACCTCCTTTGCGTAGGTTTGTGGCTCTTTAAATGCTGTAATAACCTACAGGATTGTACAGGATTGGGTAAATAAAGGCCGGTCTCAAATAGAGATGCGTGCGCTCTCACGGCTTCAAACAACACAAACCTGTCCTGCTCTCTACCTCGCACATATTAAATCAAGATCAACTGACATGATTCACGTTTCACGTGGAGCATTTGGAGAATTTTAAAGATAAGAGACTCACTGAACAACATCTGAAAATAAAAGCCTGGGCTATTATTTGAAGTTTTACGGTATATTCATTGTCTTGTGAATACCTCCAGTGAGACAGCGTCGAGCCATTTCCCATATAATCAGTCCATAGCTGTAGATGTCTGCCATGATGTAGGCCTGGAAGTGGTTCTTATTCAGAGTCTCGTCTAGGACTTCTGGAGCCATGTAGCGTTGAGTCCCCATACGTGTGCTCAGTGGGACGTCCACTTCATTTGTGTCACTGAGACAAAAAATGTTACTTCTTCATAATAATTGAACAAACCACTTAAAACTAGCTTTTAAAACAAATGTAAAGTGACAAACACCTGTTGAATTTCACAGCAAGCCCGAGGTCAGCGATGCAACAGGTGCCGTTTTTCTTTATGAGGATGTTCTTGCTCTTCAGGTCTCTGTGAGCAATGGCTGGTTTTCCCTGCGTGCCGTAGATCTCTGTATGCAGGTGACACAGGCCACAGGCTGCAGAGTAGGCCAGTCTGAGCAAGGCCTGTGTGTCCAGAGTGGTGAACTTCAAATAGTCATACAGAGAGCCATTCTCATGGTAGTCTGTGATCAGGTACAGCTGCGTAGAGGCTCCAGTGCCATTAATGTCAGCAGCAATGAAGCCTTCAAGCAGAATGAAGAGAATCGCGTCACATAGGAAAACATGGAATTGATACACAATTAAAAACTCTACACAATCTTGAATGACATGAAGTGTACCTAGTATGTTCTCGTGTCTCATCAGCACGGTTTGGTAGATCTCGGTCTCTCTGAACCAGCTGGCCTCCTCTCGAGTAAAGAAAACTTTCACTGCTACCTTCTCCCCCCTCCATCGACCGAGCCACACCTCTCCATATCGCCCTTTTCCAATAAGGCGCACTGTCTGGATCTGCTTGGCAATGGTGCGCTGGACCTGTAAAATGTGAATAGAAACTATGAAAAAGAACAAGCTGTTGATGCTAAAATCCTACAGTCTGCATTTCTGATTTCTCACCAGAAGGGGGAGCCCAGAACCACTGCCTGAGGTTTGAGACTGGTTGATGAGCTCTTTAAGAGATTCTCCAGCTGGGATAAAGGCATCATCCTGCTCCAGGTCTCTGTGGTAGCGCTGCCTCTCTGTCTGCCACTTATACCTGAGGACAGGACAGAGTCAAATTCAAGTTTAGTAACCAGACACAAACTAAAGATTCATTTGTTATAAAGGCAAACTTTTTCCCAGTTGTGTACACAAGGTATAAAGTCTTGCCCCTACTTGCAGTAACATAAGTGTTTGTCTTTCAACAACAACAGGCCATGATGTGGGTGGCATGTGTTTTCAGAGGTGCTGTGCAAAAACACATCAGCGTTAAGGTTACAGTTCAGTGAGGTGGGAAAACAGGCCACAACACAAGTAGCTATTTTTTTGTAAGAGCTTCAGTGTGTTTTGCACTTCAGCGTGGTGATGATCTCACCTGTAATAACAGATCACAGTGACGCAGATGAGGGTGCAGAAGCACACAGACACTGAAATGAGGAAGGCTAGCCAGTGAGGGTCTTGTGGTACTGTAAAGAGATCAAGAGAAAACACGTTCATCATTTAAACATTAGGTTAGCCAGGGCTCAATCAGCAAGCCTAACATTTTTGTCAGAATTCTGAATGATTAAATAATAAAACAAATATGTATTATATATATATATATATATATATATATATAAACAATTCTGATTCATCAATGATCAATAAAAGCATTTATTTGAAATTGAAATCTTTTGTAAAAATTTGTCTTTTTGATCAATTTAATTAGTGATGCACTGATCATGATTTTTCATGGAAGAATGGAGGATGAACAATAAACAAGATTTTTTTTTGCTACTTAAGGCCAAACTGGCTTTTAGCTATTAAAAACAATAACTGTAACTATCTGAAATTAACGACAGAAACTGTGCATTAAGCACATTCAATATAGATACAGACATTTAGCATTAACATTTAGCTTTTGTTTTTAATTTGGGTTCAACTTTCGTTTCTCATCCAACACGCGAGAAGCTGAGGTGAACAAGCGTTCACCGTCTATGCTACTGCAGGTTGCGGACAGGTTCAATTGCGCAACTTCAGTGAGTTTATGCAAAATTATGTCACACAATAAAAAACATTTTTAATTGATAAGGAATTTTCAAATGACTTTGATGCTTCATAGGCAACAAGTTATTGTGACAATTTCCACTGCAATCTATTTAAGCAAGCTAGATAATGTTACCCTGCTAAAAGGTTTAAATCAACAATCTGTAATCCTTCACAGATAACCCTATGATGCCATTTAACTGCCAGGCAAATAGTACTGAAGCTTACCCGAGTCTCGAGGCGGTAACTCTGGCTTTAGGTCTCGGTTACAAAAGTCAAACTGGCAGCACTCGATGGTTCGGCGTGGCTGTGCAAACTGCGAATCCTGTGAAAAATCCATGTCTCGAGTGAGTAAACTTTACAAAGTCTGATATTTAATCATGCAAGTCAAAGTGCAAGACACTTAAAGAGACATAGCTTTCCTTACCTTGCATTGAAAGTGAGAGCCTTCATATTTCATACAGCCTGAGCTTAAGATCCCCACTCCATTTTCATCTTCTTCAATGATGGCGAAGCACTGACCATTTGTCCTGTTGGGTTTCAAAGAAAACATAATTTTTTTTGAATACATATAAACTAAGTACAAACATATAAATCACATTAAACAATGATCACTTAACAGTGCCATAGCCTGTGACACTTACTCGCAGGTGTTGTTCTTGGCGTCATCAGGGCAGTGACCTAAGCAGTGGCAGCTAAGGAAACGGGCAGCATCTTCTGGTGCCACAGTAGAATCGCCCCCGGGCCTTCTGGAGCCTGAGCCAGGCTTCACCCCAGTGCCCTGCAGCACGTGGTCCGGGTTCTGCCCTGCTGTATGTGACGAGACACAATCAATGACAAGCTAGGTGCACAGACACACAAAGCAAAAAGCATTTATACCAGTCTTTCTGCATTATTATTAGTACTGCAGAGTACTCAAGTAGCCTGCTCTGGCTGATAGTCCACTGCTTTTGAACACTCATTTTGTGAGTAATGTGGCTGTTCATGTAAAAAGAGAAAGACACATTCTTCTAATTCATTCAAACATGGGTCATTTAATATTTACTTGAATAAAATATGTTGAAGAAATACTTAATTCAAACTAAAAACTTCGGTCTACATAATACTGGTTTAAATTTAATAGCACATTAGTCTTTGGTATAGTACCGACATTTAATTAATAATCATTCAAATTGATTACTGAAATTTCAGTGTTGTGACAATCCTCAAGGCCAGTTGTCCTACATTTATGTCATACACACCACGTTTCACACCCTCAGGCCTGTTTTACGCGAACCCCTCTCCAATCCCTCCGCCGTAGCTTGACGTGCACCTCCAAAAATTTGTAACTACGCGTCGAGGCGACGCAGACAGCAAGGGCTTTGATTGGTCAGATTATACATCATTTCAGGAGTGTAGCTTTTCCGATTTCCCCCTCTTGCTATAGCGCCATTTTTAACATTTGCACCCTCGTACTGATAATTATAATACACTTATAAAGAAAGTAAATAAAGAATTAAACTAAAAATAAACTGTGTTGTTTTTTATTTCATTGTTAATATATATGTCGATATTCTTTTCTTTCTTTTTTGCTCGCAATAAACTTCAATACACAATCAATAAATCAACATTTGTTTTAAAACTCAATTTGTTGTTTATTTTCAATACAATGTTCACGGTTACATCATTGATAATACACATACAGTACTAACCAAGTCTGCCACGGGACACTACATTATCCTGCATTGGCACAGTTCCATGTGGAGACTGAAAAAAAGCCTTCAAGTCATTCCAAACAGCTATGGCAGCTCGGGTTGAACGGGCCCTGGACATCCGTGTTGGTTCTAAGGGATAAAGTTTGCGTCGTCTTATTTTTCAACCATAGACCGTATAAGAAGCGTTCAACATCGATTAGCTCCAGCTGCAACAACATTCTCTCTCTTTCGCTCGTGGCGCACGGAACCAAAACAAACTAGCAAAGAGATTCACGAACCACACAGCCCCTAGCGTTCTGACGCAGAAGCATAAAACGGCCACGACGCCATAGTAGTGAAGACGTAGCTACGTAGAAGCATAATGAGGCCTTCACAAACAGTTATTTTTCATACCTATCTGAATTTCAGTTGAAATCAAGGCCTCTGAGACATGTCTCTACTGATCTCCCAGTGTCATCTAATCCAGTCACAGTGCATGGGTATGTACTGCTGTAGCTTTCTGTTGAGCATGGCTTCACTGCAGATGTTCCAGTCTAGGCTTGTCGGTAAAACAGCTAATCACTCACAAAGTAGCAGTTTGAGAGATTGGGCGGCAGGGTGACATGGCGCTCGCTTTATCAGCTGCATTCCATCCTCAGATCCCATTACGAGTCTGTCTTGTACAGCCTCTTCGTGTGCTGCCTATTTCACAATTAGACTGGACTCTCCTCTTGGACTAATTCTATCAGGACTCGAGGATTAAATAGAGAGCTGGGCAAGATAAAGGGGCTTCTGATCTTCAATTCACCGCATAATTTGACGGATCGCCTACATACACTGAAAATGTGATTGATGGGTACACCAAACTCAATATAAACAGCACGAACCTCACAGAATAGGCCGACGGAAAACGCTACTCGAAATAAGGTACAATGAAGAACACTTACTTTTCTTCATTGTTTATTGCTTCATTGTTTTCTAGCCTGTTTAAAGCTGCAGTCCGGAGTTTTTCCTCAAATGTGATGATGTAACTATAATATGGTAACAATAACTTTTCCCAATACGACAGTGATGATCAGAAAGGTGGACAAAACAGTCCGTCTTTGTAAATTTTGTTCAATGCGAGTGCTGTTTGTTTGAGCACAACCAGTCATTTAGGCCGCGTATTGATAGCGTGTGAGCGCAAGTGAGCACACGTTGCTATCTGTGTTTAAACTAAACTCATTTAAGCCTCGTCAATTTAAATGTTAAAGCACAAGACAACACATATGCATGACAGCAGGAAACATTAGCAAGACAGTTGATCACAACACAAACAAGGGTGCTAGAGAAACACCCTAAGAAAACAAGAGCTGATGGAGGCAGTGCAGTTAAAGTCCAGATAAAGCTTGTGAGGCTTTGATGCACTCAGTCTAACATGATTCTAGACCACAAACTAAATGAAGCATTCAGTCTCTCAAGTGCTTTCGTTCAGGGTGCGGACAGACTCCATACCTTACCTTCTTAAGTAGACCAAACACACCGTCTCTTGTTACTTTACTAAACTATGAAAATCAACTCTGAGAATTATTAGTCTAGTCTATTAGTCTAGACTTAATCTCATTCAACTGCACCCAAGGGATTTCAATGAGGTAATTTCTGTAATTGAGCTACCCATAAAGCATATGTAAAAGGTTGTGTGGCTTTGAGCCCAGGGAGCCCTAAGGGAGACCCTTTAAAGGGTTAGTTCACCCAAAAATGAAAATTAAGTCATTAATTACTCACCCCCATGCTGTACCAACCCCGTAAGACCTTCGTTCATCTTCGGAACACAAATAAAGATATTTTTGATTGAATCTGAGGGCTGGATCAGTCCTACATAGACAGCCTGAGGGACTGCCTCTTGACGGCCCAGAAAGTCATTAAAAGAAAAGGTTTAAATATTCCATGTGCCTACAGTGGCTCAACTATAACTTTATCAAGCGACGAGACTACTTTTTGTGCGAAAAAAAACGTAAATAACGACTTTATTCGACTTTCCATTACTTCCTTATGGGCGCATGCGCGAGAACTGAGACGAGACCGTTCTTCTTCGACTACTTTTTGTTACCGGCTGCTCACCGCTTAGGAGTTTTACCGCCCCCTACCGTATAAGATGACGTACTGATATAGCCGGAGGCGCAAAACGTTCTTTTTACAAGCAGTACGTCATCTTATACGGTAGGGGGCGGTAAAACTCCTAAGCGGTGAGCAGCCGGTAACAAAAAGTAGTCGAAGAAGAACGGTCTCGTCTCAGTTCTCGCGCATGCGCCCATAAGGAAGTAATGGAAAGTCGAATAAAGTCGTTATTTACGTTTTTTTTTCGCACAAAAAGTAGTCTCGTCGCTTGATAAAGTTATAGTTGAGCCACTGTAGGCACATGGAATATTTAAACCTTTTCTTTTAATGACTTTCTGGGCCGTCAAGAGGCAGTCCCTCAGGCTGTCTATGTAGGACTGATCCAGCCCTCAGATTCAATCAAAAATATCTTTATTTGTGTTCCGAAGATGAACGAAGGTCTTACGGGGGTTGGTACAGCATGGGAGTGAGTAATTAATGACTTAATTTTCATTTTTGGGTGAACTAACCCTTTAAGACAGACCCTGATGAACAGGACCAGCATGAAAATTTCATATTAGGAGAAGGCTGGATAATTATGATCAATTGGGCAAAGTCCCAAAAAGAAACCCTGGGGGGATTCCTTTTCCATCATGATTTACTCCTTTTTCCCCCCTCTATTCTCTACTCAAGGTCAGTGCTTGAGGAATGATTTTTGGATTGAAGGATCTGGTTTTCGCTCCAATTGTACATTATATGGGAGTGGCAGAAAGTGTAACTTGCAACAATGTTAGGATTTCAAAACTTTCAAACTCTCAAAATGATGCAAAGTACTCTTTCTGACTACCACTGCTGGACTGTTGTGGGCAATGATTGATTTGTCAGGGGCCCATAAGAGCCTCCATATTCACATGTGTGCCTAATTCTGCCAGTGGTTACAGTGGAGTCTGAGGTCTGGCAGAGCATTCCCCCATAATGAGACTCTAGCAGTTACACAACATTACTCTCTCTCTCTCTCTCTCTCTCTCTCTCTTTCTCTCTCTTTCTCTCTCTTTCATTTGAGTCTACAGCAAAGTTGAGGGGAAATAGAATAATTCAGAGTAATTCACCGTTTCCCTGACAAGACTACATCGGACTTAACATTAATTGTTTATGTTCAATCCTCACACATGGTACTTGAAATGGTAATTTCAAGGTCCAGAAACCTTCATCTGAAAGTAATGAAGACTATCATCAATTAAAATATAATTGAATTAAGTCAAAATAGTGGAGTAAATTGTCAGTGTGTCATTTCTGGGGCAAATGTACATACATAGATACATTTAATGCGTTCACTTCAGGGAAAGCAAGTTAAATGCTTGCCTGCATTTAAAATACATTTCCTTCTCCCCTAGGAGGAGTGCTAACCCCATTCACTACTCAGTCCAGGTTGCAGTCTCCAATTGGGGGACACACATTACACTGTGGAGGCAACCGAGGGCTTTCAGTCGCCAATGTCACCTCTCTCTTTCTTGAAGATTATGTTTCAGAGGTGCAGACTCCTACCTGAAATTACATCTCAGGGGTGCATCTGATGAGCAAGGTAAAAAAAAAAGTCCCATAAAGGTATTTAACTAGCTGTTACACAACTCTAACACTGAGAGAAACAACAGCGCATCGAGAAGTCAAATGTCCTTGCCTTCATGCTGTGTCTCTGGTTTCAACAATCTCCTGCTTTTCTGCTGCATCTGTACAAAAATACCGCGACAAGGGCACTGATGTTAGATATAATATGAACTCTAAAGGAAAACTGAGCTGTTTGAAAATCTGACTACTGGGCATGTTACAAGACTTCTTCCCTTTCTCTCAACTTATTTATCAGAATCAAATAAAAAGACAGCGTAGAAAAGGCCATCAAAAATACATATTTAATCTACATATCCAAGTCTGGATTAAATTATCTATTTGCTTTGCTTCCAGATGAATATTGTTGCTGTTACAGGTGTGACGGTTCAATGAGTGGTTCGGTTGTGCAGATACCAGACAAAAATACCTCGATACCACGAGAGAAAAAAATTGAAAAATATAACAGAACTTACAATTCATTCATAAATAAATTACAAATATATAAATATATACAATTAAAAAAATAGATAGTTTATTTTATCTTTGTTATTAAAAAAAGCGAAAAAGGAAATTACAAACATTAAAAATATCTATATTGCAGTTTTCCCCCATGGTCTCAGTGTCGAAATTGTGGCCAGTGAAAATGCTGAGTTGCTAGTAACTTTGGAAAACCACAAGCCACAGTGGCTGGTGAGCAAAAAACTTAATGTCAAGCCGTGTATGCATATCTAATGTGTAAATAAATAATAAATAAAAGCTTAATTTGTTCATTAAAAAATGTAAGGTGAATTTAAAAAAAAAACTAGATTAATAAATTAATAATGAAAAAATTATGAACAGCTCAAGTTTTGTAATCAGTGTGGATCAGCAAGGAAGCCATTCGTAATATCTAACATCTGAGCACACTTATTAGGGGCTTAAATCTGAAGAACACCAACACAAAAGGGTCGAAGTATTTCCGGAGAACACAGTGTTTGGAATAGTTCATACCCACTAGCAATTGTGATGGTGCCATAGAGGAAATTGTTAATGTGCTAAAAAAGGAAGAGAGAGCAGCAACAATCACTTCAACAGCTTCCTTTAGTGGGGGGCCTCTGAGAGGCTCATGGTTCAGGAGTGAGTCACGATGGAAAAGATGTCTTTTGAACACCCTGGCATGACTAAACACATCAGGGATATCAGACAGTGTTCTAAACCTCAGCACAAACTATTGTCTGACAGACATTCAGTTAAAGTATGTTAACATAAATGACCTAAAATATAAACCTGTAGGCAAGTTTCAACTCAAACTTTTCTCCCTGTGCCCTAAAACGGCTTTCCGAGCAATCAGATATTGCTGTTTTCCTTCACAGCTCATTGACTGTTCACAGGCAGCCTCTGCAGAGTTCCCTGGGAAAACAGTTTAGTTTGACTCAGGGAAGGCGTTTTCATTAAACAAAGGTATCGGTTTTCTTTGACATCAGTAAACATCACGTTATTAAGCATATGGAAACGTTCAGATGAGCACTTATGATTCCTGCCCAGCTGAACAGCAATCAACCAGTGAATCAATGAGTTAGTTAACATCCTCCTGCCATCCATCCTCAATGAGTTAGTTAACATCCCCCTTCTCTTCCACTTAGACTGTAGTTACACCTTTGCATTACGGGACCATATTTGCCCCCTTAAATTGATTTTCAGGTGCATTTTTCACCTTTAAGAAAATTCCATTAATTTAATTAATAATATAATAAACAATGCAATAAATGAAACTAAATCAATAATTTCAAATTAAATCAGTAGGGATGAGTCACGATTTAATTATAGAACATCGAATAGGTTGTGCGATTGTCTAAAAAAATGCCCATGTTTTTTCTGCTGATGCAGTGGTGATGCGTTTATGTAACCAGAGGGTGGTGCTGTCAATAACACACCTAAAAGCTATAAATCAACTCTCAGACAACAGAAGAACAACACGTTGCCTCACCCAGAGCTCAAGCACACGCATGAGAGTGCTCAAGCACACGCATAAAGCTTGCCACAAAGAATTGGCAAAAGTAATGATTACGAATGTGTCAAATATAGCAAGGAGACATTTTAATTATTTATTAATAAACTAGAGTTTTTGTGTCAGTGTCTACTGCAAAGATGAAGTTGACAATGCTGGCTCGCCACCTTAGCAGTAGTGAACGCGCCTATAGAAATGCACATTTCATACGGATTACATAAGTTTGCCTGTTAGAAATACATGTTATTTTAATGCGAGGCAGAATTAAATGAATGGCAAAATTCTGCATTTTTTCCACATACCCCATCCGTCACCTCACATACCCATTTGGGAACCACTGCAGTATGGTGAAGAGAGTGAAGACCTTTGAATTACTGTGTGAATATGATGAGTATTTGATAAGCTCCCCATTTCAGACTTAAATATTAAAATGTTTGTGAGTATATAACAAGCTGAACAATTCAAACGATGGAGTTTGCGTAGAGAAGGCACAAATAGCTAGACTAACTTTAAGCAGCATATCTGAATACCAATTAGATATTTAAGACTAAGCATGACTATGAATATAAGCTAATGCTACTCTGAATGTAATATGAAGGGAAGGAAAACACCCTTACCTCCAGTGCAGAGTCTGAGCAGAAGGTAGACTTCAATCAAAACCACAGTGACGGACAGAAGCTGAGCCATTGTCAAACAGCCTTGTCGTAACCTTTTGGGGTAAGGATGATATCAATGATGATGGCTGCTTATGCTCCTAAAATCCCAGTGAACACTAACATACGGTGGAGCAATCAAAGTTATGGCTCAAGGGACAGAAGAGATGCAGTGGATAAGAGGAAGGATGGGATGAAAATGGCACTAGAAACTCAAAGGTCCCTTCTCACGGGGTCCACGGCACTAGAATGACAAAAAAAAAGACAAAGCACAAATGAGTAGATCATACCAGTCTCAATGTATCTTTCTAGATAAGTTAGACAATGTCTACAAACACAACATCCAAAAATGACTTTGAAAGTAAAACCTCACTGAGTGTACATAAACAAGCAAACTAGCATTCCTTTGGTCTGTAATGTAATTATGTGAATAATATGTGAACATTTTTTTTGTATGATCTATATATTTATAACCTTTTTGTAATAAAGTGTAAGATAATAGATTTTCCTAGACTTTCCCATTTCCTAGATCCACCACCACAAATACCTTTGAACATATCTATTCTAGAGAATATAAACCCCCAATCTTATGAAAAATGCAGACTCCACTTTTGCTTAGGCAATGTTGTATTTTTTCTTGGAGGCACTGAAAATCATTGCCCCCTTGTTTTTTCTGGGCTTGACCCCTCAACCCGTCAGGCCGGCGCTACTCTTGAATGCTGAAAGATGTCCAAATAATTTGATGAAGGATGTTCCGCAATTACCCCGTTGGCCCCATGCAGCATTAATAACGTGATGTGTCTGTTCCCTTGTAGGCCTGTGCGTCTCACTGCAATTAGTGGCCTTCAGTGAAGTCTGTGCTGAGGGGGGGACAAATTAGTGGCAGAGTGGGCCGGTGTCTGTCACTTCTGATTTGCCCAAGGGGGACAAAGAGCCCCGACCTGTGCCCCACTTTCACACATCCCTGACCGGATAACAGGGAACAAAGCTAGCCTCCACAAGGCAAGGGACAAGATAGCTATGCAGGCACCTACAGAAAAAGACAAGAAACTGCGGCTAAGTGCGCGTGTTAGGTTAAAAGGTACACAAGAAGCAGGATCACAACCAGGGAAAGATAAGGCCTGTTGCAAAAGACATGGATTATATGACAATTTATTTCAAAAAAGTAATAAATAGGATTCAAAACTCTTGAACAGTAACATTTACATGGTTGCATAGTTCGATTTCATTTAGCTACAATAATAATATGACTTTTAAAAAACAAATGTAAGTCTGTTTAACTGTAGCTTAATTTAATTATGACTAAATGTAATTGTACTCACAAAATTATTATTCTTTTTTACTTAAAAAGCACTTCTGTTACAACGCATTTATCCGGAAATCACAACACGTAGAAAACACCATAAAAGGCCAATGAAATCACTCATTCTACAGGTAAAATCAACTTTCATTCAGATGTTTCTTATGAATAGCTAAGCAAGTTCAGTCATGTCCTGACTTGAAAGCAAAACTTGGATGTACAAAAACAAAGAAGAAGTGGGGAGGACACCCCTGACACTGACAGCAGCTTATTATACTTCTAATATTAGACTGGTCACATTCACTAATAAACAGTGGAGACTTTGATATTAAGTTTAATATTAAGGCTGTTTTAGCCATGCAGTCATGTGTCTTGTGTCCATATATATATCACTATTATTGCTTCAAAAGTATCACGGATATAAAAGCAATCTAAAAGCACACTATGTTTCAGTGTTTCATCAGACACTCCTGGAGCTCTGCCCTCTGAAAGGTTTTGGTGGCGCCATAAGGAGTATGGAGGCAGAATGAATAGGGGTATTGTATGGTGATGTGTGACTAAGGTGCACCTTTGCAGTCAAACCTTATGCCTGACCATGAATATCTGAGAAGGGACAAGGGAGTAATATTTTTCTTTTTTTCCTTGTGTGGAACTCAGGGCTTCCTCAGGTCAACAATAAAACAGTTCACCACAACATACAGGCGTTTTTGGAGGGGGTAACAACAATCAGCCGATGTAGGGTAATATTATGAAATAGAGACAATCTTCAAAATAAATCTCACTCTGCCTTTCTTATCACTTCTAACTACAGCCTGCATGACGACCAGAAAGGTCTGGTGTTTGTCTCCCCGTCGCCCCCGCTCTCTCAGCCTGCTTTGGCCTGGATCTCTGGTCCCTCCTGGGGCCCCTCCTTACAGCAGGGCTCCCAGTACCGGAGGCTGCCTTCCCTCAGTGTCGGCGCTATGCCCGACATGCCTTTCAAGGCCTGCTAGACTGCAGGGCAGACTTTCTGGCTCCTCTGCCATTGTTTGCTTGGCTGCTTTGCGCCTCATCCCAGGAAAGGATTAGCATAAAAATACTTAGGCACATTGAGATGTGCCCCACGACCAACTCTCTCTCTCTCCTATCATCCTCACTTCTTCTCATCCTCCCTGAAGTCCCACATCTCTTCATGACACAACACCAATCACTGTCAAGCATGGAGAGTCAGTCAAGCAGAGACTTTGAACATAGCACAAGACTCCAGAGTCTTTGGTGTCACAGCAGTGGATTGCAGGAGAAGAACAAAAGTTAATCTGTGGAGCACTTGGGTGCAATATGAGCTCCTCTAGCCAGATTCCTCTAGAGGGGTAATGGGTTGAGACACCATTCCTAGAACAAAGCCCCCAAAATCTGAGCACATTTTGGCTGCGAATTTAAGAAACTCAGCTCAACAACTGCCCGTCTGTGAAACACTAAATACATCTCACTATGATTTGATCTTAATGCTTGATTGGACCAGTTACCTTGATTGGACCAGTTACCTGAGTGCCGTCTGCTTGATTCTAGGGCTGGTCCGAATACCCTTTTTGAGCTTCGAAGCATCAGTAGTAATGAACATTGAATTTCCGAGGCTTCGGAAAAAAACTGGGAGTTGTTGCATTTTGATTATTTCGAGAACTGTTCATCCAAACAACTTGACAAGGGAGTGCAGTGCCGATTTGAACCCCTGCTCTAAGGCTCCGCTTTGTAGGCTACGACTCAATACTTTTTTGCTACTTTGTAATAACTTTCTGCGGCCAGAGTTTTGGCAAATGAATGAGGGTAAAATCTTTTTTAGACCTGACTTAATCAAATCTAAGACCTCAGATGAAAATCTGGCCGTTTTAAGACTTTAAGGCCTTAAATTTAAAGTTCAAAATTTTAGACTTTTTAAGACCCCAACAAAACCCTGGTAAATATCAGTATCAGCCATTACAGCGCCACATATTTACATATTCATCAAACCAAAAAAAAAATAATTTTTTATTTCTTGGTATTTATAAAGGAACAAGAATGAAGATGGAAAAGTCCACAAATTTCCTAGAGTTACTGAAGCAGCAGAGGTTTATTGCAAGTTTATTTTCCATTACCTGCCGCACACATTCCACCGAAGGGTCAGAGCGAGTGGGTGTGCGGAGGTTTGATGAGAGCCAGGTTCAACACAGACAGCTACAGTACTCCCCATCTAATGTTCAACTATAGTGAACCATCTCCAAACTTATGGCCCTGCCCTGGGATTACGCCTCATATGGTCTCTATTATTAAATAAATAGTCTTGAGTTGACATTGTATATATTTAGACAAAAAAATAATAATAATTCAGCACAACACTATCAATCACAACTTCTTCTTTTTTCTAAGGGGAAATCCTTTTTTCCATCTGTGAAAATTCCTCCCTGTATTTCACAGCTTTGCATCTGCAGAGCACAATCCTGCACAACAGGTGTGAGAGAAGCTAGGTGGAGCTGTTGCCATGGAAACCAGTCACACATGGATGAACTTGTAAATGTATGGCATGTAAATGTTATTTCTCTAAAATGAATTCCCAGATCCAAACACGTGGAAACCATTTGTTGCAGTCCGGCCATCGCTGCAGGGAGCATTTCCACTGTGGTCATGTAATCACCACATGAAAACACACTTCTTGCTTGTACTGCTTGGGATATCTCCCTATAAGAGAGGTCAAGAAGAACTGACACTATCTTTAAGCAGAGGTTTTCTTACCGTACAGAAAGACCCATTTCTGTGAAGCATGTTGGCATAGTGTTTGGTAAGCATGGAGGATGGCTACAGGTGTCATTCGGATCCAGGTGGCTGAATGTCCAAATGGCATTTGGATTCTGTCATAGTACCAACAAAAACCTGTTTACAAAGAATAGGGATGTGTTACAAAAATTCAATTTTAATTGATTGATTCTCATTTTGATGAATTGATATCAAATCTCTGATAACTCCCAAGAATAAATATTTTAGACTATGCCATTTTCACAAGCTTTGTTCCGTTTCACTTTTGATATGTAACAGTCTAAGGTTCAACTTTCAAATTATTTCTATTTTATTACAAACTTCAAACAATAAATATATTTTTGTAATAATATAAATATATATTCTTATCCATAAATGTAATAAATTCAAAGTCAAGCAAGTGTTTACATTAGCAAAACATCCTGATAGAAAGCGAGTCAGTGTTAGACTTCAACAAGCATGTACACATGTGCAGCAAGCCCAAACAGTTCAACAAGCTGGAGTGCACACTGTAACTAAAATATGAATTATTAAAATTAACAACATAGGCCTATTTGTTGTTGGACATTTTTAAAATGTAATTAAACCAATGTGAATAAAAACATTTTGAGTGATAATTATATTATTCGAAGACCTTCAACAGAATAATCAAAATATGTGATACAGAACTGATACACATTGCTGTTCAGAAGACCTCTGAAACTAACATGTTTTGTGGCTTTGTTTGCCTTTATTATCTATAATTTAGTAACTGTGGCTTTTTTATGTGAACAAAACATTTTTTGTTTGTGTAGCGCAGCCTACATTTTTATTTGTTTTTAATTGCACATTGTTTGGAGAACACAAGGCTGGATGTGGAAACACTGAAAAAACAGAAAGGTGTTTACCTGATGCTGCACACAAAACTTGAACTTATTACCTGACAATATTTAAAAAGACAAAAATAAATATCTTTTGACAAGTAATTAAGCCTTTTTGGTTACTTTGGTTCGGTTAACATGATCTTTCTGGCTTTTTCTTAAGCAGAACAAAAAGACTAAAGTTTATATCTAAAATCTCCCACAGAGTGGAATTAGACTAGCCTAGTTATTTTACAAATAGAAAAGTGCTGGTATAGACCTTATGTGGCTCTGCCCCTATTCAGCTTTTGTATTTTCACAGGATGAAGGAAAGATCTTACGGATTTATGAATGAAGTGCTTGTTTTAAAATCTTCCCGGCTTAATGACTTTTGTTGGCATCCACTTTACACTAGTGGTGTCAAACGATTAAAATATTTAATCACGAACGATTGATCGCATTAATGTCATAGTTAACTCGCGATTAAACGCACATTTTTATTTATTCTAAATGTCTCTTGATTTCTTTTTGTCCCATTATTTTTTTCTTATTTTAATGGTCTTATGAACATGGAAAAGTGAATCAGCTTGCTTTGTGCAAATGTTTTTATTGAAAACAACATTGGCATATACAGTGTACAATTTCACACATTCTCACTTGGAGCAAATAATCTCTCACACAATGCAACACTGTCCATCAATAAAAGAATAAAAGGGTGAAAAAAAAACTGAGGTCCTGATATTGACGAGGGGTGGAGAATTCGCATCAGCTGAATGTGTGCTAGCTAGGCCATCAAGTGGTATTTCAGACTGGGTGTGCTGCGATGATGATAGCTCAGTTCACAACGACAAAACACACAGATCACATGTTCTTGTCAATGGAACCATTTGGCAACATTTTAAAAGTAAACTTTCTATTCAGAAACTTATTGGCATCCATTTTGATGTCTGGCGCTCGTCATCCACTCAAAACGTAACGTTAACCTTCAACTTGGCTGGCTCGTAGACCCAAGCAAGTGTGTGCAGTGCCTGTTGTTTTGTTTCAGGTCTAGCTAGATCCGCTTTGGTCGACAAAGCAACAAAACGTCCTCATGGGGTGCAAGCCATAGAAATGAATGGGTTTCACAGCGCAGCGCCGCGCATGCCACGTCCTGTTGCAAAAGCATGTGGAAAAAAAACGACAAAGTTTGCTAGGCCAAAAAGACTGAATTGCGCAATAAAAAAATAGACGCAGTTAAAATGGGTTTGCGTTAATGCCGTTAATAGCGAGCTTAACTGACAGCCCTACTTTAAACATTACAATGCTCATGATGAATTGTGTTAATTCTACAATAAGTAAATCCACTAAATACAGCAATGCCAGAAATATACAGAGTTCAAACACAAAATTGTAAAGCTGGCTGCACGCTTGTTTCTCTAACTAACGCATAAGGTCTATAAACAAGGGCTGGTGTGATGGCATTCCATAACACACAAGATGTTCATCACATGGCATTTTATATTAACAAAAATGCACATGTATTAACATTTTCTAGTTCTCTACAAAATTAAGTTTCCTAAATAATATGGGAAAACAAGTTTTCTAGCTCATTACAAGACCAGACACAAGTCTTTTTGGTTGTCTTCTTTGCACTAACCCAACCCATCTTTGAATTCACCCTATCTGGTGCCACTCTAAATAATTTACTCCGATAGCCAAGTGTATTTAAAGCAGATCAATACCATTAAAGGACAGCTGGGGCATACTGAATAAACAGAGACCACTCTCCAGCACTACACCAAGCCCCCACTGCATAGCTTTATCCAATCTATCTTTATCTGATCTGCCATCAGACTAACCAACAGTGGCGTAGAAAGAGTTAAAAGGAATCAATGGCTCTCCCTCGCTTTCCAACCATCCATTGGAAGCACAAGCGCATAGACTCCACAGCCTGCAGTAAGTGTTAAAGAACAGTCTGTTCAAAAAACAGCGCAGTAGTGACTATCAAATGACCGAGCTCATCTAGGATTAGTTTTTCACCTTTTAGATCACAATGATATGACTAACTGTGGGTGAGGGTGATACATCAGCACCTTTACGATGGAATGGAGACTCAGGGCCAGGTCTGAGGAGGCCATGTGTGTTTTCCTTCTTGCTTAGCCATCCTGTCTCCAGAGCGAATAAGGGAGGGGTAAGGGGGCTGACTTTAGATGGTGCAGCAGCCTGAGGAACGCAAGCAGGGATGTGAAACCTGATCTATACTGCCTCTTAACCCTCCTGCCCCCATACCCCTCCAAGCTCCCCGCGCTGCCACCTCGGCACAGACTCCCACTGCAACCTGATCCCTCGCACTGTGGCTGAGATTGAAACACACTCCTAGAGGGCTCCAGGGCAACTTAATCTAGGCTTGGCTGATATTTTAAACAACAAATAAGAGGGCAAAACATATGTGCTTATTGTTGTATGATATTGCAGCCTTTTAAGCAAATAAGTGATTGATTTTGCACATTCTACGAGGAAAAGATCTGTGCTAGTAAGAATATGCCAATGAGGATTTTCAACCCAGGGTCCGGGGAACTCCAAGGGAGTACTAGGGGCTCACTGGAAGTGCTTAGGGAAAAACATTAATTAAAATAATTAAATAAAAAAATGCCAAAAATATATCTACTTTGGTATGAATATGAAATGTAATAATTGACTTAACAGAAAATATATATATAAAAAATGAAAATAATACTATTTAGCTGCATTTACCTTTTTTTACAGTATCCTTCATATGAGGATGATCATATTTAATCTATTGAACACTCCTGCACTAAAACATCTCTTTACTCTAGACACAAAGAACATGCCCATCACATCAGCATAACAATTAACCATTCATTAACATTCAAAGAAAGACAGTACGAATAATTGCTCTAGCAGTAAGAGTAAATAACCATCACATGATACTACAACACACACACAAATATCAGGACATACAAGCATTTAATAAATTGATCGTTCAGATGTGTACATTCTGTCATCATTTACCATGCCGTTCCAAACGCGCAAGACTTTCTTTTATCAGTGGAACATAAACTAAGATGTGACTTGATACAATTGTTTTTGTTGTATGGAAAAAAGATTCAGTGAAAGTAAATGGGGTCTCCGCTCCTTATAATGGTCTACGTAACATCTTCAGAAACTCCTACAGGTTTAGAATGACATGAGGGTGAGTAAATGATTTCATTTTTGAATGAACTCCTTTACACAACCTGGTTCTCCTGTTCTCATCAGCACAGAGCTCACAGAATTTGACCAATATTATTTTTTGGAGAGGAGATTTTCAATCAAGCTGTGGAATGCACAGATGTCTGGCATGTATATACTAAAAGCCTTTAGCTTTAATTTTATAAAATAAATCCACTTTCCTCAGACTAAGCCCCTCTCCTCCAGGCCTCTCGAAACAGACTGCTTCACAGGCACTTACCATCTGTTTTTTGACCTCCTTGAGAAGGTAAAGGAGCTGAACAGACCCCCTTCCCCCCAGAACCCATAAATTAAAAGCAGCTTTTGTATTGAGAGGGCTAGAAGTACAGCCACAAGAAAGAGAAAAATCTGAAAGAAAGGGAGTACAACTACAAACTGTACAATAAAAAGAAGAAAAGCTAAATGTAATACATTTCCATCCACAGATGCAAACATTTAATAAGTTAAAAGCTGTTTTTGTATTGAGAGGCGGATACGTGACCAGACCAGCCTGAAGTTAATAACAATCCATGACAAAGTATATATAACCAAAAATATAAAGAAAACCATATTGTTGTATAGTAAGTACATACAAAACATGTAAACCAGTAGGCATTTGAAGAATAAATTAATATTTAGAGGACACGCACAGCTGTCATATTATTAGGGAAGTTGTTGCTAGCATTACGCGACTTTCGCGTTAATAACTTTTTACTATGACTTTTACAGTGACAGTTTTTCTTCCAATAATAATAATGCTATTTTAAAAATATAACAAACCGTAAATTTACGAGGATACTGTATTGTTTTGAGAAAATGCAGTTCTGGTTATTAGTTAAACGAGTAAATTTAAACGTATTTTGCCTAGCTAACAGCGATAGCTCACTAGCTATCGTTCAACTCGCCGCACTCTTGAGATAATTTACCAACAAAATAATTTAATAAACTCGTAAACGTCCGCCGTTTTTTCTCTATAAGCCTTGTACATGTGTGTACTGTGTAGTGAAAAACTGTAACACGCCACGACATTCGCTTTTGCCTTAACACGTCGAAAAAATGGAAAGTGGAAAATGGAAAATCCAACGCAACAAACTTTCGTGAGGCACAGCGTTAGCTTAGCCAAGCTAACACTTTCCATTTCACTTACCGAAAAGATTCTTCAGTAAATCGTATTTTCGTGTACTCCGTAAATTTCTCGGCACTGGAATAATTCAGAGGGTCGGTTGTAGTAGTGGTCGTGATCGACTCTCACTGAGGTCCGTCAAGGGTCTGGCACTGACCATCATCATAGAGCGTTCCGCACTCTCTGATTCCACGCAGTCAGCGGACAGCAGCTCACGGTCACGGCAGAGCGCGCGCGCTGATTGACCGACTCAGTAGCGCCACATGGCGACTGAAACTAAACAGTGGCGACGAACTTGTAATGAACATTTTCAAGTATTAGTACATTAGATAAGACATTTAACCGAAAGTTTTTAAAGATCGAATCATATTGGTTCATTTTATTTCATTTTTAAATTAACACATGAATGATTAACATTATTTAGGTCATCCTTACACTATTTTGTATGTTATGTGCCATTTGTGTATTCCATACATTGCATAAATCCTTTTAAAAGACAGTTTTAAACACCATTTTTCAATTGACAGAGTGCAAGTTGTACAGGATTATTATGATTTAGATCTAAATAAAACAAATAATGAGACTTAAATATTACTAAATGTCAATTAGGCTGTCCAGTCTGCAGTATGGTTTTATTTAATCATACATCAAGAAAAGTGTCCATCAAATTTTGTGTTATGAGCTATTTTCAGTTTATAAAGCAACTTAATATTTTTAGTCATGATTAACATGTCAGTGAAGATACAGGTGGATTTTTGTGTTGGTTTGTTTTACATTTAAATAATGGCATTGAAATAAGTACAAAGTAAGGCTGTTTCCACAACATCATTTCAGAATACAAAAAAAGAGAGCACCATTACTAGTACTAGTTATCTTGAAAAACACATACCCATTAAGTACTACATAAAGTAAATGAGTAATCCATAGAGCCGCATCTCAGTCTGAACTCTCATACAAACATTGTATTATTCAACAGAAGACTGCATTGAAGACACTTGAGAACATGAGTGTCACGTATAACATACTGTATATGTTTGTTTTTCTTAATGCAGTAACACTGCAAATGTATTAAATTATGAATCACTCTTTTTTCTCCCTGTAATTCCCAAGTGAACTGCAGATATAGCAGATGACAAATAGTAATAATACATTATGTGTAACATGACTGATTTACATTTAATAGTTACATTCAAAATATCTGTTCTTGAAAAAGGCTAAAACGATACCCACTCCTGAACCCAACACTGCTACAAATGTAATTTTAAATAACTTACTAATGTTGTGTAAAAAAAGAAGCTAACGATTTATTCAATTTAAGAGAGGCAATTATGAAATGCAAAACCATTGTTTGTGTTAATATTCAAAAGAAAAAACAAGCCAAAATCAAAAGCATCCAGAACACATCTTAACTGAGGTGATGTGGTGGGTTAGGTTAACTAGATTAATAAATGGCAGTGAAAATATACTGACACATCAATGACACAATCTTAAATCTTGCTCAATCTTGTTAAAGTGAATTGCATTAATGTTCAATATCACCCCGCATTTAGGAAAACATGTGTCTGCAATTGCAATCTCATAATTTGACCTTGATGTTCTTTAATAGGCATGTGGCGTGAAACAAAAACTGTTCTGTAACCCTACAGTTGCACAGAGAATAAAAAGAACAAAGTCTCAGGTACCACATTTGTTATTCATTTAAAGTAACAAATTCATTTACTTGAAATCTCTGTGTATATGGTTCTGTTTTAATTAAATTATTAATTAAATTATATTAAATTAAATTAAGAACCCCCATTCTTGGCAAAGAAAACAAGTAAATTATGTGTAAAGATTATGTAAATATTGAGCTTACGCACGCAATAAATAACCGGAAAAAAACATCATAGGTGAAAAGGCCAAACATGAATAGTTTAAAATACTCTTGTTACATTATACAGCACATACTGTGAGGGAAACAACTGATGAATTACCATAGATTCTGTGTTACCTTTTCAGATGTCCTGCATACAGCATTTTCTTAAAAATTGTTGATGAAAAAACATAATGCTAATGTTGACATCACAAATGCATAATAAACAAAATGAGTAAAACATAAATCACCCATTCAGCATTGAAAAGACTGCACAACAACATTCGTTCTCAATCTATTAAACATCTTTTTTTGATCAATTTGCAAAGTCTGGGATCTTTACACCATTTACAGTAAGTCACACACATTTAAGTTTACTTTTAGAGTTTAAGGCATAATAGAATGCATAGACTTTTTTCAGGCTGTTTCTGGTTTATAATGATACATTTGCAGGCAATCTTCAACATCCGTTAATAACCTATTCATTTCAAAACAAGGTTTTAGTCATTAATAGCATAAAAATTGTATGTTGTATAAATTCACTAAATCAAAAAAGTGAAGATGTCATATCTCTTAAATTATTGTATATCGGGCATACAAGTGCATGTATGCAAATGTATAGAGCTATAATAAACGAATAAAAGAAGGACCTAAAATAACCAATACTCTATGTGCACATTTGATTTGGATTTGGCAAAAATGTCAAAACACTTAGTTTACGTATCATTCAGTCATCGCTTATTATGTTGTTTAATAAATGATGTACTGTATGTCTTTATATTAGTTTTGTGTCATTTGAATTGGCACCAATGTCTTGCCATAAAACCACAAATGCAGATGGAACATTAATTGCATTTAGTTCCTTCCCTTACAGCTTCTAATGCACTGTTGAAGCATCTACACATTGATGGCATGTGCATGTTTCTTGCATAAGGGCTTGTCCTTCTTGGAGTAGAAAGGTTGTCCTTCCAGGTTCACGTGGCACACCTAAATGTCGAGACAGAGACGTGTCATAATTCCTTAGTGTTGAATTATTTATAAAGCAAATGGGTGCTACTGTACAACAAACCTACCGCACAAACAAAGCAGGTATCATGCCATGTGTGGCCAAGAGCTTCAATAAATTTGTCTCCTGCCTCAACAGGGAAGTCACAGCCATGGCACTTTGTGCTGAAGAGTGAGATATAATCTGGTGACAGAAACAATTAGTGAAGAACATTGCACTGTGGGCTGTAAATTTGCATACACCCCACTTATAAATATACACATTTGTGTTAGACATAGTCGGTGGCTCCCATACCTTTCTCACAATACGGCTCACCATCCTCCATATGGAAGAGGCTGTTTCCAAAGGGCTTTCCACAAGCCGCGCACACAAAGCAAGTGGTGTGCCAGGTCTGCCGCAGTGCATGCATCACTTCCTATTGAGCAGATGTTGAGGGGATTACCTGACAGTACCTGTGAAAAGTGTTTACAATAATGTGTGTGCATGTGTATGCAATGTTAATAGGTTTTCGACGTACTCCCATGATCTTGGTGTTGCAGCGGGCACAGGTGGGTGCAAAGAACTCCCCATAGCAGTTCTCACAGTAAACATTATTCTGCTCCTCCACAAAGCTGACATCAGCCAGAGATGTGTGGCAATAATGGCAGTTGAACTCCTCTGGATGCCAGGAACGACCCAATGCCACCAGGAATGGTCCCCTGTGGAGTCAAAAAAAACAAACAAAAAAAAAAACACTGTGGCATCAGGGCTCGTGAAAATAATTCCTTGGATAATCATGAACATTGTCATTTTTTAATTAAGAAAGTACTGAACATCTCAAATTACACAACAGTTCAAGAGGTTGGGATCATTTAATATTTTTAAAAAAAGAAGTCTCTTTTGCTCAACAAGGCTGCAATTATGTAAAGGGAAATACAGTAAAAACAGTAATGTAGCGAAATATTATTACAATTTAAAAAACAAAAAATTATTCCACTATATATAAAACGTAATGTATTTTCAGCATCATTACTCCAGTCTTAAGTGTCCCATGATCCTTCAGAAATCATTCTAATATGCTGATTTGCTGCTGAATATATTTTTGTGTAAGAACAGCATTTATTTGAAAAAAATTAAACAATGTAAAACTCTTCTCTTTTGATTTAAGTCATCCTTGCTCAACAAAAGTCTTCATTTCTTTACAAAAAAAAAAAAAAAAAATTGAAAAAATCTTACGGACCCAAACTTTGTACGGTAGTATATATATTGTGTTTAATAGCATTATGTGATGAAAAAGGACGATTCATTTTTTTTTTTTAGGAATAAAACAAGAGGCAAAAAAGTATGCCAAATCATGTGTAATCATACCTGATGATGTTGTTGCATGATCCACACAGAGGTGTTCTGTTGCTGGCTGCAAACCGCTCTGCTCTTTGAGCGACTCCACGAGCCACAGGTGGGAAGGCCGCGGGGCTGAACGGAGCAGGGGAAGGGTTGAATGCAGCAGGAGCGGGAGCAGGGGCGGGGTTGGGGATGAAGGCTGGTGGTGGTGGTGCCGCCTGAGGAAGAGGCTGCACTTTGATATTTGTGGTGGTGGTGGGTTTGCTAGGGTCAAATTTCTGGGCAAAGTTGTCATCAGTGACCCAAGGAGGCCTGTTGGAAGATGCTGGAGCTGCGGCAGGAGCAGGTGGAGGTGGAGCAGGTTTATAAGCCATTGGAGGAGCTGGTGCTAAAAGATGCCCATGAATCAGTATTGCATTCATACAGTGAACCAAAAATGGACACACACATACACTGAATACACAATCACATATGTGACCCTGGATCACAAAAACAGTCACAAGTAGCATGGGTATATTTTTGGCAATAGCCAACAATAAATTCTATGGGTCAAAATGATAGTACACAAGATCCAGGGGGTGGAGTCGGATCCAGATCTAAGGGGTGGAGATGGTTAGGCTTAGGGTGGGGTTAGGGATGAGGGGGCGCAGATGGGTAGGATTAGGGGTGGGGTTATGGATAGGGAGGATGGGTCGGATTAGGGTGGGTAGGTTTAGGTGTATGTAAATTTTGTGGATTTCGTGTTCTGCAGTGAGGACCATCTCACCTCAGATTGCAGATTTTCAATGTAATCTAATTTTTTTGTTGTATCTAGGCCAAATATTGTCCTGTCCAAACAAACCATACATCAATGGAAGGCTTATTTATTCAACTTTCAGATGATGTATAAATCTCAATTTCATAAAATTGACCCATGTGACTGGGTTTGTTGTCCAGGATCACATATGTACAATGGTTACCTGGGGCAGATGGATATGCTGTGGGCATAATGGTGGCAGTGGTGACCACTTTAGGTGGAGGCGGACCTACAGGGATCTGTATGGAGCTGTGCTGCATGGGTGATGGCTGCTGCATAGGTGGAGGCTGGGCGTAAGGACTACAGAAGGACAGACCAGAAACTCAACAACATTTCAGTTCAATGAGAAGCTACTCCACCTTTCTGCTTTTCCTACACAATTGAATACATTCACATTACACTTTCATCCAAAGCCACATGCATTGCATTCCAAACATTTTGCGTTCTCTGGCAGTCAAACCCAAGACCATGACAATGCTCAACTGGACATATTATATTTAAATTATATATGGTGCACTTTATTTCACAGTCCTGTTAATGACACTAACTAGGTACTAACCCTGAACCTACCCCATGTAGTACCATACTCATTACTTTTGTGGTAAGAAAACTGTGAGTACATCGAAAGTGTACATACTGTAAAATAAAGTGCAACCATTAATTATATTATTGGTATTTTTTGAAAATCAACTACAAAATAAAAAATTGAAAAAATCTTACGGACCCAAACTTTGTACGGTAGTATATTGTGTTTAATAGCATTATGTGATGAAATGTGATTTTTTTTTGGAATAAAACAAGAGGCAAAAAAGTGTCACCACAACTCAGGAAGTGGAAAACCTAATATAAACATTACATTTGTAAATGTTAAATATTAAAATGCTTATTTCTCCTTTGTTTAGATTAGGACATGTTACAGACCATACTGACACTGGGATGGGGAGAGAATGCTTAGTGGTTGAATGCAGAGCTGGACCACAGTATTACCTGGAGATGGAGGTTTGGTACTGAGAAGTGTAACCCATAGAGGTCTGCAAGCTGAAGCTATAGTGTAACAAAGAGAAAAATGGTGGACAGTCAAACTGATCATGCCTAGATTAAACTTGAGAGAGGCCATGTCCACTCATATCTGTACGACTGCCAAACCGATCCAAATATTGCATGTTTTTATGTCTATGTGAAAAAAACAAAAACACAAACAGGATCAGATACTTTGGTTTTCCAAATCAAATGCATATGGAAATTAATTTAATATGCAATAACCCTTTAAAGAACTACGTTGTGTTCTGTCTTCATAAAGTATGAGTGAATATGGCATCAAATAGACAACGCACAAATCATCTTAGATGCAGACACATACAAAACAGAAAATAAACATGCATTCAAAGCAAAGACACTATGTACCAACAACGACTAAAATAAGGCCCAATTTAACACAAGATTCATATATTTCAGGACTGAGTGTGAAAGAGAGGACCTGAGAATTAATAGTCTTTGTCACCTCCCTTAGTAGAAGACAAGTGAAAGATAGTCATCTAAGTCTGAATTAACAAGACATATGACTATATGGATTCTAATAAAGATATCTTGAAAATAAGTAGTTCCCTCCAGTCTGCATGCAATAAACGCAAGACTGCTGGATCAGTGCTAGCAATAGATACATGCAAAGAGTGCAGATTCTGCCATGTCTTAAAAATAACAAATGAGCATTAGTTGACATGGTACAAGGACCATGGGACATGGAAATGTACACTTCGGTCTCAAAATGATTTTCTCTTTGGTATAAAAGTTCATATTAAATCTCTAGAAATAAATCCAATTTTTTATTGTACTAACATTTTAATATTAATTATAAGAAATAAATGTGTTGAAAGGGGTTCTACTGTATAAGACTAAATTGGATATCTGGACTTGACAAGGACATGTTAGAGATTTATAAACATGTCTTGCAAAAGCAAATAAAAAACTTGAGGCACACACTAAAGCACCTAGTTTAGCAGTACAAACGTAGTACTCTTTAAAGACGGTACATAGAAGTGCTTACAGTAATCTTAAGCTTAAAAAGGTAGTTGGTCCTGGTGTTGAACAGATGCCACTCATAAAAGCAGAAGCTCAAAACAAATAATCTACCTGGCAATGACAACATGGATCAAATCAAATATGAGTTACTCGCTTCCTTAGGTTAGGTGAAAGAGTATTAGCAGTAATAAGCAGTAGCAAAGGAAGCAGCTGCAACATGAAATTGAGTTAAGACAAAGAAGATCGTTATTGATTATAACATTAATATGACTGGAGGATTGGCTTTGCTTTGAATCTCCAGGATCAATTGACTTTGTCCCACAATCTCTCAAATGTTATAGGCTAAAATCTAATACCAATAACATCTATCACATGTCTCCACTAATAGAAGTTAAGTAACATTGGAATAACTCGTTAATGCTACTGTATATACCTGCAAATCATCAAAACAAAAATAATAACCCCCCCCCAAATATATATATATATATATATATATATATATAAAAAATCAAAAACATACATACAGTACAAATGTTTGAGGTCGATATAGGATCTTTAAATTCTGGAAAAATCAAGGCATTTATTTGATCAAAAACACAGCTATACTACCAAAATATTATTTAAAACATACAAACAACATTAAGAAAAAAAATAATAACAACACATTCCTGTAATGGCAAAGCCGAATCTTTCGCTTTATTATTTTTATGTTTTATTATTTTTCGCTAATCTTATTATTATCAATGTTGAAAACAGTTATGCTGCTTAGCATTTGTGTGGAAACAGTGGTACTTTTTTGCAGGATACTATGAATGGAATTTGAAATGGAAATATTTTGTAACATTTTAAAAGTCTTTACTGTTACTTTTAGACAATTTAAGGCATTCTTGCTGAATTAAAGTTTGTGTTAGTTTGTTTCTTTGTAAAAAAGAAAAATGACACTGACCCCAAACTTTTGAACAGTATGCATTGCATGTATACATACCAATGTGGAATACAATAAACTAAGCAACGGTAAAGCAAGAAAGAAATGCAACGCATGCAAATTTACCTGCTTACAGTGGTTTGCTCGGGAATCTCAGGCACCTGATTGACTATCAGCGGCTCCGAAAGGAGCTCATTGGGCGAAGCAGAAATAGTAGGTGCACATATGGATGCAATGCTGGTGGAAACTGGAGCATGCTCAGCAGGAGTACTAGATACAAGGTTAGGTTGCAGTGATGTCAGAAACTGATGTCAGGCTGAAGCCATCAATACAGACAGCAGCCATGCTCAGGCCGTGTATGCATTTATGCCTTCATTTGAAAGTTACATTTTGTCATAAGCAGCTGCTTCATTCTCATGCAACATTGTTGAATACAATGCAAGGATGTCCATCATGGGGGGCAGGAAATGTTAATTGCTTTCTTCTCATTAGACTATTCTTATCAATTTTTTCATTGAAGGATGTCTCGGCAGCAGAGACAACTGTAAGTGCTATTCTAGGATGAATTAAATGAATCCAGACAATAAGGCTACAATCAATTTCGTGCTCGATCAGGGAAAATGAACTGCAGATGGCAGGACCTCACCATTTTAAAGTGACGTAGAGTATAGAGGTTATGTAAACGCTCTTAGTCTGTCCATAAAACACAATTAAGTGGTTAGAGAGCAGTAGATTAGTGATAAATGATACTCCCCTGTGATCCAAGCAAAGAAAAGTGCATTATTCACATTTCATTTCTTTAATCATTTGGCATCCCCCTATACATAATCAAACACATTTTGACTGAAGAAGATATATTGGTGTTGGAGCCGCCCAGGCAGAGAGAAGAAAGAGGCAGGCATCTAGCAGCAGCAGGCCTGGTGGTGGACCGATGATGACTGACCCCTTCACACACATCCTTTCTGACCATCTCTCTATTACTCATGCAGTTTATGTGGAAACTGCCCACCGGGTGGGGCAGAGGGAAAAGATGAAATAAAGAGAGCATTTAAAGCTGAAGTGCGTTTTATTTCATTTCATAAGTACCTAATTAAGTGATTCCTGAGTGTATTTACTTGAGCATCCCGACCAGGCAAAGCAGCAAAATTGGCACAATCTCATGAGAAAACTATTGACTGAAGTGGTGATCTTGTAAGAACTCATGCCATGTGACTTTTACATTTCGTACAGAAATGTAAATATAATTTAAATGTGAAAGTATCAGTTTAGAAGCATAAGCAGATCATTCTAAAATATGTACAAATTAGCCACCGATTCACAAAAAACATAACATTTATTCGTTTAGCTGACACTTTTATCCAAAGCGACTTAAAATTGCTATATATGACAGAGGTTGCATGTCTCTGGAGTAACTAGGGGTTAAGTGTCTTGCTCAGGGACACATTGGTGTCTCACAGTAGATTCGAACCCGGGTCTCTCACATCAAAGGCATATGCCTTATACACTGCACCATCACCACCCCTACATAAAAGTTATGAAGTGCTATGAGAGTGTGTTAGCTTAACCAGCGGTGTGAGTTAATTGGGGAACCGTTCTGGAAAGCCATTTAAAAGCAATTGAGAATTCTAATTTGGGAATTTAATGAAATTCAGAAATTACACACTTCAGCTTTAAATATCATTCTGTGTATTATGGGGATGGAAAAGAGAGAAAGGTCTGTAAATGTTGGTTACAGACATTTGTGAAGCCTTCATGAAGATTTAAACACTTTCTGTGGTGAACATGTGTGCGTATTGAGTGCCTTCCTGTTATTTTGAGGTGTACATTGTGAGAAAGTGTGTGAATTTGTGGAGCTTTGGGGAAGGTGTGCTGTGGCAGAAAGCAAACACAGATTAGCATTCATAGCAAGCTGTGAGAGACTGAAATTAGAGAAATGATTAGAAAAAATCTGAAGTGTATAAACAAAAAAAGTATACTGTAACTTGAGAAATGATGATTACATTACTCTTTCTTACTCTCTCATGTCTCTCTTACTGCCTTATCTCTCTCTCTCACACACATACAAGGTCATAAAGTCCTAACACTATATTCTTCAACTGGCTATGCTGTCAAACTGACACTTTTTTAGTTATATTAGCAAAATCTTGAATCTAAGCAAATATTCAAAGAATCAGATCACAGAAGCAGACAATGTCTTCAGATTGAGGGGTTGTAATTGAAACATGTACTAAACTACTTCCAAACAAGTAAATGGCTAATTCATAGAACAGGACCGGAGAGCAAAGAGAGTCAAGACAGGCAGGTAATTCGACAAGATACTGCAGTGCCACCTGCTGGCAATTTATGCTTGACACATAGTTTGGACATAGGGAAAGAGTGTTCTCATCCTAGCATTAGTGCAACACAGTCTCATGAAAAGCAGCCTAACATGTATACTATCACTGTTCTTCTCTTTTCATTCACACATGCAAATTAGCATGAACAAAATTGGCATAGTAGGGGGTTGCGAAGATGGACTGAATGAATACTGAATGAAATATGACGTTCATGCAATAATAACATCCACACATGGAGGAACTGTAATACTTGGATGTTGGATATAGTTTCAATTTATCCAACCCATGCAGTATTAAGTATCAGTTTCCAAATGTATAACTGTTTCGAGGAAAATATTACGTTTTGTTGTTAAAGAAATCTATTAACACTAAATACAGAAAATGACTGAGAATCGAGTTTTAAATAAATGACAATTTAGCTGCATTTATCTACTTACAATCAATCATGACATGAAACAACCATTATGAGATTGGTTAAAAACACCAAACCAATCCTTCGATATATATATATAAGAGGATTCAGGGGAGGATTTCTAACAAGGTAATAGAGAATATTTCTAAATGAATAAAATTAGTAAAAAAAAAGGCTGTTAAATATGAATAAACTAAAGCACACTGAATGATTGCAAAAAACAACATAAGAAGATACAGACTACAGCAATACAACAACAAACATACAATTCGATTCATACAAAGCTGTTTGGACCATAAATGGCACTACAGACGACATATTAGCATGACGAAAAGAGAAATTTGTCAGAAAACACCAAAATCATTGTTTCTTGACAAATTGGAAAACATAGCGGCACTCTGCTGACTTGACATTTCAATATTTAAAAACTACAATAATAATGATAATAATAGTATGTCTAAATAATTTAACTTATTACTTACTATTTCCAATTATACCGTGTTGTTATTGTATTTATTAACTAAAAGCTTTCAAATTAAATTTTAATTATTTGAAATAAAGCTATTATAATATAGTATATAAATTATTATATTATTATATATTAATCTAATAAATATTAGATATAAAAAAAAAACATCTACATTACTCCATATACATTTGAAAACGGTGTTCCCCCATCCACACTAGAGCAGAAGTGTTTTCAAAAAGTTGCTCATCCGCACTAAAAATACTAAAATCACCTTACTTCATATGCGTAAAACATAAAAAGCTCATGAGACGATACCGAGAGACCAGATATAATAAATTTATCAAGCAATTTTTCTGACATGATCATTTTATCAGCAAAATATCCCACCACTCTCTGTTACGTCCAGGGCGCACTCAAAATTGTTTAGTCTAAAACGCAATTGTCATGTTTGTTTTGCCGCAGGACAGCAATTGTAGTCCTTTTTAGTCCTTTTTGCAGATCTGTGTGAATGGGGATAGTTTTGACGACATTTGTCTTCTGTATACGAAACATTGTCTTTAGTACACCGTTGTCATGTAAACATACCCTCAGTGTGGACAAGGTCTTAAAGAAACTGAAGAAATGTTGCCATGGCAACTAACTGAAATAGAATAGGTTTAAGTTGAAGTATTAAAATGACTAAACTAAAAGTGAAATAGAAAATATTAAAGCTGAATGAAAAACAAAACAAAAGCACCTTATAAAATGACTAAAACTTAAAATTGAAACTTACATTTTAGTTTGTTTTAGTCATTTTGTTAGGTGCTTTTGTTTTGTTTTTCATTCAGCTTTAATATTTTTTGTTTCTGTATAGTTTAGTAATAAAATAAAATTCAAAATATTACTACGTACCATAATAGGAAGTAAACAATACTAAAATAACACTGCAATTAACCAAATACTAATAAAGTGGCAAACTTGATGAGACATATTAAAGACAAACCTATTGCCAGAACGAGCAAAACAAACATACATACTTAAGGAACAGCAGGCAACAGCACTGCAGTGATGTGTATTGAAATAAGCGAAAGTGCTTATCTGTTTTTGTTTCAGTCAAGTTGAGGAGAGTCTGATGAAATATTGGAGACTGAAAATATGGGGAAAATGACAGCACAACATACAAAAGAGCTGACTGATGCAACAAATGTCTGTGCAACCTAGCATGACATGTTCATGAAGGCAGAGATCTGAATAAATAAGAAAAGGATGAAGAGTGGGGTAGGGGCCAGCCACCCAGGGCCACAAGCACTCCAGTGCAGTCACACAGACTCCCAGCATGCACTGCATGCAAGTGGGAGGCTCAGAAGTGAAGTAGTCCAGTAGTGAGATGATATGAGAGAAGGGCATGGTTAGCAGAAACATTTTTCTATTCTTTTAAAACAATTTAGCGCAAACCAGCTCACAGCAGAGATAACACCATTTCCCTATGTGACAACCAGACAGGCAGAATTACCTGGAAGAAAAGTCCTGGTTTATTGACTCTCTCTACTCACAGACATTGACTTCCATCCTGCTCAACCGCTTGAAGTTCTGATGGCTTCATGTGCCTTCGCTCATCTTCGCTCGTCCCTTTAGCCACCACTGATCTAGCTAAAGATGATTACACTTGCTACAGAAATAACCTTACACAGTCTTACTAACAGCCTCATTTTCTCGATAAAGCAAAACCACTGGACTCTAAAAGAGTGATCTGTCGGATTTACAACAGCGACTGAATAGATTGAAATCTTTATCAACCAAAACCCCTAAGTAGTCTAATATTTAACCACAGGCTTAAGTAAGAAATGTCTGACAAGTTTCAGAAAATCAACGAAATATATATATATATATATATATATATATATATATATATATATATATATATATATATATATAAATACGATAATAGTGTTGGTGATTCAAAGTTTGGTCCAAAGCTAAAGCTTTTGCAGTCTGTCAGGATTTAGCTTTTCATCAGATAAGAAATGACATCTTAAAACAAAACTGACTGCATATGTAAAAGATTTTAACATTTGCAAATCTACTCAAAAAACTTGTCCTTACATAATCACTGAAATGCTATGCCAGTATCAAAGGATTCTTAGATCTACATAGAAAAAGATAACATGACAAACTGTCTAATCCAGTGGTTTTCAATCTTTTTTACTCAAAGGCTCCCCATTGTCTAACATTATATTCAAAGCCTCCTCATATTATACCTCTGGTATTTCGGCTCTTATTATGACAATACTGCTTGCTTTCAATGCTAGCTCCTTTTTTAGTTATATTATATTAATTTTGTGATTCCCGAAAATGTAAGGCTTTGATTCTGAAAATGTTGTTCAATAAAACAATATTTATGGAAGTTAATAATACATAATTTCACTTTACATCTTGTTTTTTTTTTAGATAGATAGATTCTAGATAGATGGATAAATGGATCAATTGCTTTAAATCTCTTGAATCCATGTTTACTCTCATATCCAGATACAATCCCATTTCCAAAAAGCCTTTCCACATGATTAGTTCATAACATTTCTTTTATTTGATGGATTTGAAAGACTTGTGTACAGATGCAATGATGTTCTCAACAACCATCAATATGTAATCAAACAATCCGATACAAGTGAGAGAACTTAAATAGTGGCAACAATCTCTTGAAAATTCCTAAATCTTTCCTACAGAGTGAACAAATAGCTTGAAACTATTGATGAGCCAAACAACATAACGGACTTTCAACATTTTTTCCGCTGTCATCTCACATGCTTTGACTTTCCTCTTACTCAAACACTGCAGTCTGTCTATGCCACCTGTCTAACTCTCTTACAGCGTTTTACTGAGGCACATTAAGTATTTGTGCCGACAGGCCATGGTGCCAGTTTTTCAGTTTGGCGAAACGTGGGCCTTTGGATTCACATTCAAACAATTCCCTGTGACATCAAGACAAATATACAAGAAAAAAAGAGGAAGGAAAAGGAGAAAAGAGAGGGTGGAAAAATGGGTTAGGGAATATGGCCTTCACTCCCCTGCCCAATAATTGTGGCTGCTTAAGGTGTACCCACACTAAATGTTTTGCATTCAGCCAAATACTAGAAGTCACATTTTGCATTGTATTGTGTCAGAAGTGTAATAACATTGTGAAATAAATGAGAGCTAAAGATATATGAAGAATGAAGCTTGATGTAAATATAACAGATCAGAGGTGTAATTGACTGTACTTTATTACTAAAGTATTATTATTTGGAATTTGTACTCGTACTAAGGTACTGTTAAAACTAAATACTTAATCATAAAATTATAAATTTTAGAGTTTAATTTTAAAAATATCTTCACAATTAAAAATACATAATTGTCCTTGCAAACAGGATTCCCAAACACTCCAATTGCCCTTCCAATGCTAATTAAATTACTTAATTAAAATGTTTTTTTCTTCAATGCCTTCAATGTCTAGTAAAAAGGATATTGAGGATATTAAGGCTTTTTGAGGTGGATTCATTTTCTCAGAGTATAATCTTTTGGTTATTCACAACATAATTTACATCTTTCCTGGCTAGAAATCATATAACTGGTTTATAATACTTCTATATCAGATTTGAAGGGCTGGATATAGGTTTGCGAAGACAGGTTTGCCAAGTAATTTGTAAATGAATGCCTATTTCTAAAGCTAAGAAAAATGGTTACATTTTGATACCTAAGCACAATTAAATGTGAAAAAGTTTCACTCAAGAATGTTTTCGGATATTTTGACACTTCAGTAGCCAAACATAAATATAAATAGCCAAATAACAATTTCTTTAACAAAAAGTACAATTTCTCTGTAATACTTACACCCCTGATACAGACTACTATAAATACAATGAACATTGATGCATCTAATGTGTGCGGATAAGTTCAACACAGAGAGTGATGTATGAATATGGGGGTTTGGTTGGGGTGTTCTGATCATATGTCAGCTTTTCAAAAAGCATTTTGGCTTTTAAGAGGCAGAGGGCTGGATTTCAGCAGAGGTCAAATATGTGGCCACCAGATGCTGCTGCTAGATGCCTACCTTGATTTTCTCAGAGCTTCCTCATCAGGGTCTTGCACTGCAGAAGAGTAAAGACAAGGAGAGAACTTGTAAAACTCTACACAACAAATCAAAATCTATAGCAAAATAAAAGGAAAGTGACAAAAACAGGCAGGCAGACTCACTGTATTCAGTTCCAGTAATGTGGGCGAGGTAGCGGAAGGACTTGGACTGCAGCTGGGCGGCTCTTTTAGTCCATTCAGATGGCCCCAGTTCATTGTTTTCACTGGGAATGACAGCCTGATACACTGGGGAAGCACTGTCTATAACATGGTCTTTAACTGGCAGATTACTGCAACCACAGAAAAAGCCGGTTTTGTGAAACACACACTTTCTTTTCAGCAAGACAGGGAACATCAGCAAAATAACTGTCATATGTTTTTTTGTGGTAATTTTTGTATTAAAATTGGATTCAAATTTACCTATTCTGACTAATTTACTGCCATTATTACACATTTACGATGTACTGCATTTAACATGTCTGTTAACACTGATTTATACATACCGTGTATTGATAAATATCCAGCATACTTAATAAATGTTCTAATGAACAATGAAGCATGGGCAATGTGGCCTGAAGCTTGCGTAACACACATTATATCTCTTACCCAGAAGAATGACAGAGCAGAGCATTCAGAAATGTGTTTGTTGACATCTAAAACTCAATCGCTGACTGATTTCCTGTAACCTCTTGTAAGCCTCACAATTTTAAACACTTTTTCACCAAAAACAGTCAATGACACCTAGCAGCAAGATTAAGGGTTTCGGAGGAACAGTTGAATGGTTAAGAACCAATGAAATCGAACTGAAAGGTGCGATCTGAAAAGGAGGAGTAGTATGTGATGCCATCGTTGCATTAGGCTAAATAAAAAGACAAAATCCAGCTATTTTAAAATTATACCATGTGCATTTCAGAAGTCAAGATGCTCCAAATCAATCAAAGGGAGGTTAGAGGAAGAGATGAGAGATAAATAGATAATGTGGTAATCAGGCATGCAATGCGCACGGGAGGAGACGAAAAGAGGGTGCTCATATCAAACAGATGGATCAGGCTACTTACGATAGTGGAGAGTCAATTTCATTGCTGCCAGGCAGGGCCATTGAGATTGGACACATGTAGACGGGGGGACAGGGTACATGATGTACAGTGTGATGGATAGAGGAAGCGATGGATGATCGGGAATGGAGTGAGAAATGGAAAATTAGATAAAGCTTCTATGCTATGCATTAGACAAGGCTTCTGACACGAGACCGAAAGCCTAATCTCTCATTGTCATGATTTCAAACCACACAGAGACCATAAAACATCAAAATACTGGCACCAACAAACATAGAAATATGTAGATCATGGCTGAAACTCATTCCCAGTGGATATACAGAAGACAAAAAGAGCACAACTCACAGTACAGATTACCAAAACACACAATTTAAATGCATTCATACAGTTCAAAAGTTTGGGGTCGGTAAGATTTTACTTACTGAATAAAAGTATTCATTTCTTTCAAAGAGAAAATCTAACTGACCAAAAACTTTTGAACGGTAGTGATGCCATGATTCCTAACTTTCCTATAAATTCCCATCATCATTCCTATTTGTTTGCATCATTTATTCACTGTAAAGCTGCCTTGAAACGATCTATATCGCGCTATACAAATATATATATATATATATATATATATATATATATATATATAAAGGTGACTTGACTTGAAAAGCACACAAAAATCCAGCTGGTTCCACAGAAACTACACATAACATTGAAGACTGAGAAAACTGCCTTTCTTCTGCTTCTATAGGCCAACATGTTCACAGCATACAATTCACATCTATCATTTTGATAATGTTAAAATGAGGAAGAGTGAGACTACTGTATATCCAGTCTATGAACAGACATCCTTTGGAAGTCTTTAGCCTCGTGAGCATTAGCTGATAGCACTGGCCAACTCAAGCGTGGCTGTTTGGCAGGCGTTATGTGGGTGAATGTGTGTCATGCAGGGCACAGGAGGAGGTAGAGGACGCAGTTAGGTGCACTAGATCTTACCCGGACATCTCGCTACCCCTGGCCTGGGACTGGCCAGCTATGGCATCCATAATAGCATCCTGGGAGTACATGCTGATGGGGGTGTTGTACTGGGCATGGATGATGGTGGCCTTGCCTCCAGGCCCCTTGACCTCAATGGGCTTATTGGTGGAGAGGGCAGAGTCCTTCAGAGCTATAGGGTTGAAGCTGGACAGGTACTCATTGCTGTGCAAGTGAGGGAAAGGTGATGAGGGATGAGTATGGGTAGAAGAGAGACAACAGAGACAAAATGGAGGTTAGAGTGAGTGTAAGAGAAAGGGGGTGAGGAAAGTGAATTGGTGATGAAAGGTAAGAACCCTTGGTTGATAATACCAGCTTATGTTGTGTTTTGGATGCTGGTATTATCAACCAAGGGTTCTTACCTTTCATTACCAAGGTGGTGCAGGTGAGGCGAAATTAGTTAAACCATAGTACGGTATTAATTAAATAAATAAATAAAAGGCCCAGTCTAATTTTTTAAGGTAGAAAAAACACATCAAAAATGTTTTACACAGCAAAAGATTACTACTACACATGACGCATACAATGACTTGTATAACTACAGCAAGCAGTACAACATAGCACACAAAAAGGCATGGGAATCTGCAAGAATTGAACAAATCCAGTCCTGATTCGAATTCTACTTAACCATTCCACTTCCTTAACGCTTCCATTTACAATTTTTTACTACTTTAAAGAATAAACATTTGAAGAAAAAGTTGTTCCACTGTCAAATGACGAAATAATTTCAATAATAAATTCATGTACAACAATTTGTGCAACAAAAAAAAATGTTCAGAGTATTTTAGTATGGTACCTGTGCAAGAACCATTAACAGAATGGAATTGGACATCAGTTGGTTATAGTATTTTAAAAATAAATGGAAACCAGTTGTAAATAAAGGGTGCATTCTTGCTATGTCAGAATAACTGTCAAGTCGACTTCACATCCTTGCAGAACTCATGCAGCCTCATACAATGTACAGCCTGACACCAACAATGTCATGCAGAAAAACTCAAAATAGCAGAGGCTTCAGCAGTAAAAATGAAGTTACGCTGTTATTTCATAATTTTACTGTTTAATAATTATTTATTAAACAGTAACTATTGTTAATGCAATATTCTGAACATGAACAAAAGACAGTTTAATGCACCAAGCGCAGAGCTGAACAACTATGTCCTGCGAAACAAATTTTAAATAATGTCTGTCAATAAGGCATTTGGATAACGACTGTTACTAATTATAGTGTGGTTTTGTCTGTTGATACCGAAATATTTCAGTTTTTTTAGGGTTGCAATGGAGACATAATTCTGAGTTTGAGGATGTGAATAGCTGAGTATAACGTCACATGTTGACATTTAGTAAATACGGTAATTTTCATATGCCATGAATGCAGTTTTCGATTCCCAACCCGAATTAAAGGAATTGTATGTAAGAAATGTATTTCTTATAATCATAAAATGACCCTGATATGTAACTAGACATTAAGAAATCATGGTCTGATCATGGTCCATTTTGGTCTGATGCTCCACCCTCCACCGATCTACCAATCACAAAGTCAGTAGTGTTGTAGCATTCGGGTTGCCAGCTCTGCTCTAGTTCCCCCAGCAGCAGATACAAATGTGTCGAATAAAAAAATGTTGGATCCTGCAGTCTATCTGGCAACCTCGAGTCATGGGGGAGGGGATTCACCACTCTACAGTAATTTGAAAGTGATTGCAGTACCAGTTTTGGCCACAATCTTACATACAGCTCCTTTAAGTATATACTAACTGAGAAGTGCCTAAAGAGGATCAATAGAATTATAACAAAAACATTTTCTATGCTAAACATAACTTCAGCAAGCAAAGCTTTAGCCCCCTAAAACACACACATATAGATTCTAAAAGAAGTGCGTTTATATATACCCAGCACTGATTCTGATATGTTTCTCTGTGTTGTAGTAAAGGTTTACATTAAGCATTAGTACACCATTAAAGCAAGCTTTGATTGCACAGGAAGACAAATCTCACCAACCACACTGTATTGTTGATAACACACCACAAAGGCAGTTCCAAACAATTCCATGCACGTATACCACACAGAGTACTACAACGTTATGCCAGGACTGTTACTAACTTGGCAGGAGTGTTGGTAATAACCTACAATGGGTGAAAGGAAACAGAAACAAGTGCATTGGTTAGCAACTCATTTAAGATTTAACGTGGAGGGGTTGTGCCAAAGAAAGTTATTCAGGATGTGGAATCTCCTCAATTTTTTAAAGCTACACTGTGTGATTTTTACCCCCATCTAGCGGTGAAAAGGTATATGACCATCCAGTGAATATTAGTTTCTGTTCCTCTCCATTTCGATTTCGTTTTAACTCCTACGGTGGCCAATGTAGTCCAAGATTAACATGGCTTCCAGTTCGACCTCGTCCATGAGTGTTAACTCAAACTTAAACGCGAAAGGCAAAGCTTGAATTAACGGGTATGTCCCTCTTTGGCTAATGTACTTTCAAGATGGAGGGGCAACATGGCGACCGACATTAGAACCCCTTACCCGTATGTATTTTCAATGGCATATTATACACTCACGAGAATACTTTATTACTTGAACGAAGTAAATATACATTAATGAGCACATATATTTTTGAAAGAACTAAGTATTTTTAGTTAAGAATAAACTAAATTTAACTAAAATAAACTAAATTTTAGAGTAACACAGTGTAGCTTTAAAGGTGCAGTGGTGCAATTTGCTAAAAAGCATTAAACACAAGCCATTGGTTGAGCCAACATTGGCCCAGTTGGGATGCTCAAACAAATGAATTCTGGTTGTGGCACAGAACTGACATACTTCACCTTTAAGAGAAAAGAAAAGGTTAGTGTGTTTGAGTCAGTGCCAATGTGTGTTTGGCGTGATTGAAATATAACATGTTTGTGCGCACACACAAAGTAGTGAAGCCCCCTTTCACAGAGGCAAATCAATAAAAAACTGAAAGCAAAAGACTAGTACACCACTGGCCATATCTGACAAAAGAGAAATACATTTTCATGAGTGCCTCCTCGCAAAGATGTGACAGGAGGGAGTGAGGGGGATGTATCAGTGTAGTTAGGAAACTGAACCCGGACATTCCATGACCTTTTATAGAGAGAGCTGCGACAGGTGCTCTCGCACCCATCTCTATAGCGACTGTGTAACCGTATCACTCGACACTACAGCCTGAGATTTCCTCTGTGCTGCGGCACAAGCTTAAACCTTTTTTGCTGCATATGAATAGAGTAAACAGAGAGGGGTACAGGATATTGTCATCCATTTCCCTAATCCACCACAGTACAGCCAAAGTGCATTGCTTTGAGGTTACAACACGAACTGAAACTGTCAAACCTGGAAAGCGATATAGTGCTTTTAATGTCTCAATATGACAGCTTGCATTGGCTGTCGTGATTTGATACATATACACTACTGTTCAAAAGTTTGGGCTCCGTAAGATTTTTAGTTTTTTGAAAGAAATGTCTTCTGCCAAGCAAGGCTGCATTTGATAAAAAATACAGGAAAACAGTAATATAGTGAAATGGTACTCTTGATTTAAAATAACTTTTTTCTATTTTAATATATCTAAAAATGTAATTATTACCTGTGGTGGCAAAGCTGAATTGTCAGCAACCATTCATCCAGTCTTCAGTGTCACATGATCCTTCAGAAATATTTCTAATATGCTGATTTGCTGCTCAAGAATTATTATTAATGTTGAAAAACGTTGTGCTTTTGTGGAAATTCTTTGAGCAATAGAAAGTTAAAATAACTGTTTAGTTGAACTCTTTTGACATTATAAATGTCTTTACAGTCACTTTTGATTCATTTAATGCATCCTTGCTGAATAAAAGTATTAATTTCTTTCAAAGAAATAAAATCTTATTGACTCCAAACTTCTGAATGGTAGTGTACTTTCTGGTTCGACAGCCAATTTTTCAATTGAAACCGTCTGTTGGATACATTATCTGATAACCTGATCACTGTACCTGAAGTAGGGTCACAGTAGGGACAACTGAAGCCTCAGCTCAAATCTGTCTCGCACATTCTTTCAGAGCCTTGAAGCCAACTAGATCCCTCTCTGGCCTGTTAGGGAATGGGGTCAATGTAACAGATGTAACCTTTCTTTTCTGAATGCTGTATGGCTGCTGTCATTCTTCTGTCAAAGAGCGAAGTTAGCAACCAGATGGGCCTGACCTATAACCGTCCCACTGATTCTGGCGTGAAACTCTAACCTGTTCATTTAGAAATCAACACTATATTTTTAAAATAGGACTGGTTAAGTTTTACCGCACCTGGCTGCTAGCGTCAGATCTCGCTCTATTCGTGATTACATACCCACTATGCATGCCTGACCCCGCGCTCTTAGCCCTTTCTTGCAGCATGGCCATCTCTTGCAATGTCTCGGCAGAGTACAGACCGATGGGGGAGTTATACTGCTGTTTTTTTTCTCCAGAGGTGGATTTGTCCCTCGGGGAAGCTAAATGTCTTTGAGCAGGGAAAGAAGCGTCTCCGCTACTGCTGGAGTTTGTTTTAGCAGAAGCTGAGAGACGCCCATTCATTTGGACAGGCTGATCCTCAAAGGAGAAGTGCATGTGTGTGGACAGTGTTGAGAAGGAAAGAACAGAAGGAGCAGGTCAGACGAAAGCTGAGAATGATTTAATAACTTATTGAAAGTAAAACAAAAGAGCCCCCCCCCCCAAAAAAAAAAAAAGAAAATGGCTATTTTACCAATATATATCTATATAACCAATCCTTTAACTTCTAAAACATAATATAATTGTTTGCACACTACCATTCAAAAAGATCAGTCGGAAAGATATTTGTGTTTATGAAATAATGTGGAAACACTTTACAATAAGGTTCGTTAGTTAACATTAGTTAACTACATTAGTTAATATGAACTAATAATGAATAGCACATATACTGTACAGCATTTGTTAATCTTTGTTAATGTTATTTTCAACATTTACTAAAAATCTTGTTAACATTAGTTAATGCACCGTGAACTAACATGAACAAACAATGAACAGCTGTATTTTCATGAACTAACATTAACAAAGATGAACAAATGCAGTAACAAATGTATTGCTCATGGTTAGTGCATGTTAGTAAATACATTAACTAATGTTAACTAATGAACCTTATTGTAAAGTGTTACCAATAATGTTTCTGAAATAAGTCTCTTGACGTCACCAAAGATTCATTTAAATATTGTGAAATACATTACAATTTAAAATAACTCCTTTCAATTTAAATATATTTTAAAATGTATTTTGTTTCCTGTAATGGCAAAGCTGAATGTTCAGAATCATTTCTCCAGTCTTAACTATCACATGATCCTTCAGAAATCATTCTAATATGCTGATTTGCTGCTCATATATATTCAATATATCAATAGGTTTTAGGTAGTGTATGCACTTTTCAGGAATCTCTTCTTTCGTGTGCCTATAACACTATTTTTTAAAAGCAACATTAGTTTTGAAAAAAACTTTGAAATAAACTTTGTATTTACAATGTAGAGTTAACTTTTTGCAGGAGTTTGCAAAGTGAATACCAGCAGGGGGCATCATAAGGCTTTTTACAGGTAGTAGAACACTTGTAAGGATGTCCTATGATAAATGTATCCTGAGTTGAGGGGAACCCAAAGTCTAGAATATATAACTATTAAAAGGAATCTTTAACTTTATGCTGTAAAAAAAACAAAAAACTTTTAACCGTGAACTTCAGCTGAAGCGTTCTCCAAAGCCTAAATTACACATGAATCTTCATGAAATTAATCTGAGTGAGAGAATGTGGAATGTATGACCTGTGCTTGATTTAAAATATCTGAATGCATGGACATACAGTATACTGTTTGCAGATGTATGTAGAATGCATGACTGTGAGTAATGCATGAGTAATGTGTGACAAACCTTCTGATGGGGGATCACAGTCATGGGGGAGTCAATCCTTGATGTTGTCATGGTAACAGGGATGGGTCGCTTTGACCTGTGAAAAAATAAAGAACATAAACATTTAAAGAAACTGACAAAGAATTCTCTGGATCACATCTTAAACAATGTATGACAAAATTCCAATGTCCAATAGCCAACTATAAACAACTCGTGCACAGTTTAAGATAAATAATGCACCCCTGAACAAACTTGTGGCAAATATTTACAGTTTTCCTGGTCTCACATTTTTCCTTTGAGAGTGAACACAGTCACAATAATAACGCAATTATGAATGCCATCCACAGCGGTTTTTGTTGCAGCTATCAGAAAAATGCTTTTGTCCAAATATACTTAGTTCCAAATTGAACCTTTTCAGAAGAAAAAAATGTAAAATTACAATCCTTGTACACAAGGGGAGGGGAAGGGGGGGGGGGGGGGCTTTAAAGAATACACAGTTTGAAATGTCTGCAAAATGAAAAGCACAAAGAGAAATGACAATGTGTTTTCTTTCTTGTAAAAGTAAGATGAGTCCTTGGAACATCACAGCAGGTTTGCAACAAAGCAGATAACATATCTGACAACTGTTACAGTGTATCTCACCCTTCATGTCCACTTTATATCAACAATCTGCAGAGAGAACTCTGGGATCTATTAAGAGTGTTAAAGTGAAGGAATGATGGTCCAGTGTAATCCCTGCAGGTATGCACAGAGAGGGGAAATGACCATTTTTGGGGTTTTTTTGCTCATGATAAAGTGAACTAAAAGCAAACATGATTTAAGCACTAAGATACATCAGAATTGCAACCTGCACTGGAGAGATCAACGATATTTTTAAACTCAAAAACTTCTCACGGATGATTGCGTGCAGACATGATTTATGAGGGAGGTGCGCTAACCCAGGTGTTGCTCTCCCAAACACAACACAGAAAACTTCAGAACACGGATCTGTTGATATTGTATAACATACCCAGAAGATATCTTTAAACCCACTCTGTTGATTAGTTTAACCCACAAGGGCCTCCAATTATGAGCCAAATATATTTTTATATTTGCTCAAATTTGATGTTGTTCACATGACCTTTTAAATGTGGCCCATACCAGACAATGTCTGAACAGCCAATGTAACGCATCTCAGCCTGTCATGTTCATCATAACACCATCAACACATTTCATAATTTAAAAACAGTTTAAAACAGGGGGGGGGGGGGTTTGATTGAGATTTCACTTTTTTCATTTAAATAGTGTGTAATGTTGCTGTTGGTGCATGAACAGTATCTGCACAGTTGCAGTGCTGAAAGTTCAGTGTAAGCAGAGATATCGTCTTTTAAAAATCAGGAAGTTTAATGCCTACAAAAACGACTCGATTGGGAGTACAGCTGGGTTTAAGACGTCACTAAGCCATACATTTGCATCAACCCTCCCTCCGGAATATGCAGGAAAGGGCATGGCCATATTTCTGCGGCTCGTCGAGTGTGTTGTGTTCACCCAGCTGTCAACTTTTCTGTGTTCGGGCTTCCCACGGACATCGTAGTTTGTCAACAATGGATACAATTTATGTTTGATTATGTTCCTGAAAATGACGATCGTAATTTAGCTCTCTTCCAGAATCTCCACGAATTCAATGCCGGATTCAACAAGAAACTGTTACTAAAACATGAAGCAGTTCCAACTTTAAAACCAGAGGCAGCAGTTGTTGGGCCACAACCTGTAAGTAGGCTAAGATTTAATGATTTTAAATGTATTTGCATGTATAATTTAAGACGTAATGTTTTAGTTTTATCAAATGCCAACGCTGGCTTTATAGCCACTTAGTTATGCTTTTTCGTGTCTACGACAAATGCGTACAAACATTTTGGACCTGAATTTATACATGTACTAATTTTGTAAATGTATTTTTCATGTATGTATACTTTATGACGTTATTTTTTTTTATTTGATCAAGAACGTAAAACCAATGCCAATGCTGTTTGTGTAAATAGTAGCTCGATGCTATTTTGTGTAAGAGAAACGTGTATGAATTTAAAACAAATATAAGCGAATTACCATTCAGAAACGTTTAGTAAGAGCCGTGTGTGGTGAGGTTCTGGTTGACTCTCTTCATCGCCGCTTTCTTGGTCTGATTCTGGCTCATACTGATACTGCAGTATCAACACCATTATTTACATTTGACAGGAACACACATGGGCGTGAATTTTCCGGACAACCTGCAGTACAGTTTAGCCAATCACAACACACTGGCCCAAACTAACCAATCTGAAACCACTGCCTGTTTCTGAGGGAGTGGTTTCATAGACACAGGAAGTAAACCAGTCGTTCAAATGACAGAGGAGAAAGCGGCTTACAATAAAGGTAAAATTTATGAAAAATAAGACATTTCTTTGCTGACTTTCTACCAGTTTCTACCAGTTTTTAACACAGGGGCTGCCTCCCTTACACATTTGTCACATGACTCTACTAAGGTCATTTCCAGCCTGACCTTGGGACACTTAAACTCCTCGGTTAAAGCAGAGACTGGCAGCTGCAATATTCCTATACTATAAAGTCCCACTCTGCTGAGGCTGCGTGGAACTCCCAACCATTTCCTGATCATGAACTAATTAACGCTTCCAGCTTATCCACTCTTGTCAAAGAAACCTTGTACACAGTCAGTGGCCACAGCAACCTCGGCAGTAGACCAAACTGAAAGCACCAGAGTTGTAGTTTGCCTGGTAGAGCACAGCTGTTTATGCTCTTCAACCCTTCCACTGCTTGTCGTCTTACTTCTTCGACTTGAACAGTGTCCTTTAGATCCCCATCGTACCATCTCCCAAGACTCTTCACAGGCTTCTCAGAAACCAATAACCGATTAGTTAAATTAATCTTTCTCTTGATAAAAAACATACACAGGTCATGATCAGCAGTGTATGTTTTTTATCCAGGGAAAGGTCATGTGCTTTTATTGCCTTGTTTCCTGTTACAAAAAAGAAGATATAAAAAGAAGATATATATATACACATGACCTTTCCCTGAACGAAAACATACACAACTCATCAGAGCTCACACACAATCTCAGTCACACATGTCTATGATATACAGTACTGAAGCTCCAGTCTGTTTGCGGTTCATAAAATTTCATTGATCGACTACATTTAACAGTCAAGGCCTACATTTATTACACTGCAGTGAATGAGACCCGCTAACATCTGCATTCAATATAATTATTTAAATTAATCATTTGGCTGCAGCGACAGAATCACACAAGTGGATAAGAAAAAACTATGCCGTTCCAGAGTGGCCAGTGAAGATGCTGATACGAGCTTATGGCCGCCAAGACAGATGAAATATCAGTGAGGATCACAGTGTAAACACGGCAGATCATTTTATTTACTTTACCAGAAAGGAAGCCTAAACAAAACTCAAATGGGAATCATAATGTCTATCCAACAGGGACAGTTCTATTCTATTCTATTCTATTCTATTCTATTCTATTCTATTCTCTAAATGTTACTTATGTCATACACAGTATTAAATTTTCCATTACTGCCACATCCTTCTTTGAGTGTCATCATTCAAACCTTTGGACAATTCCCCTACATTTTATGGTTTCAGATGTTTTTGGCAAGCAGTATGACGCAAAAATGCATCAGCCCATTTTTTTTTTTAAATTCAGAAGTTCAAATGTTCTACCGTTCACAGTTTGATCCGTGAGATTTCAGTATGATATCAGTAAGAAACAATACTTTTACTCAGCAAGACTGCAATAAATTGGTCAAAAAGATAATAAAAACCTAATTTCACAAAATATTTCAAATAAATGCTGTTTTTTTATGTATCACAGTTTCTACAACAATATTGCAGCAAAACTGTTTTCAACATTGATAATAATAAGAAATGTTTCTTGAGCGCTGAAGACTGAAGTAATTCAGCTTTGCGATAACAGGAATACTTTTTAAAATTTTAAATATATTTAAACAGAAATAAGTTTTTTTTAATTGCAATAATATTTCATAATCTTACTGTTTTTATTGCACTTTTTCAAACTTTTGAAAGGTAGCAAATTTGTATGCTTACACACACACACACACACACACACACACACACTCTCTTCAAAACACTAACAATTCACTGTACCTTTGCATGGTGAGGGCCAGATTGAAGTTGGAAGATTTGATCTTGTTTTGGGCCTCCAGGTGTGTCATCCCCTCTGTGCTGACCCCATCAATGGCCACGATGATGTCACCCTGAATCAGGTTGCTGGAGGCGGCCTTGCTCCCTGGTGTAATCTGCAAAACAAATAAATAATTAAGCCTTTAAAAAGTAATATTTATACACCTCTGTAAACACAAAACTTGGGCAAGATAGTAATTTGTTTTTTTATTTGCCTGCCTCCCTATTGTATTGATAATGTCGGTTGATATACAGCCTCCCTAGGAAGGTCTATGCCGGGGTACTGGAGAGAAGAATACAGCCAATAGTGGAACCTTGGATTCAGGAGGAACAGTGTGGTTTTCGTCCAGGCCGTGGAACACTGGACCAGCTCTTTACCCTCTACAGGGTGCTGGAGGGTTCATGGGAGTTTGCCCAACCAATCCACATGTGCTTTGAGGATTTGGAGAAGGCATTCAACTGTGTCGGGAGTATGGGGTCCGGGGTCCTTTGCTAAGGGACATAGGGACATATAACAGAAGCAGGAGCTTGGTTCGCATTGCCGGCAGTAAGTCAGACTTCTTCCCGGTGCATGTTGGACTCCGGCAGGGTTTCCCTTTGTTGCCGGTTCTGTTCATAATTTTTATGGACATAATTTCTTGGAGCAGCCAGGGGTCAGAGTTTGGGGACCACGTGATTTCATCTCTGCTCTTTGCGGATGATGTTGTCCTGTTGGCCCCTTCAGACCAGGACCTTCAGCATGCACTGGGACGATTGCAGCCGAGTGTGAAACAGCTGGGATGAGAATCAGCACCTCCAAATCCGAGGCCATGGTCCTCAGTCGGAAAAGGGTGGCTTGCCCACTTCAGGTAGGTGGAGAGATCCTTCCTCAAGTGGAGGAGTTTAAGTATCTTGGGGTTTTGTTCACGAGTGGGAAGGATGGAACAGGAGATTGACAGACGGATCGGTGCAGGTTCTGCAGTAATGCGGTCGGTGTACAGGTCTGTTGTGGCCACAAGGCGAAGCTCTCGATTTACCGGTCAATCTACGTTCCTAGTCTCACCTATGGTCATGAGCTTTGGGTCATGACCGAAAGGACAAAATCCCGGACACAGGCGACGAAATGAGCTTTCTCCGCAGGGTGGCAGGGCGATCCCTTAGGGATAGGGTGAGAAGCTCGGTCACTTGGGAGGAGCTCAGTGTAGAGCCCCTGCTCCTCCACATCGAAAGCGGTCAGCTGAGGTGGCTCGGGCATCTGTTCCGGATGCCTCCTGGATGCCTTCCTGGGAAGGTGTTCCGGGCACGCCCCACTGGAAGGAGGCCCTGGGGAAGACCTAGGACACACTGGAGGGACTCCCGGCTGGCCTGGGAACGCCTCGGTGTCCCCCCGAGAGCTGGAGGAAGTGTCTAGGGAGAGAAAAGTCTGGGCATCTATGCTTAGACTGCTGCCCCCACGACACGCCCCCGGATGAGCGGAAGAAGATGGATGGATGGATGGGTTGATATATGTATAAAGGTGAATAAAGGAGAAGGCTCTGCATCTACTTGCTTTATACCCTCTCAATAAAATCAGTGGAAGATAAAAACACACATATATTCTGAATCCATGACAGCTGGGTGCACAAAGAGGTCTAAAGCACATATTTGGCATTCTGCATGCTTAGCGCAACAACAGATAATGTGTGCCTCTTGCTCAAAATAGAACTGTGACTGCAGAACAAAGTTTCTCTTAGTCTACAGACCCTAAATCAATCGGAGAAAATGTGTATGAACACAATGTGAATGAAGAAGGGGTCATACCACATGTTTCTGACAGGCTTTGTGAGATTTTTTTAATACCTTTATATCTTCAATTGAACTTATAGTATAACAATTATTTATATTTTCTATTCAAAAGTTTGGAGTCAGTAAGTTAAAAAATACATTATGCAGTAAGGATTATTTTATTAAATTGATCAAAAGTTACAGTAAAGACTTTTATAATGTTACAAAACATTTCAATTTCAAAATAAATGCTGTTCATTTGAACTTTCTATTCATCAAAGAATCCTGAAAAAAAATGTATCATGATTTCCACAAATCAGCACGACTGTTTTCAACATTTCGTGACAATTTCACACAGGACAACAAAACACTAATTATTGGACATTTAAAAAAACTTGAGCAATTGACTCATTATTGGACATTTTATTTCTGAAAAACTTTTAACCAGAATATATTAGAGAGAAACATGCACACAAATAAAATTCCATTTCCATTACCAGCATATGCTACCATTGCAGTTCCATTGCAGAAATTATTTTTTCAGCAAAAAAAAAATAAAAAGTCTAATAATGAGTGTTTTGTCCTGTGTGAAATTCTCATGAAATGTTGAAAACAGTTGTGCTGATTTGTGGAAATCATGATACACTTTTTTCAGGATTCTTTTGAGTTAGAAGCATCTCATTATCCAAAGTCTTACTGTGCTTGGCTGCATGGCCATGCAGAGCTGTCTAATTTACAGAAAGCTGACGTGAATGCAAAATGAATAAAGCTGATTTCAGTTGTGTGCATGTTTTCTATCTTCTGGCAAAATGAGGAATTTTGACACTGTGTTATGTTTTGCTCCCTGAGGGACTATTCCTAAAACTCCCATTGAGTATAACTGAAGAGCTCTCTGTGTGAGTGTCATTTTGCATCTGTTTTGATAAAAAAAAAAATAATAATAATAATATAGATGCAACCACATCTCAGCCAAGGATTTGGTTTCAAAAGTGCCAAGACTGCAACTTTTTCCAACCTAGTGACCAACTTGAACCTGCTGTGAATTCTATGTGGTGAAATCTTTCCCCCTCACGCTAAATTTCCGATCGCATGGATGTCTATTGAATTGTCAGGATTTCGTCCAGTAATAATTAAAAAGAAATCGCAAAACAATGGTAAATGTGGCACCTGCAGAAAAATTCAGTATTGCTGGTCACCAGTATAAGGTATGTTTTGCATGCTGGGACCAGCATGGGATGCTGGTAGCTGGTTACTAGCATTTTTGTAGACTATGCTACTCCACCAGCTCTGACCAACGTAAACGAACCTGGATCATACAGTTTTCAGCAGGGCCCAAACTTTATTCTCTAGACATGGCTTTTCTCATTCTACTGACCTACATCTCACGTTTTTAACAGCAAAATGCATTCTGTGTGAATCGGGCCTCATTTTTTGGTAAATCAAAAACAAGGCATAATAATTTCGGGACCAACTAATCAAGGATATCTAGTTCCTAGCGTAAAGCTAATAATTATTAGACAAACAAAAAAAATTTTGGCTTCATTTTAATTTGATTATGCTTTCAACTTTCAATAAGCGTGTAGTACTCTTTGCTGAATTTATCTTATTTTATCATGTTTATCCAAAAATTAACATATTTTTACACAATAAAAAAAATGGAATTAAACTGCAGATTCAATCTGGGTTTGATTTGATAATCAGTCATGTCTTGTAAAACAGTGCCATTGTTAGAGGAATGCCTTGCAGTGTGTGGCTACTGTGTGCAATATCTTTAAAAATGTATCGGTATGCGACAGCTGTGTTTCTACTATTGTGGTCTCGTCTACACTGTGGATGAGCTTAACATGATCAATGCAATCTGACACCTGGATGGACTTTATATCCAGGCACTTCGCACAAGCTCATGTGCAAATATGACATATTGTAGTTGCCCTTCTTGCAGAATGCATGGCACAGTATTTGATAATACTCTGGCACAAAATCACAAATAACTGAAGTCTGGCTCATTTGCTTTATGAGGTACAGGCCTGTAAGAATAAGTCACACTAGGTTTAGCAACAAAAAACAAATCTGCTGGTCTGGATATGTCCATCCAAACTTTAGTTAAATTGAGGTTGGAATGAACATGCTTGCAGTTAGATGGCTGCGATAAGTCCAAAATAGCTTTGAATGGCAGGCTTCTTCCTCCTTCCTTCAAAAACAAATGCTCTGAATGTATAACTATCCACATGGGGTAGCAATAGCAGTCTTTTTCCTGCTTGACAGCTGCTCTAATTGTGTCTGTGTAAATGGGTGCTAGCCTAGAGAGTGGTCCGGTTGTTTTAAGAGTTGTCTTCCTCTATAAATGTCAAGTCTAATTGCCTCATCTAGCAAGGGGAGTGTCCTATCACCTAGAAAGGCCACTGTGATGGTAGTGTTCATGTGCATCCCCATAAAGTGACTTCTGACCTGTACTCCAAATTAAATCGGGGGAAAAAAGTAAGTCGTTTAGGTTTGGAAGTTTATGAGAGTGAGTAAATGGTGACTGAATTTTCACTTCTGGGTTAACTATCCATTTAAAGGTGCTATATGTATTTTTTTGCGGCCTCTATCAGGGATGTTTCAGATTGCATGCTTGAACACAAGAGCAAGCAATCATGGTACATGGCCATACTGAGACTTTCAACACACCGGAGAAAACATCACACAACATGCTGGAAACTCATGATGTAACCTGAACAATTTCAGTGTAACAGTAAGATCGTAGGAAGAAACATTACTGAACGTGTCTGGAAATATGTATCATAAACAATATGATAGTAGTGGGAAGAGTGACTTTAGACTAGTACATAAAATAAAAGTTACAAAGCAACTACTTTTTGTTATCTTGGAACAGTCCTTTGTGTTCATTTCATGTCTCAAGGCACGTTTCCATTACAGATTTGCGCAAAACTTTTGCGATATTTTCCAAATTTCGATAAAAAAACTATTGCGAAATGACGGTGTTTCCATTAACCGATGTTATGCTAAAACGTCTTTTTTTTCTCGCGCGATAAGTCATGGTTTGAATGGCTGACAGGATAGCAGTCGAGTCCGTGGCCGTGTCGTGATCACGATCAGTCTCGTGCTCGATAGGATTCTCGGCCGGTTTTTCGACTGCGCTGGATGGTGAATCCCCTTTCTTTGGTTTAGTCTTCTTCATCTTATTATTGGATATTGTTGAGCAAACTTTCGCGATGAAAATAGTAAAAAATTACTAGTTAACGGAGGCTTATTGAGGGAGCTCCCTAAATTTACGTCCACTCCATGTGGTGCTCTCTAGCGCCCCCCCCTCGCACGATAAGTCATTCCAAAAATCATGGCAACGGACTTTGGTAGGTTTATAACCTATTTCACAGCCATGCACCGCACTAGACATTATTATTATTAATGGAAGGAAGGAGACGTGGTGTGTTATCCAAGCATTAATGGCAGGGAAAGACACCGAGTTCCTGGTGTTTCTCCCTTATTTCTGCTTCGATGTCTTAATGGCATTTCTTTGAGGTTTAGTGAGGCTATTCCTGTAATTATTGTTTCTTTTTTTTAAGGAATTTAATAAAGAACTCTATCTCGTATTATGTCTAAACGGTTGTTACAAACCGAAAAATGTACGGTTGTTGTATTTTTAAAACGCAAAGTTGAACACCATATTTTTTTTTATCATTTTATCAACACACCAATGCTGCGCTATATACATCTCAATGAAATTTCAGATATTTGTTTGACTTTTTGCCCCCTTTAAAACATTTAAAATATTCACAAATTAATATGGGGAAAAAAATGTAGATTTTACTGGTTTTCTAAGGCCAAATTAGAACATGGATAGCCTATTTATGATATTTTTCCCACAGTGCTGTAGGCTATAGGTGAGTTATTATAAATGCGTCTGAAAAAATAACGAGCTAAAAACATATCTCCATCTCCGAATGCACCTTTAGAGAGAACTGCACCTTTCATACGGATTACATAATCAGAAGGCATTAGTTACAATTCAAATTTGTTCTTTTTAAAGTAGAATAAAAAAAAATATTCATTTTAGAAGAAAAGTTACATATAGCACCTTTAAGGCCTCATTAAATTATGCTGAATATTAGGTAAAATATAAAAATATATGGATAAAGACATTTTGTAGAGATAGAGATTTACATGTTTTGAGGAATGCATGATACTGTTGCTTAGAGCTGGGGTTAGCAAAACTAACAGCACAAGGAAAAGGAAGGGAGCATGGGAAAACAAAGGCTTTGAGAGACTGGGGGTGGATTACCAGGCCTGGCACACAAAACATGTATTAACTCCCCATTCTCAGCTCATTCCAATTGATGCCTGGATGAATGAGTGGCTGATATGCCAGCTCAAATCTCCTGCTCACTCACAACAGCACAAAGGAGCTGTTCTGTGGGTCAAGTGAATCACAGGAGGGAAGTAGGACTCAGAGAAATCTAGAAAGAGAAATGTGATGGCTGATTGGATGGACAGATCGGCTGTCAATCAAAACAAGTCAACATGAAATTCAAATACATCCTATATACTTTTTATTTCAGCCAAATCATTCCTGGTCTTGTGTATGATTGATATGCATCATTCCAATGCAAATATGATTGAAATCTGTCCCCTTTGCCTGATCTATTCAACCCCTGATGGATAAAATCAAGATAATTGATCCCCACCAATCTATTTAATCTATTTATTCAAGTCCCACCAATTTATTTATGTTTCTCAGGGAATATCCTATTTCAATCAGCATTAACAACCATTCAAAAGTTTGGGGTTGGTAAGATTTTTTAAATACTTTTGAAAGAAGTCACTTGTGATCACCAAGGCTGCATTTATGTAACCAAAGCAAAAACTGTTACAATGTGACACATTATAACTATTTAAAATAAATGTAATATGTTTTAAAATGCAATTCCTGAACATTTTAAAAAGCTGAATTTTCAGCATAGTCTTTACTGTCACATTATCCTTCAGAATTGATCCTTTCTTATTGATATCAATGTTGAACACAGTTGTGCTGCTTAATAATTTGGTGTAAACTCAGAAACTTTTGTTAATTTTGAAAAAATCCCTTTGATGGATAAAACAGCATTAAAAGCAAATAGCATTGAAATAAACAGCATTTCTCTTACTGACCCCCAATTTTTTTTATGGTACTGAATATCAAATTGCTGTGCTGAAAGTACTTCATTGTAACAGCTTTCAAAATGTTTATTTTTGGTGTGTTCCACAGAAGAAAACCAAAAAATATTTATAAATGAACAAACTAGGTGAACACACTAAGATCTACAGTTATATTTTGAATTGACAGTCATGTTGTTTCAACGCAGGGGTCGGGAACCTTTTTACCAAGAAGAGCCAAAAAAACTAAACAAAATTGAGATTTTTTTCAAAAGAGCCAGAGCAAAGTTTACACTCGTATATTAGACAAATTTACAACAGTAATAGGCCTATAACAACAGTAGTAATATACGACTTGCACTAGTAGCAGTTCTGGTAGTTATATAACGTTACAACAACACTTTTTTCCACAAAAAAAAATAAAAAATAAAAAATAATTGTGTGTGGGGTGGGGCTGACTAGCTTTCGCGAGACACATAACATACGCGCGTGTTATGCGCGCAGCATGTTCTATGTCGCTCTATTCCGGGAGATGTTAACTAATTTTCGGGCATCAGGGAGACCGGAGACGCTCAATATGCTTCCGGGAGACTTGGGATTTCTGATATTTTGTTCACTGACATGCTGGTTTCTTAGCACACTGGACGAGAAGCGCAGCGCCTCATTTAAAATTCAAACACTTTATTCCCTATATGACTCCGCCGTTTACACCTGGCCACTTCAAGCGTTTTCTGAGATCGGATAGCGATCCGATCGTGAAAAGACCAGGTGTAAATCCCCCCCGAAACGCATTTGAGACGGATTTGAATCCGATCGCTCAAACCACTTCAGGAGGTGGTCTGGGCCGCATTCCAGACGAAACTGGACATGTGTAAAAATGCATCTGGTTGTTGAAACCACATGTAAATTTTACTCCTCCCAAAAATGCTAAGAAATAAACGTGTGAGAGCGTATTATAGGCTATATGTCATGCTATTTTAGTCAGATATGACGACGCTACTGCGACACGCATTACCTCAGATGAGCAGCTGAACGCCAAGCCAACGCGCCGCATCGCAAATCAAAGTGAAAGTAAGATGCAGACGATTAACACTACCATAAAAGTAGTCTAAAGAAAAGAAATGATCTTACCAGGACTGTTGCCGCTCTCTTTATTGCTGTCTTTGCTTTTTTTGAAATTAGCCAAAGATCAAATTTCGGCTCATATCGGTTGCTTTCGGTGACGCGCACTTCATTAAATCTGCATAGCGCGTGAATTGAAGATCGGATTTATATCCGTTTTGCAAAAACACATTTATGTGACCAGCGTGTAAATGGAATCGTTTTGATAAATCAGATAGCTATCCGATCTGAGAAAACGCATGAAGTGGCCAGGTGTTAACAGCCCCCTAGGAGTGGTGACCGGCGGCACATTCAGTGTCTGTCCGCGGCGCCCAGCAACGGCTCAGCAGAACCTTGTTCGAAATCCTGCTTTGCCACAGAGCGCCATTTACATAGTTTTATATAAAATGTACTTTTATTTGTATCAAACCGTCGTTAATGTAGGACTTCTGACTTCACTGTGTGCTGCAATTTATATTTACTTTTACATTCATTTTCAGAAATCAGCTGCTTAACTGAGAATTGCTGAGGTAAAGTGTTCTGCAGACTTCAACGATTGTATTTAATTGTACAGTACAATTATAACATAGTACAGACATTATCTTAATTCCATAATGTCTTTAGTTTAAACATTACAATATTGCCGGCCATAAACTTGCGCGTCCGGTGTTCAATACCTCTTTAGACGCGGCGCGCGCTTCTCGTCCGGTGTGCGATACTTCTGTCCTAACACGCTTCTCGTCCGGTGTTATGACACCACACAGATTGAGAAACGGGCATCATAAACAAGTGATTAACAAGTGCTGCATGGTGCATCTCAAATTGTCTCTTAATATTTTACTTTTTGAGAGACTTTTTCAGTCAGCATTTGAAAATTGGGAGAGCCATATAAAATCCTGAAAAGAGCCATATATGGCTCGCGAGCCATAGGTTCCCGACCCCTGTTTCAACGTCTGAAATGGTGAAGACTTGATCAGTTACATAAGACTAAAGTAGCAATACTTACTCATGATTAAGACCTGAGTACTTAACCAGATGGCCTCATTTATGCTAACAAGACCGAAAAGAATCCGACACCATATGAATGCAATGCGACCTGATCCTCCCCTTGCTGTAGCACCCCTCATTTAAGAGCTTCATATAAACCGCAAATGAATAAAACACATGTGAAAAAGAACAAGATTTCAATCACAGGACATCAAAGCCAACCCGATGAGTTATCAGAGAACAAGTTTTGGTAAAAATCACCTCACATTGTATTGCTGGAAGAGAGCATGTAGTTTTGGTGGATGCTGGTACAGTATGTAACAGTCTTCCCCAGCAGGACTTGACCTTCAGCAGCCATCTAAAAACAGCTCTGCCTGTCAGCAGCACCGGCTTCGGGCTCACACGGCACACGCCAAGACTGGGTACTTGCTGCCTACTGGTTTGGGACTATCTGAGAGAGACTATTACATATTAACTTTATTTACACCACTATTAAGAATCACACAACTTTCTACTGACTCATTTTCAAACTTCGTGAAGAGTAGAATAGTAGAAGAGCAGAATTTTGAGTATTTTGGTTTCCTGACTTGACCCTCTGGGCTTCTTCGTTTAGGGGTTACACTTAGCTTCCTCCCGGTCAAAATAATATATACTTTTTTTATTATTATTATTATTTAGAATTTTTAAGATATTTTAATGATACTTTGCATTAATTGTATAATTGTTATGAGCTATTTTTTCCATTATAATTTATATATATATAATAAATGCAACATTTCGCATCAAAATGGAGTGTAGGCTGCAGGCAAAAAAAAATTCAAGTGATAAAACTACCATCTAGTGGCTTTATGAAAAATATGTGTGTGATGTCCTGAATGGCCTGTAGGCTGCCTATAGCTTCCTATTTAAATACATAGAAATAAAGACATATGTTTTAAACATGATTCATTTCTCTATCTTATTTGTTTTTTTTTTTTATTTGGATATGTATTTAGATATTCTAGTATAAAGACTACTATATAAAGACTACTTTTTTTCCAACAACAAAAAATGCTGTTGCAGTCTTGCCAGTTGTTTATCTCTGTGCCTGTGTGTGTGTGTGTGTGTGTGTGTGTGTGTGTGTGTGTGTGTGTGTGTTTGTGTGCGTGGGGGTGTGTGGTGGGGGGTCTTATTTGCACTCTTGATGTTTTAGAGTGTTGCCCATTCATTGTTGTACACTTTTATTTCTGCACAGTGGCTGATCTGTAGTTTATACCACCAAAAGTTTCTCTGAGTTTTCCTATTTTTTGTATTTCCCATTCATTTCCTTTGGTTGGTCATTTTTGACAGGGAGAAAGCTAAGTATGACTATTTTTTTAAGACCCTTTAACATATCAGAATCATCTCCTTGATTTTTTGTCTGTTCACATAGGTAATACAACAAATCGTTAATGGTTTGTGTCATTTTTGACCAAAGAAGCCCAGAATACATTGGTTTTTTTTTAATCACATTCTTTATGACGTGTGTACAAACAACATCAGATTAGTCTAGTGAACCAGAACACAATGACAAGTCCTAACCTGGTGTGATATTTACAGCGACAAGCAATTTGCCTGTCCACAATGAACACAAAACTAATGTGCGAAGCGACACAACCTCAGTTTATAATAAGATGTTTGATGTTTAATTTACAGTTTTGGGGAGTGGTAATAATCAACAAAACATTGTTGAAGTCAAACAAATCAGAATGTTTTGCACCACATTCAACAAAAATAATTCATAACTTACAGAGACATAGCTTACAGGGTTTATTACAGGGATATAATTTCCAGCAATTACGGAAGATTAAAACCCTACATTATTTTTGTTAAGAAAACTTTAAATGAAACCTGTTAAATCTGAATGTTTTTTGAAAGAAGTCTCTTAATGCTCACCAAGGCTGCATTTATTTTATCAAAAATACAGATATGCTGATTTGCAGCTCATGAAACATTTCTTCTTACTATCAAAGTGCTGTTTAATACTTTTGTGGAAACTATGATACATTTTTTTCAGGATACTGAGATAAATAGAAAGTTCAAAACAACAGAATTTATTCGAAACATAATCTTTTATATAAAAGCTTTCTTTGCTCAATTACTTAAGATCAATTTAATGTGTCCTTGTTTCACAAATATTTTGTCATTTGTTCATTTAGTTTCATTTTCATGGACTTTTAGTTCACTTTCATCATTTCCTGTTGTCATTGTTAATGTTTCCTATCATGGCATTTCATTTGATCATCACACCTGTTAGTCTTTTAGTTCATCATCATTGAATACTTAAGTTCCTGTGTTTCCTCAGTTCACTGGCGGCTAAAGTTCGTTCGCTGTTACACCGTGTTCTTTTCTCAAATACCTTTGGATTGGAACTTATCTTTAGATTCTTTAAACTGTGACACCTTACAGAATAAAAGCATTGATTTCAAGAAAAATATTGAACTTTCAAAAGTTATATGTTGCTAAAATAAATATGTTTTTTGAATATATAATGAAACATGAAGTAGATTTGTGTTCATCTGCCAGCATCAATTTTCTTGAAGACTGAGTGGAATGTACAATTTCCGTCAGCTTATTAGAGAATAGGCGTGTGGAGAGATGTCATAAGCAGTCCAGCATTGGAAAGCCACAATGAAAATAAACACTGTTGGGAACACTCTCATCAGGGGTGTTGTGCTATTTCTAGAACTAAAAAGAAAACCTTTGAATGCCGTCCAAGTGAAGAGACAGCTACATTTGTGTCATTATTCCAACACACCCATAGTGTTAATGCAGATCAAATTCAGGCCAACCGTAAAACTCAATCTTCACAAGCTTTAACTGGATGCTCTGTGAATACCATGTGAATGGGAGTGAACCTTAATTTAAAACTTCCATATTTGAACACCCAAATACCACTTCACACAGGTGATGAAACACTATTCCACCAGTTGGTGCTCTAAGGGACACCAGGAGAGCTTTAATAATATGTTAATAATATGCTGTGTTTATTAAAAGGCTACTGCAAGTGCCCTTCACAGGATGAGACATTCTCAAAGTATTTTGGCAGATCCTAAACAGTGCATCAATGTTGACATTTAAATGTAACATCATTTCAGAGGCAAATACGTTTCTAATGACACCACAGTGTCAAATGAAATGTCACAGAACATTAGTATAAGCATAAGGTAATTTAGTGCTGGGTAACCCCATAACTTTCCTCTTTTATACTCGAGGTCCCAACCCCCCTCCATTCCTTTCCCTACAGAATTCAATAGGTCATCATACGATGTGCTATATTGTACATGCCAGTCACTAGTGACAACACATTGGCTAAAACAAGCTGAGACCTCAACTTCGGTTGAATAATACAAAAACAGTTTGATTATACCCATATTTTATAGCTAATTTCATTTTTTTTTATTAAAAACCTCTCAACCGGTATTGGTTTCATGCATCTAGTGACTTCAGTTTAACATTTTTTGGATCATTTAAACAGTTCACCTTTTATAACTTCCATTTTCAAATGTCACTGGTCCCACTTTATAAATTGTTGGGTACAATGTTGCTGCTATTGAGGTGGAATATAAAAACACTTGTTGCAATTAGTTACCACAATTTAAAAATCAACATTAGAATAACTAATAAGCATTTAAAACTCAAAAACGTCTTTGTGCTGCCTTAAAAGTTTAGGTTTTTTGTGTGTGTGTGTGTGTGTGTGTGTGTGTGTGTGTGTGTGTGTGTGTGTGTGTGTGTGTGTGTTCAGAGTAGCCTTAATCTGAGCAGGTCTCAGAAATGAGTGTGGGTGAATTTTATTGGTGATGGATGTGATTTTTACATTTGTGTACATTGTTTATGAGTGAACGCATGTTGAAACTCACTGAAAGAAAAAAAAAGTCAATGATAAATGTCAATACAATTTGGATATTTGAGCTATATCAAGAAAAGAAAACGCTAAATTTTAAGTTGTGACAACGAATTCCTACAATCATTTTTACAGTGTAAGGTTAGAGACAGGTTTGGTGAGTATCATTTGAAGAAAATTAATAACATTCAGGTATTTTTACATTTTTAAATGCATTCTCTAGATAAAAGTATTATTTTCCTTAGCAGTTTCTTTTCATCCAAACCACCCAGAGGTATTTATATCCCTCATCTGCTGCTTTCAGTTTGATCTGAATTGCAAGTTCATGCTTTCTGTGTGCCATCTGTTACAGTCTAAGCTGCTCTCAGCCAAAAGAAATCCTCATTTCATCACCTAGCGCTGAATGAGAGCACATAAACAGGAGCATCTGCCAACAACATTTCACCCAAATCAGAAGGACCAGTATATTAGCCAAAGAACGTTAAAATGTATAAATTGTATATCGTCTGGTATAAAAACATTTGAAAGGTTCCTAAACTTCAAAACACATTATCAAATTAAGTATGTAAACAAAACCAACAAGAAAATACTTCTCATCAGTCTGGAATACTGATTGATTTCAAAATAAAAGTATAGTTTTAAATAAACAAAATAAAAAAAGAAATGTAGGATCTGCTTAAAATTATATATCATCTTACCTCAAGCTTTAAACTTATTCTTAATAATTATGTGCGACCAAAAAAAGCCCGTCCCACTCTCCGATATCCCATGACACATCCACCACAGCGCACCAAGCAGCATCCACGTCTCACAAACCTAGAGACATCCAGACGATCAATTATGCGCTAAATTTCGGCACTGTTTTTGTTCGCTGTGAAATTAAACCACTATAAAAACTTCTCGGCTTCATAACAGTCAAGCTATTCTATTGGTGTAAAATAACATCATGCAAGTTCGGAAAATTTATAAAAATGCATCCAAACTTTCAAGATATGAATTGCCCTTGTACGAAGTCTTGTATTTTGTGATAACACAATATAGTTTTCATAGAGTCAAAATCAGGTGAGTCAATGATTCAATGACCTATTCATAAAGTCAGTGGACATGAACAAATTAGCCAGTTTGAACCAATCGGTTGAATGAACAATTCTATGATTTACTTATCACAACTTGCCACCCCCTGTCGGTTTTATATAATAGTATCCTTTACATTTTTTAAAATGTTATATTTAAAACAATAATCTCATTACATTATTTAGGCAATTGTAATTGCAGTGTAAATGGATTTTGATTTAAATGACAATGATTTTAAATTATAATAATAAATGGATTTTGTTGATACTGATTTAATTTAATTGGTATAACAACAGCACTATAGTGTGTAAAAGATGATCAACAATATAAGGTAACTAATAATAAATAATTATTAAGGGGGTGCACTTTTTTTTTTTTTTTTACTTGAGCACCTGCCCTCCCAAAATGTCTGTGCACGGCCCTGTTCAGTGTCAGTGTATTATCAATATTGAAAACCGTTGTGCTGCTAAATATTTACATGCTGTTGATCATTTAATGCGTCACCCATATTTAATATTATAACAAAACCATGTATACAGTATATATATATATATATATATATATATATATAATTATTCATCGCTCTCAGCCTAGAAGCTGCAACAGGTCAAATACAGTATAACATGTGTTACATTCAGAACAAAGTCTCCTGCACTGAACAGGAATACTCACTGGCTGATCAGTAAATAGCAACCAGGCCGTCTGTCTCCTGTGGGCTGGCAAATAATATTCATCCTCTTAAGTTACAGGAATCCTCCTCAGACCTACTAATGTGATACTCACAGCAGATCTACGTCTTTAAAATACATAATAACCGAGCACTTCTTTCCTCCTTTAAAGCAGGCCACCACACCCGTGTGGTGCTTTTATAGAAAAGCCCCCCTGTTGAGCCACCGACAGCCAGAACAAAAGTAAGTATTAGGTCCCACCTGTCACTCTACAGTAACTGACTAGGTCCTGCTACTGGTCTTTTCCTGTAGGGAAGACAAATAGAACTGCCACACACCTCTTGATTTAGATATTATTAGAAACTAGTACAGTGAGGCCAAATAGCTGTCAAATTCTGCAAATAAAAGGCCTAGAAAAGCGTCAGAAGATTCCAATGTGCATTACGATATTGTCAAGGGTGTTTACGTCACTGTAACATGACAAACTCGTGGGCCACCTAGGATAGTGTACCAAACATTCTTCCTGACCGCAGGCTATGTTGGCAGAGGTGACAAAATGGCAGTGCATCATCTCTCTGTGGCGTGTATTGCCACCGTTTGACCGCTCAAATCACTGTCTGACATTTTTTACACATGAGGATCTATTTTTTTCAAGACCCTCGAATGCCAGCAACATACTGGGCCAGTGAATCTGTCCTCACTAGACATCTGAGAATAGGAAGGTACATCTGTTGTGGACAGTGCTCTTCCAACACAAATCACACACAGATAACAGATAAATACGGTCAAACCAAGCGAAAACATTCTAATCTGAAAAATGAAGCCTACCCTGAAGTGCGAAAAACTGCAATACATCTCAAATCCACTAGAGGCCGGTCCCAAAAGGGAGCAAATATCCATAGACCTCATATTAAAATGTCCGTTTTCACAGCATAAATTCATATGTTTACAATTTGGTCCCATGGACTTATTGTAATCTTCAATATGTTCCGCGTGCCTGACAACTGTGAGGGGGGTGAATTTTTTTCTAACTCGTTAGTTTAGATCGTATTTAGATATAAAATGTATGACAAATAAGGGCGGTTAACTTTGATTGACAGCTGATAAAGGGCAGCGCAGAGTGGAATTTGACGTCTCGGCCATGATCTGACTCAACACATCATAGTCATACCACATCTGTGTCCTTTCTGAACATTTGTATTTTGTATTTCTCAAGATTGTCTAATATGGCGCCAGCCATAGCCCCCATAAACAGCCTCAAAACTGTCCTTCAGAAAGTCTATGGGTGACGTCACAGACGCTTTGTCCATATTTTTTACGGTCTATGGGTCAAACGCAGGTCAAATGTTCTCTGGGCTGTTCTCGTTATGCTTTCAGCGAGTAGAATGTTTCTACTAGGTCTGCTATATGCGTTTGTAGAGATATAATTGTTACAGTAATATGATGAGATCTCGCCCTTCTGTGATATTTGACCTTCCTTTCTCACACCACTCCCAAAATAAAGCCCTTAAAACACCCTTTCATAATGAATTCCTTGAACAATTTCACAGAACTCGCTGTTTAAGAGAAGGATTAGTCATCAGACTTCATGTTACATGCAAGAATAACAGCGGAACAAGGATAAATCGATTAGAGTGTAATGAACTGAATGCACACACTACAATCAATACTGTACATCTACACTGTAAATATGGATTTACAAGGGGGTTTTATGAGGTTCCTCAATAAAGCAGCATTGCAGAAAGAATATAAAGAATAATTAACAATATCAAATCACACCAAAAGACAAACTTCACACCAAGACACCAATCACTTCTTTCTAGCGCTAAGCAGACATGACCTATGCAAGTTTCCAAATCAAGTAGCATCATATCATATAATATCGAAGAAGCATTTTCATTATGATGAACAACATAACAAATAATTCTGGACCAGCAACAGATCAGCACAAGCTCAACTACCAAGATAACAATGAATTAACAAAGGAACTACAAAATCATCAATTCACATTGTAGTAAATATATAAATATAATGATTGATCATATTTTAAATCTTATAACAAGAGAATGAATTGGGTATGCAGTGTCTAAAGTGACTTTGAATTCATATTGGAGTAAAATGCTTAAAGCTCTTATTCACATAATATTTGTGTGAAAACATTAATAAAATCTATTAGACTCATCCATGCAGATTCAGATATGAGTAAATGGTGCTGAACTGATGAATTGCTGTCATTTTGGCCAGGAATTTTGGGGTCTTACCCTAGAAACGGTGAGGGGCATGTTGAAGTCCTTGCCTCCTTGCAACCGGAAGCCCCAAGGAGAAGGTCCAGCGAGTGACACGTTGTAAGAAGTCATTGTTCAAAAAAGCCTGTGTATTGTTTAAGCAACAAAATTTCTCCAAACGGATGGGGAAAATGGATTTGGGAGGGGGCGGGGCACGTGCCAAACAGCCTCTGAAAGAAGAAGAAGAAAGTGTAAAAGGAACGCAACACTCACACCTCTCCAAAAAAAAAAAAAACGGAAAAAAAACTGCAGGCCAAAAGGGTCAAAGTAAAAGCGTGAAACAATGAATTCAGGCCCACCCGAATACACTGCAAACTAACTGGAGCAACAGAGAAGAGCTATGAGCCAGAGGAAGAGGATTCTTGCCTACTCAGATGAGCTGGACAGACAACCTAAGAATAGCTGCCCCTCTGCCGTCACCGATAGGACTATGGCATCGGGGGGAGGGGGGAGGAAGGGGTACTTATATGGCATGTAAGGGGACACCCAGAATGCCAGGCCTCCCATGATTCACAGGGCTAATATAGTCCCCTCTTAGGCTAAAAGATTTTTCTAGACTCCTTTCTTCTAGGGTGCCTCATCTGGATCATGTACAGGGACCTGGGAGAGTGATTATATGAAAACTTCATTTATAATCATGTCTTTTTGGTAAAGAGTCCAACTGCAACCTGGCTGATTCTGAAAAATGGTTAACAAAAGGTTTCCCCTATGGACTCAAACAAACTTATTTCATGCATTCACAGCGCATTCTTGGATTGAATTGTCACCGGTTTAAATTAAGTTTCTATTAATTGTATCATCACATTAAATACATTGAGATATTAACAAACTACTGTTTAGAAACTTATTTTGAATATGAATATTATAATTATTTTAATTTTGAACTTTCTAATATCAAAGAATATTGGGGAAAAATAATGCATCACAGTTTTCAACATAATAAGAAATGTTTTTTGAGTACCAAATCAGCATATTAAAAAGATTTCTAAAGGATCATGTGACAGTGAACACTGGAGTGCCATTACAGGAATAAAATATATTTCAAGATATATTAAAACAGAAAATGGTTATTTGGAATTGTAAAAAATATTTCACAATATATTACTAATTTTACTGTTTTTTCTTCATATAAATGCAGCCTTGGTAAACATAAGAGACTTCTTTCAAAGACATTAAAAAATCTTACCGAACCCACAGTTTTAACTTCATTGATACATTAACATTGTAATTATTAATATAGGAGGTAATATTACTTTCTTTATTGCAAACACAAACCTTGAATGGCATCTAAGATAATGTTATCCCAAACATCCAGAGGCATCTGGAGGTTTTTTTAATGAGCAGCTTTAGACAAAGAACAAGTGGCAGTGAGAATCGCCTGATATGCTCTTATTGCTCTCAGAGAACCGAGATAAGAGGACCTCTCCTGTACCGGCACTCTCTCCCATCACAAGGTCCACGCTGAGACTTCAGAGAGAAGATAACCACTGAGGACCTGCCTGTTCACCCTGCCTAATTTGGGAGACCTCTAGTTAGCAGCTAAGTTTAGCCCTCTTTGTCAATGGAAGAATTTGAAGTAATACTGTACATGAATGTTCAACAATCAGGCCTTCATGCGCAGAGAACAAGCATGCAAACCCTGGAAAGTGCGAGACATTACTTTGATACAGTCAATGTCATGATGTCTCGACAAAGACAATACTATTTGCTTTTTTGATTTAATCTAGATCTATGGTTTTCCCATAATTATAAAATATGTGACTGTAGAAACTCTTTACTCCTCTGTGACCAAACTTTCAAAGAGCTTAGCCTTTCTGTCTGTTACTCCGTTTATCTTATTTTTCTTTCCTATCTCTACCAATCTATAAATGTACACAGATAAATTATGTAGCTATCAATAGGCTATATATATATATTTTTGCTCATAAGAAATGTTTATATAGCCCACTTTATCAGCTGGGTTCCATTTGAACTGGACATGATCGGCACAACCAACATGGTCTATATTTTAGTGTATTGTTGAAAATAGTTTCTATTCTAAATCTACTTAATGTTTGCTAAGGTTTCCCATTAAAATATTGCCCTTTAAAACAAACAAACAAACAAACAAACAAAAAAACGTTTACGCCAAGATGTTACAATAAACAAAATAGTAACCTTTACTATAAACAAACATTTAGGATATCATTGGATTTTTGACCAGATAAGACAGCCATTAGCCAATTCAACAGATTCATAACAATATCAACACGCCACTGGCTAGAATAGTATATTTTCAGACTCACGTTATATTTTAAGTAATAAATATATCGGTAGGTTTGGTAAAACTCATGAAGCCCTAACTTAACTGAGAGCAGAGGCATGTAGCCGACAGAAGAAACGCTGTCACGCGACTGCAGCCACTGAGCGTCTCGAGTACAGCGTGAAGCTTCCATTTTCATTCAACAAATCATTAAAAACAAACAACTTTTTTTCCAAGTTTTGGTTTAACCTACATTGCATGCTAAAAGTTGCTTGTACTGTCAGCCGCGAGCCTTGCAGTTTTGAGTCGCTCCGCTTCCCCAGAGGAGAGCTCTGTCACTCATGCCTGATCCCTGGAACCCCCGGTGTTGTACGTAAGCACCGCGGACGCAAAATGACCAATCATACTATGCTGAAGGCTGAGCTCATGAATATTAATTAAAGAATGTAGCGCTCCCCCAGAAGGTCCACCTGATTCGCCGAAATGCAGACGCGGAGCTAATCACCTGTCGAATTAACGAATCATATGGTGAGCATTTTGGGACATGAATATGAATTAGCTTCTGTGACTGACGTGTTAGTCGGGTTACCAGGCAACGCCAGCATGATCTAATACATATTAATGAGCTAAGTCTTTTTAATAGTAGGATTCGTTATTTCGGGTTATTTCTCCCACGGGACGGGACCATAGCGACGGGACAGAGAGGCGGAGGGCGAGGGATTTTCATTAGAGAAGAGTCATTAAAGAGACAGTGTTTTGGAAATGAGTCAACCAAACAAGACTCGAAACGGCATTCTGAACATAGACATAATATGATTCTGAATGGGCCTGTATTTAATTCACTTAACGTAATTGTCAAGCTACTGCATTTGGAATATTTAACGTGCATTTAAATAACTTAATCTACGGTTTTAGTTAGCTAAACCTAGAAAAAAGCACATTTGCTGTAGATAGGTCTCACCCGTCTCCCAGGCAAATTGGTTCTCTGTTGGTAGTAGTTGGTCCGCCAAGCAAGCCTAAAAAGCCTGACTAGACTGGAGACCATAACATTCTTATAGTCTTAAATTTCACCGCCTTTTTCATGATTTTGATAGCTTCTGTTGTTTATAATTTTGCAGTATACACTTTTTTTCTCAAGCTGAGAATTAGGAATATAACTGCGAGCTAAATGTAATGAATACATATTAGGCTATTTATAATATCCGCAGATGTACAGGTGGTATGGTTTGGTTTGAGGAAAACGACGGACCCCAGAAGACACGTCAGTCACAGTGGCTGAATAAATGACTGCTGTTGGTGACACACATGAGGGGTTTCCATGCCACATCAGGTTATGATGCAGATCCTGCCTCCCTTGTGCATAATAAATCTAACTGCCAGAGTTGGTGTAAGACTCGAAACATGTAGGCTGGTTATACAACTATTTAAAGGCCTATATGCCTAGAGTAGGCCTATAAATTAATAATAATAATATAAATGTCAAATAGAAAACAGTGCTTTAAAGAAATACTTTTGTTACTTTTCAAACCCATTTACATGGAGGACTAATGGGCAGAGCTGGACAAACATTTCTTGCAGTCATGTTTAATGTCATGTGTTTTTTAAGAGGCACTGCTGAATTGGCAAATGACAGTTCCCCCCATCAGGGTATTGTCTGAAAGAGCAGATGGTTTATTGTTTGAAAATGACAACCTGGTTCAGTTGCAATGAACGGACTCTGTAATACCATTAACCATAGACATCTCCAATCAACACATTTTACACTCATAAAACAGCAATTTTTATGCACAACATTTCAATACCTACTGAACTGAATTCTATAATTTACTACCTTCAAAAAAATTTCAAAAGCCATTTTGAAGGACGCAACAAGTCTATTGCATTCACCCACAATCCTTTGCACACATTCCAAAAAGTGGGCTCATGCAGTTCAGCATGCATCCAGACGGGTGCAGATGTGTTTATCCTTCGTGTTTATTCAACCATTTAACTCACTACTCAGTATTACTGCCTTATTGCCAATAATAGGCGGCCTATAGTCAAAGTCTGTATCCCTCCCCATTTATTGAGTTCCTGTTAAAGTAAAAGCCATTCTTATAAGCAATTATTATTCCCTAAAAGTTATGGTTGAGAAAATTGATGATCAAATCATTAATGACAGGCAGCATGTGTTGACGAGGACAGCACTGTCTAAAGGCAAGAGAAACATCTCTATTAATAGAACAGCTATTTTAAAAGTTCAGTGATGATGTCACTCAACACAATAAATATCCTTTTCAGAGGAAACATTACAATAATACTAGCAAAGATGATTATGAAAGAACTGGATCCTAAATATTTTATTGAAAAAGGAAACCATGTCTAGAACTGTAGTTTTATTTAAAAAATAAATAAATAGGAGCAACTACATATAATAGCATTACAAATATACAATAATCTTCTCCTTGGTGTCGGATACACATACAGTGCCTTTCATTTAAATGGATACATATTAACAAATATAAACTCGGATGCAGTCTGAGATATACTTAACAATATAAACAGTTCACAGACTGTAGTCATCTGGACAAATAAATGATTCCTTTACATGAACAAATAAACCACTCAACAAAGTACTAACACTAGATATATCAAAGACTCCCACAATTTGCTAAACGTGTCTTCCGGAACCATCTAGAAGAGCAGCCACCATCACATTTATAGTCTTTCCGACCTGTCGTTGAGTAAAAAAGCAACATAATTGTTTAAACATTAATAGCTGACTATGATTTGATTTTGTATGCTAACAAGATTATTTAAATTACATTTTTTTAAACGAAAATTAAAACACAACTACATTTTTACAATATTAAAAATCAACTTGTCTGTAGAGGTGGTGTACATATGATCGATATTCATATAGGGTCATTCTGATTCATCTTGATGGATTTAAACACACAGCAGCATGAAATCAGTTGCAAATTCTCGCTTGGCGTGATTTACAGAGATAATAATGTGTCCCTGCTTCAGGCATACAAATAATGTGGCGTGTGCTGTATGAGATTACTTCTTTGTTATGTCCAAAGCGAAAAAACCCCAAAACGTTTTATCTCTCCAATCACTAGATTAAACTGTTTAAAAATATGATAAACAGATGATATATGGCTTATGATTCATATGGTGAGTTGAATAGCTCTGTTTCTACTTTGTGATAGCATTTTCAAACTATGATTAAATTAATTCCACATTCTTAACGCTGAAGTTCTCAGGGTTCTACATATCTAGACAGTTACTTTCAGAGGTCATTAATAAGACCTTTAGAAATAAAAACACATTTACTGCATATGTATATTTAGTAAGATATACATTTGTTTTTACAACAAACCAGAAATAACTACAATGCTTTCAAAACTCAGATGATAAGAGGTCAGGGGCAGAAACTTAAAGCTACACTATGGGCCTGTCCCAATACCCACACTTTGGCCACTAAAGAGAATGTGTATGTGTCACAGGTCAGATAAACACCTTTAAAACACAATAAATCCACACTCTAATCTCAATATAAGTTAATTAGATATTACATATAATTTGGTATAAAACACAAAGGCCCAGTTTCATAGACAGGGCTTAGACTAAGCCAGGATTTAGGCCTTAAATTCAAGATCTGTCAGTGCAAGTATCTTTTCAGTTAAAACAGCTCAAATATGCATTTTATTCTGGGACTAGGCTTAAAGCCTTGTTTGTGGAACTAGGGGAAAGTGTTGTTCACCTTTATTGGTGCAGAGATGAGTATGTGTATTTTGTAAAACTTTTTAAAAAATTTGTATCACTTATTTAGAAGCACCACAATTTCATTGTATGTGTTACATAGGGACTGAACAGACATTTTAAGTTTGTTTTAATGTGAAGAGTATTGAAAATCAAAAACTGTAAATAAAGATTTTGCATTTTTGCAACACATTCTCACCCCCAAGGCATCACCTAACTGACGCCTTGGGAAGCATTTGACCATGCTTCAATATCTGACGCTTTAGGTGCCCTTTAGCGTCAGTTACATGACTGATGCTAAAGGGCGCCTAAAGCGTCAAATATTGAAGCATGGTCAAAAGGTGACCCCTTGGGGTGAAAGTGTGTCCCAACGGATAATCAAAAGTTAGCCTATAGAGTGGTGCAGGTATGACGTCGTCATAGTTGGGTAAACTTTTATAGAGGGTAAAGGAAGACGACAGCAATTATAATTTTGTATTCCCTTTTTGCTTTTGCTTTTTTCCTACGACTTTCGAAAAGAGGGAAAAAATATCAAGCAGACAGAAGAGAGTCATTCCATTAGCTAGCCATTGTATTAGAAAGAACCTTGCAGCAGTGTTAATTCACTTTTTGTAATTAACTGTCAAAATAATATAACAAAGTATAGCATTATAAATGTATACTAAATTTTAATAATGAAAATATGAAAAGCCTTACTAGGTTTGCAATGTTGATAACTAAAAACACCAACGCAGCATCAGTCTGTGAATAGGTCATTGGGACAATTGGGAGTAACTTTAATTGGCCCGTAGAAAACTGTATAAGAACATTGTTTTGGTTGTGCTTCGGCTCTGTGTGAATGGCTATCTTGGTTTACGGATATGACACGACGTGCACGGGTGAATGACGTATATACTGTATATATAATTTCCTCAAAAATCTAGCTAAACGATAAATCATCATTTTGAGTTTATTACATGGTTTGGAAGGTTTTTGTTGTTGTTTTTGCTCTGATTAAATAACATAAGTAATTTATCAACCACTGGTAATTTAAGTCTTAAGGTCTAAGAAGTTTAATTATTCAATTAATATCCAAACCATAAATCACCATGTTTCCTAAACAAATTGTTTCAATGTATTTATATTGCATACCTTTAAGTTCTGTGGAGGCGAGCAGAAAACATATGAGCTCCTAAAGAGCAAAACTCACATACCACAGTCTTAAAATGACCCTGTTAAGCAAAACACATCCAGACAGTGTCTCACTTTGAGTGATGATATAACTGTCAGGTATGTTGGTTGAAAATGGCATTATAAAAAAGCTTAAAGCTAAAGGAAACAACTTTTGAAATATGTATATGTATAATATACAAGAAACACAAACCTTTAAAGCTTAATACTAAAGCAAACACAAACAACTCCTTAAGTAAGCTAATATTACCTGTATATGCCATTTGAGGTTGATGACTAGACTAAAAGAACTTGAGATGCCCTGTCTCTCCACCCATCCAAGTCTCCATAAGTAACTTTGCCTGATTTAAAGTCTGTTAAATACATAGAGGAAACAGAGGAAAACAAAGGTGCTGGTCATCCTGTAACAGTTGAGGTCATCATAAAAGAAAAGAGAATCAATGTATGACTATTTTACATTCTGTAATACAACTCTCCCTTACTCTCTTACTAAATGTCTACACCACAAAACATAATAACTCACACAAAAAAAAAAACAAAAAAAAAAAACTGAACCCTGACTAAAAGGTAAGCTGGCGAGTGGTATAAACACTAGGTATGTTTGGGGCAAGGGTGGTCTAAATGAGCGGCCTCAGGTGTTTCAGCAGCAATGGAGAGAAGCACTGCCCCCTGCTGGACTACTCCAATAGAGTCTCTTCTGGGCAGATTTGCCCCAACACTGGTCATACTTGAGCAGCCGCTTCTGTAGCTGGGCCGTACTGAGGGCTGGAGAGAGCTAAACTCAGAGGTGATGAAAATGCTGGGAATCCGACCAATCGCACCTCTTGAAACTGGCATGTCTGTCATGTCACCAGCCTGCAAATAGCACAAAAGAACACTTTGATTTTGTCGATTATTAGCCATTATTGTAAAGAATATATTTTTTTTCCCGCAGATAACACTGCTGCAATTAAACACAGCATGAGCTCCACAACAAAACACTGACAGCATAATTCTCGGTTTAATTAATAGCATTTACGTATGAAAGATGATTATAGGGCACATATTTCTTCCACAGAAAGAAATATTTATTGGAAAAATGGAACAGTCATTTTATTATATGCTTTACTTCAGTAATCAATATTCTAATGAATTCACTAACCATTTTGTTTTCTACAAAGCACGATTCATCAAATAGCATTCTAGAAATTTAAATACACTTGCAGATTTTTCATGCACATATTTGATTGCCTGGGCGAGTTGCTCTGCCAGTGGCGCCAGAACACAATGTTCCTGAGGTCAGGACATTTTACAAACTATACCGCCCACAGGATCCCGCAACAGCTTGAAGTGTGCAGGTCAGCAGTGAGACTGGTTTATACTGAACTATTATATTGAACAGATTCACTGTCAGACTTACAGCTAAAGGAAAAGTACGATCAGGTTGAAGGAGTCCGACCACAGACACATCATCCACATCAGAGGAGCTCTAGGTCAGAAATGAGAGAGTGAGGTCACTCTTCGGGTACATACAGCAACATTCAAGAGTGGGGTCAAACTTTCAGTGAGGCTTGAGAATTGATAATTGATGTATTAGCCCTTTTTGCATGAAAATTGTTAAACAAGCTATATTTTTTTGATACTTGCCACATATGGAATACATTCAGCCTGTGAGGTCACCTTTTCAAAGATGCCCGAGTCACGGCTTTTGACCTTAGACTTGAAGCTGGATGAGTTGCATGGTTTGAAGACTGGGATCTCCGCAGTGTCCTTGCTGATGTCACAAGACACCTGGCGGCTTGCAGGCCTGGAGCTCAAACTCAAGAGATCAGCCTCAGTGTCTGTCCAGCCCTGAAGAGAAGAAAGAGGTCATAAAATACATCCATTACAATCACATTTACCCACATGAAAAGAGTAACAAACAAAACTACCCCTAGGTCCCTCAGGCAAACACACTCACAGATTCGCTGTCGGAGGCTGAGGAGAGCCGGGACTTGCCATTGCTGGTTCTGCGGAACTGTCCGGACATATCAGAGGACTGGCTTGTGACGGTGGAACGACGTGTGGACATTAAGCTGCTGTTGAACGAGTGGAGGTCGCGCTTCGGGACGCACAACAGCACACGGAGACACGGAATGTATTTCGCTATGGCCAACCTGACAGACACAGATGAGATACCGGGATAAGACAGCTTAGACATGGTGGATCCATATTTACATAGAGTATGACAAGATTAGGTTCAATATAAATAAAAAAGATCTTAAATAAATAATCAAATAATATATATACATATAATTAGAAATGTATCATTAATTTAAACAATGATAAAAATCTAAATATCTTTTTAAAAAGGTAAATAAAGCTAAATATAAATATAACAAAAAATGACAAAAGCATGTAAGAAACTGACTTGAACTAAAAATAAAAAATAAAAATGGCTAATTCAATACATTGCAATACTATGGTAAAAAAGCATATATGTAATTAATACCAAAATAACACTAAAGATTGGTATCAGATATAAAACTCCATTTTAAAGGCAGCAAATGGGTCTTTATGCAACACTTGGGTAAAAGTCCAATTGGTGGAGCAATACAGTATAGAGGAAAGAGTAACAGACAAAATAAGTTTAATGACAATTTTTAGTGTCAAAAAATATGCAATATTTCTGGCGCTCTGCATTAGCTACATAATTCAACAACATTATTGCATTTTAGACCTAAATCAAAATAACTCTTTTGTCATTGCATGCATGGAAGGAAATTTGTTCACATATGGACTGATATGTGTTTAGGAAAATGCTGTGGTTTAGAGTTGTGGGAGAAAATCTAATCAAAAGGACTTTTTACTCCAGCAGGCCTGTAGCCGCATGATACAGTACCATACCGTCAGGACGCTTCTGCTGGATTAATACCTCTTTATGCTCAAATGGACATTTAGGTTAATTAAATCAATCAAAATGGAATTTTACACTTTAACCCAGAAGCAAGACCTGTTTCTGATCAATTTGTGAATGAATGGCTCAGTGAGCTAACACTAGTAAAATTAAAACAATCACAATTTGCCCCAGGTGTTTAGTCTTAATGGGGCCAGACCATGTAATCTAATTTTATCTAATCTGAACAATGTTCTGCATTAATGGAAAGCAAGTTTGTCCATTTACCTCTTACCATTACGTTTTTTCATGACCACTTCTGGAGTCGAAACTTGTCACAGAGTCACCAATCTTGTCCCAAATATTCTAAACTGACAACGATACATAGAGACTTCTCTACCTGTATTTAGGGTGTGTGATGGCATAGATGATGGGATTGTGGATGGCTGAAGCTTTGGCTATCACAGCAGGAACTGAATTCATATATGGTGTTAGCATATCAGAATACCTGCAAAACACATGCAAAATAAGTGTATACATTCATTAACACTATTTTATGGATATCTCACATCATATGTTATTACCTCTATTTATAGTCTACAAAATGACTATAAGTTGAATAATATCTAAATGAACACAAGAGCTTATATTATATTATATTATTATATTATATTATATTATATTATATTATATTATATTATATTATATTATATTATATTATATTATATTATATTATATTATATTATATTATATTATATTATATTATATTATATTATATTGTGTATGAGGATTGGGATTCATTTACCCAGCAAAGGCTGTCAGTGCCACAGTTGAATATGGAGACCAGGAGATGACATACATGAGAATGACAATAAGAGCAATTTTTGCCATCTTCCAGTCACTTTTCAGTCGTTGGAATCGTTTAATTGTGTCTCTCTTGTTATCTCCATTAATTTTGCCCACAGCTCTACCAAAGACAAAAAGGAACAGTTAAACAACACTGGTTTACTGCCATTAAAATATTTAAATAATTAAAATATATAGAATATATATATTATATATTATATATATAATACAAAAGACATTTTAAAAGCTTTGGATAACTGCTGACGTTACTGTATAGTTGAACCTCTACCAAAGAACTCACTCATTAGTGCTGCGAATGGATCGGAAAATAAAGAAATAGCAATAGATGATGACGATAAGTGGAATGAAGAAGACGAAGGTGAAGAGAAGCATAGTGTAAGCTCGCACGGAGGGTGTAAAGGTCATATAATCCCAGGTGCAAGAGGTCAACAGCCCTTCAGGAACATAAGCACCTGCAAAACAGACAGACAAAACAGAATTTGAGGAGGGAAGTGAAGGACAGCCAGCAGTTAAGCTGTTTACACCCAGTGAAATATTGAGAAAACTGCAAGAAACTCACACAGAAAAAGGATTTAGACTACTGTCTGGCTGCTGGGCAAACCTTGAAATACAACCCAATGCACATAAAGCTGAGGATATTTTTTAGGTACGCTATAATTATAGTATTTCTTATCACAATCTAACTTTCATGTGTGTGGCCTGCCAATCATCATTTTCCTGGGGTTTGAGGTTGGTGTGCTGATCAGCGGTGAAGATATAAGCTGTCAGAAACATTAAAGGAGACAGACACCCTTCGTGTGAAGAGTAAGTGCTAGAGAGGCAAAAGCACAAGGCTTTACCGGTCTATCCCTGTTAAGCTAAAAGCCTCGGTCCTCAGAGACCACCTTTACACACCACAGATCCAACAACGCAATTCTTTTAGCAAAGGTAGCTATTGGCCAACAACTCACATGCTGGTGTGCTCACACATGAATGATCCAGAATGCTCAGAGTACCTGTCCCAAAAGACTTGAGCTAATAAAAGACTGGCACATGATGTTAAATGATTTTTAAATGAGCATCAACGGTATAGTCAACTCCATTAGCAAAGCAACACACTTGGCCAGAGGAGAACTGCTTCCTTGCCACTGTCGCCTATGGCTTGCTCAGATGGGGACATTTAATATTCAACAATATTATTGATTTGACTTTACTGACGCTGTTGTATAAAAACTGAACTGAGCTGGACGATGACATCAGTTTTTTATTTTTATTTTTTGCAGAACTGATATATAGATGAAATGAACTAACGCAATAATTTATGATCTTTGCAACGGAACTGAATCAACACTGAACTGAACAACAGCCAAAATGCATAACTTTTTTTTCCCTGATATTACTGTAAAGCTGCTTTGAAACAAGCTGTATTTTATAAAGCGCTATATAAATAAAAGTGACTTGACTTGACTTAAACTTCTTTCTTCAGATGAACATAAAAGAAGGTACTTTGAGAACTGACTCAGAGTTTTTTGTCTATATGGAAATCAATTGTCACCAAAACTGTTTGGTGACCTGATTCTTAAAAATATCTACTTTTATGTTCTGCAGAAGAGAGAAATTCATACAGGTTTAGAGCAACATGAGGGAGATGTTTCTGAATTGTGTATGAATGCTGTTACAGGACTGTAAGATACAGAAGAAATATTAAAGTAAGTGGAAATATAGTGGAAAGTGGAAAGTTAAAACAATATACTCCACTCACTCCATCCAAAGAAGGGTGGAAGGCTCCAGCCAAGAGAATAGGCCCAGGCTATGAGAAGGATCAGCAGAGCTCTCTTCTGAGACAGCACACCAATAGAGGCTAGCGGCCGCGTGATCACGAAGTATCGATCCACTGCGATGACCATGAGCGTGATCATGGAGCAGATGCCAAATAAAGCGCCACAGAATGCATACAACTCACAACCTGGAGAGACAGGAGGAACAGAATTATGTAAGTCTGTAACCAAGCACAATTTATACACAGATATACTGTATACTGTATCTGTGTTAAAGTCTAGCAGTTTTGCTTGATAATTGTGTTCACTATGGCAGTTCATTAGCAGTTCATTAAAATAATCTGCTCTTAATAAATTTAGAATGGATGTGTTTCTTTTTGAATTTTTCTTTTTTGACTCCAAGACTCCGTTGTCACACTGCACAACTGGATAAGGATTAAGGATGCATGTTTCTTTTTTTTAACTCAATTTCTATTGGGTTTGATTTGGTCACAATTCTGTGCGCGCAAGATTATATTTTGAGTGCGCAAAAGGGCATTTCGCAAACGCATGAACTGAGTATTGCGGATAAATGTTCGTCTCGCAGATAAGTTCGCTCGAAATATTTTCTTATCTGTGAGACGAACATTTCGCCGCAAAACTCACACGTGCGAAAAATCAAAATGTGATCTTGTGTGCGCAGAATTGTAACCGAAATCTAATCCCATAAATTTATACCCAATAAAATATTTTAGAGCTTCTCATAACGAGTGAAATGTATATTCATTACTGTATTTTCTGATTTACATGACTTTTCAGGCACACTTTTTTCCAGGAACACTGATTCTGCAAAGGATTTTTAGTTGTTTTAACTTATTTTAAATAATTTTAAGTTATCTTAAGGCCACCAAGTTTGCTGATGCCCCTAGCGGGCCACAGCCCCCTAATTAAAAAAAAAACTGTTTTAAATTAACTTCCACCCTACATTTCCAAATGCTCACCAACCTGTTTACACCTGGTATTAAGATTTTGGTCATTTTGGTCGATCGTACCACGTATCGTATCAAGTGGACGACGCTCAAAACAGGTGTAAAGGGGGTCTAAAATGTTTTGAGCTTGTCCACTTTAAACCACTTCCAGAGGTAGTCTAAAACACATTCAACTGGATTGCTATCATAGTGTAAACGCTCATGTGGTCGAATGTGTTCGAACACCCACAAAAGACCTACTCTAACATTATGGGAAGTGCACTGGCCAGACGGGATTTAAACTTTGGCTGAAGACCCAAGTTTGGTTTGAAGATGAAAAACATACCACCCAGCAAGCACAGAACGTTCCCCTAACGTTCCCGAATGGTCCCGTGAGGTTATTTTTTTGGGAACCAAACAAGAACGTTATAGGAATGTTCCATGTAGGTTATTTTTAGGTTCTATTTTTGTAACGTAAGGAGAATGTTCCGGGAACCTAAATTTGTTTACTGGGCAAACACAATGTTCTCTTAACCATTCCTGATTTCTAACACACTCACAGTGTTCACCATGGTCTCGCATCTATCAGAAACAAAAGCTGCTGCCCTCCGTTTGTTTTTTTTTGTCATCTCCAATCGTGTTCATATGTAAATTGCTTGAGCTTATTTTGTCCGTTAGATTGAAAGATCTGAAAAAGCCCATACATTTACCCACTCATAAACCCTCTCAAAAAATCAGGACAGAAGTGGTTGAAAGTGGACAGAAGAGACTGATTTAAACACCAGGTGTAAACAGAAATGTGTCTTCCTCGTTTACTTGTGATCTGATCGTCAGGGCCATAGTAACACTACTGTCCTAAGTGGAGCCAACGTCACATAAACACAAATACAGAAAGAGATAACAGTCTGTTTGGGGTCTGTCTGAAGGCTACTGAACATAAAACATCAGGTCAGCTAAAGAAGAACCTGTTGAACAGAGCAGAGCACAGAAACACCATTATACTTGACAGACACAGTCTGCCACCTCCTCAACATCCACACACACTTGTCCTCTGTACTATCAATGCATATGTAAACAACAGGATAAAAGGCAATGCATTCAGTCTGATTCATGGGAACTGTGCTTGCTTTTCACAGAACACATTAACAGGATGCACTTTAATAATTACAAAACAGAAGCTTCTGTTATTGAAGTTAATCCTCTCAAACATCAGGATGTCTTCTCTTACACCTTGTCAGTAGACTATGCTTTCAGGTTAATCCTGGAAGAGAGCAATTTGTGAGTTGTGTCTAATTGATTGTGAAAGCTTTCACAGGGATCAAGCCTACGATTGTCACAACTGAATTAACTGTGGTCATAATTGTGCCATGTGCAGTCAGACCTTACAGAAACAGGAAGAGCATCCCTGCTGAAAAATCCAGCTAAAACCAGCCAAGGCTGGTTGGCTGGTTTTGGCTGGTCTCCCAGCCTGGTTAGTTGGTTTATCAGGCTGGTTTTAGAGGGGTTTTGAACACTTTTTCAGCTGGTCAGGCTGGTCTTAGCTGGTCAAGTTGGTAGCCAGGCTGGGAGACCAGCTTAACCAGCTAAGTCAGGCTGGGAGACCAGCTTGACCAGCTAAGCCAGGCTGGGTGACCAACTAAAACCAGCTACTTCCAGCTTAAACCAGCTAAGACCAGCCAACCAGCCTAGGCTGGTTTTAGCTGGATTTTTCAGCAGGGATATTTTAACTCTTTCCAACAAATGAAACTGGGTCATAGCCCCTGCTCCATGAGGGAGGCTTCAAACTGCACTCAGACAAGCATAGCGTGTCAGGATCCCAAAAGGGAGATCAGAGGATGTTCTGTTTGAATGAAATTCAATGGAGCAGATGCCTTCAAAATGCTGAATAAACTGCTTTAAGTGGAAATTACACAATATTTCCATACAATATTACAGTGTTTGGTGTGTGCTGTGACAAATTAAGTGCTTTACAGGATAGTATTTTGATACAGGCAGATACAGAACATTTATGTACATAACCAGTTTGTCTCTGGACTTTTATGTTACTTCCTGTCCTGAGTGCCATGTTTGTAGTCCTTTGTAGTTTTTATCACTTGATTGTCTTCCCAGGTGTGTCTTGTTAACTCTATATTTTGTTAATCTCGTTTACACCATGCCCTTTGTCAGTTACTGAATGTCATGGTTCCCCTTTGACTCTCAAATTGGTCTCATGGTTCTTTGATGTCACTCAAAGATCAATCTGCGCACTCCTGCTTCAAGTCGAACACACCTAAACTTTGACTTGGTGACCTGATTTCCTGTCACAGGGAAAGAGCGGACAACAGAGCGGACAAGACTGCACAGTAAACTCCCAAAACACAAAAGATCAGCATCAATCACTACAGTACAATAACCATAATCTCTCATTGCAAACGTCAGCAAGCAGAAGATTCCAACAAATCCCAGTGAAGGTTGATGAAGGCAATTAAGATTCGGCTCTGATAAGAACTGACATTTAAAACACCTCAGGGGGAAAAAGAGCCTTCCATCATTTAATGTCACAAAGGCAGCATCTCACAACTGAGCAAAATGACAAGCTAGTGCTGAAAATCCACAAGAAAAGCTTTGACACACATGCTTTGAGAACAATTTAGAGAGATGATTTGTAAACTGATCAAAAAGAACTAACTGTATTACAAACTGGTATGAATAAGACCGGTATGAATAGTTGTTAGTACTGACAAACCCAAGGCCGTCTCCGAGGGCAACCTCTCCTTCATCTGAAGCTATTCTACATTCATTCAATTAAACCCTTCAACTCTCATTAATCTTAAATACGTTCATTATAATTCAAAAAGTACAGTACAATAAATCATGGACCTGCATATATTATTTCAGATACTGCCTATGCATTGACGTTTAACGATCTATATGCAAAGATAATGGTGGATAAGTCTATGCATTTGACAGATTGGCTGCTGTAAAAATATGATTGAACCTGTTTGAGTTCATTATTGACCAAATAACATATTGCTTCAAACATTTTATCAACAGGTCCACATATTTAATGAAACCATGCATGTACGTTTGTACCTTTCTCCCCAAAGATCCATCTCTTGTGCATGCTGGTGGTGAAAAAGATGGGCGCCTGGGTGACACACATGAGGAAGTCCGTGAGGGCCAGGTTTATTATAAACAAGTTGGCAGGTGTCCTCAGGGTCCGGCTCCTACACATACATGTACACACACACCAACACAAAACAATCAATTGTTCATTTCTCTGTTCTTTAGGCAGATTCTATTAGTTTTATGCCTGTGTGAAAATCAGCCTCTCTGTGTAACGCAAATAGCTCCAAACAAAGTCAAACCGGTGTGTCAACAAGAAATACAATATAGTGGTTTCGCGTCTGATTGAATCTGTGTTCTTGAACGAGTTCGTTGAGTGACTGATTCATGACTCACTCTGACATTCACCTGTTTCGTTCCTTAACAAATCAGTCTTTTAATCGATTCCATGACTCACTCATAAAGAATGTCACTTCTTTTGTTCCTAAATGAATCAGTGTTTTTGAACTAAACTGATGATCACTCAGTCACTTGTTTAATTCCTAAATAAATCTGTGCTTTTAATCAAATTGGTTGAGTAGATAATCACAGCTCAATGCAGCTCAACCAGGCCTCGTCCCCTTTTATGCGTATTCCGTGGGCGTGTTTCGTTCCTGATTGCATCAGTGTTTTTGAACAAACCATTTACGTACGTGAATCATTCATGACTTACTCAGAATGTCAATTGTTTTGTTCCTGAATGAATCTGTGTTTGAACAATTCCTTTGAATGACTCAAACAATTTTTTTTAAAACTCAGACTCAGAGATGTTTTTTATTGCGTGATGTCACCACCGTAATAAAATCTGAACAAGCAAAATCTGTGGAAATTTCAATGGTCTTGGAAGGCACCTGAACCAATTAAATTGGAAGAATGGAACTAACTATTGTGTAAATGTGTCTATTCCAAGTTATGCACCAATCCATCTGACTTTTTTTATCATACTTGTTCAACTTCACCTCAGCCTGTTCTTCCCACCTGCTAAATGCATAGATGACCAGGAAGTTGCCCAGCATGCCAGTGATGCCAACAGCAAGGATGACAGCACCAATAGTGTAATGAGCATGATCAGGCACATCCACTGTTGGGAAAGGGTAAACTGACTCTTCTACCATGGCAACCTTGAAGACACAGAAGAACACATTAATTAATAGCTCAGATGAAAAGCAGCAGTTGCTGTTTTATATTGACCTTTGCATCAGAGAGGGCGCAATCTGTTTAAAAAACACCATTAAGCCTGAACCCAGCTGACACCAAGACATGAATTCATTAAATGGGAGGACAGCAGATATATAAAAAATACATGTACATTTTCATATGCAAAGCGACTTACAGACATACTGTATATTTTTTTAAATATTTTTGATATGATAAATGATAAACAGATTACACTTTTTTTTTTTAACAGATCTCAAGATGTTGTCTTTTTTTAAAAGCTTATATGCAGTTTTAGGTTTCTCATCCAAATGGGAATTTCGTACCCCCCATCGTACCAAGACTCTTCACTGGCTTCTCAGAAACTGTTGGTATTGCCTCATCATTAATGAAGAATGTTTTATCTACTTTCCTTAACTATCGAGATGCTCCTTGATTTAGAGGGCTTAAAGTGAAACATTGCCAAAAAATGTTATCTGATTATATTAAAGGGTGGGGCACTCGTTGATTTTCTGCTCTTTGATATACCAGCTTAAAAAAATGTAATTCTCAGAACAGTGATATACAGTTGTGGTCATAATTAATGCATCCCTGGTAAATATGATCAAAACTGGATGGAAAAAAAAGAAATCTGCATATTTTATAGTTTTGATCTTTCATTTAAAAAATTGCCAAAAATGTAACCTTTCATTGAAGTAAAAGAATTGAAAGTGTGTGTGTGTGTGTGGGGGGGGGGGGGTGTTTTTGGCCACAATTATTGCCACCCTTTTATTAAATACTTTTTGCAATCTCCTTTTGCCAAGATAACAGATCTGAATTTTTTCCTATAATGCTGGATGAGTTAGAACAACTGACAAGATCAGAGAGCATTCCTCCATACAGAATCTCTCTAGATCCTTCAGATTCCCAGATCCATATTGGTGCTTCTCTTCAGTTCTCCACTCAAACTCGGAAGGTCATGGTAGAAGCTTCATTTTGTGCTCCGTAACACATTTTTGTGTTAATTTTGGTTTGTTGGATCGTTGTCCTGATGGAAGATCCAACTACGGCCCATTATAAGATTTCTGGCAGAAGCCGTCAGGTTTTGATCTTTTATCTGTTGATATTTTATAGAATCCACAATGCCATCTGCACAAGAAGTCCAGGACCTCCAGCAGAAAATATGCCCACAACATTAAAGATCCAATGGTATATTAAATTGTACACGGGGGTATTTTTATCCATCTAGTGTGTTTGCTGCAAAAAGCTCTTTTTTAAGTTTCATCTGACCACAGAACCCAGTCCTGTTTGAAGTTCCGGTAACTGAATATGCTGGAGTTTGTTTTTGGATGAGCGAGGAGGATTTTTCTTGAAACCCTCCCAAACAACATGTGGGGATGTAGGGGTTGTTTGATTTTTTTTATTATAGGCTTTCTAACCCCAAGATTCAACCAAACTCTGCAATTCTCCATCTGTGGTCTTTAAAGAGACTTTCGCTAATCAAACTTTCATCCTCACCGTCCATTAGGACAATATTGACACACATCCTTGCAGCCACTTTCTATTTTGTGATGCTTAACAATCTTTTGCTGCGCATCAGAACTATATTCTTTAGTTTTACTCATGGATGGCTAGATGATTAAATGAATTTGGTCTTTGTGTTTCCTCATATTTAAACTGCTATGAAACAAGTAGTCATAGCTGGACAATTTCATGTTCCTAATCCCCCTGGTGTGCTAAAAGGTACATATTAATGGGAATATACTTTTTACTCATAAAAAAAATCTAGGGGTGCCAATAATTGTGGCCAACGAGTTTTGGAGAAAAACATTTATTTCATAATGTGACTTTCAATTCTTTTACTTCAATGAAAGGTTAGATTTTTGGCAATTTTTCGAATGAAAGATCATAAGGATAAACGATGCAGATTTATTTTTTAAAGCAAGTTTTGATCATATTTACCAGGGGTGCCATTAATTCTGAGCCATTCTAAATTATTCATTATGTTTTTTATTTATTTCGCTTGGCATGATATGGTACAAAAAGGAAATATTTGGCTTTCCTAGAGCAATTATGATCAAACGCAAACATTTCTTTGGCAGACATTTGTTTACAGCATTTTCCTCAGGAAAAGCTTTAATGAAAAGACCTTTAAGTGTCAGAGCTATGCAGGACAAGCACTCCAGGAAAAGTCATTTCACAGCAGATGAGTGTAACCATGTGGCCATGACGGAGGAAATATGACAAAGCAGATTCGGTAATTGCCTTTGGTATATGTCAAGTGATGATGTGGAGACAACTCTTTTCCAACAAACTGTCAAAACCATTCATTTGTTTAATATGTAAAACACAGAGTCAGCTATACAGAATCATGCATTTTTTTCTGGGTCATATCTTTTGTGTAGATGTGTTCATGGTTTTCACGCAACATGTCTAAATTTGCTAGTTTCTTCTAGACACTGCCAAAATAGGTTTGCTTAGACACATCCTTTGACAAAAACAAACAAAATTCAATATATGATATTATTATATGATATGATATTATTAACACATTTTTATAAGCCGATTTATTTCTCTGTCCTTACTATGATTACTTAAGTTGAATTTTACTTTTTGCATTTACCACTAGAGTGATTTTCCCTGTTTGTTCGTTTCTTCCAAGGATGGCAAATGATATTTTGAACTGTATAGCTGATAAAAATCAGACATGTTGAAAGAAAGATTAAAACCTTGGAGATGTATGAACATGGTTCCCCTTATAAAAACCCAAACTTAATTGATACAAATCATGTTTCTCTTCAACTTCAACAGACATGGGCCATTTTGTGTCATCAAAACATTTATTAAACCACCTCCATCCTGAGCTGCACTGGTGAATTTATTTGTTCTGAAGGATCTTCAAAATATAGCAGTAGCCATTGCTGCGTGTTTTCATTCATTACTTCTGAGTTTGGGGTTAACTGAAGATCTAAGCCATGAAAAACTTTGAGGGCTGAGATAAGAGCGTTTTATTTCTCTGGAATGAGAAGGATTCCAATGAAATAGATACTGTTTGAGTCCCACATCTGTTTCTCACTCAGGGTATAATATATGACAGTCAGTAACTGCATGGGATTTTTCAAAGATGAACCAGCCTCTTCAAAACCATAGTTTTTCCAGAGAAAAAAGGGTATTGTAAAAGTATTGTTTATTTACTGCAGGTGATCATGCAGATGCACTGTTAGAAAAATAAAGCTTGTCACTTGGACAGTACCCTTAAAAGGACATCTTTGTACCTTATATACCCCTTAAAGGTGAATATTATACCTTAGAGCAGTAATATGTACCCTTAAAGGAAGGCCTACTATGATCGTTTATTGATAAATAAAGGTGCAAAGATGTCTCTTTAAGTGACAAGCTATTGTACCCCCTAAAGGTGGTGAAATTAAAATGTGGGATAACTGATATGAAAACATTTGTGCTGGAAACAGGATTGCCTCACAAAAGCAACACAACACACGATCTTTTTTTTTCTTCCATTATTCATACCACTCCTGAGAATACATAAAACTCACTGTCATTGTAAACTACTGATTCACAAAATGGGAGGTTTGCTTCGACCACAATGAATTCCAAACTACAGCTTATCATTAAAATGAAGTGTATACAGTAAATTGTGCTATATTAAGGTTATGCTTGCTTATGTTATATAATATGCATGATTTATGATATGCCCCATTACATTCATTTAGCAGTTTAGTAGATCAGAAAGTAATTAATTTTAAAGAATTAATTATAGTGCTTAGTGACCTATATTAAGCAAATCATTTGAAATGATTAAAGCATATTAAAGAATAAAAAAGCATGTCTTCGTTTTTTTCTCTCCGCAAATCTGTTCCTTTAAATGTGATTAAATTTATGTCAAAACCTCAACTCCCCTGTTTAATGTACATTAGTTGTGTCGTTATTTTAAGCCAAACAACGTTAAGACAGAAACAATTGAGGTCTTTAATTACCTTTGATGATACTTGTACATGTACATTAACAACCTTATCCTAAACCTGCAAATACACATTAATCTGCTATGTAAAAATCAGTATGTTGGTTTTTATTTATCGTTACGTCATTCTTGAAATTGGAAAAAAGTATTTAAAAATGAAACATTGCCGTTACTGCGTCCTTGGTCCAGCTAACAGATATGAATGTACGGTCATTCACAGCTGTCCGTCATATCTGGATAAGTTCTCTTCCGCTCCAGATGCCACTGTGCTTGTTTGACTGCATTACCATGATTACTTAGTTAGCTCAGTTAGAAAGCAAAGCTGCCGGAGCTCGGCTAAACGCATACAGTGCCGTCCCACTCTTTCATCTCAAACCATTTTTCCTAGTTCCACTGTGTACTGTTGTCCTTTTGGGGGCATTTTTCTCTTCAAATTAGAAATAATGCTGCATTTTTAGCGGCACTGTAAAAGACATGCCAATTTTGTTCAAAGCTGGCTGGCAAATAAGTCTGTTTTGGTTAATATTCAATATGGGTTTCAGTCTCAAACACTGGTTTTCTTAATTTTGTTTATGGTGAATGGCAATGAAGGTTTCACAATAATACTAGTTTTCATAATAAAGATTTATGCACCCACACAAACCGATATAAAGCACAAGAACCCAAACTCAACAAACTCTCCTGAACCAAACAAACTGTCCCACATTTACAACACAATATTCACTCTGCATGTCTCTGCTCACAGGAGGAAAAACACATTGAGAGGTCTATATGTGAGCATGAACCTGAATATGATTATTTTATAATCGCATGATTATGATGCTATTTTTTTTTTATCCTAATCCCTCATGGTCAGTGAAGCTGGTATTCCTGTGACTTTGCTGGCATCAGATTGAGACAAATGAGCAAGACAACGCTAAACCCCCATTAATGTTATTGATAAACTTAAATCTATGTCTATGGAAATAACATCTTATCAGCCGTGGGTGTCATTGGGTTTCTGGGTCATATTTTATGACACAAGTGTGTATATGAATTATGCAAATATGAGTCATCATCACCTAATAAGTCTTACTTAACCCAAATATGTAACCTCCTAAACAAAATGCTGAAGACTCAGAGTAACATAAAAAAAAACTCAGAGCGGTCAAAATATGATTCATTACAGTTAATACAGTACTAGCTTTTAGGGACCATTTTAAGGTCTCCCCCATTTGATTCCACTCAAATAGAGGATATTCAGGATAATAAATACAGCACCCCCTCTGTTCATTTTGTGTAAAAATATTGTCTTATTAAATTTGTAGATGATTTATGTAAAAAAAATTAGATCTCATCTTCTGATGAAGACATGTTAAATTAAAGATGGGAACAAATCATTAGTTAAAGATTTATTCTGATTAAAAAACTAAATGAGTAGCCTGGATGTCACTCTAAAAAAAAACTATCTCACAGCTAATTAAATTATAAAATCGGAATATATGCAGATTAAAACAGCCTTTTAACTTTAAACCTAGTTTTCTAGTTTGGCTAATAAATGTACACAAATCTACCACACTTTGTGTTGTGTGGGTAGAGACACCCGTGAGCAGAAGCAGTCCAGACTGTTCAGTTCATTTAATGACGGAAGACAGAGATAGAAACTGCAACATCCACATGCAACTTGCGAGAAAACTAACACCCCAAAGACATGCCAAATTAGCATAAATATGTAATGCAGTGGTACTCATCTGCAGCACGGACTCCTCTAGTTAGCTCAGTGTTTAACAATGATCTTAAGAGGGAAAACCCTGAGGACTTAACCTCACTTCAGGCTGAGCCCACAGACCCAATAGATGGTCAAATTAAGTAGTGATTAACAGTGAAGGACAGTTTCAGTCATCTGTGTTTAAGAAATGAGATTTCACTTAAGAAAAATGCAATGCACCTGACTTGACTCAGTAGCATAAAGACACAGTCTTAACTCTAAGCATGAATATTCAAACAGGATGAGTGTCATAATATTCTTTTTTTTTTTTTTTAAATAAATCCTATCAGAATATCTTCACTCTTGGAAAGGTATAATTTAACTGTGTTATAAATCAAAATTTGTCAAATTTATTAAATTAGAAAAAGTTAAAATCTTTAAATATTTCTAAGTTGCCCTCACCATCCTGATGGTAACTGGTTTTACATGGTTTTGATGGACTGCTAATGTATGATTAGATGGACCAGCCAGTGGGTTGAAGTCAACCTGTTAGAGATTGATCAAACTGGTCAAGGCTGGTAGATGGTATTAGACCAGTGACAAACCAGCTACCATGGTAGAAAACAGCTGCTTATGCTGATATGAGGTTTTTTTCCCACCCCAGAAGCAACACAGACCTTTTCTCACTTCCCATGGCAGTACGTTTCTCTAAATGCATCACTTTATATTTAAGCTCCAGCATAAACCCACTGTCCCACATCACTTGAAAAAAGTCGAAAAGTTTAAATGTGTTTAAATGGCTATCACAAATAACTTAAAATATTGTTTTTACATTGTTTACATTTAGGAGTGACCTCTGCTGGCCATAAACTTTCCCGCTTTTGCATAGTTCGACACATGACGCAGACATTAACTTGCATTTAAATATCTATAACAGTATAAGTGAGTATTATTTAAAATGTAGGCTATTAAACTATTATCGCTCTAGCCTATATTAAAAAGCACAGCATAAACATATAATTATTAACCTACATTACAAACATATCAATATTGTCCATGTCAAATGTAGTCTACTGTAAATTTAACTGGATCCAAATCCATAACATGAAATGATAACCATGTAAATCATTTGGTCACATCTTTTCAAGTGGGCTACACCTGGACATCTCCAAAGGAAAATATGAAAAACACTGAACAGGCAGAATCATGGAGAAATAAGCTTAACTCACGGATGTGGTCGTGGGGGGTAAATCTACCAGCCTGTACGCGCTCATCACGGAGTTGTTCCACAAGGAGAGGCTTTCCACGATGCGCGTGCAGTTCGGGTCTTGAGTCGGGCACGAGATGCCCTTCCTCGCTGAGCTCACGGCGCCGCCAGCCATCACTCTCGTAACTGAGGGAGAGCGGCACACCAGAACACTTTTCAGTCGGAAACAAAAGCGTTAAACGCGATTAGAGAGAGTGCCGTCCAGATGTCAGATTCTGTTCAGTCGTGCTCACTTTATGGGAGGGCTAAAAAGAAGACGACTGTTATGAGATTAGAGCAACATAATGACGTGATTCCACATAGCCTACTGTAAATAGACTTGTAATTGTATGTGAAGTTAGGCTCCTAATGACATTAATTGACATTTAAAGACCAGTGTGTCACAGAGGCTCTAAGATGTGTAGCCTATTTTGCATTGTTTTCTAAATCCCAATTATCAGCATAGCAAATAGAGAAAATATAATTTCAAATTTTTTTTGACTCAATGCAAGTCTTTTCTCTGTAGCATACTTTTAAAGAGAGTATTTATTATCGAAATAATATAGGCCCCACTTGAATGTAATGTTTTTAAAAAGTTAATTGCGATTGATGTAATGTAGCCTATTATAGTTCAAAGTCAATGTGATTACTTTGACCTTCACAGACCAAATTACAAAGACAACTCGATCATGCCGGTTTGCACTGCACAACATCAGGAAGATCAGGCCTTTCCTAACTGAGCATGCAACACAACTTCTCGTCCAGGCACTGGTTAGGCTTGATTACTGCAATGCTCTTCTGGCTGGACTGCCATCATGTGCAACCAAACCAAATGATTCAGAACGCTGCAGCTCGTCTCATCTTCAACGAGCCCACGTCACTCGTTTGTTCATCCCTCTGCACTGGCTACCACTCGCTTCTCGCATCAAGGTCAAAGCATTGACGCTTCCTTACAGATCTATCACAGACTCAGCTCCCTCCTCCATTCACTCACTCCTACAAGTCCCTACTAGGAGCCTACGATCAGTCAATGAGCGACAGCACGTGGTACCACCAGAGAGCCAAAAAAAATCACTCTCTAGAACGGTTCCATGCTGGTGGAATGATCTCCCCACCATCATCCGGACCTGATTGGTTGCAAGGTAGTTTGTGACGTCAAAAACACCAACATTTTCAAACCACGATTTTGAAACTGTCTTTGGTTCACTGCAGTTAAGGAGAAAATACTCAGCAATGACTTATGAATTTGCACATGGTTTATCTTAAATCATATTAAAAACACCACATAGTCATAAACAACATTAAAAGCTTGATTTTTTTTTTTAATCACAGGGGTTGTTGCAACCAACTGTCACGAAAGTGTACTTTTTTTAAAGTACAACTAAGCGGATTTTTTATTTCATTATTAGACCTGCAAGTATTTTAAAAAAAATAATATTTGAGGTTCAGAGCACACGTGCCTCAGTGTGACTTTGGTTCAGATGCCCAGAAGGCTGATGGTCACTCTCACACACCTACACTTCATGCAGGCAGTTCAACAGCCCCCTGATCAGTCAACACACTCCCTGCAGGGGTTAAATCACTTTCTCTTGAATCATTCTTACTGACAGGCCAGAATCAGGCAGTCACAATGAACAATACTTGTATGCAGAAGCAGAACAATCAATCTAGCCAACAGCTCAAGGTGCAAATGATAACATCTGTGCTTCTGCAGTCACATAAAAGTAACACAGGAATAACATTGAATGCTGATTTGATGCAAAATGATATTTTATTCATGTGTTAAGCTATGTCCTTTGTAGAGGACATCAATTTCTTTTTAAATTAAAAGACATGAATAGGCAAAATCAATGGAAATTTTAAAACAAATCAATCACTTTTTAGTTTTCATATTTTTATATAGTGTACTACACTTTGTATAAAGATGATTCTCAACGATATGTTATGAAAAATAACAGAATTATTACCATTTTGCTTTATGTGTAAAATGGCCATAGAGGTTTTTATGCAATGTATCTTCATTGCATGTAATTTGCATTATAATGTGTTCTTGGGGCAACATGTAATAAAAAATAAATGCAATAAGGCAAGAAGTAATTGGCAATATTTTCATAAAAATATCTGATATGTCATCGTAATACTGAAACTCCTTTCCCTATTCAGTTGTTGTCTCCCAACATGCATTATAAACATCCTCCTCTACAGTAAGCATGCATGAAATCAATGTCTTGTTTCGTATAACAGAAAGTCATAATTTGATTTGAACCCCCATAACATTTTCCTGAGAAGTTTATTCATGGCAATTAAAAATGTTGTCAGATTGAAATTTGTATAATTAAAAAATATTATTATATTTCCATAAGAGTGTTCAATTTGATAAAGTGTAATTTTTACAGTCCAAGGAGAGGCAGTTGTCATTGCAAACATTCCAAACATTTGGTATCTCTGAAATGCCATGAATTGTGCTCTTTACAGGACATCCATGATGTCAGAGAAATTCACAAAAATATAATGTCCTTCAGAATCAGATGACAAAATCTATTCCTGGGTCAGGATAGGCAACCAACATTCATGCCAAATTCACTTCAAATCACGTATTTCATACAGTTAGAAAACTGCAGCTACTGTACATCTCCTTCTAAAAAGATTCAAACTCCAAAAGTTAGACTTAAAGTCAATGGTATTATTCATATATTAAAATAACCCTAATCTCAGCCTGAACTGTAAATAGAAGGCAATAAGAAAAAGAGGTCAGATGCTGTGCTAATGGAGGATTAATGTTGGCACCTGCGACACTGAATTGCATCTCTTCACAAGTCTAGTGCAAAACCAGACCACCAGTTTTCCAGACTAAATAAATAACACTGGCATTTACCAAACATCACAAACACTTTCCTGAATACAAGAAATATTTTCCAAAATAATTACCTGATATCTTCCCCCCAGTATCCTCTCCAATCACACAACATACAGCGGGGGCATTTTCAGCTCATTTTTAAAACCTCTTAGATTTGAGCTCATTTGAATAATTTGGGAAAGATTCTAGTCCCTGAATAATCCTTACTGGGTCACATACCAAGACATTTCTCATATCCATCACCCTTAGTTTCAGCTTTTCACTACAGAACAAATGTGTTTTTGTCTTTTAGGAGTATTTCTCTTTATAAAACAGCCAAAATCACTGTGTAATTGATGGAAAGAAGGGATCTCACTGAAACACATGATGGTATTACGAGATGCTATAAAGCAGCCATCATGAACAACCTCACTGAGTTCTTTAATTGTCGTTAGAGCCTCTTCAAAAACGGAAATAAAATATTTACTTCACACATAAAAAAGTAATGACATTCCATTGGTGGTTTATTAGACTGTAATAAAACACCAGACCAAACAAGCACTCACAGCAGTGAGGCTGAAGCACATTCACAGTCTCATCACATATTCAAAATAATCCCACTTATCTGATGACACACGGGCAGGATTATGGAAGCAGAATTCACACAGCAAGGATTTGGACAACACTACTTTATCACAGCAGAGGATATTATCACAACTCACTATGATGTCAGAATCAGCATACCTGAGAGAGTTTTATATGTGTATTGTAATGTTGAGTTATGCTACATTCATTTATATGGACACAGGAAAGTATATTTCGCTTTGAAATACTGCAGAGTATAGCATATTATGACTTATTATGTGAATATATAATATATCAACTTTTCACACTGATTCTGAACGAGATTCCAGGGACCAGTTGAATAAACACAGCCGCTAAGTTAAGAGTTTGTCTTAAGAACTAGTCTGATCAATAAGCAATTAGAGCTAATCAGTCTTTTATTCTGATTCAACTAAGACCAAGTTGAAAAAAATATAACCTATCTTGAAGATAAAGAAACAGATGACTAACTTGTAAGAGTAGTCTAAGGAGTTTATGCAACTGACCTCCATGGACCATGCACATATAGCAATTCTATACAGACTTTCAAGGAATCCTTGAAAGATATGGTTATTCTCAATGGACTCTATTCTAAGTGTTACAAGAACATGAGCACAAGATTTCCATTACGTGAGAGTAGATGATAAAACTTCATGCTGATTTGTATTAGGCTTTAACCAAGATAAGCAAAACTAAGACATAGCTTTACAGTAAACTACGCTTCTCCATCCATTTACGCTTCTTTCCATATGGTGGTGTGACTTCTGTCCGGCGTTAACGGCTGCAGTGTACTTGGCGCGTCATGTCCAATTGTTTCTTTGTCTAGCTTTGATGTTGTAATGTTCAAGTTCATGTTTGATTTCAGGTTTATATTCCAGTTTAAGTGAAGTTATAGCCAAGTCAGGTCATTGTTGTGTATTTTTGTATTGCTTTCATGTTTACTCCAATAAAATATGATGGTTTTATCATAAATACAATGTGAATCGAACTAAAATTAATTACTAGGTGGAGGACCTCTTATTTGATTGGACAAAAATCTGTGTAGTGCTGGATGAGTCGACAATATTTTTGGTCTGCTTTCCTGGAAAGATTCGGATGTTAATTCAATTCAAATGTATTTGTATAGCGCTTTTCACAATACATATTGTTTCAAAGCAGCTGTACAGGAAGTGCATTTCCGAAATGTAGACATAGAAAAAATAAAAATAAAAATCTGTTTTTAGGTGGCTCAAAATTAAAAACAGGGGGCCGAAGCCCCCTAGATATGATCTACAATCATAATGGGTAGCTGTAATAAAGCTATACTTCACATTGCACAAAATAGCTCTAGTTTGAAATGGAAACAGGAAAACCTGAAAAGATGAAAGCAAGAGACACAAAGTCAATAAGCATTAGTCGCCTAATAATTTCTGAGAGATAAAACAAAAATAGTAATCTTCACTCTACTACTTGTAGTTCATCTATTGTAGAAAAGGTGAAAGAATGGATTAGTTCCGCACTGCCAATTCAGTAACATGAATAGGTCCGATAAAATCGAACAAATGTATCCATGCATGCATGATGCTCTCAAAATAATAGAAGGAAAAAGGAGCTCAAGAACCAAGTGTTTTATGGGTAATGTTTTGAATCAAAGTCCATTAGTCCACAAAGATGGTAAAATATCCAAGCATCTTGGAGAAGTTTGGTTCAGATGTGGAGTTCTGGACTATATATAATATAGAAAAAAATAAGATCTGTTCACCTATTAAGTAGATTAAAGGGATACTCCACTTTTTTTGGAAATGGGCTCATTTTACAACTCCCCCAGAGTTAAACAGTTGAGTTTTACCGTCTTTGAATCCATTCAGATGATTTTCTGATATTTAGAAGAATATCAGTAACCAGACAGTTTCTGGTCTCATTGACTTCCATAGTATATTTTTTTCCTACTATGGAAGTCAATGAGACCAGATACTGTTTGGTTACTGATATTCTTCTAAATATCAGAAAATCGGCTGAATGGATTTGAAAACGGTGAAACTCAACAACTGGGGGAGTTGTAAAATGAGCCTATTTCCAAAAAAAAGTGGAGTATCCCTTTAATCTCTTTTCACTAAAAAACTCTTGTTTCCTTAAAGAATTGCTAGATGAAACGTGACTTTCATGGTCAATGCAGATTGAAGCGTTAAGCGTACACTTTGCATGTTACTGGCAGCATGAAGACTTCCCATGCTGATTAGATTAATGCTCATTAAATCTTTAGAAGTAATTCCAAATGGTGCGCTTTTAGAACAAAATCTATTACACCGCAGAGGAAAGTACAGTGATTTAAAACCAACACAACCCCTCAGGACCATCAGATTTCAGTTAAGGCATAACTTCCCTGCCATTGATCAAACCATCAGCATGGTCGTTTTATGGATCATGGTAAAAGATGTATCTTTTGCTTTCGCATGCCTTGAGAGTGTCTCGAACAAATAAGAGATTATGGTTTGCTTCTGTTGTTCAAGAGTGCAATTTCTCACCGTTTGATCAGAAAGACAACAGAACAATAACAGGTGATCCACCAGCGTGAGATATGCCCCTAGAATGGCCCACTTACATTTTCAGTTGAATGGACAAGGCAACATTTCTAAGCGATATTGAACCACAGATGGCTGGTTTGATGGATCGATGGCACTACATCAATACATCTTCTTGTCTGCAGAATACAAGCATCCAGAACATTATTGTCCGGTAAGTAAGATAGGAAGCACAGCTGGTGCTAGTTTGAAAGAGTGTGAATGGCATTATTTTTTTTGATTAAGGGCATATTACCAAAGAAAATCAGCTTGAGGCTTTGTAGAGAATTTAGAATGTGTACTGAAGCCTGAACATTACTTTGATAACATTTATGTTCTTAGCAAATGCTTTCTTACCATAGCAACTTGGAGAGAGAACATAAAGAGCACAAATCCATCCATGTCACCATTGCAGGTAGATGAGAAGGTTTTAAGCTGTCAAACTGCCACATCAACTTGCATGCATCATATTAATTAGCTGAAAGGAAACCAAAAAACAGTTTAGCAGGGGCCTGGTTTAAAAAATAAATAAATAAATAAAATATGACTTTTACCAGGTAAAAGAGTACCTTTTACGTCCAGTCCTCAGCTGTAAGGAAATGCTTAAATTAAGAGCTGATGTTTCTGGCCTTTATCTGCAGATGCTGCTTTGACTCGAGTTCTTTGTGAATCTGTAAGGAAGAAACTCAAAGACCTTTTGCTCTTTTCCTCCCAGACAGCACAAGTCAATTCACACCAAACTGAATTGGTAGTTGCTCCACTGACCTGTTGCAGTTTACTTTGCAATTGATTTGCAGACTATTTTGTCATTGCCATGTTACATTGGTTAACACTTTACTAGAACACATCCTGCACTATTCTAAAGCAACACATAAGCCCAAAAGTGTAGGCCATTTAACTGGCCTACTTGTACTTATTTGCTTACCTTATCTCATTTAGCAGTCAAATTACTTTAACTTGCCTTCATATACTTAGTTTTCCTTTTGCTCAATTTAACTTTATACACAAAGACATTCATTACATTAACATTGTGACTTGTTTAGACCTCCTTCCTAGTTTTAGAAGTTGTTCTTGTTGCTAAGGAACTGAAACAATTGCATTACTAATACAAAACTAGAAGCTCATTGACAACTCAATGATTCAAGGGATAGTTCACTTTGAAAATAATTTTTGGTATGTTTTAGCTTACCTCAAGGGCATCCAAGATGTAGGTGTTTTTGTTTCCGCAGTAGTTTCAGTTTTGACATTTTTAGGTCAAACCGTTAGTATCTATCAGTCATACAATGGAGGTCTATGGTCACCACCTCAAAGCGGGAAGCCCCACGTCCAAGTGATCTGAGGGCGCGGGCGCTTTGTGGCTGTGGTAACAAGAGGTAAAAAAGATATAAATACTGTTCGTTTCCTCACACAAAGCGCTCGTTTCGTGTCTTAGGCCATCACATTTACGAGTCATTAAATCATGTTTAATTTGGACTTCTCTGTGCATGCTGTTTGAGGTGGACCCCATATACCTTCATTATACGACTGAAAGACACGAACGGTTTGACCTAAAAACATCAAAATTGAAATTACTGCGGAAACAAACACACCTACATCTTGGATGCCCTGAGGTAAGCTAAAACATACCAAAAATAGATTTCAAAGTGAACTTTTATGTTTGTCCCTTTAATGTTTGAAGTACAACTGAAATCCTTATACAAGAACTCATGATGGGTCAAGGTTAACTGGAAAGAGGGGAATATCTCACAGACAATAAAAATGCAACAAGCACACAGCAGTGCAGGACAGTCACTGGAGGGCCTCTCAAGTCTAAATTAGCATATTAACAGTGGCACATAAATACAAGCATCAGTTTTTTTATTACGCAAATATTTGTGTTACTTTGATACCATAATTGAAATGTCTGTTCTGTTTGACATTCTGTTCATGTTGGAGATTAGGGACAATTTAAAGCAGAAAAGGGTTCATTATAACTGGATATTGTCAAAATCAATTTGATAGAGATAGCTGGGGAAAATGGTATTATTCATTTCAACAAAATCATTTTCAAATGAGACATGAAATGAGGACAGAAAGAAGGTACAGCGTTCTGCTCCTGAATGGAGCTTAATATAACTTTATTGCAAAAATACAAGTTTTATTTCTAGCACAGCATTTACATCAAATCTGAATCCCTCCGTTCATCAAAGACTGAATATCTGTACACACTTATATATACAGCCTTGCTTTTTTGCCATATCTGTTTGGATATTAATTAAAGAAGAAAAGGGTAAATTAATCACAGATCCATGTTCTGTCAGTAATCATCATGCCAGGGCAGTGTTGCACTGCATATTGGCCAAGCAACAAAAAAGAAGTGAGAATTCAATGCAGAGGCACTCCGATTCATCATTAGGTCCTGATTTACATGCAAAACTGTTCTAGAGAAATAAAACTAAGAGAGCATGTGATTGGTTGAGGTATTTGACATGCTCTACAATTTATGAAAAAAAAAATGTTTGGCCCTGTTTCAAGATGAGCAGGTAATACTTTGATTTCCATGAAATGGCACATTGCACCATCAAACTTGGCTAATAGCTGAAACACTTTCAATGTGTAAGACTACAACTAAACATCTCAGGCCACAAGTTTTACCTCAGCGTCGTCCAAGAAATTAAATGAAACCAATGTAAAAAGTCATTAATTTCCAGTGGGGGAGAAAGTGAAATTATCTTGTTTTGTGAACTGCAATTCTTGAATTTATCACTTTTATAATAAGCATTATTATAAGGCTATAAATCTATAAAATGGACACTGGCACCCAGTTCCGTTGCCTTTCACAAACCAAGGCACTGCAGACAGTTCTGTCCTTCTGTTTTCAATATCTCACGTCTTAAAACAACCATGAAATAGTTTTGCACTTAACAGTTAATGTAAGATATACTGTATAAATCAAAGTTAAACTGCTGCTACTACAAGAAGTAAAAAAAAAAAAAAGAGAGATCACAGGTGTTGGTGCTACTGTCGGGCGGAACAATACTGTACACAAAAATATCGTCACAAATGCCAAAGAGGTTTTTGAAAGTTGACTGTTGGTACACTGGAGGAATCAGATCTACCTCCGATTACTTACACAATGACGTTACAGCCCTCTAAACGAAGTAGTTACACAACCATTGTTTTCCAATAAAAATTGGAGAAGTTACAACAGAGGAACGCTTCTAACTTAACACTTCTGAAGTGCACTAAACTTGAGTTAACATCGTTAAATTACAATCACAGAACTAAGGTTAGCTCGAAAAGCTAATTAAAAACTAAAGCGTATTTGTGCATATACGAAGCAGACACTGTATATCAGCAGGCAAAGTCTTGTCGTTTTGTGTGTTAGCGTCAGTTAAGTGCTCTGTTCTGCACAGCTTTATGCTGAGATTGTGGCCAATTAAAGTGAACTTAACTCGGGAAGTGAATTAGCAGTGGAAACATTTACTGTAGGTAACAGTGCAGGGAGTGACGTCCTCCATCCAGCGTTGAAACGCCGCAGCTGCATTTAAAATAGGCTCTCAAAAACACTCCCTCACATTCACGTCTGAGCCAAAGCAGCTATGAAAGTCATTGTCTTTCACTTTAGCCAAAACAGCGAACAAGAACTTCCAGCTTGTTGCTGTGTAAAGAGCTTCACAGAATGGGCATGGGGTCTTATGCTTACTTTCAAGACAGAGAATGAGTGCGTCGAAGGATCCATCTCCAGTATGACTCAGCTGGTCATCCTGTAGTGGCTCCTTTGGGCTCTGCAGGACTGGCAGCAGCTTCTAGTGGGCTCAGCAGGGCTCTGCTTGCACAGCCCGCAGAGATAGACAGGAGGACCACGGGGCATTCCACCACGCGGTTCTGTCCTGGGGAAGACATGAGTGTCCCTACCAGCCCTCCAGTCCCTCTCAGGGGGCACATCGAGGCGGAGGGGTTGGGCTGGTGGCTCCTGGTGCGGGTGATGATGGCTGGAGTGATGCGAGAATGGGTTTTGTTTCGGATGTCTGTAAAAACCATCCATCGTCCTACTAGATGCTGTAGTGCGGTGAGGGTGGGACAGCGTAGCGTAGGCTGCGTCTGGGTAGTTCCGGGGCCCCGGACCCACTGAGGGTCCCGACCTCGCTTGGTGCACCGGGGGCTCGGATGAAATTGTCCTACGGAGGGCCCGTGGAAGGGTGGCGTAGTTCAGTGCAACGTTGTGGTAGTTTTCAAAGGAGAACACTTCACCCCGGTCAAGCACAGCCAGAAACTTGTTGGCCTTTTGGCAATCTCCTGCAGATAGCATCAAAGATAATTTGAGTTGTTGTGTAGCCCTCAAACCGTATTCACTTTATAGCCCTTAATCCTGTAACTGTGGACAAATGTGGGCACAGAGAACTCAGGTGTGATCCTAATTTTTATTTATTATAAATGTTATATCACTGTCTTCGCCTTGGGGGTATTTTTGAATTTATTTACTTCAAAAAGTACCATATTTTCTATGTAAATTAGGCTTATTTTTATGTTTTATATTTTTAATTTTTTTAACTACATTAAAATAACATTCCAATAAGTTCTTAGAGCTAAAACCTAAAGATGAAGTGACTTTGCCGTCACCTGGTGTCTTATTTTGGCTTATTTTAGAATGCTCTAAATTACAGTTTTTCCCATTCATTTCTATGGGTGCCCATTTTTGACCCAAATACAAGATTAAGGAGGTTTTTTTTTCACCCACTTAACATTGTAGAATTAAGTCAAAAAAAAAAAAGTGTGTGTTCAGTAGGCAAACTTTGGAAAAGTAGCCAAGTCTTGTACCGCTCAGATCAAGGGAAGTATTTTTTTTAAAATAAATCAAAACTATTTTGCCCACATTTGTCCAGAATACGGTGCATTCAGGGTAGGTTAAACAGTCAAACTGTGCAACTTTAATTTCTTTATCCTGAACCCTCAAGAGTGTTTTAGGTGCTTTGATCAGTTTCACAACAAATCTGATGGAACGCAAGATCACAGACAACAACAGAGACGGCACTCTCTTGCATCTGTGGCAGGGAGGCTGAACGAGTGGGTGGGGTGAGATGGTTACCTGTTTGTCCATGAGAAGGTCTCAGTGTCTGCTGGTGCAGGTGTGATGGAGGGGCGGGATGGTGGCGGTGGCTTGGGTGAAGGTATTGGGGCTGCGGTTCGTGAGGGAACGCAGGAGGATTGTGGGAAGGAGGGGGTAAAACATGCAGGGAGGTGGTGGAGCGACGTGTGGGGGGTTGTACGTTCACATGCTTCGACATCCTGGAGACATGGGGGTCCTTTATGAAAGAAATAAAACAGAAGAATGAAAGGAATGAGTGAGGAGAAAATGTGAAAATAAGACCCAGCCAGACAAGGACAGAAATGAAAAAATAAAATAAAACACTTGGTAATAAAAGAATAGGACTATGGACATATCAATTGTAGAAAATATCAAAATGAAGTCAGTGGTTTTCAAACTGGAGTCCATGAAGGATTCCAACAGGTCTGTGAGATGATTGGCTGATTTCAAAAAATAAAATGACTAAATAAATAATATTATAACTGACAAAGAGCTTGCCAGCTGAAGTGGTATGTCATCAGTTTGAAAACCACTGCTCTACGTATTGTAGTTTTATTGCATTCACTATAGTCACACCAGGTGGCAGTATTTCTCTTTCAAAATGAGTTCACAAAAATATAACACTGTAATTCCTAAACCATGAAGTAGCACTTCACATATCCTGAGAAAATGTACTTGAAAGTAAATTTTGCAGCAAATTAAATTTTGAGTGCATAATTTGTGGTTTGAGTGTTTGACCAAGTGACTTTAAATTGTGAGACACCCACAAAGCTTCTGGACGGGGGTACGTCAGTCCGTCCACCAATGACAGTTCCACTGAGACTCCGAGCAATTCGTCGTAGGTTCTCTGCACTGTATGATTCATCCTCACCCAGTGGTGCATCATGGTTAACAGCAGACACAGGCTGCTCACACACACATGACACAATGCATTAGCATTTCATATCCTTATGACAATTACTTCTTACGTACACACTTCAGTACTATAAATACTACTGAGAAAATGCCAACTCACCTTCTGAAGTGGTTTAGTGCTGTATGCTGGCGTCCTGTAGGCACTCCTCTCGATCTCTGCTGTGGGGGTTTTAGAACGGCCAAGTGTGGCAGAGAATCCAGAGTTGTGCTTACGAGAAGCAGCGGGTCCTAGAAAAACAGTACATTTATACAACCTGAAGAGTCTCTAGAAAGCACTTCTCATTAATTACATACAAAATATTTATCATGTATTTTGTAACAATATTTATCATTTATCAATATGATAAATATTTAATATTTATCATATAAATAGTAATAACAATACTATTAATATTTGTATTATTGATGCTGTCAATTATTCCATTTTTATTACTGTAAAAAAATCAATTATTTGAATGCATTTTTTAAATGATAAATCATTATTAATAATATTATAGTTACTACTTTTGCAGGTGGCAGACCTTTTCAACGGTAAATGATGACAACGACATCGTAATAGGTAGTATTACAATTTTAATACATTTTATAGTTAAGTTATATTGAGCCTAAGTGAGGTCTTGTTCGAAATTACCTGATCTGCTGGCAAGCTGAGGGCTGGGTCCCAATGGGGCTCGGGGCATGCTGGGAGCCTTCAAGCTGGCCTGATAAAGTGAGTCCAGCTCAGACAGCTCCTCACAGGGTGAGCCACGTCCTGACCGCACACAATTCTGGGAATTGTAGTATCGATTGACATTCTCTGCCCACCTCTCCACAGGCATAGGGCCGGCTGGATGCTGCTCCAGTGCTGGTGATGAAAGGGTTGGAGGACAGGGGGATGAGGGGGGGCGGAAGTCTGCTGGAGAGTACAGGGAGGAGTCCATCACGGTAGGACTGCGATCGGGACGTCCCAGACTGCGACAGGACCAATTGCGTGAGGGTGCCGGGAGTGATTTTTGACAGGCATCAGAAGCGCGGCTGTGGGGTGCTTGGGTTAGGCCATGGAGAGACTGAGGTCGAGGTGGGATTTGAAGTCCTTCCCCAGAGCTTGAGCGATCAGAGATGGAAGGTGTGTGACGAGCACTGAAATTAGTTGGACCAGAGGGCGTATTGAGTGGAATCGAGGACTGGAGAGGAGCCTCGCAGCCATTAACAGGCACAGTGGCAGAACTGCGTTTTTTAGCAGTTTGTACAAGAGAGTTTTCGATGGTGACGGGGTTTCTGGGGCCCCACGTGTGTGAGTGTGGCACATTCTCATTCTCTGTAACAGCAAGAGGACTGGAGTTGTCCCCTGCGCAGCCCTGCTGCTGAGAAAGTGTGTCTGTATGGTAGAAGGAGACAGCAGGGTCAGGGGCTTCAGAAATAGGTTTATTTATAGACTGAGGTTTCATGTGGAGAGGTGATGGTGGTCTTAATGCATCTTCTGAAACTGCCTTCTCATCCTCTTCTTTAACATTAGTCAGAAGTATTTGGACCGGGACAGACTGTTCACTGAATGCAGAACAAAAAAAATAACAATGAGTTTCTGATAATAAACCGTGAACTGTGAGTCAGTTATCTTGAATCAGTTCTTCTTGATGATGTCATGCAGTCTACAGACTTATTTCAGTCTGTCTAAAAGAGTAACATTACCTGGGCAGGGCGTTGCAATATGGTTTCTTACACTAACCTGACTTTCAATCCTTTAAGCAACAATAATGATCTTTTTTTAGTTTTTAAGGCAAAATGCATGTTGTTTCTTCTTGTGTGCGGGGCTCCTGGAGCTCAGACACACACACACACACAACTGCAGCCAGCAGCAGGTACCTGAGGGGCTGTTTCTGTTCCTTTTCTTCCTCCTGTTGCTTCTGCTGCATGCGCTGCTGCAGACCTCGTGCTCTCCTCATGCACTTTTGCATCCTGCCCTGAGCGTTAGCGCTGCTCTCATGCAAGGTATGCCTGAGTTTAGCTACAACGCAAACAAAACAAAACAAAACAAAAATAGGCAAAAGAAAAATGAAACAGATGCAGAAAATAAAGAGCCGAGTCATGGGGCACATGCAAACACATTAAAGGGAACTGAAATGAAAAGGATCTTGATGTTTGACCGACTGGGTCACACAAGTAGGGTTGATGGGGGAACCTAATAAAATCCTTACACAAAATGTTAAATTCTCTCAAGCACAAAATGATTAAATTATAATGAAGTTGACTTAAATCAAAATGAATTGTAGTTAAGCCATTGAACTAAAAGAAAATCAAATTACCCGAGCCTAATACCGTATCTCAGTATAATTAATTATAAATATTTACAGAACAACAATACTTTCACCATGAGCTGCAGTCTACCCAACCCTACAGAGGCACTGGAAACTGAAGCAGGAAGCAGGTAGGGGAGTGAGGTGTAGGTAACACACAGGGGCCAGGCCGTAAAAGGTGTGAAAGAGAAAGTGTGTGCAGTGTGTGTGTGTGTGTGTGTGCGCACGCACATATGTACAACCCATAAGTGACAAACCTCAGGGTATGACATACACAAGACAGACAGACAAAAATGATATTGGTAAGTAAAGCCTTTCACATTGATCACAGACAGAAAGACAGACAGCATTTTTATTAACATTTATAAAAACTGATAGTTCTGGGACTGGATTCATGAAAATATTAAAGAAGTTAGGAAGTTTCTCAAGTAAAATTCTAAGAAGTTTGCAGGAAAGGACCTAAGTGCAATTCTTAAAAAAAAAATAATAAAAAAAAAATGTGTGTATATATATATATGTGTGTGTGTGTGTGTATGTATGCATGTATGCATGTATGTATATATATATATATATATATATTTATTTATTTTTTCTTGGAAGACTAACTGATCAACTAAACACTTTGAACGCCAAATGTTTTGTCTGCATGCAGATTACCGTAATAATCATATTAAGCAGGCACACTATTTTCATTGAATCCAGCCCCCAGATTCTGCTCATTTAATTAAGATCAGATATATGCTTCAGGATGTGTATCGTGTAGTGACTAGTAGTCAACCGATAAGGGTTTTTTCAATAAAATACCTAATATAGAAATATAATAAGTATATTAATATGGTCAAATTTATTAGGGTTTTTAAATTATTTCAACCCACTGGCTTCTGTTTATCAGCCAGCAGGACATAGTTATTGGCTGACGCGGATCTCAACATAGTTACCATCATTGACTATAATCAAAACACAGCATAGCTTATAATGTACATCATTACAATACGCAGTCTCTACATTGAAACCCGAGTATGTGAACGGAGTGGAGTGCGGAGAGGATTTTAGAGCGCTCCAATACCGCTCCATCACGAGTACAATTCATGCCAACGGCCCATTATAGACCTGCAGTTTTAGTACCGATTCACACGTTTAACACATTTATCTATCATGATACAGCTGGATCATTGAAATCAGATTTTGTTTTTTGATGAGTGGCTGCGGGAGGTTATAGTTATCAAGCCTACTGAATATGATCTCAAGTGAGTAATCTTCAGCACAAATTTTATTTCTCGAGCCATTTATACGGCAAAAATTGTTTTTAGCAAATGATACACAGTAATCCCCTTGGGAAGGATTAGAGATATGGAGTGTGTGCGCATTACACGCCATAAAGGGCGTATCATTTGCACGAAAAAAACTATTTTTGGCATATAAATGGTAGGAGAAATAAAATCCGTGCTATAGATACGCTATACACTTTAATGAGATCGGGCTGCATCGGGTGAAAGCCCATTTTAAACAGGTAGGCCTAACACTATACACACATGCAATCGCTCCCTCACTAATGCATTGCATTCAAACAAATGTAATTTTACAGTGCTGTCTGTATTTGATTTCGAATGAGAAGAAATCTGTAAGAAATGTAGCGACCAGTAGATAAAATAACTTGTGAAAACGTACGGTAGTTATTTTCTTCTTTCCAAAACAAAATGAGCACTGCAAAAAGCAGCAATGATATTTCACTTTTAATGCTGTTAACCATGTAATAAGCTTAGCAATTCATGGGAAAAGTATGCAGACTATCCAACAAACCACATTGAAACTATTCTACAAGTATATATTTTTTCCCCCATTTAATATGCCTATGTATTATGAGCAGAACTTTTGCGAGATTTCAAAGCATTCTTATAAATACTTTATTTGCAATTTCCTCTGGGAGCGAAGGAGGCTCAGTGTTTCTGATATCAGTGTGCGGAGTGGTAAATGGCGAATCGTAAATGATTGGAGCGCGGAGGGAAAATTGTTGCCGCTCCACTCCGCTCACATACTCTGAAACCGAGACAAATCCACTCAAACACAGAGATGCAGAGACACACAAGTTTGAGGCAGTAGTGATAGCAGCAGCAGGCTAAGGGCAGGATTACTTACACATTGCTTCGTTAACCACAGACAGAGCGGTGGCCACCTCTCCTGCCTGTTCCAACCTTAGAGATTGGTCTAACAGAGACTCTGCCTCCAACACACACCTTTCAATGCCTTCCCCTTTCCCTGCAGGTGACAAACATCATAGCATAGCGCTTTTCAGCACGGAAACCAGCACACCCGCATTTCACACACACATACACAAGCAGTCCCAAGCTCCAAATGTTAAACCACAGCAGAAACCCAAGAAATGCATCCGGAGACAGAGCCACTCCCTTCACCCTTTCGCGGCATGCTGACGCCGTACCTTGGTTTTGGAGCTCGTCCAAATCCATGAACTTGCTGGGTCTGGGATTGAAGCCCAGGGCCGCCTCTTTCTCCTTTTCCTTTCGCCTCTGTAATTCTTGCTCCTTGGCCCGGCGAGCCACTTCCTCCTGTAGCTCATCCAGTTCACTGCGGCCCTCTCCTGCTACACACGAACACAATCATTAGAACATTAAGAAAACATTCTGTGATGATCCATTGCTACATTTACACTGTCAACCACTAGCGGCGCAGGGATTTTGATTGTAGGTGGGCCTCCAGAAAACTGGATGGGCCAATAAAAATAAGGCAAAAAAAGCCTCTGTTTCAGCGCTTTTCTGCAGCACAAACAAGCTGCTCTGCGTTTCATATTAGCTAATAGCTACCGTCTGTGTCTGTCTCATTGAGTTTGCTTGAAAAGCTTGCGTGCCAACGTCATTCATTTCATTGGATCACTTGCTGGTGATGATGCAGTCTATGAGCAGAGACCACATGTTGGGTAGAAGCCACTGATTGGCTGAGAAGCTTTCACTCAAAGCTTTCCTCGTGCTGCTTATTGGATAAACAGCTAGAATGAAATTCTCTCACCTGGGTCAAAATGATAGCACAACAGGTGCTGTCAACCAATTCTGTTTTTCATTGACATCCAGAACACAGACTTGGCCTTGTTGCATGTATGTAAATGGCAAAAATAAAAAACCCCAAATTTTTTTTGAGCATCCAGCTTTCCAATGCCATCTGACTTGCACGCGGTGTTGTTATTGTGCAGTCAGAAAACGATAACAACTGAAAATGGTTTTCTGTTACTGAAATAAAGCTGAAACCATATAAAACATAAACATCAGATCAAAAACGATTAAGTACTAAAATGACTAAAACTGAAATAAAAATGAAAGCGAAAGAGAAAATAAAATAATAAAAATGACAAAAGCACATAAAAACTATACTTAACATACAGCACATAAACTTGTACTACTATTTACTAATTTCATGAATTAACGTTTTAATTTTTTTTTAGTTTATAAATAATACTAAGATAACAATGATTATAGCTAACCACTCGTATCTGTTTCTCTTAATTCTAAATCTTTCTTCAATGTTACACAATTGAGACAGTTAGTTGCGGTCTTAATTTTACCCAATCAGACCAAAGGTAAAAGCCAATCATTTGAAAAACTTCACGCCAATTATTGTGTGATTGATCACTGGAGTCACTTCAATCCTCTGGTACATATGCTAATCCCTACTATTAATATTAACACAGTCCTAGACAAATGTAAACAGGCAGAAAAAAATAATTTAAAAAATTGGGATGAGTGTCAAAATATTGCATCTAAGCATTAAGATTTGCAGTGTGAAATCAGCCTAAGAGGCACATAGTTTTAATATGCAAAAAAAAAAAGGTGATCAAACATCTATTCTGGTCACATGGAGAAGCACAAACAGATATAGCAGCTGATATTTCTCCAGGGCAGACTCATGTTCCTCAGTTTACATAACAGATATACAGAGATAACATTTCCACAGAAAGGAACAGGATGTATTTGAGGATGTATTTGGTCACTGATTCCACTACATTCTGTTCAATACTGCTTTGCTTAATATAATAAGTTAATTTTTACGAAAAAGCAAACGCATGTGTTTAACAACTAGTTTAAACATCTAGAGATAATGATTCATCCCTAAGGTAAAGAACAGCTGAATTCACCCACATGATGGCTGTGTGACGACTATAAACACACATGATCATGCTGTACACACCTAAACTCATGTGACTGCTGCCCTTGACTGACGCTTTGACATCCTGCAGTAGGGCACTGCTGCTCTTGGATTTTGCGACAGGTACAGTTTTCCATGGTGGGCTGACTTCAGGTGGAGGGTTTTTATTTCCTCCCTCTCGTAAGCTGGAAAACAGAGAGAGAAGTTAATAATGTGCTAACTAAGATCCTAATGAATTCTGATAAAGATTTTTGCATCATACCTGTGCATGCCATTACTGGTGCCCTCATTAACAGGCATGTCTAGACTGACGGGGCTGTTACTGTTCCTCTCACTGCTCTCATATCCGCTCTCCATCCTCTGGATAAGCCGTGGGGGCTGCTCTGATCCTCGTCTCAGGAGTCCTGGCAGATCTCGAAAGGTGGTCTGCTCCATGGATGTCGCCAAGTCCCCCTGAGGCCCTGTGTCTTCAGGCAACAGAGCTCCTAGTGGACTGTACCCGGCCTGTTTGCGCCGCTCCCTGCTAAAGATGCTATCAATGTTGAGGGCCTCACGACGAGGCTTCCAGGGCGGACGGTATCGCCCTCCAGAGGAGCTGGACTTGGACTCACTGCTGGTGCTGTCGGCTTCCCAGTCTCGAGCCTTAGTGGTGGAGTCAGGTGGGCAAACTGAGCCCGAGGACGATGCAGAAAGAGGCCGGTTATGGATAATGTTGCTCATGGTCTCCTTAAAGTCTCTAAGTCGGCTGGAGCTGGGTTTAGGTAGGGAACGGGGTACCTGCTGCTCTTTTAAAGTCTCACCTGTTAGAGAGAAGGAGAGGACATTAAAAAAAAAAAAATCAAAAAGAGGAAGAGGAAATGTTATTTTTACATAACCTAATATTGATGTACACAGCCAGTAAAAGCAACAGTGATGACTAATGCAGCTCACATTGTCCAACATCCTACACTATCTTCTAATGATCTGTCAGATCTGCCAGTTATGGATTGTTAACCTGGGTTCCATTAAAGTAACACAATGATCTGTTTTTTTTTTTTGTATTGTGGTTTGGTGACAGCATTATATGAAATGCATACCTTCACTGTGGTAGCCAGCAGACAACACCTCATCAGTCTTAGAACAACGACTTCTTGAATCACCCCGGACCTCAAGTTTTCGTGGCCTGCTGGCACTTCTTTTCCTGTCCAAAACTCCTCCCTTTCTGTCCAAGACAGCGTCTTTTCTGAGAGTGTGGCGTTGCACTGGATCGCCGTCGGTTAAAGGACCTTCACAAAATGAAACACAACAAAAGTCATTGTTGGAGCAGGGACTAGGAGATGATTTGGAGGGGAGGGGGGAAATGTGATTCTTCTGATAATGTTTTTTTTTTTTTTTTTTTTAAAAACAACAACCCACAATTCAGTCTTAAAGGAGTAGTTCACTTTTGAAAAAACTTTTGCTGACAAGTTACTCACCCCCAATGTCATCCAAGATGTCCATGTCTTTCTTTCCTCAGTCGAAAAGAAATTAAGGTTTTTGATGAAAACATTCCAGGATTTTTCTCCATATAATGGACTTTCATGGGAACCAGACGGTCGGAGGTCCAAACGACAGTTAATAACAGTTTCAGATGCAGCTTCAAATGTCTTTAAACGACACCAGACGATGAATAAGGGTCTTATCATGCGAAACGATCGGTTATTTCAAAGCTTATTACAAAAATTTAACTTTTCTAAGGACAAATGCTAGCATTGCTCCATTCTGTGAGGCGCGTTTGTAACGTCACGTAATACGTAATTACGTTCAAAAGGTCACGGGCGACGTAGCCAGAAGTACAGAGTCAGAGTGTTTACAAGTTGAATGCATAGGTTGAAAGTGCAAACTAACTCAAACGCCGTTTACAAAAAAGGAATTAAAAGGTAAAACAACGATGTCGGACGATTTTGATTCTGTACTTCCGGCTACGTCACCCGTGACCTTTTGAACGTAATTACATATTACGTGACGTTGCAAACGCGCCTCACAGAACAGAGCAAGGCTAGCATTTGTCCTTAGAAAAGTTACATTTTTGGAATAAGTTTTGAAATAACCGATCGTTTCGCATGATAAGACCCTTATTCATCGTCTGATATCGTTTAAAGACATTTGAAGCTGCATCTGAAACTGATTCGACCTTGGACCGTCTGGTTCCCATGCAAGTCCATTATATGGAGAAAAATCCTGGAATGTTTTCATCAAAAACCTTAATTTCTTTTGGACTGAGGAAAGAAAGACATGGACATCTTGGATGACATGGGGGTGAGTAAATTATCAGCAAAAGTTTTTTCCAAAGTGAACTACTCCTTTAAACATGCAATGAGTATCTTATCCTTCATCAAATCACAGTCTTTACAATTTGATAACCACACTAAGCCAGGTTGCACATTATTTGTGCAGCCCTAAGCCAAATTGACAACTGTATGGTTCAACACAATTAGTGTCAATATATCTAATATGATGTCTAAACTGTATTTCAGTATGAAAGTATACTGACATACCTGTGGTTTCCAGGCTGCTGTGGGAGGCAGAGTCATTGTCAGGGTTACAGATGACGGTTCCTTGGGAGTCAGAGGAGAAGTGGGAAGCCATAGACTCATGATGGGAGTGGGAGAGTGAATGCTTATAGCTGTAGCTGTCTGTGGAGGAGTCTGTCCGTGTATCGCTGGAAATTGATGGCTCACGCCCTGACAAAACAGAAGATTTCATTCTTATCACTAAAGCTACCAATTGGAGATGTTTATATTTTTAGCAAAAAAAAAAAAAGAGTGACTGCCCGCATAAAACTTTAAGATATTGTGGGTGGTAGCCAGGGAAGGGAGGTGAAAGGGCATTGCTAAGAGGTTGCTACAGTATTCTGAATAGTTGTTTACAAAGGTCAAAGGTAGGTAGGTACTTTATTGATCCCACGTGGGAAATTTAAGTGCTTTAGCAGCAATACAAGAAGACCACCACAAATGTCGCCCATATACTACATGACTTTCAAAGTCATCTGATTGCGGCTCCTTTCTCAGGATCCAATTCCACTCAAAACCTAATTCCCACTTCGGGACTTTGATCACACACAGGTCTAGATTTTTAACCTGTTAAATATCTCTTAAACTCAGATTTAAGGCTTTTGATGGAAATATTCATTTAATGTAGGTGAGTGGGGAAAAAAGGTACAACATATGGTGAAAAACTGTAAATGGTTTAACACTGCATTTATTCAATTTTACTGTAAATACTGTTGGTGTGTAATGTATGGGGCTTGAAAGTTAAATCTATTACATTAGCTTTTCACCAATAGTCAAGTCAAATATATTTATATAGCGCTTTTCACAATACAGATTGTATCAAAGCTGCTTCACAGTATCAATAAAGACAACATCACAGTGTTTGTTTATTCATGAAAAAAGACAATCAAGATTGGTAGAGAAATAGCAATAGTGAAAAACAGTTAAAAAAAATACATTGCCAGAAGTGTCCCTCATAAGGGACCGTTCGGTATTTATGGAATGGTCCACTGGAGGAAAATAGGGGAGGTCATGTCTTTTTATTCTTTGTTGAGGGGAGGGTCATCCAGCTTTTTTTTAGTCTAGGGGTTGGGTGACCCAACGTTTGTATTCATGGAAACATGGAGCAGAGTCCAGTTTGGCGTTGTTTGACACTTCGGACGTACGCGCTCAGAAAAAATGCATCATGTCAGAACAGAATGCCAATGAAATGTTTATCCAGCAAAGCTTTAAAGTAAGAGCAATAATTAACTTTTGTGATTGCGAATAAGTGCTATGTCCAGTGAGTGTAACTCTACAGCAGCATTAACATGTGATATGAAAACATGAAACGTTTTCATGAAATGTACCACATACCAAGTGAATTTCTGATAACCACAGCTGCTGATTTTTTCCTGTCAAATTAAAAGGGTCTTTTTTTTTTTTTACAGTAATAGCCTAATCAAACTCCACTAAATATTTGTCTAAAAAGCCCAGCACATATATAATTACTATAATCAGACATGAAATTACACATTTTGTTATGAATTAAATATTTGATGTAGTGTGTAGAACTTCCCTGATGAAGGAAAAAAAAGTGAGTTCTATGAATAAACTAGCCTTATGAAGGTGTGTAAATACCTGAATCCTCACTGTCATAATATGCTTTATTGTAGTGATGTAGGTCTAGGCGTGAGGCCAAATCCTGAGCTGACACTGGCGTCCCCCTGGGGTCAGCATAGAGCAGCAGCAGTGGCTGGTAATGCCCCTTTATACAGCGGGACACCACATCCTTCCACTTGGGCCCAATCTGTGAGAAAGAAAATGAGAGCGAGAATAAGAAAGTATAGTTATATAGCAGTTCAAATAATACATTTGACAGATTTTCAAAATAGCAATCCCAACACATTGTGGAAAACTAAACAAAAGCAGAGGCGAGGTTGAAATGTTCTGGATACCCTGAGTAACAAAGCTGAGAATGAAACCCAAGTCCAACACTTTTCAGACGAATCTTACCCTGACTTCAACTTCCCAAATGGACGACTTTATCTACGCTTCCTCCATAACCAGACAGGATGTCCTAGCGGCCGCAGAAACAGACAAGCAAGAACGCAAGCGTGAACTAGTTAGCTTTAGTGTGTGTGTTTGTTTGAGGTGGACTATCATGGCGGTTTCTCTCTGTAGGCCACGCCCTGCCACTGTCCAGCTGGGGTTGTAAACAATAGTGGGATATCCTTGTTTTCAGAGGGCTTTTGTGAGAGCTCTGCGCAGCTCACGTGTAGGTCAGCATAAGCCTGCCAGACTCCACGAAAAAAGCTGATTTGTATGCAACTGTCCAGGATCCACAGTCATGCACTGCTATTGTGAATCTAAACCCTGCAGGTTTCAGAACTAAGAGAATGACACACCGCGTTAGTGATGTAAAGCAAATTATTTTATTTTTTTTCAAGCAGTTTCAACAGTTACAGGAATTAAGCAGAGAATATATCATTATAAAAAGTAGGGATGCACAATACTGCCCTACAAAGGCAAAGTGCAGTAACTACACATTTGGTCAAAAATGAGTTAAGACTTGTAATGGGCTTTAGTTTATGACATGTGTTCTGTATTGTGAAAAAATATCTGGGTTAAATTATGTCCCGTTTCGGAGATGTATTACCACATAATCTACCCATAACATGTTTGACTGGCTGGTATAAAAACTTTAAAGGCCTTTTTCTCCGTTTTTTTGTTTGCGGAGTTACTGCACTTAGCCTTTGTAGGGCAGAATATTGGTACCACATCAGTCATCAACCAATATTAGAGATTGGTATCAGTTGATATTGAAATTTTGGATAGTTAATTGTGCATGCTCAGTTCCTTTATTTTTACATCTTCTTACATATTTTTAAAATCTTTGCTGTCATCTCAACTCTATATACTTTTTTGTGTGTTTTTACAGATAAAGTTTAACACGTTAATAAAAAATGTCAAAATATGCATCAATTAATGAAATACTGTTTTATTTTTCATTCATTTAACCAAATTAATATAGATTTTTTGTATTTAATAGTATTAATATGTAATATTTAAATAAAATTGACCATTTATCAGTTTCAAAAGCATTTTAGACTGATAAATGGAGGCTCCACCATTTACTACCGTTTAAAAGTCTGGAGTCCATAAGATTTTGAAATCTCGTATGCTCACTTAAGCTGCTTTTTTTTAAAAAAAAAATCAAACATACAGTATAAACAGTAATACTGTGAAATACAAATAACTGGTTTCTATTTGTATATATTTTAAAATGTCACTGTGATGACAAAGCTACATTTTTAGCATCATTACTCTAATCTTTAGTGTCACTTGATCCTTCAGAAATCATTTTTTATATGAAGAGTTCAGATGCAAAAGCCTCTAAGTGCCATTTAAAATTTTCTTCTAGAATGATCATTTTTATCAAGCTTGTATATTTAAGTTCAGTAATTTCACTTAAATGGCAATGAAGATTACCTATTAATTGTTATTTAAGTGAAATTACTGAACTTAAATATACAAGCTTGATAAAAAATGGTCATTTCAGAAGAAAATTTCAAATGGCATTTAGAGGCTTTTGCATCTGAACTCTTCATATGTTGATTTGGTGCTCAAGAAACATTTTTATTATTATCCATGTTAAAAACGGTTGTGCTGTTTAATATTGTTGTGGATTCTTTGATGAATAGAAATAAGTTCAAAAGAACATCATTTATCGTTTGAAACCAACGATAAATTGTGACATTTTTTGCTTGTTTGATTGTTATAAAAAGCAGAATGCTTGTCTCTTTGTCTGTCAACTGTTTGTATTATTTTGTAAAGCAACCTTGAGTCCTTGAAAGGCGCTATAAAAAATTAACATTATTATTATAATTATTTTAACAATGTTAACACTTTCGCTTTTGGACAATATATCCTTGCTGAATAAAAGTAATATATATATATATATATATATATATATATTAAATCTTACTGGCCACAAACTTTTGAACAGTAGAGTATATTGTCACCATGATCAAGAAATGTAATACTGGTAAATAATAATCACTCATTGACGTTCACAAGAACGCTGTATCATTCCTGTCTATGTTATGACCATAATGTGCACTAATGACTATTGACATGAAGCGAGCTACTGGCATAAACCTGCATACACACTCCTGACTGGTGAGTCAACAAGCTGCCGAATTATGTAAAACAGCACGCAAGCACTAACGGAGCAAACACGCATACATTCACCCACCCACTCACCACATGCTGGGAGCCTGTGGGGAAATGCTAAATAACAAGCCAACACATTGGACTATCCCAGTTAATGATTCTACACAAACTCCCCGTGGACAGAGCAAGCAAGGAACATTAGACAAGGGCATGTCTAATAAAGCAATATGAACATCTGACAAATTAACAAGCTAAGAGCAGCGTCTTTCACATTCACCCAGATGATTACCTCTTTCACATGAGCATCATCGAAGTAAATCCACTTGCGGATTTTGGTTTGGAAGAAGAAAGTGGAGTAGTGTTTGCCGTAGTAACAGACCACGCCCACAAGGTAGAGCTCCGCCTGTTTGGCCTTGTCCTCCGTCACTCGGTAGAACAGCTACAGGTGAAATAAAAGGAGAAGAGGGCACTTATTATTATCATTATTATACAGGCGTTCATTTTCACATACACACACATAAAAGTAGATGCACGCAAAACTTGCAAATATTACATATTTTAAGTGACCATGACCATCTTTCAAAGGAGATTATCAGATCACCACTCTTGACCTCTAGATGCTTTTCGGTTTACAACAATCATTTGTTTGGGCCTGTTTAAAAAAGGTTTACATTTCACATTGAAACATGAACCTGACACTTAGCGAAATGTTAACCCACTAAGGACACTCTGTGCCCGCCCCGTGTCCTAAGAAAGTGTGAACTCAGTGGCAGACAGTGGCTTTTATGTTTGAGTCATGGTCATTGATGCAACAAGTTTGGCAAGTTCTGCCTGTAATTCCCATGTGCATCTCAGTAACCTCAGAGTCGCAGCACTGACTGCATTTATCACCATCTATATTCAAAGGGTTCTCTTTTAGCTGTGGGTTTGTTCATCTACCAACTGACTTATGTCAGCAGCATAGAGTGTAGTTTGTGGGATTTTTTTGACTACTGTCAGGAAGTTTATCTTACATCTCCGAGCCGCAGGACGGTGCCCAAGCTATGAATGACGTCTTCTGCCAGGTCAGAGTGGTCCGAGTCCCACACCAGGCCAATGGTGATGATCTCTGGAGAGTTCATCAGGACACGCCGGATGCGGAGCTTCTCTCCACAGTTGCCCTGTAAATGAAACAAGGGAGAGGGCTTTTTTATACTGGAGCTTAATGAAAAACACACACACTGTTACTATTAATTCTCCTTCTCCCTGCCCAAACTTACACCAGTCACCCTTACATAATTCACAAATCACATACAGACACCCATAATATGAATGTTTGTGTGTGTTTAAGTTGCATGTGAAGCATGTCTTCATTATCCCTGAGGGTCAAGAAAACAGTTGGGTTTCAGATTTGTACACCTTGTTCTTGAACTTTCAAATGTGTTTAATTCATACTGAAAATCTTGCTGTAGGTTTAAAGTCTGAAAACATGTTTGCTTCCATTAGCACTAGGGAACAGACAGGCCAAGCATAATATAATCTAATTATGTACAGACTCATTGATGTATGAATGCCTTATATGACTATCAAAGAAAACTAACAATATTTTGTTATATGGTTTATACTTAAAATGAGAAAAAATTACTTGGAATGGGGTTAAGAAACTAACTTGTTTTCCCTTCTTAATAAAAAGCAAGCATCTTTCTTGTTTTAAGCATATACCTCAATCAATTTTAATTTCTGTATAAACAAGCCTTAACGATACCGTTCAAAAGTTTTGGTCGATACGATTTTTAAGCTTTTTGGAAGAAGTCTCTAATACTCAACCAATGAAATATTGTGAATATTGTGAAAAATTACAATTTAAAAACTATTTTTCTTTTTTAATCAATTGTAAAATCTTAAAAAGAACAGCACTTATTTGAAACAACATTATAATTGTCTTTACTGTCAATTTGATCAATATAATAAGTTCTTGCTATAGAACGTATTATTTTCTTTTAAAAAGTAAACATATCTTGTTTCAAGGATGTTTAGATTCTTTTGCTGTAAAGACAAAATACTGATTAAGAAAAGTATTTTTTTGCAATGTGATAAGCCGTCATCCCTGACGCATGGAAAATGATCTGACACGAAAATAAATGCGTGTGTGTGTTGCTTAAGAATTTGGTCCTCCTCAGGGCAACAAGACAAATTAAAATTCCACTGATTGCATCCTGTTTTGACCCAGCGATTACTCAATGGCCACCATCCTATTCAAACCCAGACAAGCACTACACATACACACACACACACTGTCCCAGGCTTCATTATGCCTAATTAGCACTTGATTTGATGGATCCGAGTGTGTGGCGCTGTGTTGTAATGCTAACCGGGCAGTTGCGCAGGTCTCCCACGGTGCTGGCGTTCCTCAGCAGCTCTCCAAACATGTCTGGGGTGGGCTTCTCTCTGCATTCCAGCATTCGCACTGCTTGGTTACTGTAGCATAACCAACACACGTCATACGTTAAGATATAACAAGCAATAAACAGCAGCTCTCATATCTGTAATTATGGGTGAAGCCTTTGATTTAGTAAACAGCCTATAATTACCATATGACTTCAAATGGAATTTGTAACACTAACCTAAATAAGTGACTCAAGTGTTTGGGTGTATTTGTGTACAGTGGTTCATCTTATTGTTGCAGCAGAGGTCACTGCATCTCAAAGACACTGCAACACTGCGTGCCTGGAGCAACGTCGCAGCTCAGGCAGGTCTCAGGGTGACAGTCTTGCCAATGTCACAATGTTACCTGTACATGCTCCTCTGAGTGAGAGTGTGTATATACAGTACACAAGAGAGACTTTGTCATAATTCCATTTGTCATAATTTTTTTACACAATTATTCCCACTGACATTCAAATACACAATATTATAAAACTATCTATAATCTCCGGGCTTAGAAATTTGGACTGAATGAGAGCTGTTTAAAGCTGCAGGAAAACAGCCTATATGCTCACATCTCTGACCCAACATGAGTTGAATTGTATATTAATTGACCAGTTTTTTTGAACTGAATTCATAGGCATGTCCATAAAGATTAGGAAACGTATTAGGAAACTGTCTCCCTCAGATACCCCGTTTTGACAAATCATAGGATGCTAATGATAACCTAAATATACTTACAATCGATAAACCTAAATATACTTAAACCTAAATATACTTACAATTGATACAGTACAGAGCAGATCCTATAGTCAGATTTTTTTTTAAATATGTGTTAAGTACATTTATTCTTATTAAAATATTGAATCATTCCCTTCACGTTGCGTATTGAAACCGATCAGAGCCTGACTATGTAGACTGCACGACATACTGTTCAATGTAGGTGCAGAGGCAGATCAGGCAAAAGTTGAGGCAGAGAATATAGCTTAGCTGAAAAACGTATTAAATATTTTTATTGTACTAATTTATAAATCCATAAGTTGTAATCCTTGCAACAGTACTTAGACAGTAACAGTACTCAGGTTCAAGGACACAAGAAGTCGATATCGTTGTGCAGAAAAAAAAACCAAACACTCCTCTGCAATGTCAGCTATTGTCATAAAAAATCCTCCTTAATCACAGAGCCACATACTAGAATATTCATGAAGCCCTTTCATTGTTGTTGTGCTTAAGTCTGTTTGTCCACGGTGCAAAGTATCTTCTGCTCTCGCAACTAGCAGCTCTAAAAGCAGATCCTGACAAAGCCTGACTGCAGAGGGAGCTGCAAGGGGAGCTGCTCTGCTGCGTGGCTCGGCTTCGGATCTGGCCGCTCATCACCCATGATTAAAAGCTGTGGCCAGGAGACCTAGAGTAATATTTAAGCTGGCAGTTCCCATATGCTCTTGGCCATTGAGGGAATCTCTTTCTTTTCTGATTGATTTCACTGTGTTTGATGTGGCGCAGATATCATTTGCTCAGCTGAAGAAGAGCATGGGACATGATGTTTTCTGTGCCGTGCACAGTGTGACCCTTTTTGGTCCCAGCTTTCAAAATGACCTCATTCTTTAACATCACTCACTATTGTGCATGTGTATGTGCTGCAGGGATGTTTTTGCTCACCACAAAGAGGTGGTGGAGATATAGTGGACCATCTGAATGAAGGGTAAGGGGTCTGAGGAGGCACCACAGTTGCTGCACACACACTAAAAGAGAAAGAAAACAATATATGTTAAAGGGATACTTCACCTATGGAAAGTCGTTCTCAAAACTTTTTTGGGCCAACGCCCCCTATCCATTATCCAGGTTTACTAATATATTATTATTTATAAAATAGAACAATAAATTAATAAATAGTAGGCCTACATTAAAAATAAAAAGACTGAAAAATAAATAATACAAGACTGTTTATTCACATGTTTAAAACATAGTTTAATAAAACCAACATTTAAAAATATTTTGGCAGTTTTTTCTTTTTCTTTATCATTTGAAAATCTTGTTAAAATATGCTATTATAAACTCGTAGGGGCAACAAATGAACTTCCGACTCCCATGCCACTGAAAGTATATATCAGATGGGCTGTCATTGGACAGTAAAAACGACTGTAGGCTATACATCATTGAAGCGGTAATGTTTGCACTTAGTTTTTATTATGCATTTAGAATAGTATTGCAAGAAGCTGCTTACATTAACCTAACTTGGGGGGGGGGGGGGGGTGTGGATGCAATCAAGATTATTTTATGAAACATTATGTTAGAATTGTAGGCCTAAAATACCTTGGTATCAGCTTGTTTTCATCAATGGTTTAATTAATACAATTACAATTAATTTGGTTTGTCATGATTATTCTTGTTAGAAGATTTTTTTTTTTTTGAACACAGATTAAACACATATGAACAATTAAATTATTATTGAATTATTAATTATTTTTAACTATCTAGAAACTGTCCAAGCAGCGTTTTGCGCTCAGATGTGACGGCGGAATTAATACATTACCAAAATGTGATTACAGAATATATTTAAATTATCCAGCAAATGTCCACCCCCCTTTCAAAAATCTTGTTGATTGTTACAACTTGTTAATTAAGGGGATTCACCTGCTCAAAGAGTGTCATGGCAAACTTCTGGTGAGGGATGCAGTGTTTGGCGGTGCAGATGTCCTCCTTGGTCTCATCAGAGATGTGAAAGTGGATCCTCATGAGGATATTCTCCTGCAAAAGAATTATTGTCAAAATATTAAAACTTAAAGTGTTCTCTAATTAAAATCCAACTGAAGAGAAGCAGCATGTGTCCTGCATGTCTCATGTTAACTGATTCACACTATCCAGTGGGTGAGTCTGTGGATAACTCTTTTGGCTGAGGGTTATGGCTAAATTGGGGAGGGGGGAATGGTTGTGTTCTGCAGGGAAATGTTAAAAGTTCAAGCATCTGCCCTTCACCAGTGTCTCCAGTCTTACATAACGGCCAGACAACAATAGTGGTTAAAAGGAAAAAATGTGCATTTGCAGTTCGTGGTTGCAGTTCCAACTTCTTACTGGTCAGCACATTGTACAATGTTGCAAAACCAGCAGTCGAGACAGGGAGCCATTCTTTATCTTATGTGTTATGATGCTATGGCCTTTAAAATGAGCCATTAGTAGGAAATTAATCACTGCGTACAATAGGAGATGTCTCTCTTTGTGATTACAAAAGATTACAGAGTCAAACAGGCAGGTTTACATTTCAGGGGATCGCATCACAGCTATCTCGACTATCAATCATCCTACCCAAAACTGACATGGAAGCAGACATGCAAGCAACAATGAAAGGAAAATACTGAGATAGAGATATAATTACAGGACCAAAAGGATAACAAACATCTTCCTTCTACTAGCACTGATGGACTCAAGACACGTCATAAGCTGAGCTAACAATGTACACAAGAAATATTTAAGACAAAGCAATATCCTCTTCAAGAAAATCTACTTCATCAGCAGAGAGTACAATGTGGCACGTGAAAGCACACTAAAGAAGATGGAAAGGACAATGGGAGGAAAAGCAGTAATGCTTTAAAGGGGGAGGCAAGTGAAAGAGTGATGGTTAAGAGTCAAGAGCCCTTACGAAACACTCAGCAGCGTCATCCATAATGCCCAGCTGGAATCGCTGCTCATCCTGGAAGGTTTTGGCCAGAGCGCAGCGGAGAGCATCAGAGGGCAGCACCTTCTCACTGCTGAACTGGAACTGCGCAAAGATGCTCTGAAAAAAAAAAACAACAACAGCTTTCCATTAATGTTAAACAAAGAAAACATTACCAACCCTTTGCCACCTAGTTTTCAAAAAAAAAAACTCTTCACTAGCCAAGTACCCTCAAAAGGACCCCTAAAAGGTTCATAGTAGTACCTTAATTGTATATATTACTACTCTAAAGTACTTATATACACTTTTTAGGGACAGATATGGTATATTTTTTGCATTTGTTTTAGAAATTATACAGTGGGCTTTACATTTTACCATATTCTTCTCCCAGTTCACCGGCCACTTACTTCTATGTATTTCGTGAGAAGTTGAGGAATTGACGTGCTGTAAACTAACATGGCGGCGCCCATCGCACATACAGCTCAACTAACACAATCGTTATAAAGGTGTTTAGACAACAAAACACATCCTCTTGCACATATTTGACAATTAGAATATCAAATGTTTCATGTTATAGCTAATACATATGTGAATATTTTGAATAATAAAGGAAAAATTACATGTAAATTGCAGATCATCATTCATTCAGCACTGTGTCACCAAACAAGCAATGTCGCATCACCATGGAAACATTTAAGTGACAGGTTCTAAATAACGGTGGCCTAGAAAAACTCACGCCGGGGGATCAGTTCGAATATTTTAAACGTACGTGTGAAAGGGTTAATTGTAGCCAAAAATCAAAACTTTTTCCTTTGTATGAAAAAGGGTAATGACATTCTTAAAAACATTTTTGCTTGTGTTATACAGAAGAAAGAACATCGTATGTGCGACATGCGGGTGAGTAATTGAAGAACTTTTCATTTTGGGGTGAACTATCCCTTTAATACCAGTCTCTTTCTTTTCACTCTAAAGTCACATTTAAACCCTGCATAATTAAGTGTCTTTTGTTATATGAACACACCTAAGATTTCCTATGATGTAAGATGCAAGACATGACTGTCTGCACTGACTCCTGTGCTGACATAAGAAACTCTTCAGTAAACAGAGTCATTACGGGATTAGCATCTTTGCTTTGAAGGCTGAAAACTCTGAGAGGTTTGAAGCAAGAGATACACTGGACTTATGCACTGACAGTGAAACATACTGGAGTAAAGTCAGAAAAACACAGACAGCTGAATACATAGGGAGCATTATACCCATGAAAGAGAGCGGACAGGCTGACAGACATATTGTCCCAGTCCTGTGTGTGAGAGCAGACAGGCAGCCCCCTACTGCACTGGCACAGGGCTCAGGAGAGAGCCCTCTAATTTCCAGCTGAGTTATAGAACATTTGATGGAAAGTGCCAATGGCACTTCTGAACATTAAAATGAATCTAATATGAATTGAGAGTGAGGGAGGTAGGGACAAAAAAGAAAATGGCTGGAAAAAGGAATGGCACGGAAAGAGTTGCATTCCCACAACACTGCTTGCCACACAGCTCTAGTTAAAGACATGACGGCTAGTTTTTTGACACACGTCTATTCCTTATAACACTTTACCTTATACTTAATTTCTTAATGTACAAAAACATAATACAATACCGGTTAAAAGGTTTGCCAACAGCAGAAGAGATAAAGCAATGTCTGAAAGCTTTAAAATGATTTAACAATGATTTTTGTTTTTTGTGGTCCAACAAACATCCAGTGTTTTTTTAATAATTTGTCATTTCTGCTTTTTGACTAAATAAGTAGGCCTAAATAATCATTCAAATAAACCATACACAATATTTTGAAAATAATTATTGTCACTAGTGAAATATCATCTTTGTTTCTCATTTGAGAATGAATAGCTGTTACATAAATTTGAGTAACTTACGCGAACAAAACATGAAATAAGTTAGTCCTTTTTGAAAGCACAGTGGTGTAATGGAGTTGTTGGGTGCTGTTCTTTATAGACTTACCAAATGAAGCCATTAATCAGTAAAACCAACATTGAAAAAAATAACTACTACTTAAAAAGTCATTTCAAGCCTGTATGACTTTCTTTCTAATGCAGAGCACAAAAGAAGATATTTTGAAGACTGTTGGTTACAAAACAGTAGTGGTGCACAATATATCTGCAGCCAATTTAATATCGGCCGATATGGTACATTTTTTACACGTTGTGCTGTCAAAATAGGGCCGATGTGAACAGGCCGATAATCGTTCCTGTGTATTTGACGTGTGTGTAGATGTGAGTGTGGGGGCGGGGATGTTTGTTTTTGCACGAGTGCATGTACGAGCGCAAGTCCTGTCAGTTTAAACATCAAGCGCAAGAAGACTGAAACTTGCGAGCTGTTTTCTGTCAGCCTTACTAAGGCGTATTTTTGTCCCGCCAAAGCCTTATTTGACTGGTGAGTGATGTAGATGACTGACTGCTGCACTTGTTTAACTGAGAGAACGAGCAGAGAGACTGAAAGCCCCGTCATGTGCACTCTCACCGTCTTCAAACTGTCTTGCTCTCTCTCCGTCACTCACGCATATTAATGAATGAGTTGAGTAAATATCTTTGAGAATACACGATGGTAAAAGGTCAGAAGACCGAACTACCACTGGTTGTGAATTGTGCTAAAACAACGTTGCCTTATCTTCTCTGAAAAGCTTTCCACACATTCAGATAATAAACCAAACTTTCAATAAAAAAAATTATATAATTTTATATAAATAAAATTCTACAATAGTTAACATTCTATTAATATTAGTTTCTATGCGGATACTCCATGACAAAACCACCCCAGTCATTCTAGAATGATTCTTTCCAAATAGAGCTATTCAAGTCATCTGGTGAAATTGTTTTTTATAGCAATATATATCGCAGAAAAATGTATGTTTTTACCAATATCGTGCAGCCCTAATCCTCACCATGTATTTTCTATACAGAGATTTTGACATGGGTAAATAACGGTATTGGCTATAACAGCAATATTAATATCGTATCGGCAACAATTTTCACATCAGTGCATCGCTCACTACAAAACCGTTTTGACCATTGACTTTTGTATGAAAAGCAGATCATGTCATTTTTGGGTGAACTATGACTTCAATTAAATCTACAACAACAACAAACCCCTGGGTAAACCCGATAATCTCTCTGCTTCAACAAAGTTCAGTCTTTAATGTTTCATAACACTTCAGAATCTTAAAGCATACGCAGATGGTAGAAACGCATTAGGCTTCGTATAAAAAAGGGAAACTACTGAATTAGAAAAGCTATAATGGAGCAGTGATCCCAGTCAGCTCTATGATTTAAACGCATCATGAATAACGTTAAAACCTGATGGGCTGAGTGCATTACCTTCAGAGCGCAGAAGATGCACGAGTCTTCCATGCACTTGTGTGTGGTGAGCTGCCGGAAACTTCGCCGAAAGATATCCAGATGCCAGAGAACCTGTAAGAAAAATGAGAAATTAGACTAAAGCAATGTTTAATCTGATCTTTGAAGCTGACTGTGCATGATACAAAAGCTCTCTGAAAGAAAGGTTGAATCAAGCATCAGACAGTCTTCAAGACAACTTCAAAAATGCAGCTCTAGTCATCAAAAATGTATCAGGCTCAAAAAGCACTTGCTGCTCTGCACCGCCTGCAGTTGACTTTCAACCCCTTCTTAAATGTCTCTCTCAGGAGGGCAAGACATTTTAAGAACAGAAGCCTGTTTGGAGACGGAGGTATTGCAAGCTGTATCTGTTCTGCAGAAAGTTGTCTGTCAGTATCGATCTCCTAAATTCAGCTTTCTTGACACCTCGTAATCCAATCACATGAGAGAAGCAATTATGTCTTACCAATCAGGTGACAAAGACCTGATAAGCCCATGTGATTTATCCAAGAGAAAGGGAGCAGGTTAACAACCAGAGGAGATTCTGAGAGTGAGATGAAGTGATGAGCATGTTTCCCAGCTTTAGTCTTTCATCTTGAGGAATGCATGCATCTCCAGAAGAAGGATGATGCGGAATGTCAGCGGAACAAACAAAGACCTGCTAGCTTCCTGCCGGGCAGCTTGCACGCACGCACGCATAGACACACAATCATATACACCTCCCATCTGGCCATGCCCAGGAGGCTGCGGAGGCCGTCCTGACCCCACCTGCCTGCCATGAGCTGAGACGGTGTGCCATGGCCCCGCTGCTCGTCCGGCACATCTACACGCTTGCATGCTGAATTATTGAGAGAGCTGTCAGTCCCACTAAACACAACTCAGCTACCCAGATGAATCTGCTGTCGAACTTCACCTTCACAGATCTTAATAACTTTAATAAACTGTCAATGGCGTTCCATTGTCAATTATCATCCAAAGTTGCGAATTTAACTTGAGTGCAAAATTGGAATATCACATAAAAAAAATTGAAAATAAAGAGAACAAAGTCGTCACTTCCTGATAAGTTGGCGCTAATGATCACTAAGAGAAATGGAAGTTGCAGCAGTAGGAGAACCCACTGTGGATATAATAATTTAGTGTATATAATAAATTAGTTGCGAATCAGAGCATGCAGACGAAATGCAAAGTTATTTTGCTTTCTGCTGTTTGTGAACACAGTTGCATAAGACAGTTAATTATACTGAACCACTTTGACGACAGACTTTGCTCAGGCATTTCAGAACAACCAAAACAGCATTTCAGATGCTGTGCAATCAGACCAGTTCACTGGTTAGTCCTGTTATGTCGTCCCATTGCAAAGTAAAACAGTTTATACTCGTTTTCTTATTGGATAAAAAGTTTATCTGACTCAATTGAGCACATACGTTTTTATTTTTGCGCATTATCCATCCGGCATTTTTCTAATGCAATATCCCAACATGCGCATAAAAATAGGTGGATGTAAACATAGCTAATGAACTGTAAGATGGTGACCTACTTAAGTTTCAGTCAAAAGACTTGCGCAGAGCTGTGTGTTCGCTTTACTTTGAAATTACTCTAAAATTGATTTTGTCTGCACTACAGATTTCAAGAGACACAAATCAGAAAACATCTGCTTGAGTGAAGTTGGGGCATTGAACGTGTCTGCACAATAAAACTCAACTGCACTCAACCGCATTGATCTCTAAGGTCATTCAGCTCACCCTATTTAACCTTCTGCTGATGCTCTTTGCATGGCAAAATGAACCGTAAGTGAATAAAATGCATGAAATGCAATGCAGTCTTAGCTTAAGCAAAAGCTTAAATGTAAATGTTTGCACAAAAGAGAACTTAGACTGCACTATCACAGTATTATCACACTATTTTATTTTTTGCAATGGTAAGATGTGGTAATGGTAAAAAGTAATTGTTTAGGAAAATCAACTGGTGAAGTTTTACACAAAACCTTGGCAAGCAGGGCTGAAATATAAAGATCTGAGCGTTTCAGGACAGGTTAAAAAAGACTAATTAAGGATTAGGGGTGGAGGTGGGGGGTCAATTCACAAGTCTTCAACAATTCTAATTCAAATCTATGCATGGGCTATATAAAATAAAGATTAGATGCAAAATTGAGAATTGTGACCACAAGAATCGAATCGTGAGAGTTGAAAAGATTCCCATTCCTAGTAAGAAGAGGTTTAAAGACATTTGAGCCATCATTGTCCGACAAGTGCTAATGAATTTATAGTGGTCTTGTAGTTTCATGTACAATTATAATAACGGGATAATTTGATATTAAAAAAATGTATTAAGCAATAGTTTTAAATAATTGTAAAATATTAAATAATATTAGGTACACCATAAAAATATTGATAAGATAAAAAAGATGACGTAAAAACAGTTTTTTGTAATATAAGTCCAGGAGATGGGTTGGATAATTAGGGTTTTAAAAAAAGAAATCAAGCAAAAAAGCTGTTTAATATTACAACATATCAACATTAATATTATTTAAATACAATCTAACTGCACTGAAGAAGAAAGAAACCAAACACCTTAGACAATGATATTTTTAGGACTTTTCTAACAATCCTGGTCTCTGGATGCATGTAGCTCTGCAGACACACGGGGACATTCTCAGCCAGTGGCCATGGACTAGCTAGTGTGTCCATGTCTCAAGCGGTCAACATCAGGCCACAGAGTCCCTTTCTATTGATTTGACATCACTGATTTGACACTCAAGGTCTGGGAGCTGGAGCTTTTGACATGCCATTGAGTTTGCCTCTGAGAATGTCTAACAACAAAATCCAGCTTTTCAACTGTCCAGTAGAGTTGTATAGTTGTATGGATGTGACTGGCTGTATTGATGAGAAGCCTGCGGGACCTTACAAATAATATAGGTGTTCGCTTGCCAACCTGGGTCACATCTGCTCATTAAAGCAATGTTCTGACCACCGTCATTACTGAGGGGAATGTCAAGCCTCTATAAAGGGACAGTTGAAACTGAAGGCAATTTGACAGTTAAAAAAAATCATAAATATGTGCAAAAAATAAATTCCATCAAGGAAACTTTAGACAATCTTTTAAGAAATTATCTTTTTAGAAGAAAAGCAGCTGAAATTGATCAACTGTGGAGATTGTAATTGTTAAATAGATGAGCTGCAATAGGATGTGGCTTGAACGATTAGTTCAATAAGAGCGAGCAAAACTACACAAGTCCCCAAACTGGACAGATCAGAGACAGCCCTGTGCAAAGATGGACACCACGGCCCATCACTAAACGAATTACACGCTTCAGATCCAGGGAACGGAAAGCAGACAGGAGGCAGAGCTGATGAAAAAGAGAGATAGACTGAAATGGAATGAAAATTACTATGAGTGACTGAAACTGAGTTACTTCCTTCAGCTCATCAAACATTCAAATAATGTGAGCAGTCATGTGAGGATTTTCCTTCACGGAATGTGACCATTTCACACCATGTGCAACGTGTTTATTTCAAGAACAAACATGACCTAACAATTTCAGGACTCAAAAGTGAAGAATTATTTATTTATTCCTTTTTCAACTTGCCAGCAGTTCAGAACATTATTTATATTCTATAATATAATTGTGATATTTTTATAATATGTTTTAATATATGTATATTTTTTTATATATTTTATAATACTATAATTTTTTTAGAATATATATATATATATATATATATATATATATATATCCCCACAGTATTAAACCGGTATTAATAGATTAATAAACCAGTATTAATAGATTTATCAACAGTATTAAACGGCTTTCACCAGCCTAGGGCTGTCACAGATATACGATAATGCGGATAACAGATAACTCTGTCGCAATAACCGCAATATTGTAATACCGCGATACTGACAAACCAACCACGGAGGAGCAGCCGCAACCGTGTTTTTTGTTCTTGTTTTAATAAATATTTAAAAAAATCTCTAGTTATTTTAAACATTTCTGATATTGAAAAAAGATTTGAAACGTTCATTGCGCTTTACCATGATGAGAGTTCCGTGTCTGTATTAAACTCAACACATTACAATGATTTATCTGTCATCCACCCTCGATTAATTGCAATGTTATGTTTTTATTACTTGGCCCACCTGACCCACTGATTATGATCCGTGCAGAACTATCGGCAAACTATACGAATTGAAAATGGACACAGGCCGGGAACCCGCAACAGAACGTCACGGTGGAAAAAGTGTATCTGAGCATGTGACTGTCTGAGTTTTGTCGAGAGCCGGAGGTGGCACAGAATTTGATGGAGGCGGCCATCTCTTAATTCTCTATGAAGGAAAAACCCTGATAACAAGAGTGAAGAATGAAGTTTTCCCACCAACTGGCTCTTTTCTTTATTAATTAAGGAGTTGGGGTTTAATCTTCAGCTGGCCGACAGAAGCCGCCACTGACAGGTCACGTGACCTGCCACCATCCACTGGCAAGTCAGTTAAGACAACTCCTAGAGATTTATACATTTAGGCTTTTTAAATAAAAAAAGTTACAATAATTTTCTATTTTCTGTGTGAATTGTTCAAAAAAATACTTAAAAATCAATGAATATTTATTTATTTTCATTATTTTATTCATTTGGTTACCGCCACTCCTGGCAGCTCAGTCCAGCCAGTCTCCATTGAGCTCCAAGTTGAAATGTCCCCAACCACTCTCATTGCAAGCAATTTTACATGAATTTTAGAGTAGCCTAATTCTATTCTATTCTGGATGTTTTCTTTTACTGACCTTCGCTGGCCGCTCAATATGGCCAGCCACTGTTGACTTAATATCAATTTTGATTTTACATTTGCATTTCAAGTACATCAAGATGTTTATAGATATATGTTTTGTCAAACAGGATTACAGTTTTAATCCCCAGGTTTTGCCATATTGTTAATCTTCATGGCAACAGACAATCCAGCCGCAATACTCCCTCAAACACCCAACCCCCCGAACCAGCCATAACTGACTCTAATTTGTAGCTTTAGACATATTATCAGCCAGCTAAGCCCCTTTATTTCCATATAGCTGATTATACAGTAATCCAAAAATAGAGGGTGAGTAATGGCAGGTTGCTGTGCAGGGTAATTACCGGCCAGGACAGTGTGCGTCTGACAGTTGTTTGTGGGGTCTAGTGCAGACAGTGCTTGAATCATCACTAAATCTAACGCAGGCTCCAACGAGCAGCACAATGAATAAAAGGCACAGTGGTTTCTGTCTAATGGCGCTCATGCGAGGAGAGCTACGTGTAAAGAGCCAGCGCACCGTTCCTACTGCTGCTATGTTCATCGAGCCGCTTAACTTGTTGCTTCAAATGGCAAATCATGGGGTGGAGCACAATTTTACTAGGAAGGGAGGATCTATTGAGGTCACACATTGCACAAGTTTAATTAATGAAAGAATATGCAAAATATTTATCCTCACAGCCTACAAGGAAAAAGTAGATCCGAACAGTTGATGAAAACATCTCGGCAAGCTCATGTGGGTTTCCCTCAAAGTGTGTTGAGTTGAATAGAGACCACACTGAGTCAACTTGATACTTCTGAGATACTTTCCTAAAAGCACCATATAAAGATTGATAATGCGTCAAAAGTCATGTGTTCAACTGAGAAACTATTTGTACTACAAGTCCCTGATCAGATTTCTGAAATTAAAAGGAGATAACATGTATGATGTGTTTATAGCATGAACATATGTCGTCCTACCTGTAGAGCGCTGTTCAGGAAGCAGCTGTTCTGTCCCGGCTCGTTGATGAGTCCTTTGCTGGGGGCGATTGATGTCATGGTTCGTGGGGTGAATATGCCCTGTAACCCACTGCTGCCAGATGCAAAGTAGTTTCTTTTCCATGACATGGTGAAGAAAATCTACGCAAACTCTAAATCGTCCCTCCGCTTAATTTTATGTTCATCTTTCCAAAGCTGAGGGGAAATGCATTAGTGTTGTATCCAAAAGATGCAAATATTTCTTAAAAAAGTTCAATGGTCACTGTTTTTGCAATCATAAAATATAAAATATATACATTTGTACTGGGGAAAAGTTCATCCAAGGGTGTTGGTTTCTTGTTGTCCTCTTGCATCAGAAAAAAAAGCAAGTGCTGCCTCTTGGCCTTATTAACTGCTCTCTGGACTTGGTTGTGGAATTTCACACTACTATACTTTTGGATTGGAGGTGTGAGGATCTTCACTACTGTGCTACACCCTTAAACAGAAGCAAGTGTGCAGACTGACGGCAAGAGTCTTGTCCTACTTGTAAACAGGTCACAAGGCGTGAATCTTCACAACACTGTATATCTGGAAAAATAAAAAGAAATACAAATGTTAACATCTCACACTCAAAAATATATTAAGTTTAACACCATGATCTGCCATAACAAAGTCACCAAAAGTCATTCATTTTCAACAATAGATTTTTTTTGTGGATAAATAGACACTAAAACACATAGGCCTAGATCTCTGAGATAGAGTAGCGTACTCAAGATCGCTGAGAAGTTAATGTTACAATATCTGATTTTCTATTGATGTATGATTAAATAACTATAAAATTGGTCTCCACTTACATGCAGGATATAATAAAATGATGCATGACGGGGGGGACCATATGAAACCATAAAAGGATAGTCCACCCAAAAAAATGAAAATTATCTGAAAGTGTGCATAGACTCAAAACAGGTAAAACACAAACAGCGACGTGCTGTGAAATTTCCTATACAATCTGATTCAGATCTCAGCCTGTTGACTAAACCAACACGTGGGTGCAGACAAGGATTTATCTGTTTTTCCCACTCCAAGCCAGCATAAAGAACATCCCTTAGCTGACTGTTGATGTCCTGCACTGACACAATGACTTACAATTCGACCTTCCAGACACAACACTGACATAACTCAACAAGTGATAAAATAATCACTGCTCTTTCTTAAACCACTCTCCCACAGGTAGCCTTAGCTATGTTAGCAGCACTCAGCCTGTAAGCTTACATTAAGGTTAGCGAGACATCCAAAGAGGTCCAGATCCATTGCCTGCAACATTTAGGTTTTACCTCAAGCTCCTGGCAGGAAGTATAAACGCTGTAGCCTAGAGACGTTCCTCTCAAGAGTTTAGCAAATTTGTCTACGTCCACCACCGCCTGATGTGCTTCTGACGTAGGCAGACTTGAGGGCAGTTTTCAAGGAACACAGAATAAAACAAGAGAGGGCCACAGACTGACAGGAAAATGTAGAAAGGAACAAAGATGACAGAGGCATAGAGAATGGATGAACAGAAGAAAAAATCTATTTACAAAGAAAAGGGACTTATGTGAGATTGAAATGGAGAAAGAAATTCTACCAGGATGCGTGTTTATCCAGCTGTGAGTCACCGGCTGACCTTACACTGCTGATGTCACTGGATTCCGTGTCTGTGTTTATGGCTTTGAAACCACATTAACGCCTAAACCCGCTATTAAAATATGCTTTGCCTATAAACAACAGGGCATAATGTCCTCTTTCAAACACTCATCTGCATTAGTCTTTCAGACAGAATTGTCAAAGCTTTGATGGGAAGCAGTGACCATGTGATGTGTAGGAAAGCTAACCCGTCCCGAAAGCAGTTTCACCCTGGACACACCCCAACTTGATGGCCACTGAGGCTGGCCCCTCCCCTAACAATAAAACATTCACAATCAGTTTGGCGCTCAATCACGAGTTACTGTCAGTACTATTAGTTACTACAGCCTACAGTTTGCTAGCTAGCTATGCCTTCGACACGGAAATGCGCGGGCTACTACCTGGATGCGATCATGTACAAAACAGATCGGTGTCTTAATTCAAATTTCGTAAAAACGATAACATCAAGAAAAGGTGAATTAATTTTAGGTGGATTAAGTAAAGAGCCAACCTTGATGGAGAGCTGAGGATCACCGCTAACACCCACCTCTGAAGTGATCATTTTACACGGCATCGTTTTATAAACTTTTGTCGAAGACAGCTGGGATTCACTGATAATCCACTGTTACTGGTGAATGGGGCCGAACCGACTATCTCCCATCTCGTCCTTCATCCTCCTGTCCCGAAAGCAGTTTCACCTAAAATCACCGCCGACAGCTTTCCCGCTAGTGGGCGTGGTTTCGGCGCAGCCAGAAGACACGTCCCCAATGTTTAAGAGGAGAGAATAATGCTAATTTTTTCAAGATTTTGATAGCTTCTTTTGTGGACTTGCCGGCTTTTTAATCATTCAAATTTGGCTAGGTGGCTAATAACACATTTTTCTCTGGTGTGACAAACTCAGAACACATACTTAATTTTGACTTTACAGGGACTTTAACATTGAAGACATCACAAAAAAATGTGCACACACTTATAGTGGGTTCTTTATCGCAGGTAGGCTGTGCACTGTGGCTCTGATTGGTCAGCAGGGGGTGAAGTAGGTCGAACGGCAGGTCAAGCAGGCAGATTATCTTGATCAGACGGTGGATTATCCTGTCTGGCAGAAAACAGAACTAGAAGTGTCTACTGTAAGGTCCTCATTAGCTCCCAGACAGTGGCTAAGGATGTCTTGGCCACTGTAGTATGTTCTTGTAAACATGGTTTTGGTGAACCACAAGCTGATTTGGTGAAACAAGCATGTCTCAGAGGTTCACTCAGTGTCCTCAGATCTCAGAAAGTAACCTGAAGGGGAGAAGAGCAAGAGTGCATCGCTACCGTTAGCAGACCCAACTCACAAGACTATAAAATTATATCAGCTCCCGCCACAGTGTTCAGAGCTGAATGTAGATTCATTTTGCTTCTACTATAAAGGGACCACTAAAGAGATCGACAAGAGTAGTGTTCGACATGTGCAAAATAAGTAATGCCAAAATACAAAACTTGGGAAACACACTAAGAGCTCACTTAACATCCCTATGCCATCCGCGGATTCCACGCTGCTGAACGTTTAGATTTTATTTTTGTTCAGGTTTTATGCATATGGTGGTGTTATGGTGGACAGTTTAAAAAAGAAGAAATTCTTACAGAATTGCAAAATATTGTATCGTGATGCATATCATATCACCGGATTCTTGGTGATATATGGCCATTTGATATGTATCAATTGTTTTTTCTAATTATAGATAGGTGTCAAAAATGCAAATCTTCCTATGAAAAAAGTTCCTGGTAATTACGGTGGAAACGCGGCTAATGCTGAGCACCAAACAGCCACTGCAGTCTTCAAGGAACAAAAGAGAACAAAGGTCAACAGCAGCAAAACATCATGCAAGAAAGGCCATTTCCATTTTAGGAAAACCACTAGAAAAGCCAAGAAGCCGAAGGTGATGGATCCCCGACCAGATCTAACATAAGGTGTCACAGGATTATTCCTGCAATAATAGACTCTGCCGGGAACAGCGATGCCCATTTAGCCATCAGGGGTGAGAGAATTCCATCCCTCCCAGCCGCCACCTCTGACGCAGCTAGCTGACATTTTCAATCCAGCAGGGCACATTTGTGGCACTAATGGAGTCTGTAATGTCTCACTGGCGAGATGCTTCACACCTCAGTCTGACACCGACCGCTTTGCCAAACCTTCACTTGAACCAACAGTGAGAAAATATCCAACAGGGACAAAAGCTTGAGGGAAACATGTCGCCAGGCGACAGTGCAGTTGGATGAGCCTGATAGTCCTGGCACCCCATTTCTATAACTGAAAGTGAATGATAAACAAGCAAGCTATCTGGCCAAAGCTTCTCTACAGTTTACTTTAGTGAAAGTGATTTAGAGGCCGTTTCGGCAGAGGCTTTTTGCCATCTTATCATCAGATGCCAAATGAACAATGCTGTTTAGGCAGACAGTGCACATGCTTGTATGCGGCAAAAGCTATGTTTGGGATATTCTCTGTCCAGATAATTATATTAATAAGACATAACTCTGCTTATGTAATCAGCCTTAACCTACTTAATAGGCTGCTTATGAAGTGCAAAAGGACAAGTAAACCTTGAAAGTTCATGCTAGCCGCTTGGGTTATTTTACCGTCTGAGAGAAATTTAGGGCGATAGGAAACAGAAACAGGCACATCCCTGAATGATACGCTCTCCACTGTCTCCATCAGACCCAGGCTGACATCATCCCGCAGCAGGAGCCCGGTGCTGAGGAAGCACAGGTCCAGCCTGAAACAGTTATTTTCCACAAAACAGAAATAAGATAGGTTGGGTATCGGTTGCCATGGAGACCAAGACCTGGTGCTGTTTTTGGAAGGATGAGGTGCAAGCACATAGGGTGGTCAAGCACAAGATACAGCCAGGCACAAACGGTGTCCTTATGTTTCTATGCACTACTCCAAAAATTACTTAAAGGTGCAGTAAATGATTTTTGAAACACGCTGTTGAAAAGTGGATTAGGCCGAGCACCAAAACACAGTTGTAGCCAATCAGCAGCAAGGGGCATATATACTCATGATAAGGGAGGAGAGAGAGAGCTCAGTGCACGAAACAGACATTAGCAGAACGAGGAAGATGGCAAAGAAAATACAAAAGAGGAAAGGCCACAGGAACATAACTTTTAAAAGAAGGGTTACGATCAGGCAAGAGGTCGGACCCGCGTAATATCAGAGAAGCTTTCCAACGCTAGAGATCTGAAGAAACGGCAAAGACTGAAAACTGATGGCGAGGTTGCTTTATTTCTTCTTGATGCGCAACGTTGGATTTGCTGTATCTCACAGAACTAAGGTCTACATGCTGTCTATTGCTTGAATAATTTGTCATCTTCGCTTATTTGTTCATTTACGTTATTAACATTATAAGCCTGGAATGTCTAAACCTCCTCCCTCATCTGTTTTAAGCATCGGCTCCCAAAGTGTGAACTAAAAGAGAAAACAGAATCCCAATATGTTTTTTTCTTTTTGTTCTCCTTTTAATGACCGCTATGACCCTTTAATCTTGTCACATTTGTAATAAATTAGTTACTTGGACTGGGGGCTGTTCATGAAAACATGTTTGTTTTTTGGGATGGAAGGGATGGACATGAATCAACATTGTAACACAGCGGTAGGCACAGCAGATTCCACTATAGTCATCGCCTGTGTTGAATAGCATATACGTAAATGTGATTGGGGGGGTGAGTCTTTTTGGATAGGGTTGTATTTGTTTAGATGATTTCAAGTATCAAGTTGTTATACAAAAGATACTGAATAAATGCATGCCATGACATGGCATAGATCACATACCAAGGGATCAGAAGATCCAGTGACCCATGGTTGGAGAGTTGTCGTTCTCCTGTAAGCATGAGCTAGTGAGCATCTCTCTGCCCTGGCACAAGCAACTGCATTTCCCTTGTACCATCTGTGAAACTGTGAGGACACCTGAATCTGGGCCAGTACGCTACAAACTCTCTCTTCACAGCGCAGAGTAAGATGGAGAAAGCAACCATAGGGCAAATTGAGCCCCAAATTTATCAGTCCACCGCAGTCACATCAGGATTAGCTTCAGTGCTGTAACTAACACAACTTAATTCAACTGTTTGAAACGACAACTATTTTTTTAATAATCTGGAATAACACTTGTGTCACTTCAACAAATCAATCTATAAGTCCAAGTAAACTGTTTTTGTGGTTAGTATGTCATAGGACTGGAAATGGAGTCCAGCGAGTGAATTTCGGAAATTGGCAGCATTCTTGTTGGAACAGGTTAGATTTTTATATATATATATATATATATATATATATATATATACACACATACACACACACAAAGACCAATCCAAGCTCCACACAATGAAGTAGTGCAATAAAAAAATATTTTTGAATGAATTAGCATTTTAGTTTCGAATGAATGGTTTGATGATGACTCACTGATAGAGACAGTCCTTTGCTGCCACCTGCAGGCATAATGTAATTGCACTGACTGACAGACTGCAATTATGTTCAGTTTTAAAGTTTTGTAGGCTCTTTAATAAGCCAACATATCGTGATATGAATAGTGTTCTAGTTTTAGGGATCCTCCTTAGCTGAAACCTTTAACATTGTTACGACATTCTTCATAAAACTCAGCACAAACAGTTATCACAGCGCTTGTTGCGTTACTGTGGCATTACTATCAGGATTTTTCCCAATGAACACTTTCTTTTGTGTGCCAAAGCTTGTTAGTGTGGTCTGTTTGATCTGAAGCTGATTCGGCCAAGGGTTTAGCCAGATTTCACATCAGTGCAATTAGACATGTGACTAGCTGACCTGCAAAGGTTTAAGCGATTCTTGAGCAGCCAGTCCGAGCGATGATGGGTGGCACTTCTAGTTTGGGGAACTTCCACTCAAAAAGGACTGAAACATTTTGAATAAGAAAATTACAACAAGTAAGGGGTCTCCCGAAGTAAAAGTACTACATTATATCATGTATAATAATAATGCAATGGGGCAATATTTGTGGGTCCTAATAAAGCAAAATGTCTACATTATTTTTGGCCATGCATAGTATAATTCATAATGAGGAATATTTTTTATTTTGGTGTTAACATTGTTTTACTGCTTTACCTGATCTCTTAGGTGTCAGCTCTTAATTCAAATTTTATGTAAAAATTCTGTTTTGTTCAGTGACTCCCACCAATTTCCACACAGAATGTTCAATAAAATCTTGAAATATTGTAAATTCTTCAAATTTTATGTACAACGAAGTTATTGAAAATTGATCACGTTCGGAAATATATCTGTTACATACCCTACAATATACTGGCTACTTCAAAATTATAGACAAATTCCTCATGTAATACCTACAGATTCCACTATGAGAAATAAATAACTAAAAGGAAACTAAATAAGTAACTTGATACAATTATCTAGTTGTGGAGGTACATAACTAACTTATAATAACAACCACACACTATTTAAGCACACAGTAGGTTTCTAAAGCAAGACAGCGTTTGTTTTTTTCGAAGGGTTTCAAGATATTTCTCTCACATGAAATCACAGCACACACGTTCGTTTAACACTTGTTATAGGCTAGTCGCGTTCAAGTTTAACTTTCTCACGATGAACATGACATTCTCTGAAACATCGATGCTGCATTAAAGTTATTACATTAGAGCTGCCGTTTTCACCATCTAACGTTAGCTCTAACGTTAGTGTGCTTAGGTCAAGCCAATATAACGTTACTTAAACAAACATTTCTTCACAATTTTCACAACACACGCAGAAACAAGTAACTAAGTTACATGTCTTGAATGTGAAAACTTCTTCTTCATTTCTTCAGCACGTTTCTCTCTGAAGCCTTCGACTACGTTTCCAGCTTTGCTCCATAGGGATTCAGGAACAATAAGTTACTCCTCCGAACCAAATCCTGTGAGGAATGCCTGAGCTATCTTCCTAAACTTTTCGAAAGTGTTTGTAAAACTCACCTTTTTTTCAAATCTGCGTACGTCCATACAAAGTTGTGAGTGGAAACCCCCCGGTTTGTTACTCACTTGACAACGGGACCGTTAGTTTAAATTACCGGTATCCTCTCGAGCTCCGGATTCTCCTCAGCACATAAATCACCGTGCGCGTTCATTGAGCTCTGTGATAATGCAGCAGACACAGACAGAGACCGGACGGGCGGGGGAGGGGTGGCGCTATTACCTGCAACCCCTGCCCCCCACCATCCCACCCCACGACACTCACACACACACTAAAAGTGGGCGGGTGCGGGTGAACAACTAAGCAATGCCCACCCATGAAAAAGGATGCGTTTAGGGATTTAAACACTCCATGAAAAAAGAAGGAGTTTTATAGCTTTAGTCCATTTATTTTAGTTTTGGGGCTAACTTTACGGCAGTGTAGGCTACACTTAAATGTTGAAAAAAAAACTATTATAACATGCATTTAAATGTAGCCTATGATCCCTCCCTTATGAGAAAATAGGCTACAAAACAAATCAATTACTCACTCTGCACAACATATTTGTCAAATAAAATGCTCTTTGTAAGAATGTCGCTCCCACTAATAAGCTCCATGAACTGCATCCAAATTCACATAGCCTACTTTATGTGAAGGTTTATGAATTATGCTGGAGTGAATAAATCATCAGTCTGTCAGTCCCAATAGGGTCAGACAGAGAATCATAGAGGGGTTTACTCTTCTGAAACTGATGACGGGCACCATGCAACCAACTCATCTTTCAAAAAACAGCAATATTACATTCCCAAAGCTGTTAACTGACTGACTGCTGACTGAATGAAAATAATGTGGGCAAGTTACTTCCTCCACCCAGAGATAATTAACAGAGCCATAAGAGCAGTGTAACCTGGAAAGCAGCCAGCAGCTCCCATCAAGACTCATTATTAAAAACATACGACGAGTGTCACAGATTGAGAAACTCCTTATATTACACATCAGCAAAAAACAACTGAGAATGTATTCACAACACTATTTAATTCCTTAATGGCAGTTCATCCAAAAATTAAACTTTCTTTTTTTTCTGTGCACATAAAAGAAAATATTTGGAGAAATGTCTGAATTTTGGAGAAAGTGTATGTTTGTTTTGTTTTAAATGAATATCAGTCCAAAAATCCAAAAAGTTACATCTAAAACCCATTTTCCATTGGCTGATAAGAGTAACGCTTTTTCACAGAGAGCCTATGTAAACTCAGTTGGTTTTTAGTGGCCACACAAAGGAAGGAAGGGAAGGGAGGGCCAGTCCACACTGAACTTTACATTGGCAGATGTTAAAGGCTTTTCTACTGAAAAACAGACTGATGTGGTGACTAATGTACTTTTAAGGATGAAAAAGATTTGACCACACCAAAGCATGAACATCAGAAGCCCATAAACCACAATGAAGGCCATTTCTGAAATGCATTTAATATCCATTTTGTCTCAAACAATCTCACTAATCATTTCACAAGCTTGCCAGGGAAAGGTGGAGGTGGAATAACAGGATAGTTCCAAACATACAATAGCATTTTTGTGTTGTCAGAGATTTTTGAGATGTTTCTGCTGAACAAACCAAACCGGTTCTAGTCCATACTATTACAGACAGAAACAGGGCTACTGCTCTTACAGATCACTGCACAGAAATGGGTTTTAAAATGTAAAATAAAAACAAAAACTATAATAAAAAGAAAATAAACTGTATATCTTATGCACAGGAATAAATCACAGAGACACACAAGAGAATCAAACACAAACCACAAAAAAAAAAACATTATCCCACAATTCAAAAAAATCACTAACAATCTATCACAGAAAATAACCTCCCTCAAAATAATAACAATAAAAGCCAACAGCAATATTTTTTTAGTGTCAATTTAAGAGGGAAAAGCACAATGGGCTATTCACTGAAAAGACAAAAGCTCAAGTTCAAAAACAAAAGGTTTCATTCATAATGCTTGTACTCCTAGTTACACACCACTTGCTTCCTCCCCCCGTCCCAAAGGCATGACAAATTGTTGTCCTAACTTCACAACTGCATTCATTAATGGTGATTGTCCCCTCTCTATTATTGTCCCAGAAGAAACATTTGAGTTTGGTTAGGGAATTATAGCACACAAGACAAAATTTCAGCATCTTTATAGCATCTCCACTCACCCATGGAAATAATGCTTGTATTGAACCAGTGAAAAAATCATTAAATTCTTCTAAGAAGTGTTGATCATGTTACTGAACATATGGCACAAGAAAACTAACTGGCTCCAAAACACAGACAAGAAAAAGTACCATATAAAAATTATATTGATATATTTTAGTAAGCAAAAATTACTTGTTGACCTTCTAATGTCCATTAGAGATCTTATCTATTCTTCCTGGTTGATATTTAAATAAACTACAATACAGTTACAGTATATCTGCATTTAACTTCAACATTGACAGAGCTTATAAAAATCATCACTTTTTTATCACTTATTTAGTTTTGGGGCACACTGGCTACAAATTATTGTTGATTTGCATAAAAATGTATAACCCTATTTTCTTGACAAGAGGAAGAGGGGAAACAGGTACTTCCTGTATAGTTTTCCCATCTAAACCACAGAACAATAACCCAAACGCAAAATTTACATTCACATCATTCTGGAGTGACCAACTGGGTGATTCAGAGGTCTGAGTAACTATTCCTGCTTTACTTGATCTACTTCCTGAATGACATCATCCTAACTCAGAGTGACACCTCCCGGACAGAGAGGCATGCTTTACTCACTCGGTCATGTGATTACCCAACACAAGGGCTGTTGTCAAGTATTATCTCACACCGTAATGACATCAGAGGGCAAAAAGACTTCTTATTGTCTGCTTAAAACTACACCTGCTCCATAAATACTACACCAGAATGGAAAATAGGTCACTACTGGAATTTCATTGCATGTTTCTGAGCCCTAATATTTTTTAGCAATTTCCTGCAGTAGATTCCTATCTAATCACGTCTCATTTTTCATTTTTTGAAAAAGCCCAACAGCTCATGGTATTTAAAACAGATCTGAGCAAAGTGGACCACTTTATGACACAAAACATTGCTTAAATAAATCTGTGCGATGACAAAGACCGAGTTAAACTGTCTACAACACCAAGGAAAAAGCCGAACTGTTAATGATGACTTCCACACAAAGCCTAGTGCTGAAACTATTGTTCATTATCAACACAAACAGAACCCAAATGTCCACTATAAAGATGAAAAAGCCAGAATGAAGACACTAAATGTTTAAAACACTGCAATCACACCTGTCAGCTACAGCTCTCTGGCATACGGTTCACCGAAAACTGTAAAACAAACCCTCAGGCTGACAGAAGAAGTTTCTTATAAGGCTTTATCCTGTACTTACAGCGCCTGTCTGGCAGACATCTGTGATCCGGTCGGGAGCAGCTGGAATGTATATATCTTGCTGACAATCATGCAGGTTTTTCCAGGTGATTCTGAAACAATGACATCATCCCTATCAGCACACACCTGTTTCCTCAGGAAGCTCCTCCCACCTTTCTGCCTTTAAAGGGACAGACAGGGTACCACAAAAAAAAAACCATGTGACAACTCATAAAGAACATTATCTGTTTGGACAGACTCGGTCATGTGAGCCGATGCCAAACAGTGTGTTTTAGGCAAACATGACCTGACTCAGATAGCTCAAATATGACTTGAGACAGTTAACAGAGACCGAATACGAAAAAAGAATGACCATCAATATTATGTAATGTCTTGAGGTCTTTTGTGTTTCATTTCCTATGCATTAGGATGAATTAAAAACAAAAACACAATGACAGACATTTCAAGTTGACATTCTTAAATGACACAATTTCTAAATAGATATTTTATAAACATTGGCTGGTATCGATGCGCATTAATATAAGCCTAGTAGGCCCACACGCTTATAAGATTAAACCCCAAAATGTCATTTAAAATTAGCAACTGAAATGAATGCCATATGGGACATTTTTGGCTGTAATCCTCTTTGCCATTATAGAGTGGCCCTGTTGCATGGATGGACAATGAAAGGGCGTATTGGTCTGATTTCATCACTAATTTGTCCTGAAAATCTGTTATTAGAGATAAGCTTTTCTTAGAGATCTGCTAATTACATTATTAAAACTAAAGTATTTAAACATTAAGAACCTGTCATCGGTAATCTTAATCTACCATTCACATTAACATTCAACAACCTTAACTCCCCCAAAAAATGTTGTCTTTTATATTGGTGTGGGCATATATCCATTGCAACAGGTGTGCTTATACAAGATATCAAATTTATTTTCTATTAAGCCAATTTAAACGCCATTTTCTGGACAAAATAACCTAAAAGGAATGATAAATAAATATGTACTAGTATAAACACCTTAGAACCAAATTGAATAATGCACAAAATTGTCTAAGCATAATTCTAAGATAAAAAATAATCTTAAATGGAGCATTATTGAACAGAAATGACATAAAGTAAAACTTTTAAACTTAAACTAAAAACTTTTAACACAATAACTAGGAGCAAAGATAGTTTTATCTCTGGCAAACAAACACAAAACCAGCCACATATCAATAGTTATCCTCATGGCTGACCTGTTCACATTGTCACTATGCAACAAAAGTGTCCCCAATCAGAGGCTCGTTGAGGTTAGAGTGGTTGCGGGGGTTAAATTTGGATTGCTCAACTGCATCCATCAATATGTGCGATGCGTCTCCTCGGGTGATTGGTAGTACACACACGGCGCCAATGGCACAGACTACAGTAGCCATTCACAAATGTGTACAGGATTCCCTCCAATGGGAATTCTGGGGAAGGGTTAAAAATAGTCTGGTGTTTCAAATTAGTGCCTTTCTCAGAATTTCTGTCTCTGTTTCCAAGCTTGAACCTGGCAGCTAAAGAGTCACTATTCTTTATCATTGTGGCCTCAACCATGAAATCATTATGCCAGAGATAAGAATGTGGAGATTGTCTTTTGTTATTTAAAGCCTGTCTGGGTCCAAATCATTTGGGTTACGCTGTTCTTTTCATATCAGAAAGAGAGACCGTAGTTTCTAGCTAAGTAAAGTCTCCAGGAGGCTCTCATTTTTTGGGTGGCTTAGGCATTCAGGGTGTGGACTTCCTTACAGCAACCCACAACTCCATGTCTTCATGGCTGTGTAGAAACTTCATGGTTTTCAAGGAATGTCTGTGACTCAAGCTTTTTCAATAATACACAGAGATATAAGCAGAATCAGATGGGAGGCAGGGTTACAGAAAGAATAAGAGGGAGTGAAAAAAGAAATAATAAAATCCTATTCAATGACTCACAGACGCCTATTCGGAACAAGGTCAACCAGTGTTTGTAACAAATTGAGTCTTTTTACCTGACATCATAATTGCCTAATCAACATCGTAGCGTCCCTTACCAGCATAACGCACTATAGGGGGTCATGTCATGGTTTAAACACACTGTGTAATGACCCTGCATGTCAAATACACTGTCAGCTTAAATTAATGTTCAGTTCGGTGCCTCCAAATCCAATTATTTGTTAAAGCTACTGTGAATCTTTTCTATGGGAACAGCAAATAGTTCACATGCACCCCACAATGAGATATTAAATAAACCGGCCAGCAGATTAAAAAGTGCAGGGCCTCCCTTAATTACATTTGAGAGAGCCTGTGGAAGTCTCTTGTGTTTAAACACCAGCCTTTACGACTAGTAGCTAATGTGCAACAGAGTTTTATAACTGACCTAAACAAGTGATTTTAGGAAGTATACTAAATACGGTAATAATAGGAAATAAGTTTACAGGCAAAGCAATCAGCTGAAATATTTACACTGACCTTTGTGGGAGGGTCATCTATATTTCTCAGTACTCAGTATGTCTACCAAATGATTTTCCATCAAAACAATAGCAGCAATTTGGTATTAAACACAGTATGTAACTTACAAATATATTTTACACAGCATGTAGAAATAGGTAACGTTTAAATACGTACTATGGCAGCAAAAAGTATTTCTACACTGAAACCACACTTTAAAAAGACCTTGGAACTTTGATACAAAATACAATAATAATAATAATAATAATAACAATGACTAAATACACTACCGTTCAAAAGTTTGTCAGAACTTTTTTTTTAAATAAATTAAATTTTATTTAGCAAAGACGCATAAAATTGACCACCATCTTAAATTTACAATATTACTTGTTTTACAGTATTTTTGATAAATGCAAAAAATAAATACAAGCTTGGTGAGCATAAAGGCCTTGAAGCAAAATTGAACTGGTACGATATAATTTCGAACAAAAGAAAAAGAAAAATGTTAGGAGTTTGTTTTGGGAGTTCGAAACAGCTTGCCAAAGCGAACTTTCCTGAAAAAATTTGCTTCGCCATGTAAACACCTTTGAGCTACCATTTGTCCATGGTGCTTGTAATAGGAAGGTGTGCTCTGTGGCTCTTATGTCCACAAGTAAAAACGTAAACACGCTGAAGAGATGCTTTGTTGTAATTTTTTTATTTTTTTACATTTTAATGCTCTAAAGCTAGCCTGGGAAAACCCAGACAACTTCCGGCAAATTTCGATTTGCTCTGAAAGTTAGTCTGGCAAAGAGCTCATTCAAGCCCATTTCCAATCCGTCGAAATCGCGGCACCAATCAGAAACGTTGGAGCGGGCTTTACACGATGACGACAACGCTGGGATTTTAAAGCAGATTTTGTAGCCTACATTACAAAGATGGATGTAATGTCGAACATCACTCGTTCGAATCAGCTATCGCGTCTGTTTTAAGCGATTTGAACGTTTCCTTTTTGTTAAAAACCAAGCAAAGAACACACTGTATAAAGATAAATGTGACTTGATTTTACTCGCTAAATTGGAGAGCTCGTGCAAACACATTAACATTGCTGTGATCAGATGCTTTCTTAACTACTGTTTTCTCTCCGCTGTCATCCTTTTTTTTAAATGTTTTTTGTTATTGAAAGGAAAGTGCGCAGCACATATCTAAAAGCCACTCTCAGCAGTGTGGGCAGCGTCCGGATGTTCGCTACCAGTATACCACTGGTATAACGAAAAAAAAGAACATCGCAGAGTATGAGGGCTTTTAAATATATTAAAAAATATTACCATGAAATAATTAATTAAACAGAGTTCAATTCATCAAGTCAGAGTTCACACACTCTTAGTGCGGAACTCGACTTGCGTACGGCTTTATTAACCCCCTGGTGCCGTATGGATTACTTTTATGATGGAAGGAAGCGCTTTTTATAAGCTTAACATTTTTTTTACTATTTTCTCTTATTATGAAGCTGGGAAGAGCCATAATATGTTTAATATACCTTCGATTGTGTTTGGCTGAAGGATGGCTTGAGGGTGAGTTTTTTGGGTAAACTAACCCTTTAAGTGTTCCTTATTCATATTTGCTCCATGCCTTTTTACAGAAATAACTTTGCAAGTTTAAAGTTTTTTAAAAGAGCAAATGTGAGAAGTGAGACCAAGAGGCTTGTGGCTTCAGAGTCTGTTACATAATGACTGACCCAGACTGTTACACATGTGAGAGGAGGTCCTCACTATCAGCTACAGGCCAGCAGACAGAATTTAATGAGAAACAGGCAGGTGCGTGTGAGCAGCACTCGAAAGACAGCTGGACCACTGAAAGCATTCATCTTTCTCCATTTCTCTCTATAAAAGCATTTCAACAAACAATTAATAAAGAATAAGAAACAAAAGGGCAATATGGACAAAAACTAGAAAACAGAGTAGAGCGGCATGATTATGGTTAAATTGAGTATCACAATTGATATGAACAGACTACTACATAAATGTAAAATGTAATTTACTAGAAGTTCTGACAAAACGTTAATTTCTGCAGTCTATTTAAAAAAAAAATTAATTATTTTGAATTAGTTATTATGAATGGTTGAATGGTTTGAGTGAATGATTCAATGACAAAAACAAATTTTAAATCACTTGTCACCCCCTAGTGGGGTAAGAATGTCAAGTCAAGTCACATTTATTTATATAGCGCTTTTCACAATACAGATTGTATCAAAGCAGCTTCACAGTGATAACATGAAAGTAGTACAACACAGATCAATAATACTGCTAAACACTAAGAATGTAATCAAAACAATCATTATTTGAGAAGCCAAGTTAATTTCAAAAGGTGATTTGCTCTATTTTGATCACTATGTTAAATATCAGTGCTTATATCCGAACTATAAACTTTAGAGATAATTTGAATATTTGTAACACAACATCGATATGGTTGAAAACACTGTTTGTGAAGCGGTTTTATGCATACTAAACAACATGATAACTGTTCTCTCTTGGTCAGCGGAAATGCCAATCATAGCTTTGAATGTCCTGGTATGATAAAGTCAAAGGTTTAATAGGCACAGGTGAATCGTTGTCATGTAGGAATAAGATTGAGTGGGTGTTTGAATCAACGTGATCTTTTAACAATTAATCGCAAAGCTCTGACACGGGGCCATTTCCTAAAACGATGAAGACACAGTGGCCCCAAAACATATTTGGAGGACAGTTTGCACTTGTTTGATACTTTATCAATGCAATAAAATTAATTCATTTTAAGTGTGACTTGATGTGTATAAATACTTTTTAGGGCAAGATTTGTATCACTGTGAAATAAGCTTTTTAGCTCTTATTCATTTCATAACTCTGCTGTCTGTCATATGCAATTTGCAAATGAGAGTGTTGTTCCAATCACAACCGAATATTCAACTCACTTATTGGTGTTTATCCAACCTATTTTAGATATTTTATAAAAATGTATGCAAGCTTGTTTCTGTTATGATATACTGACTGGCTATAACAGTCCAAATGTGCATGATTATTTATCCTGACTGACTGCTGTGAGACTTGCGAACTGAAAAGCAATAAAGCAACTACATGTGGAATGCCAGCAGCAGTGTCAATCTTATTCAAATTAAAAGTTTCACTGGACTTCAGGCTGTTCACAAAAAATATATTAGTTGTATTATCATAAAACCCCCAAAGTGCAAATTTAGTAAGCAATTTCAATAATAAAAAAAAATAAAATAAAAAAAACATTGAGAATTCTCCATTGGGCTGCACGCAAGACCTGTGACTTATTATCGACTCTAGAGAGCATAAGTCTGTAAGGCTTTTATTTCTAGAGCACATTTAAAACAGCCACTGCTGACCAAAGTGCTGTACAACCAAGTTCAGACAATAAAATAAATAAACAAACAGGAACACACACAAATTCATAAAATTACTTTGAACATAGAGCCAGAGAGAGAAAAAAAGTCATCAACATGGCTATCAACATCTGAAGACAGCCATAAGTGTTCCGGCAAATCATTGCAATCACATGTAATCACAAAAGACTGTGATTAGTTGATGATGACCAATGTTGATAAAGCAACAGGGAATACATGAGGCAAATCATTTTGAGTAAATCCAAGGACAAGAATTGTCATTGCCACTTTATAAGTAGCCTATATAATATGTAAAAAAGTACATGAAATAGTAGAATTCTCTTTATGCATTTCTATGACAAACTGTAGTTAAACTCTATTCAGCATTAATGGACTGCTGCTTATTTGCGTCTCCTTTGCAGAGAGTGAATACAGAGAGAGGAGTGCATGTGAGATGAGAGTATCTGCAAACAGACACAACTTGAGGCTTGAAGCAGGAAAACCGCTCACAAGAAAAAGACCTTGGCTAATATCAAATGAAGACAAGAGTTTCATTTACACATGAATGTCCCCCACTCAGTTGAAATGTTCCTCTACCTTGAGAAGTTTAATAAAAGTTACCCTCAAGCATTTTTCTGCCCCTTCCTGTCATAAGCCCTGAAATTTACAGGAATCCCATCCACCCCCAACCAATTAGCCAGACTGAAAGCTCTGTCTGCTCTGCTGATGAATACACGGGAGCGTAGGCCCTCGAGGTGTGACCATCAGTATGTTAATTTATTCATTTCTAAACTTTACATAACAATTAGTGGCCTTCTTTCGCATGCATGCCAGGGCTCTTATTTACTTTTCACAGAGAGATGGCTAAAGAAAGGGGTGACGAGAGAACATAAATGGAAGCTTCGGTTGGAGGGGTGTCTATTTTGATCACTCCTCTTCCCTGTAATTAAGAGAGACACCGCCCCCTTGTTTATGTGTTTATGTAACATGTCACGCGGAAAACTGATTTTAGTGCACATCATTGATCCAAGTCATTAAACTTCAGCCATTTTGTGATGAATGCTGATATTACGATTTTATGATGTTGCCATCTCGCCTGAACAGTAGGTGACAGGAATACACGGATCTGAACAGTTAAAAACAAAACAAAAGAAAAAGTAATGAAAATGAACCAAGAAAGATAGATAGATATCTTTATCACACCTGAATGACCGACACATCTCAGTCTCTCGCTTCTCACCTGCACAGCCTCTGAAACACCACCAGATGACATTGGCGTCTAGAGGACAATCAAGTGTATTGAAAAGATGAGAAACCGCTACGTCACTGAAAATGGTGTGAAGCATATGGTCTTTTTGTGCTTGCAAGTTAAAACGCACGAGACGGTGTCAGACATAAATTACTTAAAATATAGGCTACAATATCATTTTTTCCCCCTATGATGTGGGCTGCATTATGTTACATCGGCATAACAAATATAAAATGTGAAAATGCATGCATGATTTGCCATATTTGATAGAACTGATTCATGCATCGACACGATCGAGGCTCAACCATGTGGTTATTCTACTACGTGGCGAACTTCTAGATGCGCTCGTTGTGTCCGCCACAACGCACGGTGTGCACAGCTTCGTCAGCACATTACAGCATGTGAGATGTCGCGTCTCTCCTTCGCACTATGCCTGTGTTAACAATCCAACACTCGCGAAGGAGCATAGCATAAAAAGAAAATGCTCATTTGAAATAGCCTACGCCGTACTGCGTAAATTATTAAACCCATCTGTTCTGACAGTGATGCATCCCTATGTTTGTTTACTAGATCAGCACATGCCTGTGGAAAAGCAGCTACGTCTTAACTTCCCAACTCAGAGTGCAAAACGTCTTCTCTCTGCCTTCTTTTTATGTCGGAAGAACCGAGATGACTTGCTTCGATAGAATGGTGAAAGGTTTCCTTACCTTGCGGTGTGTGTATCCTCCCCCCTGGCTGGTCGGCTGGGCAAAATCTGTTATTTTCTACCGCTAAACCTTAAACATCCCTCAGCGTCACTGTGTGCTGCAGCCAAGGCAACCAACTCTCGCGATGTTTGGCGTCTCAGGTGTCGACGGAGTGCGACAAGGAGACTGGGCCGTAGGATGGTTGGAGCATCATGTAAATACATGGGTTCATACGTAGAAAGGAGGATCTAAACATTCCGAACGATTTCCTTAATATTGCCAAACTCATGGACGGATTCACAGATATAACAGATCAGACAAAAAAAAAAATGCAAATATTAATGTTTACAGACTTCTGAAAAATACCCTTTACAGACTTTCTACGCAATGTAATAAACTGTACGAATGGCCCAGACATATGGAAGCTTATTGGTAGCGATATTCAATTTGAAATTTAATATGAAAAATGGCAATGCAATATGTAAAATGGCAATGTATTTAAATTTTAATTTTCCATATCAACATTTGGAGCAAAATGATTGGCTACTTCAAATTCAATAATATAATTTACATTTTCTATTTCCTACACTAGTTTTAACATATATGCCTAATTTAAACATATATTTTAATTAGTAATTGACCATGAATTGACCAAAAACTATATTAAACTATATATTATATATATTATTATAATATATTATTATTAATATATATATTAACTATATTAAAAATACTTGAGATATTTCATTCAAATTCGTTATATTTTGTTATAATTTTATTTTATTTATTATATATATTATTATAATGTTGTAATATATATATATATATATATATATATATATATATATATATATATATATAATTATTGTTATTATCATTATTATTATTATTATAGACCTAACATTTCTTGATTTGTTTTGAGATATGATTACATAAAAACTGAACAAGTAGCCAATATAGATTTGTGAGTCAGATTACCTAATTAATTGCTCCATCTGATTAATTTATTGAATTTGTTTTATTTAATTTTTATTATTTTATGCATTTATTTTTTTTATTTATTTTCCTTCTCAATTTAGTTATAGTCACAAAAGACACAGTATATTCACAAAAGACTGCAACAAAAATATAAGCAATTAATCATTTATTAAAGAATGGGCATGTAGTGTGAATATACAGCAGTTTGGAGTTTTTATTTTATCTCCCCTTTTTAAGTAGCATTAATGTTTAGATTTGATTAGTATATTAATGTGCATAATTAATGTGCTAACATTTCATATTACTTGTTCTAATAGTAATTTACTATATAGCAAGAACAACAATACTGTGTAAGGTGTTCTCCAGCTTAATTATAATCATAAGTACATGATTTGCATGACTATAATCAGTACTTACTCATGTTAATTACATTATAATGAATGGAAAAGTGTGATGATATGTGGTTCCAGATTAAGCTGTCAAAACTGTTTACCTTTATCTAAATTACAGGAAAAACAGCAGTGTGTGCCAAGCAGTTCATCACTAAGTGAAAATCGGACATTGCTGCCCAAGGCACGTTATTCTCATTTGTTCACTTCTAAAGTGCAACATGCAGACAAAATATCAAGCGAAACAAAGCATTCTCCACCTGACACCTTCATTTAAGTTGATATAATTCCTGCATTCAATTCCTCCAAAAATACATACACATTTCTTCGTTCAAAGCTCACATTCAGATGCAGATTTAGAATCAAAGTTAAAAGTACAAGTAGAGACGTTTGCCATTCACATTTTAAACGTCCTCCAGATGGATCTACAGTTTGTTGCATTGTGACTATGTGTGCATAGGTGTGTTTTTGATTATTATAGTGCAGGGAAATAAGGACAGGCATAAATTAGGTTTGTTTAGGGTCGTAGGTTCACAGGTCATCAGTCTCCCCATCAAATGGTATAGTATCCAACTCCATGTGAATGCTGCCTGGTTCAGCGCTACCCCCCCAACCAATGGGCGTGCGGTTAAAGGATGGTCGTGAGCCGACATCATGCTGGTACACCACTGCTGTTTCAGGCTCCTCAACAGCCACCTCGATGTCTGGCAGCTGGAAGGTCATGAGCTGAGAGGCCTTCTCAAAGCCCCCATAGGGCATAGCACTCCTAGACAGATTGAGAGTTAGTAATTAAAGGCAAAAAAGAGACCATAAAGTACAATTGCAGAATGCATAGGAAGCATAGAAATGCAACGGCACCTGTTAAAGCTCTTATATTTCCTCAGCTCCATATAAGAATAGGGTCCTGGCATTTGAGCCTTCATTGTGGCTAGAAGGTCTTCATTGCCCTTCATAGCCCGTTCCCAAGGTGAAATGTATGTCCTCCCATATGTTTCCCTCTTTTTAGCCTTTTCCAGAGCACTTTCTTCACCTAAATAAACCATAAACTGATTGAAAGTGATCGATCAAGTCACATAACTAAAAGTGTTCAGTTAGTTAAAAGGATATTTGCCTAAAATTTTAATTCTCTCTTCCATCATTTACTCCTTTTTCTGTCCTTCTAAAACTCTATGATTGGATTTGTCCATTCAATGAAAGTCAATGGAGTCCAAAATAACACTGGATCTCACTGACTTCCAATCTATAGACAAAAACAAATGAAACCTTGAGAAAGTCAAACATGGACCAATAATTGCAATTTTTGGAATAACACCTGTTGATTATAACCATGCTGATGTTATTGCTTTCGCTTCATTAATAGCCAGAAGACGAATAATGTTACATGGAAATCCTCATGGCCTAGTTTTTCTTGATGTCCTTTCTACACCTGGAAAAAATTAAACACTCCATCAGAGACTCTGTTAATCTATTTTATAAAATGTGGAATCCTATCCTTTCCTTTGTTGAGACTGTACCTTCATTGGAGATTTTGGAGATTAATTGATTATTATAATTTTTTATTATTATTATTATTATTCTATGGGATGTTTGGGTTGGGCAGAGTAAAGTAGTGTTCTCTATTTGTATAATTTTTCTTTATTCATATCTATGGATGTAAAAAAGCAGATTGTGATGTTTTTCATATATGTCATGCACATATTGTCTTTTAAAATCTGCTCAATAAAAAAAAGAAGAAGTCAAATCAAACATGTTTGAAAAAGCATGCGGGTGAGGAAATGAGGACAGAATTTTATTTATTTTTGGGTGAACTGTCTCTTTAACAACAGTGTTATTTTACTATCATTTATATACTATTATAGTTTTTATTACAAAAATTTAATTATTTTTATTTTAGTTTATGTGCTTTTATCCTTTTTATTACTTTTTGTTCTTTTTAAATTTTACCATGTATGTTTATTTATTTTTATTTCAGCTTTAGTTTTAGTTCAGTTCCAGTTTTCATTTCAAGTTAGTAATTTATTTTAGAGCTTTAACATATTTTAGTTAGTTCCAAGGCCAGATCTGTCATTTTCTTTCAGTTTAAGTTTCTCATTTTTATTAATATTTTATTTTTTGTATTATTTTATTATTTTATTTAATTTATATTTTATTATTATTATTTTTGTATTTTATAATAATCATTATTTTTATGAATAATTGTTGTTTTAAATAACGAGAATAATTCTGTTTAACACAAGTTTCCTTGTGAGTCTCCATGGCAGTTTCTATTGTGGGGGAACAAGCTAGTGTACAAAAGTCTCCATCTGGGTTCCTACTCACTCTGTGATGCATCTCCTGACACACCATCCTTCTCTCCCGCTCCTCCAGCGAGCCCACCTGCTAGCAGCCCACCCCCTGCTCCCTTGCCATAGCTTCCGGGTTTAGGAGGAGGCACTGGTGCTTTGCCGGCCCCACCAGCCTGACCAGCCATCTGTCCACCAATCAGCCGGCCACCAACATCCATCATCTGACCCCCTAGGCTGGGCACGAACTTCTGGAGGTTATCCTTTACACATTTACATGGTAATTAGAGGAAGAATTTCCAATTTCCGAAATCAGCAATTCAAATCATGTTCAATTTAAATACTAAATAAGAAAATGACCAGAATAAAGAATCGGAGATGAATGTAGAATGTTGACATACATCTGTTATTTAGGAATAATGACAGGCATATTAGGAATAATATGTACAGATGTTCAGAGCTCTCTGCCTTACCATGGACTCACTACCGAAGAGGTCGGGGTTGTTCTCATAGATGAACTTCTCCACACGAATCTGCCTCATCTTGAACATCTTGGAGCCTTTGTTCTTCAGAAGGGATAGTTCCTCCAGCATGACGTCCTTGGGTGCCCTGATTTTCTTCCCCAAGTCAAACTCTGAGGCCTCAGGCTCAGATTCATACTCTGTTAAAAAAAAAAAAAAACAACAACATTATTTTGCGAAATATTTTGTTTATAAATCATGTATTGAAAAAATCTGGTCAAAGTCTTTTATAAAATACACTTTTAGGGTGTATGAATGCTTGAATCTGACTGGTTGATGAACGTTCTAAGGAGTGCAATTATTTTCAGGAAAAAAAATATATAATAGTGCTGTCAAATAGTATATGTGTGTGTGGGATGTATGTGTGTGTGTGCATATATATATATATATATATATATATATATATATATATATACATATAAATATATGTGTGCGTATAAATACAGTATATACACACGGGTCAGCATGATTTTTCCAAGGAAGACATGATCCTGGATCAACATATTTTGTTCAACATTCCTGTCCCAATTCCTGTCCTATATAAACCTAACCCTACCCATAACTTTTTCCTAAAATCTGATAGGTGAATAACACTGATGTTTAAGTACTTCCCCTGGTTCTAAGTCTAAACTTGTCCCTCAAATCTGATTGGTTGATTGGAAAGTTGATCAAAGATGTTGGTCCAGGAACATGTGGTACTTGTGGAAAATATATATATATATATTTTTCTGCATTGTAACCAGTAACTAAGTATTAGTCATCCTACCACCCACTGTTTGTGCTGGGAAATCACCCACGGGTCCTTGGAACTGTTCATGACTGTTAATATAAATATATTTTGAAATTTATCAAGTCTATTTCTGCATTAGATTAAACATAGCTTTATCAAGAAATAAGTGTTTCTTCACATCAAAATAATGCTGCCTAAGGAAAAAACAAACATGTACCAGGATCAACAATCTTCACACTTCATTGGCTACATTTTCCATTCTTTCACAACAATAATTTTTCACTCCCGTTCAAAGCTTCAAAGGAACACTTATGCAATGTTCTTTCAGTGGAGTATGTGTCCCATGATTATAATGATGAGGGAGAGGAAGAGGTGCTCTGGTAATAATCAGAGACACAGCTGACATTCCAGCTATGAAATCTACAAGATACATGTTGTCGCTGACATATTACTCCTCATTAAAACATTAAATCCAGACGCATAAAACCTTAGTGAAAGGCCCTGAAATTAAGATGACGTTCCCAATAAACAATTTCAAAGTGACACCTTATAAGACAGGCTGTCTACGCAGACGATTGAGCCGGTTGTATGCTGTCTGCAGGCATGGTCGGTCATAATCTAATCTCTTTAATGACATCTTTCAAAGAAGACACCTTCACACCTGTCAGGAAGGCTAAACAAACACACTCTCTAATTATGAAGCACAAAAGATGGGAAGAAAAAACAACAACAGTTATTTAGTCCTAGATCCCAACTATCAAGTATAAAGCTCAAATTGTGGGTGTCTCACCATCTTGGGTTATGTGTGACAGGTCAGTGATGATCTTGGAAAGCTTTTTTCTCTTGTTGGGTGGGGCTGGTGTTCCTAACCGAGGCATGATTCCAGACTGGGAAAACAGAGATCAGAGTGGATTTGACCATAATAAAACATATCCTTGTCTATTTGCAGTAGTTTTTGATTGATGAACAGGTACTGTTTTCATGTAGTGAGCAAACTCTGCAGATTCTGACACGGTTAGTCCATTAGGAATAATGAGGAAGAACAGACACTTGCTTAATATCAATGACCTCACGTTCCTCGTATTGTAAGGACGTAGCACAGTAGATATCCGTAGATGCTGCTTGCATAATAGTGTTTGGTTTGCTCGGGGTGGTATTTTCAGACACTGTTTCCAGACACAATTGATATGACATTTACATATAAAAGCAAACTCTCTATTCATAACAGCAAATAAATAATTTATGGTTTGGATCCTTCCTAGGTAATACTGCTCACTAAAACTTTATTTTTTAAAAATAAAACAATACCAGTATTGTTAACCGATCAAGTGTTTTCACAATTTCACTTTACATGTTAGTCTTTTTTTTGCAATTACAAAATCGAATTCCGTAATGACGTCCTCTTCCAGGAGGTGACAGCATTTTAAGTGTAGCATCAACAGCACAAGTGATTAGATTAATACATATGAATTGTGTAATTTTGTACTATTAATTAGTTTGTCTCACTTAAAAGCATTGCATTGAATGATATCTGTATCTGTATAGTTCATACAGATCTCAATCAAACACTAAAAAATATCCAAATGTATCTCTTTATTTCAATTGTTATGTTCCGTTGTTTTCATGCCACATAAAATAAAGTTATAATTAATAAATTTTAACCTAATTTTCTACTTTCAAAGTCTGAGCATGGAAGTCCATTACAGTGCAGTTTGGGCCTATTTATAATTTGTAATGGCTTACACATAGTTTATCTGCTATTTTTTAAGGCTCTGTTAATGGCAAACACTGCATCGACTAGACTGTAACTTAATACAGTATGGCTATTTTTGAAGCGAGACCTTTTAGTGACGAGTCGTGGCATTGGATTTATTTATTTATTTTGTTAGATACTCTAAATTTGTAACCAACACACACACATAAACACACCTACACGATAACTTATGGCTGTGTAGAAATTGGAAATCTCCCTTAAACTAAATCGACATCACTGATTGATGTGTGGTGAGGAGGGGGAAGCACTGACCCACCCTGTAAAATAATCACAAGCTGGGGTCCACTAGGCTTAAGTTCCCCCAGCTGGACAGTATGCTTTGCATTCCATATAAAATCGTCAGCCATGTTGGGTGGGAGTGTTCAGCACATTCTCACTTTCTGGCAACAAAAAAGCAGAGGGCAAATGGAGCATTCCAGCTAGATTATTCCAATCAATGCAAATTTACAATGAGAAAATGCTGTCAGTGCTTGCAAACTATGAGTGGGTATCACACCAGCAACAGGAGTTATGGCTGGTCATGTTTTCATTGCCGTCATGCAGCTGTTAGTTGAACAATGTGTGCGGTTAGTTAAGTGACCGAAAAAAAAAAATATCACATAATCCACTTACCAAGGCTCTAGACTGCTTACAAGATGTGGTCTCAAAGGTACAGTGAAAATAGGAAAAGGCAAAGTACCTTTGACCTGTGTGGCTGGACCAAGAACCCAAGGCGTGCAAAATCTAATCGAGACTTAGATGGCAGATCTTCATGGGGGGATGGAAAGTCCGGGTAAGAAGGGGGAGTGAGGAATAAGGGGGGCCCAATTGGTCTGCACAGCACTTTGCTGATGGGAATATCAAGAGACTAATATCTGTCTTGCAGATGCTTCCTTGGCTAAATATAGAGAGAAGGAGAGAGACCGAGTGATTGCAAATAGTTATCAAATAGCTTCAAGAGGCAAAAGGACTGTGGTAGATTTGCACTTTTTCTTCTTCACCTTTGACTTGTGAGAGGATTTTCACTTTTTAAATCCAACAGCGGGCTCCCTGTGCTAAATTTATTTTTATGATAATGATTTAAGCACTCAGAGGGGTCGACTAACTTCAGTCCAATATAACATGGTTCTAGTGTGAATGAGACAATTAGTGGTGAAATTCACAAATTTGCACATTTGCAATCCCACTAGTTTGACATGACGGCCTGATTTGAAATAGAACCTTTATGGGGGGGGTATGTGTGTGTTATATATATATATACTGTATATATATATATATATATATTTATACACACTATAAAAAAATGTTAAGCCTTTTTTAAATTTACGTATTTCAATTAATAGTAAAATTATGTCAAATCGAATTGAATTACCCTTATATATACTGTATATATATACACACTATAAAAAAATGTTAAGCCTTTTTTAGATTTACGGATTTCAATTAATAGTAAAATTATGTTAAATCGAATTTCATTACCTTTACATATTTTAACTGAATAAGATAACAATCCTTAATCAATTATTAAAATATGTAAGGATTGTTCAATTCAATTTGATGGAATTTTACCTTTAATTGAAATGGATAAATACATTAAAAATAATACAATTATTCAGAACAGTAAAAATTACTATTATTAGTAGTAATGCTCTTTCTTTACTCCATAATGTCTCTGCTAGTCGGAAAGAATAGACATTTCCCACCTGTCTGAGGGACTTGTTATATCACTTTCTCACCCACATCATATGCACTGAACCTGAGAACTCGTCAGATCGCGCTATCTTTGTCAATTCAGGAAGGATCCTCTAAAAAATCGAATCTAAATAGGGAAAGTGCCATAAAAAGTGCCTGAACATTATCAGTCCTAAATATAGGAGGAGAGCATATGCATGAGAGTGGTGCCAGGTTCAGCTCTGCTCACCAACACAGTGTGCAATACCACACTTCACTGCTACTAAGTTTTAGAAGAAAGACTGTTGATTATAGACTGGCACTATATAAATGTCAGTTATTGTGATTTAAAATTATAGAGATAACAGCAGGTGTTTAAAAAAAAAAAAGTAATGCTGAAATGCTCACTCTCATGTTCCATTACATACCCGTAACTTAATAAATTATAAAATGTGAGACATATGCGCCACCATGTGGTGATTAGTCACCTTCATTGCATGAACCATTTTTTTTTTAAATTTAAATACATTAATCAACTATTAAAACAAGCCAAAGATTATTAAACGAAAACGAAAACGAATTTGGCCCTTTTCATTATGTATTTTTTTATATAATTCACACACCATTAGGATCATGTCTAAATTACATGCATTGGGATGCTTACATGAGACAGAGACACTGTGTGAAATTTCAGTTTTTATTCAAACTATTGATTGTATTAGAAATACATGACACTTTAAGTTAGAATCACACATGTCCTAAAGTTCAGCTCAGCTCATTACACATTGCAAAAACAAATTCACTAGAGACATTAAAAGGATAGGCTAGTTCACCCCAAATGTTAATTCTGTCATCACTTACTCACCCTCAAGTTGTTCCAAACTTGTATGAATTTATTTCTTTTGCTGAACAAAAAAGAAAATATTTTGAAGAATGTTGGTATAACAAAATAGTTTTGGGGCACCATTCACTTCCATTGTTGTTTGTTTCATGCTATGGAATTTAATGGGATCCATCAACTGTTTGGAAACCCCTATTCATCAAAATATCTTCCTTTATCTTTAACGGATTAAATAAATTCATACATGTTAGGAACAACTTGAGCGTAAGAAAATGCTGAAAATGTTCATTTTTGTGTGACCTATCCCTTTAACCACAAAGTGTTTACAAAGACAAACAAATTGATCAAATGATTTGTACAACAGCCAAATTTAAGAGAACTGAACAATTTAAAACTTTAGTCTATAAAATAAAATATGATAACAAACGAACTGAAGAGACAAACAAAATTGTGGCTCAGGTTTTAAACACCATATCTACTCAACTTTTTTGTCAGCTTCTAATTCAATTTAGCATATTTTTTTTTTAAAAAAGAGACAGTTTAAAAACTAATTTTTCTCTCCTGCCAGTACTGCAATCATTATTTATTCATCCCCTCCGAGTCTCTGTATATCTAACACACATTTATATAAATGGATTTCCTTTCTTTTAACCACAATTCATTGTTCCCTTAATGTTACAAGGCCTCAGATTTTGTTTTGTCTAAAGACCTTGCAATATTTTTGAGGAACACATTCAAAACCAACCACAATTATCAGCCTCACTGCCACAAATGCCATTCAAATGTCATGTTGCTTTGAGTATTCTGACTAATTCTAAAGCCAGTTGGCTAATAAACCTTCTGATAATCCAAGACAGTGCTAGTTTTGCACTTTTTACGCCTGTCTTCATACAACAGATTTGCTTCAGTGCTCAAATAGCCTATGTCTGTCTTTAGGACTCTTTCCAACACTCCATCTTTCTAACACTTACTAAGTTGACCACTTGAATGCGTTTCTAAAAATAAAAATGATTAAAACGATTTTCATTAATCTTACCCCTTTAAAATATAGGTACAGGGATATAACGACAAGCCAGAGCACATTTTAAAGATCCAGCCTAGTTTTACTGTTAACTTTGCTCCTATACCAAATAAGCTGTGACCCTCATGCACCTGTTCAGTCCAGTCTCTGCCAGGAGAGATATCATTTCTGATTGACCTAATAGCATAGAGCAAAACAAAGCCTTGTCTTGTCTCATTTTTTTAGAGAAATTTTTCCATTCTTAAAAATGTCAAGGAGATCAAGGCTTTGCAAAGCGATGACACTTTTTGTGAAAGGTGCCCAAATTCAAAAAATCTCACACATCTTGAAGAAAATTTGAAAGAATATATTTTAAAACACCTTAGTCAAATCCATGTTCAATTTCAGTTCAATCCATGAACAATACTTTTCTTCATCCTGTTCTCTGACACATTGCCAATAGCTTTACAATAATTAGTATTACATTTAGTATTTACCTTGTTAGGACCTTTTAACTGCTGTAACCTGATGTGTAAATGTAACAAGATAAGCAATGAGGAAAAAAAAACAAAAAAAACAAAACAATACATAACGTAACTGACTGGATTAAAAATAATAGGCATTGCACACCATAGGGAGCCAGACCGAATGTGAGTTTGTCTAAACAATGCCTGAGTAGTAGCTATTTGGCACACTTTGATATAAGTTTACAAAGCCAAACAATGTTTTTCTTTGCATAACGTAGATCAATTGTTTACATTAAGACCAGGAACATGCATTGAGAAATGCCAACACAGTCTCATGAAGATGCGTATCTATACCACGAGTGTCATTTCTCGTGGCATTTATACGCCAAAAGTGTTTTTTTCGTGTATATGGTACGCACTAAAAAACCCTGGGTTAGGTTGAGGGGGGAGGGGGGTGGGGAGTTCGTGTGTATTATACGCAAAAAAGTGCGTATAATATGTACGCGAAAATCGCGTGCCAAATACACGCAAAAACTGCTTTTGGCGTATAAATGCCACGAGAAATGACATTCGTGCCATAGATACGAACTTTCGTGAGATCATGCATGTAGGTATAATTTCACGCAAAACCGTGCAAATTATACTTTGTTCTCAAATTGTTAATGTTAACAACGTCAGCATTGCGTGACTACATGTAATGTATTTCCGATTTGTATCCACCTTGTTTTCGCATGGGTTGCTGTCTCTTTTCTTCTGTAGCCACTCCAAAGTCCGAACAAAGTCTTTTGCATTTTACAGCGGATTAATCTGTTGTCGCTGCTGATTGTCATTTGAACCTTTCAGAATCCGCCATCAAGTTGGTACGTTTAATTATATCAAGTGCTGTGAGAAAAGGCTATAAATCTCCACCTCCAACATCCTCACACGCAAGCCGAGACTCCTTTATGTGTACAGTTGTGATGTAATGATGCAAAGACTTACACAAATCTCCCACGGAAAATCCACCAGTACCACAGCAATTAAAAACATTATTAGCCTACAAGTTTACCTCTTTGAATCGAGCTAAGGCAAAGCAGAGAGTTTTGATCACTGGGTGGTTATGTATTTTCTCAAACATGTATTTTGGATAATTTTAACCCAAAGAAAGCTACGGACTGCAGTTAAGTTTTGAAAAGCACTCTCTAAAAAAAGTTAACGTACTCTATATTTTCATATGAATTAAGAATATCATTTCTTTGTTTCTTCAAGTTATATTAAACAGATGAATCATACTTGGATCACACTGATCAAAGTAGTAATTTTGAGTCTGGAACAGAAGCAGATGGTTTAGCTTCTTTTGCATATAAAGTAATACTGTCAGTGAGGTAGGGTTCCAGGTCTCCAGACGCGGGGCTGGATACCCCCTCTTGTTGCAATAAAGCGAGGTTTGGGAACTTGAATATGAGACTTTAAGGGTGGAAGGGCACTTAACTCAGGGGCACTCTTAAACTGTTTGGCAGCTTGGAACCCAGAGTAGCTTAGGCTTGACATACTTGACATGGGATCTGGGGGTGAGTACGGCATGGGGTGAGGGATGGGGACAGCTGAAAGTTTGGGGAGCTCTGGGAGGCCTGGGGCCCGTAAAGGTGCTGAAGTTGATTCGGTCACAGGTTCAGGTGGAGGGGATCTCAGGTCAGAATGAGAGAAGTGTTCACTAAGCGTGGTCCGTGAGCGTGGTACAATCACTGTGGGGTTGATAGTTGGTGCTGACATTGGGGTGGGAGTGGAGAAGCGTTTGATTTCATACACACGTGCCGCCTTTACTGGGATCTGCTTGGGTGGTGTCAGAGTGTGGCCCTCCTTCTGTTGCCTCTGGTAGGAGGGGATTGAAGACTGCGTGCTAATGCCGCCACCAGAACTGAACATTGCAGAGTTCAGTTGGTAAGGCTGCCGCCTCATGAAGTCCAAGACCTTGATTCCCTCTTTTGGGACACCATAAGTCCCCTTACTTCCTTTGAAACTTCCCTCAGACACCTTGGCACCTCCGCGCTGAACCCCAACAGGACAGGAAGGAGACAGCAAGGGGTTGTAACCTATTGGTGGAGGGGCACGAACATTAGGGGAATACTTCCATTGGGATGGAGTTGGTAAGGGTTCCAGTGGTTGGACCAAGTCTATGACTGATTGGGATTGTTGGGGTTGTAGAGGTGCAGGCTCCAGATGTGGAGAGTCTACAACAAACAAACCCATGCGACTCTGTCTACGAGCAAACAGCTCTGCACCTTTTCCCTCTGCTTGAGAGATCTGTGACATTTCTGGGATGACCCGTGGCTTAGGAGCCACAGGCGGTGGGACCCTTGTCCTATTGTCATCAATGTTGTGGGTAATATCATCAGGTTCAGAATATACACACCTGGGTCTTTCGTCTAGATTCTGCACCATAGACAATAGTTCAGGGTTCGGTGAGTTCTTCTTGCTGTCAGGTATCTTAAACATTGGCTTGTATGCACTACGGCGTTGGGACTCTTGGAGAATACCAGAGCGGCCACCAGAGGAAGAGTTTTTTTCACGATAAACTATTGGAGACTGCAAAGTAACAGGGCTTGTGGGGGTCTCAGAAGTTGTCACCATGTTGTCAGTAGGGATTGCAGGAGGAACAGCTGTTTTTTCATTTGTAAGAAAGGTAGGTTCTTTAGTTTGAACTATGGGAGTTGGCACTGATGCAACCTGGATGTTTTCCACTGAGGAGCAGTGAAGAGCAGGTTGAGAATACGATTCCATGGATACAGAAGCAGGAGGAGGAACAGAATTTCCAGGCATAAAGGGCGGTGTAGGTATCATTTCAGAAGGGACATATTCACTCATTTTATTCATTGTGACTTGGCTTACAAAGGAGACAGGGGTGACACCCCTGGCAGGCTCTTCTGATGCTGATGGTACCACCACAGCCACCGAAACAGGTCTGGGTGTCTTTCTACTGACTGCAGGGCGAAACACGACAGGAGCGGTGGCTGCCCGATTGATAACACAGCCTGGGGCAAATGGACGGGCAGTTCTATTCAACACAGAGCTGGCAGGTAATTCTGGTAGAGGAGTTGGTGGTGGAACCATCACAGTTTCAGCAGAAGGTACTGAGGGATTAGTTTGGGGCAAGACAGAGGGGGCTGGCACCATTGTGCTTAAAGTATCCCTGCTAACCATAACAGGGACAGCAGGAATGGCCTTAGGTGGGCTCATTTGTGTCATGTTTTGTGTTTCTGTTGGTTTTGAAGGTCTGGCAGGTTTTGGAGCAACAGATGGTGGCTGGACATTGGGCTTTGTCAATAAGTTTGGTTGTGGTTGAGGTTGCAGTGTCTGTAGTTGAGGAACTGTCTCTTTCAGTACAACGCCCAGCATTTGGCTTTGTAACTGTTTTTGCGCAGCTTCCATTTTCTTTGCATGTTCCTCAGCCCTTCTCCTCTGTTGCTCAAACAACTGTGCCCCCTTCCCAGTAGTATCACTCAAACCAGGACTGAGAGCACCACCCTCTCCTTCCTGACCTCTGGAAGCAGATCTTTTCTCTAGCATCTCAAGATAGTCGCTGTCCCATGTGGGGTCCGGTGCAGCAGAGAAACCTTCCTCATCAAATTCTGACTCGCTGCCAGGAAATATGCCATCCTCTTCTTGAGAGTCTTGCCTCATGTCCTCATCAACACTTCCAAAGCTGGTCAGTGTGTATTTCTTGGAGCGTTGCCTGCGCTTTTTAAACATCAAAACACCCTTTGAATGAGGGTTTGGTGCATCCGTCAGTAGTGAGGCGATGGTGCGGCACTTGGACCGAGCTTCTTTCACCTGTTTGTCCATGGCCGTCTCTCCGCGGTTCAATTCTGCATAACATGAGATGAAAGGTTTCAGACAACATTTTATTATAAATGTTTTTTTAATGGCTTTACACCATTCACTTTATTCAGTCAGATATAGTATTGAATAAAGTCAGTATCATTATTGAAATAATACTGTATATGTAGTGCTCATCAATGTCCATACCCTTGCAAAACTTTACTCCTCTGTTAGGAAGGGTTAGGATAGTTAAAAATCTTTTAACAGTTTTCACATCATAACTCATTAAACATGTGCTTTAAATAAAAGCATTTAGCATCAGGGACACTCATTATATTAATCTATAGTAATTATTGAAAAAGTGCATTGTGCCAAATTGATGTGTCTACAATGGGGACATGCATTATTTACCAGTGCTTAATCGTGGTCCCTGAGAAGAGCATGAGAGTGTTTAGAGTACACATTCAAGTTGTCTTTAGATGTATGGCTGTTTATTTATGCTGTTGCTTGAAATGTCAGTGCTTCAAATAGCTGTAGCTCTGAATATGCTTGTACACTTTATAAAAATGGTACTGTGGCACATGACCCAAACCTAAAACTAAGCCTCACCACTAACTTAATCCCTAAACCCAACTATTATTCAATTAATTGAACTAGAATGAATGTAAATCACGAGGTGTAGCAATTTCGTTGGATTTAATAACTGTTTAATCTAATCTTTGCACTAAATGAATGAATGGTTATCATCATACATATTTTTCAAACATATTTAACATTAATGTTCTATTAATAGCACATTAGATTCCACAGCAAGTAATCTCAGCATAAACACAGATGCCAATGTGTTGTTTACCACCTGATCTGGGATCAACAAACACACATTCCTTGGCTGCAGTCCAGGATCAGTGTCATACCAGTGCATGTACACTGCATTACTAGTGTCCAGGCACTGGAATGTAAAACCTGTGTAACTAATGGTGCGTACCTCATTTTATGGACACTAACCTGTCTTCTGAAGTATGCTAATTTGTGACGGATTACATTTAAATGACTCTAAATTCCTTTCCAGTCAAATTCTGGCTGTTCATGTCTGAAAACAATACTGAGAATACTAACAATACTGTCAAGTATTTCAGCTGAGAATATAGGTGAAGAGTACGAGGCCTGTGAGGCGCACTGTCACCTGATATGAGCTAGCAGCTGGAGATGCTTCTGCCAGCTCATGCAAAGCAGTGCTCAGGTTATCAATCTTGCGAGCCTCAGGACAAATATAGACACTTGTGGGGGCTACTCAGTATGATCAACCCTTTTCTCTTCAAAGGTTTACATGAAGGCAACCACAAACTGTGACTTTAAGAACATATTTACAGAGCAGTGTTCATGGCAGTAAGCCAATCACAAGAGCAATACTCTCATTATACTCACTTGCTTGTTTCGCTTTATCCATGTATGTTAACGTGAGTTCCTCATCCACTGGATTGTCAACTGGACCAACCATGGGAACCAACTGACTACGAGAGCTCAGCATAAGAGCTTCTTTGGCTCTCTCTCGAGAAACCAGAGGGGGAAGGTTTGACGGCTCCTGAAACCCACTGTCTTCTTCCATTAGCGCTTCTCGTGGGTTTTGGTCATCCGCACTCATGGATGAGGTCTCCGTTGAGGTCTGCGAGGACCAGGCTCCATGGGGAGGGGGCTGGTAAATCACTTCTCTGCGGGCTACACCAGGCAATGCATCTTCCCTCTTATTAGGCCCCAAAAGATTGTACATTTGGGCATCCGAGGCACTGTCATACCCACTCATTTCTGAAGTCTCTGCTCCCTCTGGTGAGGCTCGAGCAGCCTTGCCGGGTGAATTGCTGGGACTGCGTCGTTTTGGTTTGCGTTGCCTCTCATGAGCAGCCACGTCTGCATCGCTGTCTGTTTCTCCGTAGTAGGCTTCACTGCACGGCGGGGAGGTCAGTCCACTGCGTCCGGTCTGGGACATCAGGGGTTCACGGTGTATCTGCCGCACACTGGACTGGTGAGGTCGGGAGCTGGATGGTGACATGGCCCTAAGGGCAGCACGGTACTCTTTATCAATGCGGGGAGAAGGAGCTCGAGCAACAAGAACCACCGACTGGAAGCCAGCCGGTGCCCTGATAGACATGTGAGGGGGTAAAATAGCACAGGGGTGGTCAGAAACAATATCTCACAGCAGCCCTGGCTTGGAGGTCTAAATACAGTCAATACAATCATTTACTTTCAGCTCCCATTTGAGTTAAACAAACACATAAGCATTGGCAAAGTAAAAGATGTTTTACCTCCTAACTCGGATGTGGAGCGTTCCTGGCATGCAGTCGATCAGGTTCATGACCTCTGCGTGCGACAGACTCCCACAGGAATTCTCATTGATGGACACCAGCTCATCTCCCTCACGTAGTCCGGCCCGACATGCTTTACTTCGCTTACGCACCTACGGGATTAATGTAAATTGATAATGTATGAATAGGTCGAAATTGAATTGACCTTGGATATTTAACATAGAAAAGGCAACGACTAAGTATTGATATAACATTTCAAATTCTTACCATCTTTAAAAAGTAGACCTGGCAAGGAATCTGAATTTGGCATGAATTTGGTCATATGCATTTACAAAGTTCATAAGTAGTGTCTCCAATTCCCCTATCCTGCATGTGTTTGAATTGAATTGTAATGCAAACTCCACATCGAAAGGCCTCCTGACACAGCCGGGACTTGAACCAAGGACCATCTTGATGTGAGGCAACAATGCTACACACTGAGCCATTATGTCACCCATGAACGCTATGCAAAATACATTTCGAAATAAAAAATATAGTTCTTAAACAATCAATAAATGTCTCTGCTACTAAGTGAGATTAGCCGAGCCAGCAATAAACGATCAACATTGTTCATAATACTGTTTTTAATCTCAGATAATTTTATCTTAAAATGTACAGTATAAATGATGTCTAAATCAGAAAGAAAAAGACACAGTAGGCTGGCATAACTATGTGCCTGTGAGTTAGCTTTGTTTCTCAATTGGACCTTCAATGCCATTGTTCCAACTCCTGCCCTGTCTGTCATCTTACTCAGCACTGGACGATAGGCTCTGATTTCAGTGGTGTTGTTCACAGTGACATGTTGAACGTATTACAGAAGCTGCAATAATCAATCTATAAATACTTATATTTATACTTTAAATATAAACAGTGTGATGTGTTAATGACATTTTACATTCTCTGCTCTTTACTAGGCTACTGTGAAAGCTCCTGAATCAATAAAGGCAATGTTTTTCATAAACCCGTTTTAATACTGGTTGAAATGCTCTTCATATCCTGATAGCAATCTATAATAGAAGTGGTTTTTTTTTTTTTCAAATATTCGGTCCAAATGCAAGGATATGTCAAACAACAAATGTATCTTCGCGGACTCATGCAGACCTCACACATTATCAGCGTGTTCCATGAGTCTATGGCTAGTTGTAGACAGAGGCTGAATACGAATTCTTCTCATAAACCTCATAGGCATTATTTGAGGGGACAGCCATTTGGTGTCCAAAACTATAGTGGACGTTATCGAGTGCACTCGTTCTTTTCCCGCATTTCACTGCAATAGGCCGATAGGCCAATACACTCAACGGCTGTCCGAATTCACTTCAAGTGAACTGATCATTATTCCATACTTAGTGGACTAACGAAGGGAATAATGATTGAGGATTTAAAGGGGGATTTTGGATCAGACAGTCAGTCAAACTACAGCACCACCTTTTACAGTTAGGCCTACTTTTGAACCAAAACAACGAGCTTATGCTGTGTTCACGCCATGTCATAAATAATTTAAGTAATTCAGCAAGGGCAAACTATGTTGTATTATTCAGAGCATGTCCGAGTCCTTTGCGTTACGATTAACGGCAAAATGAATCTTTCATTTTCAATCTTTCATCAGCAGTCAAGTCAAGTACAGCGCTGTTTAAGTTATCATTTGGTATTATTGTAATGTTAAGTGCTTTGAGACTCGAGGTAAATTAACAACGTTTCTCGTGATGCTTTGCAGACTCTACTCTGGCTGTCCGCAATCATGTGTTTTGGAGGCAACGGGGCTTTGGAGACACTCTGAAGGGATGGTAATGCTTTCAAAGTTAGCTTTCTATTACTGGCGTCTCTGAAATTGCCTACCTCAGCTTAACAGCACATTTTATAGTATGTCTGCTCCTTTGACCATTAATTGAGCAAAACAGACTAAAGCAACATGGAATATGGGTCAGGGTCAGTCATCTGGTTTTCCATTTCGGATCCTTGTCCTGTTGCCTGTTGTGTTTGGATTCGGAATGGTTGTAAATGCAGAGTAACAGGTTCAGGACCTAGTGGTGAACTGGATCTGTAAACTGCCCTGTCTAAACTGCATCCATACCATTATTTTAATCGAATTCCTGTTTGATGACAAGCAGATACAAATAAAAAACAATACTTCATGAAAGACCAGATTAATGGATACATAAAACTACCATAAACGGATAACATTAGGCTATTATACAGAAAATAGTCCATTAGCACTGTTGTTACTCCTTGCCTGAATGATTTATTCGGTAGATTAAACTAAAATACTAAATCATTTCTAAAATGATTTCTTATTCAATTACAAACATCTATGACATCAACATGACCATCAAACAGAACAGCCGCTTCATGATTAGCCTACTTTGTAAATACGTTATATGACATTGTGTCCTTTATAAAGCAAACTAATTCTTCTGGAATTGGAAGAAAGTAGACCAATTTTTTGAGAGAGATGACAAGCATGGTGTGGCGTTGGACCAAATTAGATTTAATTAGGGCAAATTTTATTAAATATGACCGGAAAACCTTGAAAGGCCGATGACAGTCGTGTGTGAGAGTATAAAGTTCAACATCCTTATTCACTTACATTACAATGTATAAGCAATTACAAAACAACACGAGAAATCAACATCACAAGATTAATACATGTACTATAGAAACAGTAGCTTCTCATGAGCTAGAGTCATAAATTGATATCAAATATTTCAGCTAATTACAGTTAGTGCACATTCTATTTAGGACTTAAAACAGTTTGTCTGCCGTTCAGATAGTACTTGCAAGTTCACAGCTCTGAATCATTTTGCTTTTTTGGTGAAGGATCAGTTGCACACCACACTCAGGAGTGCAGGGGCCTGCGCTTCTGGTGTCCATTACATCTTAAAGCTGCTTTAAACATCTTAAGTTTCATTAGAACTGAATAATTGTAGACAGACCTATGTCCACCCCCCATTTCACAGCCTTTCCAGACTAAAATGCATGTTTGAGTTGTTATAACTTAAAGCAACTTGCACTGACATTAAATGTCACTGTCAATGTTTTGTCTCAGGATGACCACCAGTAACGTTTGTTTTCTACAACACATTTATTAAAGCAACTTAAATGTCCTAATTGAACTAATTAACCTTGACTTTGTCTAAGCCCTGTCTGTGAAACCAGGCCTAAAAGTGATGTATTAGTGCACCCATTTTAAGTTAATTTCATTCGGATGTTTCCATACCTTGGCGACCTGCAGAGGCTTCTGGTGCTCGATTCCTCCCTGTAGTCGGAAGCCCCATGGTGCTCCTCCGGATAGGGTGATGATAACCTCCTCAGCCACCATGGTGCGGTCTGTGCTTGCGTCTATGGTTCAGTTTGTTGGCCTGGGGGGCCCTCAGTTCGTGCGGTCCATGTTATTACAGGGCCCCCTCAGAGAAGACAACTACTACTGCAACTATGTCCGTCTAGTAGCCCACCTGAGCTGAGTGTGTCACACGAATACACACAGATCCCCTCCCCACACCCTGAACCGGAGATAGGGGCGCAGCCATAAAGGAAGTTAAAATAGAGAGGGAAAGAGAAGAGATACCCACCGTCTCCCTATGAAGTGGAATCTCGTGTTGGATGAAGGTAGGAACTAGTTCATCACAGCTGTGCTGTCACTCAGAGCTGGCGTGAAGGGAGGGGGGAAACATCGCTCATATAAAAATAGCCCTTTGCCTCTCTTGCTAAGCAGACAAGCTTTTTACCGACTTTAGAATAGCAACGTGTTGATTTGAGTCTGAAATTGAAATGAAGTATTTATGTACACAAACTATCACTGAAAAACATCTTATAATCTAACCTTTGTTTTTTTTATAAAGGGTGGTCAAGGAATTTGACTGCTGTCAGTTGAGTTTGTGGTTATTCTTTTCTAAGGGTTATATTATAACATCAGGACCTTCTAATTTTGTGGCATGGAACAGTGTGTTTTATCATTGCATCTGTACACACACTGACACCAGACCTGTTCTCTTGGCGGCCAAACTGGGACACTCGGCCAATCAATCTTTCTTTAGACAAACACACACGCACATACCTGACCTCAGTGGGAAATTAAAAAAGACTTGGTGACAATTTATTTCCACATACATGAGTAAGACTTTAATCACTATACATTTTAGACATAAAAGATATTTTATTACATTCACAACTTGTGAAACTTACTGAATTATCACTTGTGAATCACAAGTGATAATTCAGTAAGGTTCAAAAGTCTGGGGGGTTAGTACGATTTTTCACACATGACCAGCGTCGGCCAATAGTGAGCCTACGTGTGACGTACCTCTACGCTATCACACTACGTAAACTAACTAGAGGCCCATAGAGAAGGAAGTGAAAAGTTGAAATAAATTCTTATTTTTGTTTGTTTTTGCGCAGTGTTCTCGTCGCTTGATAAAGTTAAGACTGAGCCATTGTAGTCACTTAGAGTATTTTAACAATGTCTTTAATAACTTTTCGAGGCCGGCAAGTTTCAATCCCTCAAGAAGCCTATGGACTAGTATGCAGGAGTGAGCCAGCTCCCAGATTTAATCAAAAATATCTTAATTTGTGTTCCGAAGACAAACAAAGGTCTTACGGGGAGGTCTTACAACGTTCATTTTTGGGTACACTGAATCCAAATTTTGGTTGACAGCTCTATAAATGCTTTTTGAAAGTGACTGTGCACTGGAACCATGTAGCTGTCAGAAAAAGTAGAACAGAGCTGAAATGTATTTCCAAATGTGTGATTTACGATCATAACTAAATAATATTATAGTTTCTCTAAACACAGAATGCAAACTTTAGCCCAATTGGCATTTTTTTAAAGCACTGTTTATTTCTAAAAAAAGTTTTGATTATTGATGTGTACTGATGCAAACTGAATTTAATTTCATCATGGGACATTTTTAACAAAACACAGTAGACCAATACTGAATCTGGAGGTATGAACAAGCCATAGCCATATGTTAAGATGCATGTCATGTTATTGCCTGCCACACTAGTCCAAAATGGTAATTAAATAAATACAAATCATGAAGTAAAATGTGTCCACATGACTCCTCTTAAGTTTGATCCACAATTGGATAATATAACATTTTTATTTATACTAAATGACATCTTTACACTATCTTTGAGAGCAAGAGGGCCCTAAGTAACTTACGTAACACAGACACTTTCCTGAGTACTTTGTCTTGTCCTCATGTAACCAGGTAAGCTTCAATTGCAAGCAGAAAGACAGTGATGTTGAGATTATCTTTTATTAAATGCTTCCAAATATTTCAACAATAACAAAGCTATGATGGTTTAACAACATTCAAACAAACACTTGATAGATTTAAATTCATAGTTTTATTAATTGTATGGTCATGCAAAAAAATCCAGCATCCAATTAAACCTCAGAGTATAATCATATGTAGTCCCATCATATATGGTTACAATGCAAAAAAACTGACAAGAATGGGGCAACATACCAAGCTAAAGCTTTGTTAATCTCTTTTAGTCCATTTCTTAAAAAAATTGAGCATTTTAGCATTGGAAACCATATCTCAGAGCCACATGTCATTTACCTTGAAGATGCAGGTAATATACACACATTTCAAATTTAGGCAACACAGACAGTGAAAATTATTACAAGAAAGTTACACATGCATATTTTCCTTCTGCTGAACTGCATATATGGTTTGGTTGTGAGAGTTATTTAGTTCAGGAATCATTCACTTATCATACAAAGGCGTTTGTGTCCATCTAACAGTCATAAAAAATACAAGAACTATAATCTCCTGCATCTGGAAACAACTCTTAACCATTTACGTTTTTTTTATTTATTTTTTTTTTATGGAAGTTTAACAGACTAAACTGCACTTTTTTCATATCTGAGAGGACACACTGAGTGGAGGAAGTGGCCAGGCAGAGACTAGGACTTATCACACAGTTAGAACAAACACTGCAGCAGAGAGCGCTGGATGAAGGTATGGCAGACATCACAGTGCCAGACGGTTTCATCTGTGGACAAGTGAACTCACTAACAAGATGCCGTAGGGCAGGCAGGAGTACTCTCTTTCCTCCCTTTTTTTCAACATATAAACTTGGGTGCAACATTTGCCCAATGTGTCACAAGAAATGGCTTAGCACAGAGTAAAGGGGGGAACGGCAAGTCCCCTAGGCATCACAATTCACACACAGGATTCTACACAATAACAGTGTTCCAATGTATGACGGTCACACAGATCAAATTTAAAGGGAGCACAATGTGTCCATGTGCTTTAACCAACATTTTTTAACTTTACTGAAAGTCGGATGAAGACGACTGGCTAAGAGATCGAATCATCCCTCATCAATGATCTGCATAAGTATTTACAGGTTACACTGAAAAAATACAAATAAAATAAAACAAGACCTTAAAAAATACAATACAAATAAAATCCATGTCCCCTGAACAGATTCTCCCACAAAATGGACCCCGAAACACCGTGGAACTGCATTCATCAAGTCATTTTCATTCAATAACCAGCCTGTGGATGCTCAGGTGATCACTGTTTTACCAAAACCACACAAGTCACTATATATGATGATGAGACATAATCAAAACAAGTGTACAGACACTCACAAAGGGGTGATGTGTGACAGTTTGGGTCTTCTTCTAAAGCGTGGACCCCTATGGATGGATTTCATAACCTGAAGTTGCAAAGCAGTCCACAAAAAAAGTGAACAGAACAGCATAGAGTCTCAAGCTTGTGTGCAAAACAGTACAGGCCATTTCATTTTATTCCCTTTTTTGACATGCTTATAGTCTACAAAATGATATGCACGACGCAGCTGGAAGCCTAAAAGAGTGAGCAGAGTAACCGTGAGCGTGTTTGTGTGTAGTGTTTAGCGCCCCCTGGGGACCAAGAGACATATAACAAACTTGAATCAAAGTAAGTGAGAGTTCTGCAACTTCAGGTTCAGAGAGCCAGGTGGTTAGGGGTGCAAACATACATGAAGGCAAGTAAACCAACCCAACTTGAGTTTAGGCCTCATGTGGAAGTGTGTGGGAAGATCTACCGGTACGCAAAACACTACACAGCAACGAGCATCTTGAACCCAAGAAAGAACATTTATACTTACACAAACACACACATCTCCTCACCCTTTTCCCCCAGGCACCACAGACTGTTTTTTTTCCTTTCTCGTTATAAATATCTATTTATGCACAACTATATTAAATCCTGTCCCCAATTTGCCTTGAAAACACAAAATACTTTCAAATACAGCATCATTCAGGAGATTAAAAACCAAGAGTTCCACGAAAACACGACAGAAAGCCAGAAAGAAAATCTTCCCCAACCCCATTCTCCCCTTTTAATAAAAAATAAAAGCAACATTAAAACATCCCCTTCCCAAAGCCTAAGAGTCAACACTTTGGTGCGTCAACGTCTAATAAGATTTTTCGTTCCCCCTGATATGCCATGCCATCACATTCTATGCGTAAAAAAAGAGGACATAACAGAAAAAATGTTTTCTGAAACGTAATAAACTCACACCGTTTACCCTTAAAACGGCGTGTGCTCTTCAAAAATTTCACATTTCTGGTTCTAACTTCCATCTCTACCAGCTTTTAATTACACATGTGAAGATCTCAGTATTTTACAATATATTATTAATACTTTAAACACCATTTCCGAATGTTGGGCAGCAGAGATTATGGTTACAGACAATACAGCGCCCCGTGTGGGCATTAGAAGCATGCAGCATCCAGAAGGCAGGGCTGCTGCCGTGGCCGCCCGCCACACATCTAGCTAGAGTTGGACTAAAGTGGTGGCCACTTTTAAATAGATTTCTTAGTTGTGTAAATTTTTTCCCTCACGTTTTTTCGAAACTTCAAGAGGTTCTCTTCTGGCCGGGCTCCAGGCGGCAAGACGTGCACGGAGAAGAAATGCTCCAATCAGCTTTAATATTCAGGCATGCTAAGGGAGACAATATGAACAATTCTAAATAATATTTCACTTGCTGTGACACCAAGGTGTCTGTCGATCAGTACGTACCTTTGCCCTGTGTGGTTCACTGTAGAGGTGCGGCAGGCGCTCCGGAGCAGTGGAAGTGGATGTTGAGCCACTTGGCATCTCTGCGGTGCCACACACGCGTCTCCTCTGACTGGCTGCTGCGTGGCCGGCCCTGGCTGTCCATGTACTGCGTCAGTCGGATATAAGCGATGCAGGCGGCGTCCTCTCCGATCAGGTGCACGTGAGGATTCAGGATGGTTGTGTGCACAGGCTTACTGTTCTTACTCAGCACTGTAGTCAAACACAGGCAGTAGACAGAGGTACCGTTCAACTCAAGGACAAACTTAAACAGCTTTATTGCACTTTAAAAAGCATGAGGCCTACAATTCTCAAAGTAGAACTTATGGAAGTCCATTCCCTCGACCAGGTTTCCAAGTGCCTCAGGCTCAAAAGAGGTCAGGCCAGGGTCACAGATTCTCCTGGAACAGTAAAGGTTACAGAGATAAATATGCAAAACACTTTTCAGTTTTGAGCTTTATGTGCTCTCAATACCTGCCAGTCTGTATATCAACGAAAATACCTTAATAAAATAAAAAAATGGTTTCCTTCCTTTCATCCTCATAAAACAATTGACAAAAATACAGCAACATTTTTTTTGTTTAACTTTACCTTTTAAAAATAATATATAATATATATATATATGAAGAGTTCAGATGCAAAAGCCTCTAAATGCCATTTGAAATTTTCTTCTTTAATGATGATTTTTATCAAACTTGTATATTTAAGTTCAGTAATTTCACTTAAATAACAATTAATAGGTAATTATCATTGCCATTTAAGTGAAATCACTGAACTTAAATATACAAGCTTGATAAAAATGATCATTCTAGAAGAAAATTTCAAATGGCAATTAGAGGCTTTTGCATCCGAACTCTTCATTTATATATATATATATATATATATATATATGCAAATTGGCATACTCTTATTTAACATGCACACATTTGCAATATATTACAAAAATTAAACATATTCTACAGAAAATGGTTGGTGATCTTAACAGGTTTAAGATCTTAACTTTATAAAATGTTTCATTCATGTTTTAAACACACTAGGGCTTTTTTTAGATATTCACCAAAAGTGTTGATGAAACAAGATTTTCAAAATGTTCTCTTAATTACCAGCAATATCAATTAAAGTGCTAAATCTTAAATATGGGGTTTGTTCTTATTAATAAATATAACATATTCTATTTTCTATATGCACAACATTAACATTTTGTTGAACAAAAATGATCACAATCCATAAAATGCTCACAAAGTTTAATCAGTGATATATGAAAACAGGATATACAAACAGTACTTACGTGTAAGCTTCAAAATCTCCGTTGTTGATGGCCTCAATCAGCTGCTCCGTGATTTTAATGATCTCCTGCTTTCGTACTGGTGTTTGGAGAGACAGGAGGAAACACAAGAACACAATCAAGGTTTAGCCACATCCATTATTTGAAAACTGCAAACCAGCGTTATGCTCCTGCCCCACAAACCTCATTCAGCCCGTGATTCAACAGCAAACTGTCTTTCAGCATCTACCCAAGCACTCTGATTTTAGCACAAGCAGAGGTCTTCAATGACTTGTATTCAATGATTATTAAACGCTTATGATTTCAACCAGCTCAGTAACCATAAGCCAAACACAAAGAACAAACAGTTCACACTCGCATGAGCTCATAATTCCTGCGGATGGATATGTTTCGCTAGATGACTGTAATAGTGTGATGAATTGCAGGGACTTTTGTAAAACCAGAGGCGGAATGTCAGGATGTCTATTTAGAAAACATCAAATTCACCATTCACCAAATTCTCTGTCACTGAATCAGCAGTCTAAGACTTACACTGCTGCCTGTGCACGCTGCTGCCCCCTGGTGTTGTGGAGGCTGGAGCAGGTACAGCAGGCTCTAAATCAGGACAGGAGCTCTGACCTGAACTGCTCCAAGCAACATGCTTAACATCATGTGGTGGTTCGGCTGCAAGACAAGGGGACACATAAACAAAACTGCAACTATGCCACGGCAAAACAAAAGCCTGACAAACAGTGAGCACTAAACAGAGACAGGCTGTGTTCGGAATAGTATACTACTATTGCTACAGCTGCATGTATTCTGTGCACATAAGCTGAATGAACAGTTACACTTGACAAAACATGCAGTATTAAACAGAAATGACCGTGAAATACTACATCCCACAATGAAATGAGCTCAGATTCACCTTCAATTTCTACTGTGATACGAATTTTTATTTTTACCACCCATTTCTTCACAAAATGTCTACAAAAATGTCTGCAAGAGACAATTTTTATACCAAGTATTAATCATTTTATATTTAATTGTATTTTAATTCCAGTTTTATTTGTTAAATAGTAGCCTGTGTAATACTAGTTAGTAGTATTCCAATCATAGACAGTCACTAATTCATCTAAATCAGTGGTTCTCAACCAAGGGACAGTAAATTTCCAGGGGGGATTCAGGTTGACTTAATACTTTGAAGTCATTGTGAGTGCATTAAGAATTAAAAATAAATGAATACATTATTATTATGTTAAAATAATCAAACACTTAATCTAAATTAAAAATCTAGAAAAACAAATCAAGATGTAATAACTGTATACTGTTTTTTGCTGGCTTTTTCATACAGCAGAAACACCTAAATTGTCTTATAAAGGCAGAGAACCGCTGATTATATTGCATGCTTCATAAAACATAAAACTACTGCAAACCATGCTTAAACCACTGTACGTCACACAGAAAACACTGCAGAAATAAATTCAGTAATTAAATTATAACTGAATACGAATGAGGAACATTAAATACACAATAGCATATGTGATACATATGTATGTATGAAAACGATTTAGAGGATTAGAGCATGTTCAAGCAACTGCAACAGAGAGCTGGCAGTGCTTGTTTAAACAGTCCAGCAGATGGTGGCAGATCTCAAGGGTTTTTTCTCTCTCTCTTTTTTAAACAAAGATCTGCGGCAGTCTGTTTCAGTGGTTTGAGAAGTCACTGAACTCAACATGCAGCCAAGAAAGAGCAGAGATGTATAGGCAAGACGGCCTGTGTTATGACGCTGGCAGTAATCTGTATACTGAACTGGCATAAGCAATATGAGTAAATAAAGAACACAAGAGGAGTAATGGCCATACTGAGTAGATCTAGGCACAGTGTGTGCATGTGTGGAGAGATGTCTGGCGTGTACGGTCTCAGCACGTTCCCTCTGCTCATCTGTCACACACTCAAAGTATTCAGTGTCACAGATAAATAAATGAAAAGGTCACTCTGACTGAGAAGGTCAGTGCAATTCTTTCCATGTCAGAGGTGAGGACATACATGAGTAAAAGGGCAAAGATGGTGGACTGCGAGAGACTCCAAATCAGGTAAATGACAATCTCAGTCCTTGATTGCTGTACGGAGTACAGTAGATCATGTGGCGTGCATTTTGTTGCAATTACTCACGAAAGCCATAAAAAATGCCATATTATTGTCTTAAAGGGGTCATATCATAAGGAATCAAATGTTCCCTGAGCTTTTGAGATGACTCGTTTTGGTTTAGTCCTCAGATGTTAGTCGCTTTGGATAAAAGCGTCTGCTAAATGACTAAATCTAAATATAATGTAATGAGATAAACTACAAAAACACTCCATAGCATTCATTTTAAACTTTAAACTTCATTTAAAACAACTCCTCACAACAAAAATAGAATTTACTGAAAATAAACAGTAAATATGACTCAATCTAAACAACCACAAATTTCTGACATCACACTTTAAGACAGTCAGAAAGACGAGCAATATAAAAAAAATATCTGACATCTGAGTTTCTTAAGTTTATTTTTACCAAATGGATCATTTCAATAACTTTTTATGCATCACGTTTAATCAATAAAACTGCTGCCTATAATGATAAATCAATAATAAAATTAAAATGTATGATATGACCCTTCATATTGACACCAAGATACAAGATTAGGGCATTTAACAATGTAGGTGTCCATCAGTAAGTCCATCTCAGCCAGATATATTAGAGGAACATAATGACAAGCTTAGAAAGGTGAAATACTCTAGATTAGCAGTGGGAGTAGTAGAAACGCAGAGAATGTGAGGTAGAGATCAGATGAGTCCAAGAGGGAGTTGTAGGAACCACTGATAAGGTCACTGCTGTAGCAGTCGACTTACTGGGTAGTGGGCAGGGGGGAGAAGCCTCGGGCTGAGGAGCCGGCTCATCGGAGCCGCTGCATTGGCTGACCACTGCACTGTCATTGCTAGCCCCGCCCACCGATACTGACACAGACAATTCAGGGAAAAAATGTGACATTTGTTGTGGTAAGTTATACCACAAGGCACAAACCTTTTCCAGCTTGCCTATTGTGCTGACACAATTTGCAAGATACTTGTCCAAAAATATATACAGCACACATGACAAAAAAAAAAAAAAAAAACACTCATGATAAGACACAATGTGCATGCAACTTTAAGGGTTAGTTCACCCAAAAATGAAAATTCTGTCAGTATTTACTCACCCTCATGTTGTTCCAACCCCGTAAGACCTTCGTTCATCTTCGGAAAACGAATTAAGATATTTAAGATATTAAAATCGCTCCTGCATACTAGTCCATAGGCTTCTTGAGGGACTGGCTCTTGCCGTCCCCGAAAAGTCATAAAAGACATCGTTAAAATAGTCCAAGTGACTACAGGGGCTCAATCTTAAGTTTATCAAACGACGAGAACACTTTTGTGCGCAAAAAAACAACAAAAATAACGACTTTATTTCAACTGTTCGTTTATTTCTCCCTCTGCGCGAGTCAGGTTACTAGTTTAATAGCGTAAGCTTCTGTTATTGTACGTCACACGCATCACACACACATGACCAGCGTCGACCAATAGTGAGCCTACGTGTGACGTAGCTCTACGCAATCACACTACGTTAACGGACTATAGGCTTATGGAGAAGGAAGTGAATAGTTGAAATAAAGTCGTTATTTTTGTTGTTTTTTTGCGCACAAAAGTGTTCTCGTCGTTTGATAAACTTAAGATTGAGCCCCTGTAGTTACTTGGACTATTTTAACGATGTCTTCAATTACTTTTCGAGGACAGCAAGAGCCAGTCCCTCAAGAAGCCTATGGACTGTATGCAGGAGCGATTTTAATATCCTAAATATCTTAATTTGTGTTCCGAAGATGAACGAAGGTCTTACGGGGTTGGAACAACATGAGGGTGAGTAAATACTGACAGAATTTTCATTTTTGGGTGAACTAACCCTTTAAGAGCAGAAAATAATATAAAGGTAATGTTATGTAGAAAACAACAAACACGAAATAAGCAATATTTTTTTCTAAAAGTTTGTTTTAGAAAAAGCTAAAATACTTCTCTGTTGGGGACATTTTTGCACCCTGGAATATAATGTGAGATCTTTGGGCCTTTCTGCTATGACGCAAGTGGATCATTTCTAAGGTTTAACCATCAGAGACTTACTGTTGGAAGAACTGCAATGGTTATTTAAATAAAATATCTTTGGGATGAAACTAGGTAAAACATCATGATGACAAGACGGATTAATTTGATTGATAAAATTTTAAAATAGTGTTTCACAATATTATGATTTTTACTTAATATAAAATAAAATTTTCCTACTTTAATATATTTTAAAATGTAATTTATTCCTGTGATAGCAAAGCTGTATTTTCAGCATCATTACTCCAGTCTTCAGTGTCACATGATCCTTCAGAAATCATTCTAATATGGTGATTTGCTGCTCAAGAAACACTTCTTATTACAGTAGTCAACATTTGAAGTGGATCAAAACCTTTCAAAGTTATACATGAATTTTGAACAATACCCGTTCTTGTCTTAGGACAACTTTGATCAAATCATATTTCATATGTTGTCATACACTTCATATGTTGACTAATGTATCAATGCTAAAAATAGTTTAGTTTGTTCAGGATTCTTAGAAACATTTACAGTTCAAACAGAACAGCATTTATTTAAAATAGAAATCTTTTGTAACATTTACTGTCAATTGAATGCATCCTTGCTGAATAAAAGTATTCATTTCTTTAAAAACAACCTTTTGAACAGTAGTGTATACACACACACACACACACACATATATATATGTCTGTGCGTAGGTCTCTGAGGGTTAAATCTCAGTATATTGACTATTGAGCGTACCTGACCATCAAGCTTAGATTAGTGTCAAGCTAGGGATGATCCTACAGCTCTACTGACTCATTAAACCTCTGCTTGTGTTTCCCAGATTGAATAGAAATGATTAAGGTATCTTATTATCTAACAGCTCTCAAAAAGCAATATTGAAGCTCAGAATTGATCAAAAGGCCAATCAAAAGATGAATGGTGCCATGATTACATGTAATTGAGTTGAACCCATTGTGCAATATTGCTGTGGTAATGAACCACTATGTGACTCTTCTAGACAACATACTGAGATGTGATATGGAGACTCAGTAATTCTCAGAAGGAGTATTTGTTGCCAGTAAAGGTCACTGCTGTAAAACGAATATTCCCTCAGATATTGTGGACACTCATTATGAGAACACAAGACTTTGTGATTCATCAGTGTCATGGTAACTTAGGCAATCACAGCATGGCTCCTTTTCATAGCAAAGCTTGTGCTGATTCATGATAGCAATTCAGTCAGTCTGACCCTGTTTTGGTCCTTTATACTACACAATAGCTGAAGCTGTAGTGAACAGCAATGCATCTAGAGCTGACAAGCTGGCCGTCAACACAATCAAAGCAATTATCATACCATGAAGGTCTTTTCACCACACAGGAATCAATCTCACTGTCAATACCTGACTTGACTTGACTCAATCTCTCACTACATGTATAATATTTATTCCCTCTGGCCTTGATTAACACTATTTGGGAAAGTATACAAGCCTCGACTCCATTCACATCTGGTATTAATTTCTGTCCAAAGCAATTTGTGATCTTTTCATTGAAACCACATTCAGAGGTAGTAATATAGAAAACAAAACATAAAAAACGATGCAAATATGACAACCGTACTAGCTTGACGGGACAGATATCATTGGTTCATATTTGATGTGCTCTATGTATATGTGTTGAACAATGGTTACATGTAAATAAAAACAAAAATAAAATCTGTTCATCATATTAACCAATCATGTCTTTTCAGAAGACTTGGATTAAACCTCTTGATTCATATATTTCTTTTACCATCTCTTTACAAACTTTTAATTAAAGGTGCCATCTGTAAAAATTGAGGTTAAAATATCCCAAAAATGAGCTACACGCATCAAAAGATTGAGAAGAAATAAGGTTGATGATGTCATTAAAAAACTGACACGTTATAGTGCTGCCGAGATATTAATCTGAATTAGCATGCTAAATTACTAGCCCCGGCCCGGCAGGTGTCGTAATACCAGTTTCGACCATGGGAGGCGGTATGCGGGCGGGCAACGTTAGCACCAGCCAAACTGCAGTACACGAGTGAGTCGCGCTCGCGCCAGCTTGTGTTTACTTGAACCTGACGTCAGTCGTGTGGAAAATACAGCCCACTACTACATTTCAGTTCAGGGAAGAGTTAAAAAACAATAATTGGTCGATATTATGCATGAGGAATACATTTTGGTAAGTTGTAGCATACTTTATCTTTTAACAGTGTTCGTGTTCTTTTACCATTAGCTAGTAGAGATGATCGGTTCACGTGTGCTAGGGATCTGTCGTGTAAAGCGCCAATACTGTATTTATTGTTTGAATTGCATAATAAAATGAACAGAATCTGAGAGCTGAGATCGGTCTCCGTGTCCTTTTCTGTGCATGACAAAATTGATGTGTGGCGTGAGAGTGTGTGAAAAGTGTTGTGAGAGTTGGCAGCTCTGAAAGACGCTAGCGTGGTCCACATCAGGGAATGCTGTCTGTCAAATTAATTCAAACTAATGATAAAAAATGTAATATGAACAAATCGAATATCATAAAACTAGAAATAATAGCCTGGGCTTTAATTTTCCCATATCGTCGAAATGCACCGACTTGTCTATGAGACGGCCCTTATAATTTAGTATTGAGATGTTGTTCATTTAGTCTCTAATCTCTGAAAATCTCCAAATGCTCCACGTGAAACTGCGGTCTTCCAACCTTTTACTATCGTGTCAATTGATTTGATTAATATGCACGAGGGAGACAGAGCAACACAGCACTCGCCCATATTGTTTGAAGACATGAGAGAGCGCGTGGCCGTGGAGGTATTTCTGGAGGTATACTGCCCCCATCTGGTATGGAACATGTTGTATGATTTGATTTTAAATCCCAGAGGGCACCTTTAAGCTTAAGTTTTCATGTAATGGATTTTCAATGGAGGGACAGGAATTTCTAAAATTTCATTAAAAATCTATTTATTTGTGTTTAGAAGATAAAGGAAAGTCTTATGAGCTTGAAATGATGTGAGGGTTATAAAAGGAAATCCTTAAATATTTTCTGTTTTGTTAAATTGGTGGCAAATTCAAATTTGTACAGCCTCATTCACTGTAAAAAATATTTTCAAGATTTGTTATATCACAACATATTTTCTTTTGTCAAATCAACTTTATAATAATTTATTTAGTTGAGATAACTTATTATTTTGAGTTTCTGATGGTTAAATTAATCTACTTCATTGTTTTAACTAACTTTTTCCAGTTCAATCAACTTAAAATTTTAAGGCAACCCAGGTTATTTACTTTTTTAAGTTAAACCAACAATATTTTTTTACAGTGTAGTAATCAACATTTGTTCTTTTGTCAAATCAACTTAAATAATTTATTTAGTTCAGATAACTTATTATTTTGAGTTTCTGATGATTAAATTAATCTACTTCATTGTTTTAACTAACTTTTTCCAGTTCAATCAACTTAAAATTTTAAGGCAACCAGATTACTTACTTTTTTAAGTTAAACCATCAATATTTTTTACAGTGTTCATACTTTTCACATAATACTAAAAGAGTTGTTTTCTCATTTGATTGGTTTGGTAAATGATGAAAATTTTCACGTTTGGGTGAACTATCCCTTTAAGTACTCTTGAAAAAAATGTGAGGATGTTCTTATATGGATTTAGACAGTCTCATGTGCTTCTGTTTCTTTATCTAATCTCAGACAAACTCAATGCGGAGTTCACGGTGTGGACCATATATACCATCTGATGTTTGACTGCTTTAGTCATACAAAAATCTCACTGCATAATAACAATATTTGCAAAAGGAATGTTTGGAAATCTAAAATGGATTTTTCCTACTGACACTCTAAATCAAAATAGACAAATAACCATCTCGAAATAAATGTATTGTGAAGCATCTTTCTAATATCAGAGATCTAAGATCTAAATATCAAGTGTAAACATGGCCTCTGATTCTAATGACGCGTTTAAGAAATATTTACACCCTGTTCTGTAGATCCAAGAGAACAAAAGACATGCAAAGTACATGAGCAGTTGATAGCGTACCTTTCTTATCTTTCATGTCCTCCTCTTCTGTGGTGTTACAGCTCTCTGTAGACCCCTGTGATATGAGAGAGAGAGAGAGAGAAACAATATGCAAGATGGAGGGGTGGTTATATGAAGGTGGAAAGCCCGAAAAAGTAGTACTACAGAAACAGGTTTGCAGACAGGGTCTATAAACCATGTGGAACAATATATGGTGCACACACTGTAAACCAGCAAACACACACACATAAAGAATCACCCGCAAGCACAGATATACCCCAGCACACCCTCACACACACAGACCCCTCACAGGAACACACCGAGCCCTGCACAAACCAGCCAACCAAGCATGAGGGCAAGACCCATTCCCTTGAGTGATATTTGTGATGTTTGGGCTTGTGGGTTAGGAAGTAGCTCTAATGACCCGTGTTCAATGGCAGAGCTAAAAGAGGTGGCTTACCTTGATGCCATCGGCTGGATTGTGCACGACAGTGGTCTGTGATTCCTGGGGGAGGCAGGAGAGAGTTTACCATGCGGGGCAGAGGGAAGAGGGTGAGGGGACCCTGACTCCACAACATGACGGGACTGTACAACTGTCAGGAGCATTGGAGACTTCTGCGTTTGTACCATAAGCTAATAATGGTAAACTAACTATGGAAGTGAATGGTGCCCCACAACTGTTTGGCTACAAACATTCTTCAAAATATCTTCCTTTGTGTTCAGCAGAACAAAGAACTCACCCAAAAATGAAAATTAAGTCATTAATTACTCACTCCATGCTGTACCAACCCCGTAAGACCTTCGTTCATCTTCGGAACACAAATGACGATATTTTTGATTAAATTTGAGAGCTGGATCACTGCTACATAGTTTGCCTAAGGGATCGAAACTTGACAGACTTTTTGTGCTTGACGGACTTTTTGTGCGAAAAAACAAACAAAAATAACGACTTTATTCCACTGTTCTTTCTTTCAGGACGCCTGCGTGAGAATTGCGATCTACTTCAGATCAGTTCTCGCTTATGCAACGTGGAAATCTCTTGAACTCTCGTCTCAGGTCCACAAGGAAGAAAAGGAATAGTCGAATAAAGTAATTATTTATTTATTTTTTTCTCCGCACAAAAAGTATTCTCGTCGCTTGATAAACTTATACTTGAACCACTGTTGTCACATGGAATATTTAAACATTTTCTTAATTGACTTTCCGGGCCGTCAAGTTTCATTCCCTTAGGCAGCCTATGTAGCAGTGATCCACCTCTCAAATTTAATCAAAAATAACTTCATTTGTGCTCCGAAGATGAACGAAGCTCTTAACGGGGTTTGGTACAGCATGGGGTTGAGTAAATAATGACTTAATTTTCATTTTTGGTTGAACAAACCCTTTAAGGGTGAATAAATGATGATAGAATTTTTATTTTTAGGCAAACTATCCATTTTAAAAAAATGCTACATATAACACAATGACATTAAATTGTGTTTAGGTGTGGGTTAGGTATCCAATTACATGAAGGGCCCTGTATACAATAACTATAATGTTTTGTAAAGAAAGACATTAAACAAAGAACTTCTATGGAAATGCATGCAAAGATTGGGTACTTCTAACCACCGAGAGACAGTGGGAAAGAAAGTGGTCAATAGGCTTGAGAAGTCTCTCTCCAAGACCAACCCCAGTCACCAACAGCACACAGACATAACAGAAATGATTAACACTGCACAAACAGTTATCTTTCAATGCCACAGTATGTTATTTCTCCAGAAAACACAAAGCGCTGATCCCACCTTTGCACATACACACACCCCACATATAAACAAACAGTCTTGCGCACTAGATCCTACTTTATTTCCACCACCACTAACACAATACCCTCTAACAAGCAACCTGTCAACGCACACCTGAAGATGCAGTCCCTACGTGCTGAGAACCAGTTCATCAAATTTCATTTGATACACTAGTGAAAGAGAAAAAAACTAAACTTCAATGTCTGGGCAAACACTACTGAAAATAATACGTAATTAAATAAAACATTACATATCAATTAAATACTCATATATTTTTTATATTCCTCTTTTTCCCTTCATATTTTCTTGCTGATACAATGATCTTCAGCTTTTAGACCCCACTGTTCGTTGACTGGGTGTGCGTGCAGTTGACAAATTTGTTTGTTGACAGAACTGAAGTACCTCTAAAGTAGCTCTATGTCCTCTGAAGGCTGTGAACTGGGTAAACGAGCAATTACCCCTAATAAAAGTTAGGGACTGCATCTTCAGAACAAACAGAGCAGCTCTGCTTCCTGACATACAATCATCCTTTTTTACCCTTGGAGACTCGACTGTGAGATTAAGAGAAGATTCAACCAGGGATTATCTACATATTACAAACCTAAGCAAATGTTAACTCACTTTAATATGGTTAGATACTGAACAAAAAGAAACGTTTTTTTTTTTTAAAGAAAAGCACAGGGGTTGTCTGCTAAGCTGTCAAACTTCTCCTGCGAGTTTGTTTGGGTAAAATAGGAAGTCAGAGAGAAATCCACAGGCACAAACCAGATGTTTTAGTTCAACTCATCAAAAATCACGAGTAACGTCACATCTTCATCTGAGTGGATTGAGCGATGAGTGGTGGAAGTCAATAACAGGTATGGGACAAACTGATAAAGCCTTTTACTAAACAAAGACTTAAGAATCAAGAAAAGGAAAGATTATGAATGAAGGAAATAAAAAGTTAAGATGAGGTACCATTGGTGCAGTGGATGATATGCTGCTGTCTTTGGTGCTGCTGCTTACTACACTGTTTTTGTTGTTGTTTGTCTGTGACTGGGGCAAAAAAAGCAAAACAAAAAAACAATGTCAACAGAAAATAAACAGAGCCATTCCAAAAAGGTCCTTGCACCATCGGTGCTCTGGCCCTATTGATTTCTGTTCAGTGTAGTTCAAGAACTGACAACCTCAGCTCATTCTAGGCATGAAAGAGGATCTGTATGGGTAAATTAGCTTAGAAATTGGCCAAGAGCACTTTTAATGATGGAAAAAAAAAAAGGTTTTCGCTGTCAATTATTAAAATGCGTGTTTTTATGAGAGATACGTTATGGAATTACAGATTCAAACTACTCATGGTCGGTAATACTAGAGCAGAGTCATAAAACATATTGAAATAAATCCTCCCATATCTAAAATCACATCACAGTTCTTCATAGAAACAAAGATTAAACATGGTGGGCTGTACAAAAAGAGACTGTGAGATTTGTTCTTGATATATAATTCGGCAGTGTTGTTTTGGAACTGTTCAATTATCCTAAAATATGACTGCAGAAAAGAAGTACATTTAAAGAGAATAAGTATATTTTGTTGACATTTATTTAATAAAAATAAATTCAGCATATGTGCATGTAAACATCTTTCAAACTTTCATATGGAGAGACATTGTTAAACATATAAATATACTAATAGAATTTGTACATATCTGAATATATCCATAAAGATGGATGCAACGGTAAAAACACACATTAAATAAATAAATAAATACATTCTAGAGACTATAACGGTATTCATTTGAAAAAAAAAAAGGTTTCAAGGCTACAGATCAAGTATTTGGTATTTACAGAAATATTTAAATTTGCTATTTTGCTGGCACAGTAACAATTAAAGGCCAATGTTACTGTCAAGGAGTTATCAGGGACCCTGATAGGTCACTAGTGCATGCAGTGAAAAGCTTCAGCGAGTACGTTTATGCTCAAACCTCAGACTCTGTGAATCAATTCAGGGTACAACTAATGATTCAAAAACAACAAAGGCCGACTATAGGAAAGAAAAAAGAGAAGCGGCAATAAAACCGATTCTTGAGAAGAATGATTAAGAATCCTTACAGAAAGATTAGAACAGGTTACACACGGATCAAAAATACTGAAGCAGAACAGCAGCCAAAAGTTGTTCATCCCAAATATTAAACAGCCATAAAGAGAAAGGAGAGATATATTTTTAAAGAAACTGCTTTATTTATGCAGTCTCAGTTAATTGATGGCATTTTTCAGGAGTGATGGAGGCAGCTAGTTCGCAGGTGACCCGACCATATCATCCCTGAAAAACGCTGAAAAATAACTGTACATTTTCATATGTCATATTTTATTGTTATATTTCATGCTAATATAAAAAATATATATAAATACATTGATATTAAAATATTATATTACTGTATGTATTAGGGCTGTCAAGTGATTATTTAAAAAAATTAATTACACAATGTACTAATTAATCCCACATCAAATTACAATAGACTATTTAAAGTCATTATTGTGTTAAACGAGAAAAGCAAATCAAATAGTCATTACAAAAAGCAGCTTTAGAATTTTATTTATTTGATTCAACATAGAATTTATTACACAAACTTTTAGGGTTCAATGGCTATGAGGGTGAACAAATGATGACAATTTTCATTTTTGCGTGAAGTAAACCTTTTTAATGGGTTTTACATTAATATGGAAACTAACTTTTTTTAATTAAATGGAACTCTAAATAAACTAAACTAAAACGGGTGGCAGTTAATGTCTAAATGATTAAGTCATCGAGTCATTCCTTTGGTTTGTTCAAACGGCTGATTCATTCAGGAATATAGTAAATGGCACAATATTAAAGTAAAATATAGCAAAATATTAACTTCTTGTTTATTGAATTATTGTATAAAATCAATATCACATTTGCACTCGTTCGGGGCAAAAAAAGCACTCGAGATATTGCTTTAGTATATTATTATATAAATATGAGACAAAAACTCGTACTGGGGAATTTTTGCCCTGATATCCTGAATTTTTGGGGCCTTCCAAATGCATTGTATAGGCTTCATCACTCAGTGAGTTGTTGGTCTGCTTCATGTTTGTCACCACTCACCTGTATGAAAAGTAAGATGAACTATAGGGTTAAATGCAATAATTTTAACTCGCTATTTTAGCACGTTAAAATAACATGTTCGTTTAATTGACAGCCCTAATATTTATAATAAAAATGTTTTAGAACTTCATTCATGATGTTAAAAATGATCAAATCATGTGTCCAAGACCACAATTGAAATCACTGAATCAATGAAAGGCTCCTTTGAGTTTATTATTAGATTTAAAGACTTGGCTGGAAAATCAAAAGCTCTACTCAATAATGGGGACAATGATGGCCACGAGCAAGAGTAAAACTGAGGAAAGGGTGTGCATTTGTTTCGGACTTGATGGGAAAACTCAAGACATGAAAAATGGGGATCTATGCACAATGTCTGAAGGATGTTTGTTCGATATTAAAAATGTCCCTCTGTGACCAGTCTAAAACAGAACTGCCATGTCTAACTCACAGAAATCAACTGCTGCTGCTCTCATTTACTATCAGTCCCTTGACGGATTGGAAATCCATGATATGGTTAATTAAACATTCTTTAAAACCATAAGCAAAAATTAAAAACAGAACGTTTTGGACAAACTCGATGTCACAGGCACTGCAGCTATTGCCATGGCAACAGAAATCACCTGGCAAACTATAGACTGAGGGAAAAAGGGGAGTTCCATTGGCTTTTTTTTGTCTGTGTTGTAACATTGTCTGTTCCAATACCATTTAAACTCTCTCTTTCCTATTGAAGAGCACTAAGTAAGTCCCTTGGACCCACCCTTTGTCCACTCCAAGCAAACCTCAGCCCTAGTTATTATCAGTGGCTACTTGAAAGCGGAGACAGTCGAACTGGAGGAACCTCACAGGGTGTATCAAGGGCTTGCAGAGGTCGAGGAGAAACCTCTTAGACAAAAGCCCTTCTCTGAGTTACAAAGAAAGCACCAAGATGCAATGGAAATGAAGAATGAACTTCAAGGAGAATGGGATTCCAACAGGAATGTGTGTATGTAATAAAACAGAGCTGAACGGGTGATCATGACTCTGTTAATGTTTGATGATCCCATGACTCACAAAACCCTACGATGAGACAAAAAAAAAAAAGACCCAAACAAACTCTCGAGCATCTCAACCAAGAAACAAAAAAGAGAGCCAGAGAGTGAGAAAGTGTTGAGGGAGAATCAGAAAAAGGGGAGAGACACGGAACAGATCTCACCATCAAATAAACACTGGAGCTTGACTTCCTTTTCTGAACGGAGTGAAACAGAGGAGGGCAAAACAGGGAAGCATAGAAAAACAGGCCAGTGAACACAGAAAAAAAATAAAGCTGCTAGTTAGATCTCAAAGAGAAGAAAAAGAGAAAAATAAACAACCACAAGAAGTTGCAAAGCCATGTGTGACATGGCAGGGGTGTTTAGTAGCAACAGTTAAAAAGTGTTAAAACTGCTGAAATTGATTTACTTGATAAGACTTGTATCATCTAGAGAAACTGTTGTTTCACAGTTGCTTGGTGAAAGGCTGACGATTCACTGCATGCACAGAGATGGCACAGGGTTGAGAAAGTATCTCTGCTTCAACAGATTTGACAGTGACTCAGGACTAACCAATGGCCAAATATCCGTCTAAATGTGCTGAATGGGTTTGATTGGGCCTTCTCAGAGGCATATTAACACACTGAAAATATATCATATAAACAGCTAGTCATTTTAAATTAGAAACAGAGAGTGTATTTAATATCTTTGAATTATGCCAGCCATTTGCTGGTTAGCTTGACTGTCAGTTCGAGTTCGGTTTATAAAATGCCCTTAAAAGAAGGAAAATAAATATGGAGGAAACATCATTTAAACGTAAAAAAATTGGGGAAGAACTGTGCATTGGTTTACGATACAAAAACATTTTATTTAATGACGCCAATGCTGATTAAAGATCTTAATGAGAAAGAGGTTCATAATATGTGTGTGGGCTTACCTTCACGCCGTCAGACTTTTTGTTCAGTAAACTCTTGCATGCTGAAAGATGAGAGGAGAAAAAAAATGAAACACTTAGTTATTCTTGACTAAAAATATAAAAAATTGTTTTAGGTAATTGTAAATAATTTTTTTTTTCAGATAAACTTAAACTAGAAATTTAAATTAAATATGAAATAATTAAGTTTAAGTACTAAAATTACCAAGGGCACGTTAACACATCAACAATGTACAGTACTAAAAACGGACGAAATCTTTTTTGCGTACAGACAAAATGGATCCGCGTAAACGATTAAAAACGCTGTATTATGCACGTCAGGCCAGTAGTTGGCAACTTAGTAAAGATAAATTATGTGCCCCGCCTATAAAATGAGCATGTAATACTTCAGTTTTCACAAATTCACATTTTTGAAGTTTAGAGACTATAATGATATCACTTTTACAAACTTGCATTTTGAAACCCCTTTTAAAAAGTTTGCATTTACAAGCCCCAAAATGCCGTTGTTGTGTAAATGATCGGCAAAAACGCATACATTTTTTTTTTTTTGAAAAACGGTGTTGTGTCAACGGCCCCTAAAACTATATAAATCAAATTACAAAAACTATAGAGAATTATTTTTCAAAAAACTTAAATGACAAAAGCACATAAAATGACTAAAACTTAAATTTAAAATATATAATGTCAATTCAAAATATGAATGAATACAATAATACATAAATGCCACATGACACGGAATACCATCCATATAGGCAGCAAAAATGCCACCTAGACCCATGACACAAGCAAACACCAAAGCACTGGTATCATATAAAGTGGCTAGAAGATTCTCTCCACCAAGAAACATTAAAGACAACCTCAGTTTGGTATTAAACACTTTCTATGAGCACATCCTATCCTGTGTTCTCATAAACAGAAACGTGGTTTAAAAGGTGAAACAGATCAAATCAGACACAATGCTAACAAATATGTGCACACAAAAAAATTAAAATACAAGGATATGAGGAGACTTCTCATAAGTATGATCTTCAAATTCCCTTACCTTCAAAAGTAGATAGAGGTAGGAAAGAATGCAAAAAGGGAAAAAGGTAAGATAAATCAATCAACGGATTATTAAAAAGAAAAACAGCAGTGGCAAACAAAGTAGTCAAGCAACTCAAAGCAAAACTAGAGGATTTTTTGTTCATGCTGTGTCCATGCTGTGCAGAGCCATCTCCTGCCTGGCCTGCTGTCATCACTGAAGGCATCACTCCTGCACACGACTCCATGCAGATCTGACAAACCAATGCCTATGTCTGCTTCAGTTCCCTCCAGCTGAACTGCTGATTCATAAGAGGACTAAGTGGTTGGGTGGTAAGGCGTTTTTTCTGATCTGTTCAGCTGTTGTGCTCGTAATTAAACTGGTCTCGTAATTGAAGATGTATAATGCATCAAATGGGTTTGTGTGCTGCACCTGTTGATAGTGTGAAATCAATAAAAAACTAATTTAGCATGAGTATGAGAGGGTAGCGGTGGACTGATAAGAGGTTTTTTTTAAATGGTCAGTGCCACTGCCAATAGAGAGAACAGGGTGGATGATGGCCAAGTAAGTGATCATGTACACAATACAGTTCAAAAATTTCAGGTCAGTAAGATTCAAAGAAATTCAAACTTTTATTAAGAATGCATTAAATTGATTAAAAAGGCAAAATAAAGACTTTCATAAGTTATAAAAGATTTCTAATAACAAAAAAAATATTTCTATTTGTGAAAGAAAAATTATCACATTTTCCAAAAATATATTAAGAAGCACAACTGTTTTCAACATTGCTAATAATAAGAACTGTTTCTAAAGCAGAAAATCTGCAAAGGATCATGTGACACTAAAGACTAATGAATAATGATGCTGAAAATTCTTTTACATTTTAAAATAGAAAACAATTGTAGTCATATTTCACATTTCTGTTTTTACAGTACCTTTCGAAAAATTAAGTATTAGTGAACATGTAAGGCTTCTTAAAAAATACTGACCTCAAAATTTTAAATGACAGTGTACAAGTATAAATTGTGTGTGCTGCTGAAATTAGACAAATTTGCTCAAATTTGTCGCCATCTCTGTTCGAAATCTGCAATTGCAGTCATTCGCGGAATTATCAACTTAATGCTAGTTGTACTTCGACACGGCATAGCGTGGATGAACACAATGTTTGAGGAGACTGTGAGGCTGTCAGTCACCGTGCCGGTGTGGATCCTGGCATTCAGAATCACTCTTGCATTGCATATTTGTGCATTTTGGGGGCAAAGCAGTGAAGGGAGGGTTGTGTTTATTTGGGTTGATTTCGAATGTCAACAATGTTACACAACTACATCAAGAAATAGCATACTGCACCTTTAAGTATCATTGTAAAGCAACAGAAGCAATTGGCAGAGCGTTCTCAGATATGCTACTTTCATTAAGACATACAAGAAGAGAGGGGCAAAAAAAAATAAGAAACAAACAAAAAGCAAGACAGAAGGACATGTGGATCCCTGTTGCTTCGTATCCTCCATGCACAAAGACACCCGAAAACATGCTGAAAGGTGCTTTATAAGCACCACACAGCGATCTCTGCTGTGAAGACTTCAGTACAGTGGTTTCTCTCAGTAAGTCTTCCCTTAAAACCATGCTATTTCTAATACATACATGATGTAGACATTCATTCTTACAACAGGCAAATGCATGTCAGCATCTACCCACAATTTCATACCAGTGCAGCTGGTTGACCGAAAGCCGACCCGACTGTGACTGAGGTATAGCATACAAGGAGAACGAGCCACCTTAAGAAACCATCAACATAAATAAAGGCCACTTAATCTGTAACGAAAACCTTAAATATGATGCTGTTGCTTAAGGTGACTCGGGTCGAAATACCTCCACCGGAGTATCCCTGGACCATCACCAAGAGCGCAAACCCCTAATGCATTATGTTTCCAGAGAGACACCATTTGGAAGACATAATACATGTTTTTGTGATACTCTTCTTACCATCCCAACCCGCTGAAAATGACACAAAACATCTTCTGACAAATTCACAGAACTTGTGTAAAGATGTTCAGTGCAGACTAAAGGCAAAGGTCGCCTCTGACAGGAAAGGGAACCTTCATCCTAGACTTCGGTCAAAAGCCACAAAAGCAAAAAGGGTTACGAATGCGTCTCAGGGTTGGGAGTGACTGAATTACAAGTTTATACACATCAATTTACTTAAATTTGATTACTGAAAAGATATGCAGTCACGCAAGATTTCAATTGAATCAACTAAATTCAGTCAACGGACCCAAACCCTGGAGCGTGTTTTAAGTATTCTCTCTGCATAGAGAATGGCCTCTCAAGAAGAGTTTCAGTGCCCGTGCGTTGGCAGGGGTATAGCAGGCACCCCTTTGTCACATGCTGAGGCTGAAAGTGGGCAACGGCCCCCTAGTGCCCATCATCTCACATACCTTCCTGTGCCATTGCAGCTGTGCTGGTGGTGGGGGTGGCGGGGCTGGTGTGCTGCCGACCCACTATTGGACAAAAGAGCATGTCGTTTTGGAGAGGCTTACTCAAGGCAGAAGCTCAGCCTCTCCAGGAACACAGAAAAACTTACCCAATTTGTTTCAAAACAAAGCAACCAAAAGCAAAGCCCAAATGCCTCTATGCAGTCAGGAAAGTAAGGCCAGATTATAAAACCAAAGTTTTGAAAGAAACTACAAAAACGTAACAAACTGTTCTCAATGTATGATCACTAGTCATATTCATAATTCAGAAGCTAAAAGGCATTCACCTGAGAAGTTCCTGGACACCAGCATGGTGGTCAAAATGGCCCCCTGCAGGAGACACAAGCACTACTTTAGTGTCTTATCTAGAACAATCATAGATTTGGAGAGAGCAGTAATGATAGCACTTATTCATGTAAGCCAGTGCATTAAATAATGTTAACAAAATAGAACCTTATTGTGTTAGCAATGAATGATTCAGACCTTGAGTTTTCTACGGGCGTTGAACTTGCGCAGACACTCGACGGTTTCTTGGCGATGCATCATGGAGGCGACAGTGGAGCGTTGCTAAGTGTGAGAGAAAGATGTCACAGTCCTCAGGACAAATTTTTATTCAGATACAGTGTGTTATGACAGATTGTATATAATACAAATTGGATATAAAGTCTCATTTAAAGTTTTTCATCAACCAAACAGGCTAGTAAATGTTTATTTCACTGCAGACTGGAACTGTAAGCTCTTTGACATTAGGCCAGTTGCTGCATTTAATCGAACTAGCCCTGAAAGATATATCGAAAAGTGCTTGGGGTTTAAGTCCAGGACACTTACGCAGATCCATGGATGCTTGATTGCTTGGTCAGCCGTGATCCTCTTCGCTGGGTTGATGGTCAGCATCTGGTTGATAAGGTTTTTGGCCTCTGGGGTAACAGTGTCCCACTCTGGAGAGGGAAACTAAGACATGCAAAAACAAGAGAGTTTTCTTGGTGAGATATAGTGAGGTCTACACTGAAAACCTGAGATTTGTTTCATTTTAAACCTGAAAATGAGGGTGTGCTACCTCCTGGAAAGTAGTTTTTGCGGGGTTGGGATGTCTGATATTGTGTATTTACCATGGTGACCATAGTTTCCATAACCTTAACCCAAAAATCCCACAATATTTTAATTATTTGCGCTATTTTCCATATTTGTGATGACTGTGGTGGCTCATACCTTTTTGTATTAACAAAAACTAGTTTTTTAATAGCCTTTCCTTATCCTGTTTATTCATAAGTGTTAGTGATATTCTTACAATTTAGGTGTATGTTAAGTAAAGTGGGCATGGAGGGCTAACACTTTTTTTGAGAAATAAATTAGCTTGGTTCAAATTCATAAATATTTGGGTCCCAGCGTAATGACAATGGGAAAATGTGGGTCCCATGACCAAAGCAGTTGAGAACCACTGGTATAGTTTATTTATATTTTAATTTATTTATAATGGTAGATTCATGGTTCATTGAAGCCCAATGACATTTTTACATTTGTAAGGAAAAGCATTGCGAAAAGCCCTACACAAATAAATGTATTAAAAAGTCAATATTTCACCATCACTAATCATAAGTAAATTTGTGACATTGATCATGTACAGATGGTCAATTGTTCTTCCATTGAAGCTCAAGATGCTCTTTATATCATCTTAAATCATACTGGAAAACACGATCATCAGGTTTTACACAAACTTCAACTTCAACAAAGTTCATGAAGCTTGAGCACTGCTGACATCAATGCAAAAAGATGACAAATGTTACAATGTTAATTCAACTTTGCACTCAACTAGTTTTGCTAATACTGATAATATAAACAGTAATTAAAATTTGTACTACACATAAAAAGAATGAAAAACAGAAGCATTTTCACTATCTCAGACTTTTGTATGAAACCGAGCTGAAATGTATACTGACATGGACAAACACACAGATCAATGGCTTCCATGGCCTGTGATGGATTTTAATAAGATTAGAGCAGAGTACCTAAAGTGATGGCTGGAAGAGTTGTTTTCCACCTGGGTGGCTGAAAACACTGAAACCAAAACTGGCCTTCATAATCACATCTCTGCCACATTGCAGCACTCCATCAAATGGACAACACCACTATGTAACAAACACAAGCATGCTATACTCCCATGCACTTAGTGAGGCTAGTTAAGAGGGATTTTGAAAGCACAAATTAAATTAGAATGAATCCATACTATGATCATGCTGGACTGTTTACAAACAGCTGATCACTGCACGGACAGACAAACGTATGACACGGTGACGAAGCTATCTGCAAGACTTTTGTAACCTCATATAAGCTATATAGAATACTTTTAATGGGAAAGATCCCACTGTAAACTGTTTTCCTTTGGGGTTTGAGGAGATGATAATGAAGAAGACTCCTCGGTTGTATGTTCCACTGCTGAGCTGTAGAGGAGGGGGCTGCCATCATTTATTATTGAGTAACTTGGCTCTCTATCCCAACCAATTAAATATTAACAAAGGCTTCAATCTGGGCCCGTCACTCTTGGGTCGATGAGGTGGCACTGGAATCTCGGTATGAGGACGGCCATGAGAGCTTCTCTGTCAACAAGTTGATGGGCAAGAAAAGACTAATGAAAGGCCATTCACTTTCTGTTACTGATTGAGCCAAATGCCGCTTAAACTGGGTTACAGTCACCAGGGATGTGCACAGGAATTTTGAGGGGCAGTTGATCAGACCAGAAAAAAAGGGTCATTATTGTTTATTTATTTTTTATAATTGGAAGTTTAGATTTCAGGAAAAAAATACAATCGTTTTTTTTTTTTACCTTTTGGCTTCCTGTACATTCAGTTGTGCTTTTTGCTCGTATTCAGTTCTGATGGTACGTATGGTAACTGGGCAACTACGTAAGATTTGTAGTATGATTTCGTAAAGGGAACAAGAATTCCGGTAGGGAACAGAATCGACTGCTTCAATGGCCGCGTGTAGCGCTGCAGCTACGTAAACAGAGTTTGCCCTTCTCCTACTTTCACTTTCGGTGCCCGAATGAAAGTGAATGAAGCCTACGTGAAAATCTGCATCCATTGTACGTTTTATTTTTTTATTCCCCCTCGGAAGGGCAGCGTGAGACGCTTTAATTAAATCAAATATGAGTGAAGTGTGGAGCAATTTTGCCTGGAGTGAAAAGTAGGTGTTGGAGAAACACAACCGGAGAACCATAGGTTTGTTTTGGAATTTAAAAAGACTTGTGAAGTGAAAACAAGTTTTTCTTTCACACATGTACACTACTATTCAAAAGTTTTTAGAAAGAAATTAATACTTTTATTCAGCAAGGATGTATTAAATTGACCTAAAGGGAACGAAAAGACCTTTACATTGTAACACAATATTTGTATTTTAAACAAATGCTGCATTTGCTGCTCAAAATTTGGACTTTCTATTTAATAAAAACTGTTTTTAACATAATTAAGACATTACATTAATAAAATAAGAAATGTTTCTTGAGCATCAAATCAGCATATTAGAATGATTTCTGAAGGATCATGTCACTGGAGTAATGACTGCTGAAAATTCAACTTTGCCATCACAAATACATTTTTGAAGTATATATTAAAATCCGTTGGAAATGTCATATTGGTCAACCACCTATCTGAATATTGGGGTGGATGTGTTTCCATCAATGGAACAAGCCTGATTAGATCTAAAACAGTGTCATTACATTATAAAGCAGTGGGAACGCATTGAGGGAAACAGTGTGTGTTCACTAACGTCATAGGCTCCAGCCTTGATCTGTTGATACAGTTTGTGCTGATCCTCATCCCAGAAAGGAGGGTAACCCACCAGCAGGATGTACAAGATCACACCTGCCCAGAACACATAAATTCATTACTATTTAAATACTAATCCACTCTTCTTCCAAAGTAAAGAGACTGAATCACATATTTAGTACACCGATTATCCACTTTATAAAAGTGGACAAATACATGACACTACAAAAAATAGGCTTTATAATGACACTTTACCACAAGCCCAGATGTCCACTGGCTTGCCATATGGATCCTTTCTCAGGACTTCAGGCGAGAGGTATCCAGGGGTGCCAGCAAAACCTGTAAGGACATATTGTGATTTACATATCTAAAATGAACTGATTTCACTCACAAAATCTTCAACAGGCAACGACATTTCAGCTTGTATTAAACACAAAATAGTTTGTGAAAAAAGATGCGCAGATGTGCTCGAGATGTGCATAAAAATAGATATTTCTTAAAGGCTGTATAATGAGAAAAAGCATACAAGAAATTCCCACAATTTTGGAAAAGCTTATTTTTAATTTGTTCACTGGCTTTGTCGTCTGTGACCTCTGACTTGGTTCAAGTGAGTAGTCTTGACTCAAAAAGAACATTAAACTCCATATTTCCCATGAGCACAGTATAAAAACACAAGCTGGCTACTCTCCAGAGTTCTCCAGTCCCACAAGAGCCAAAGAGAGCAAACCGAGCAATAAGGGAAACACTGCTTGAAAATCGGCGAATGTTTTAATGTATGAGAAACCAGTGAAATTAATTTGGTCTCTCGAATTTAATTCAATCTTGCATCAAGACGATCTACAATGCCTTCAAGCCAAATCCCTTTAGATCAGGCGACCAACGAGTTTAAGGAAAAGCAAAGGAGTCTTACCGAACCATGCCTGCTGATCTCCCTGCACCTCGATGGCAAGGCCAAAATCAGCCAGCTTCACTGCCGCCCCCTTCATCTTACTGGCCAATAGCAGGTTCTCTGGCTATAAGAGGACACATAAAAGAGAAAAGGATAGGAGACACAAAAGGAAGGAGGAATAGTGAAAAATGAGAGAATAGACAGATAAGTGAATGTGAAAGAGCAAAGGAGAACATAAAATGGGTTTATCAACACCAAAATCTCCAAATGCTGTGATTATAACCGGTGTAGTGTGCCATTTTTGAGGCCAAAAGTTAACTAGAGTTAAGTTGAGGCCACAGTAGCAAGCACAGTAGTTGAGGTCCACTGTCAATGAGTGAAGCACAACAAACAGAAGTCACTTTTTTAAAACCAATCTACTTTCTATTGGACATTGTGGTGAATCAGCATGACCAACTTGAGCCCGGTCCAATAATCTGAGGTGAAATCTCACAAATTCCCAACCAGCTGGATTCCTGTTGATATTACTGTTTTCGGCTCGCAAACATTCAGCACCTTTACTTTTCTACACAATTTCATCGAAATAACAGTGTACAGTATGAAAAAACTAAATGTGACCCAAAATAATTATAAAGTGCAGTCGACAGGCATTCCCTCCCATATGGCTGCATACTTATTCTGTGCATGAGAAAGATAAAGGGTGATGATCAAACATACCGAGGCTGAGTTTAATCAGCTGTGATCTGCATTAAAGGACATAAACGTATCCAGCATGTTCTATGAGGACAGTCTTTCATCACCACACTGTAAGAATACTGAGATCTGGTCTCGAACTACAGAGGCAATCAAGTCAGAGAGACAGAAATAGTGTGCATGCTTGTATATGTGCGCGAAAAGAAGGGAGAGACTGCACGTGGTGTCTTTATCTTATTGGTGTCTGTGTGTAAAGCGGACCGATAGTTATGACAGCACACCCATTGCTCTGAGCTGCATAATTCATGAAGAGACAGAGAGGAGGGCTTGTTATCTCATGCTACGAGAGCAGGGGTGAGCTGCTCTCTCGCCCCGCTGTCCCACACACCCTGCAGACACAGCCCTGACCCGGACACAGCGCAGCAACCCTACAACAACTGCCGGAACAAGTTTTATAGAGAGCTGCACACAACAGACTTTCTGTGACATCATGACATGGTGATGGCTTGTTATAATAAATATTAATTAAAGGGATTGTTCACCCTTAAGTTGTTCCAAACCTGTATGAGTTTCTTCTGTTGAATGCAAAAGAAGATATTTTAAAGAATGTTGGTAACCAGACAGTTGAAAATAGCCATTGACTTAGTATTTTTTTTTCCCAAGTATGGAAGTCAATTGCTACCGGCGTCAACTGTTTGAATGCCAAAATTCTTTAGTTTCTTCTGTTGAAAGCAAAAGACGATTTTTCACACAGGTTTGGAACAACTTAACAGTGAGTAAATGATAAAAAATTTTTTAGTGAACTATCCCTTTAAATCATACTGACAGAAGATTACTTTACTAGAATGCCCAATAATGTAAACTAAGGAATATTGATAAGCCAAGCCAAGCCAAAAAATGTCTAAAGGTCAAAAGTTTGAAATGCTAGGCATCACAGCCTCCTCCTCATCATCTTTTTTTTTTAAGAGCACAAAGACATTTGAATAATTTTTTAGCACTTGAAACTGGTATCAACACAAAAAAAGCAAACAATCAACACTGAATTGCAGATAATAGATAAATAAATTAAATAAATAAATTGCAACATTTCTAAATAAATAGAATGTCAACCTTACATTTGTTGGAATAACTGTAAAATAACAAATGACTGTAAAAATACAAATAACAAATAAAATGTTCTTATTTTAGTATTATTTATATACCATATCAGCATTTGGAAACCTTATGGCACATAGAAGGATAACCACTGAAGCGAATGGTCTGTCAGATCTGTGAGCTAGCACGGGTTAAAATTTCAGTTTATTAGTATAAAGTACCTAATTAGTTTATAGTACCTAATAAAACAGGCTGTGTGACTATGAGGAATGATTACTTCATAATGTAAGCCTGTATGCAAGTTTGAGGGACTTACATTTCTTTAGCTATTGTCACGTGCTAATGTGTCATAGGTTGCTGACCCCTGTACAATGTAACATTTATTAATATTTTCAATGACCTTTTATTATTATATTTTAATTGTAGCTGTTTTAGTACTTTATGTACTTTTAGAATTTTTTAGTTAAAATCGATTTAATTTTTTTTCCTGTTTTAGTCATTTTAGTTATTCATATTTATATCAGTTAGTTAAGAAAGGCAAGCAACATTTTTATTTTTTGTTTAAGTTAATGTTTTTAATCTAACGCTTATTTTATTTAAATTACTAACTAAAAAAATAGTTTTAACAATATTATATTAACAATAACATCATCTGTGAACTTTTTCTTTCTACTATATAGCCAAACCAGCCCCCATATCGGTTACAACCATTTTTTTTATCAGTATAGCTGCTGCTCGACTGTCCCTGTTCGGTTCTTACGTCCCTGTCGTAAGATTCTCTTGTGTTCAACAGTCTATTTCGCTCTGATGAATTAGAGGCGGCAAAATGAGTCCCTATTGCACACGCTCACCACCATGCCATGGTTCTGCAGCCTCTATGACATCACGCAAGTTTCCATAGCAACCGACCTTCCTTCAGCACTCCTCTGTCTGTCTTTACTTTTGAAGAGGTGAGCTAATATGGAAAGGGCCGGTTCAGTTGGAGGTTCTGGAGGGGTGAGGTTAGAGACATTGTTGTCCACCACATGCCACTGATCTGTTTTTCATCAGTCATTATTGTAGAAAAAAAACACTTCCACACAAACACACATGATTTCACCACCTACACAGACTCTACTACATATACTTGTAGGAAGATGTGAAGATGCAAAAGAAAAATTACTGTAACCTCTGACAAGCAAGGAAGCATTGTTTAATTTCAATCCAATGTGAAGTTCAGACTGAACAATGGCATTTAAGCACCAAATCTCTCCGGCATCCTCTATTAAACATCCCTTTGATTGTTTTCTGCATTGTGCTTGTCATCAAATCGCCCCTCTGGATTCTGGCCACTCTCTGACGCCAAGAAACACAATAACAATCAAACAGGCAAAAAAAACGGCCATCCATGTGCTCCAGGGACAAGTTAGCAGCCACACAGTGTTTAATGTCACAAGCACGTTTGAGTGTGTGCGGATGACGCCACAGTGTTGCCAAGAGGAGGAGGGGGAGGGTTTGGATGACGCAAGATCCAGATTTGGCACATTGCCACGCTGGCGGCATGACTCACCTTGAGGTCCCTGTGCACAATGTCATGCTGGTGGATGTGGCAGACGCTTTCCAGGATCTGATTGATGCAATGACTGAGAAAGAGAGAGAGAGAAGGGACAGATTAGGGAAAGAAACCCAGGCATTAGTACATGGATCTAACTCCAGACAGAAGATCAGGCACAAGAAATCTAGCTGAAGAATCTGGCCTATGCAGAGAGACCGAGCTTTGTATAAACAGGGTAATACTCTGATTTGTTTTATGGAAGTCAAAGCTGACAGAGTAGCTCCAGGATGGGAATGAAGATACATTTAACATGTCATCCAAATGCCAAAACATTTTTCCTGAAGCTGAATAAATACAGCAAATACAGTAATATTGTTTAACTATAGTTTACATTTAAAATAACTATTTCTATTTGACTCCAGCCTTCAGTGTCATATGATCCAACAGAAATCATTAAAATATGCTTAAGAAACATTTATTATTATTATCATTGTTGAAAACAGTTTTTTTCGCCAAAAAAAGAATTTCAAATGTACAGAAAGTTCAAAAGAACAGCATTTATCTTTTGTAACATTATACACATCCGTTCAAAGGTTTGAGGTCAGTAATGTTTTTTGGTCTATACAGAAATCAACACTTTTAATTCAGGGTACATTAAAGTGATCAAAACTGACAGTAGATACATTTATTATGTTACAAAATATTTCTATTGTCAATGTCTCAATGTCTCTTTGCCATCACACAAATAATTTCATTTTAAAATATATTTAAATAGAAATTGTTTACTTATTACAAGTTTCTTTAAATTGTAACAATATTACAGTTTATAATAATACCGCTTTATTTTATTTCTGATCAATATTTGTCTCTCACACTCTCTATAACCGGCAGACTAGCACTGCAGAGAGACATTTCAAGAAATACTTCTATAGACAGTGAGGCGACATAAATAAGCACCGGTGGAGCTGGAAAGAATGTTTATAAATGCAGAGAGTGGAGCAGCTCATTACAGAGCTCTGAAACCTGTTTAAAAAGGTCATGACCTGAGGACAGAGGAAGGGTTGGGAGGAGATGACATCTCTCTGAGGAAATGTTTGTTTGTTTGTTTGGAAGCATACTTAAACCAAATCATTCAGAAATGTATTTTTTCAAGTAAAAAAAAAAAGAGAGAGCTAGCAGAAAGAAAAGCAATGGCCGTTGCGGAAAGAAAGAGCCCCATTAGATATTCCCTAAAGCTCTCTTGTGGAAGGATGGCGAGGAAGGCATTTCTTGTTTCCAAATTTGGCAAAATCTGTGGACTGCATTCCATTCCATCGCATTACGGAGGCACTTTCCAGCAAAAACTCTCTCTGTTCTCCCTTGATGCAAACTCTCAGAAGCAGTCTTTACACGGAATGTCTGGAAAGTGCCTCCTTAAAGTAATTGGAAAGTGACACTAATTTTGTTCTTCCGGCTTGGTGCAGAATATGAAGTGGATATGGACTGAAGCTTAAATTTAAGGAGATGCCTATTCAGGCAGCAGTTTAAAAGTAACATCCTATTTCAGACCAGCTTCAATCCCTGTTAAAGCATAGAGTATTTACATAGCTTGACATTATTTGGAATAAAAATGTCACATTTAATAATCAGTTGCATAGCCCTGGCATTTAATGATTGTCTCACTGTCTGAGGCCAAAGGGCAGCATTAGAGTCAGAATATCTTCACTGAGGCCTTACAGTAAAGTACTGCGGTGGTGCCATGGTGCAGCAACTGCAGACAGTAATACCATGGTACTATGCGTACATCACTATAGATAACTGCTATAGAACACACACAACCATTTAAAAGTGAACGTTCCTTTCTTGCCCTGAAAAAAAAAATCAGTGTTTCCACACAAATATTAAGCAGCACACATTTTACGAAATGTTTCTTGAGCACCAAATCAGCACATTAGAATGATTTCTGTCGCCTTGGGAATATGGGGGGAGGGGGGGGTGAAAAGAGAGAATGTGTTCAAAATGTTGTTTATGTCTACCTTTGTTTCTGTACCAAATATTCTCTGATTCAATAAAAAATTGATCACAAAAAAAGCACATTAGCATGATTTCTGAAGGATTATGTAACAGTAATCATGCTGAAAATTTGACATCACATGGAAAAATGACATTTTAAAATATATTAAAATAAAAATCAGTTACTTAAAGCATTCATTTTAAATTGAAATAATTAATTTTTAATTAAATAAATGCAGCCATGGTGAGCACTTGTTTCAAAAACATTAAATACTTTAACAGACCCCCAACTTTTTTTGAACAGTATTGTATTTATATACAGAATCTAATATTACAGATAAACACTGACATGGTTTTAGCTGAATTTTTTAACATACCTTGCATCTGCTTCACTGTAATATTCTCTTGCGACAATGTCTTCAAACAGTTCTCCACCAGTCACACTACAGGAAGAAATACAGGCTTTATCAACAGCTCAAGGGAGGAGAACTCAAAACTATAAAGAGCATGAGGCCACTAGAGGAGTGTGTGGCTAATGGAGGGAAGTTTTATCACCGTAGTTCAGCACTTAAGTGTTGGGTTAGCGCTATCAGAGTTTTAATGACACAAGAGCCCTGAGAGAGGGCCATACAGTTACAATCTAAACACGCGTATGTCTCGCTCACACAATGCAGTTACACAGAGGACTCTATACCTCAACATTTCAGACTCTAATAATCATTCAACACGATGTAAACATAACTCAAGCAAAGGAGTTCAGAAATAAACCAAAGTATTTTAGACCATATCGTAGGGATGCACAACATGCATATATATATACACGTTAATTTTTAATGTTATCGGCCTGGTAAGAAAATTTAACTGATATGTTAAAGCCAATAAATAATAGATAGTTTCTTTCAGCAGATACACTTCCGACGTGAACTCTTTGCCATGATGCTTTTGAATTGCTTGAAATATGATTGGAATTACTTCAAAAAGGAAAATACATTTAAGTGCAACTTGTGCAGCGCAAGTCTGAGAACATTATTATTGTGTGCTTGTGACATGGCTTTTAATGTCGAAACTTTTTTGTCATTTGACTTTGTTGCTAGGATACATACCATAAACCTATTAAACATCGTATAAATTTTAAAATATTGCGGATTACTTACAAAGCACTAAATGGTTTATCTCCCTAGTTCTTGAGCGAGCTCTTAACGCATTATAGTCCTTGACGTCTATTGCAATCTCGGAATTCCGGACAGTTGATAATACCTAGAATATCAAAATCGACTGCAGGCACCAAAACTCTGGAACAATCTTCCTAACATTGTCTGGGAAGCAGACACACTCTGTCAGTTCAAATCTAGACTAAAAACACATTTTTGGCCTAGCATACACATAACACACTATAGACTTCCTAAATTCAAAATTATGCTGCATAGTTTAGATCATCTGGAACCGGGAACACGTCCCATAAATCCTGATGTACTTGGTACATCCTAAGAAGGATGGCGTCTACGCTAATATTAGTCTCTCTGTTTATCCCGAGGGTCTGATCCTCAACAACTCGTCTCCATACCAGCGTGATTACTTTGACATCCAAACAGATGGAAATGGATAAATACTCTGAATGTTTCGATCCAATTTGTCTTCTAATGTTACCCGAACCACACACTGTTCCTTCGTTAGCCAGTGGAGAACTGGCCCCCGACTTAGCCTGGTTTCTCCCAAGGTTTTTTTCTCCATTCTGTCCATGATGGAATTTTGGTTCCTTGCCACTGTTGCCTTGGCTTTTGGCTTGCTTAGTTGGGGACATTTAATATTCAACAATATTATTGATCTGTGTTGTATTATTTTCAAAGCTGCTTTGATACTGTACAATCTGTATTGTAAAAAGCGCTATATAAATAAAGTTGACTTGACTTTGTAATCAGGCTCTCAATACTTTTTGGATTTATGTTTATTGGCTTTCAAATATAAAGAAATATCCATATCGGCCAAAATGTCCATATCAGTGCATCCCTACTCTATGGTAAAGAGAAATGGGCCTACAGGCTGGAGAAAAGAGTTTAATAGTCATACATCAATTACATTTTCCTCTAATTAACAGTCAATTACAGCAAAACAGGGCTGAAAGGAAGTGGAAAGTGTGAGTATACAGGCCTCATCAAGGATCAATCTTGTTTAACAGCAGAAGTAAGAGGGAAGATCAGAGTGTCTGACTCAGATACTCACAGGTCAAAGACCAGGTAATGAAAGCCTTCTTCTGAGATACTGTCATGGAGACGCACTGTTGAGGTAGAGAGAATAGAGAATAGAGAAACAACATAAGCAGTATGAACAGAACAAGCTTTTATCCTTTTCTTGACCTGCCCATGAAGTCATCCTCATTAACTCAATTACAAAACCGCAACCTTGCTGCTTAATGCCTTCTAAGGCAGCATCGTAAGTGCCCCATTTGGAACGGTGCACACAGAGAGCAACTCCACATGCCAGAGAACTCAGCACAGGACAGTGGTTCTCAACCTAAAACATAATATTCAAATGCTATATACCATATAAGGCGTGATATTTTATGTATTTCTGTAATTGTTGTAATTATGACAATGCAGCTTGTTTTTCAAACTTATTTTATTAACAGAAATCGAGCCTTGTCCACACGGACACAGGTATTTTTATAACTGTGACTTTTTTTTTACGCGAATCGACCGTTCGTCCACATGGAAATGCAGTATCATGTGTTTTTGATAACTCCTGCCAGGGTGAGGATTTTCCGAAACGCCGGGTACAGTATTGTCGTGTAGACAGTAAAACGGGGGTGCGACATCAGAGTGCGACGTTTTGGCTTGCGACGTCAGAGTGTGCGCCGTTATCCACTATGTTTGACGTCAGAGTGTGCGCTGTTATTCGCTGTGTTTGACGTCAGATTGTGCGCCATTATCCGCCTACCGGAACGGGTAATAACTTTTTGTTAGGCTTCTGATTGGCCAACGTGGCTTTACAGTTAGGGTTATATCACCGCCTGCTGGTTGTGGCATGCTATTGACAGCGTTTGATAGCGTAATTTTGCGTTTTCATGTAGATGCGGATTTTTTTTTAAAACTGAGCATGTGTGGACGCGATTTTTTTATTTATTTCTAAACGCAAGAGGAAACACTCTGGTTAAAAATACTTGTGTCCGAGTTGACAAGGCCGAGGTCAATTTACATATTACATTTTTACAAGATAAGATCTATTATGCCCCTTTTTCCTTTCCACAGGAACAAGGGAATTTGGGGTGGTACTCTGTGTGTTTCGACCACAGGAACCAGGGTCTAAATGAAGTTCCGGGAAAAAATTCCCTGCTCGCAAGGTAGTACTTTTTCAAAGTTCAGGAACTTTCGTGGGTGGGGCTTGCTGATGGTTTGAGTTCACACAGCATTTTGATTGGTTTTCTCTATCCAGCATTTTATTTCAACCACCATTTTCTTTTTTTAAATTCTTTTGCAGTGCGTGCATTAACAGTTGTTTGCTATTCGAATCGACAATGGAGTTTAAAATACGTCCAATGGACCAACGACGAGGATCAGGCTTTCATATGCCTAATCTTCAGGGTGCTTCAGACCGCAATGGAAACACAGACAGCAACAGGTCTGGAGGGGAGAAGTTAATAAACCCCATTTTTATTAACCACAATGACTGATACACTAATAAGGATATATGACATACAAATATTGGGCTAAATTAAATATATTTAAATTTGGCTTAGTCACATTTTAATTGAACATTTTTAATTACACTGAACTATTTTAGAACTAAATAAATTATATGTTTATTTATAGACAACATTTTCTCATGCTCGGCCAACATCTAGGATTTTTATTCTTTTTTGTATTTGTTGCAATGCATTATCATGGGATTGTTTTCTCTTCAAAGGATACAAGTTACATTAGAAGGCAACACTATCACATTTGTTTTCTTTGAAGCAATGTGCCTTTGATATATTGTGCACAATAAGACCGAGCTGTGAAAAAAGAAACACTGACTTCATGACCACTTTAAATGAAAAAGAATCACAGCTGACATCATTCGTGTCAGAGGAGGTACTGAGGTTCACATTACTGAGGGAACGGTGGCATTGCAAGTAAGGCAAGGAACATTTGTTATCCTGATTGAAAGTAATGAATTTGTCATTGGTAGTTACAGATTTGAAACAGTGCACCTGCCAGATCTCACACACGCAGGCATTAAGAGACCCCTCGGCTCACTCTCATTGTGTGTGGGTCTGTGTAAATGACAGCGAGCATTAATCTCAGACATGTGAGAGGTGGCTGTGCTAGAGGAGGGCAGAGAGGACAAAGCAGAATTATATTATCTCCACATACACCCAGGATCACCCGCGGCGCTGACACAAACACACACATTCTGACAGGAGGGCTGTGTTTCAACACAATTCAGACTCATGGTGCTGTGAACACTGTGTGAATGGAGAGAGATTTTAACAGGTTGGCCTGAGAGAAGTGAGGTGTGGATAGAGGAAATTTGAGTTAGATATTGACACTAGTTATTGCTCTTGTACTCTACTAGAGCAATAAAACTTGCCCTAATACTTTTGACTTGAACTAGAGTAAGGCTCTAGTTCAAGACTGTAAGTTACCCTGCATGTGTACAATCTATTTTTCAAGAAAAAGGAAGTGGAAAAGAACTAGTTTGAGTCTTTGCTGCCATAGGCCATATGCTCTCTCTCTCTCTCTCTCTCTCTCTTATATACAAACTTGATTGCTCTTTTTGTTAGGAGTTTACTGGCAGTCCATGCTGAAAACATGACAATCTGATCCTTTGAGAGAGAGAGTGAGAGGGAGAAAGAGTAAAAAAAAGAGAAAACGAGAGAGAAAGAAAGGGCCATTTAAGGCGGTTAAACAGTAAAGGGTACAAAAGACAGATTTAGGCCACTGGGAATGGAAGGGAGGGAATACAGGAGAAAGAAATGCGTGAGGGGAGAGATGAGATAAGGGGTGGGAAGGGAGACAATTCCTAGAAAGAAGAAAATTGAGTGCTAAAAAAAAAAAAGAGAGACATCAAGTGACGATTGTGGCTGCTAATGATTATCAATGAACAATGACACACATTTCAGATCGTCCCTTATATAAACATATAGTATGTCTTCAGAAAACCTGGAATAGCCAAAGTCTTATAGTCTAATTTTATATGGCTTCTTTGTCCTTTTTGGATTTTAAATTGCTTTGGTATAAAAAAAGGAGCGGCTTGAACATTGTATCTAACCTCTCATTTTGAGTTACATGTAAGACTTCTGGGTGAATATTCCCTGTTAGATAAGTCTGGTGTGAGTCATTTAATCACGGTTAAAGGATATTTTCTCAAACAGTTCCAACCGTTTTGTTTTAATCCTGTTGTATTCTTTCAAGTGTTCATAACTTCAGATGCCACAAAAGCTTGATTTTGAATTCACACACTTTCTAACTTTCTCTTTTGCACCTGGTGACTACACCTCAGTGTCCTTTATCACCATGCAGAAACATCTTACCACAGCACTCAGCTGTTCACAGTGAGCCTGAAGGGACAAAGCCTGAGACATTTCCATGATTTTGCATAAGCAGGAGATTTTGTCTGTGTGATCTGTCGTGTCAGCCACATCCTTTCTCATTCCATGCAAATAATCTTGTGTTGACTGTGAAGCATGTTTGTACAGTATGTCTCACTGTACATCCACTATTATCCTTGATTATTGAGGGGAGAATGTGATCAGGACATGTTGCATGCTAGACTCGAATCTGCATTGAGCATATTGAGCACAAGCATGTTGTTGAGAGAGACTCACCTATGTTGGGGTGTTTGAGCAGACGGCAGATCCGAGCCTCTCTCTCCAGCTTCTGATGATCTGAGGATTAAACACAGAGAGAATTCAGCACATTTAACCCTTGAACCGCCGACACCTCTCAGAACTCAAACATTATCAGTGAAGAACCACTTACAGTGTTGAAAAGTTTCGTTTTTTGAATGTTCCTTAAATAAGACTCCATATGATTTTAAATGGTGTTTTTTGGTCATTTGGTTCACTTTCATTATCCAGAAATGTGGTCAAATCACCCTGAGATGGATATCAATCCCAGGCGTAAACAGTGCTTGTGATGCAGTCAATGCAAGTTAAGTAATTAATAGCAAGCATTCTGCCCTATTATTAGCAAGAATATAGCAAATGACTCTGGGCGATTGCAAAGTGCATGAGCTAAAGATGTCCAGTCTAGTTTTTTTAAATGTTCCTAAAAAACTCCATATGTTTTGGTCATTTGGTTCACTTTCATTATCCAAAAATACCCAATGTGGTCAAATCACCCTGAGATGTATATCAATCCCAGGTGTAAACAGTGCTTGTGATGCAGTCAATGCAAGTTACGTAATTAATAGCAAGCATTCTGCCCTATTATTAGTAAGAATATACGAAATGACTCTGGGTGATTGCAATGTACATGAGCTAAAGATGTCCAGTCTAGAAAGAAAGCGTCTGAGATTAATATAACTGGCCATCCTGTAATAACAAGCATCGATCTCTAAAAGGATACAAAGTCATAGCCTCTATGGGAAACCTCTCAAGATTTTTTATTGCAGGGCAATCAAACAAACGGCTTATGCAGTGTAAATACATAACATGAATACATAGGTCTTCCCAGCCTATAAACAATTATGTTACGCACCACCATTCATGGTAGAGACCTGATCATGTGACAGAATAAGCCAAGAGGGGTTTGTACTATGCTTGTCTATGTGTCAGCATGGACATGCATGGTTTCTAATGCAGGGCTGTTGGTATTGGGTCTTGTGTAAACTCCATGTAAAGCATCTTATCTAGAGTTGTCTGCATGACGCCAGACAACACCCATAGTTGAAAAGAATGTGTATGTCCACCAAACACACAGTCATCTGCAGCAGCAGTGATCCACTGGTAGGAATTTAAACCATGAACTCAATGCAGTGTGTGCTACTCGTCTAAAAATGAGCCAGACCTCAACCTGTAAAAAAAAAAAAATATTACAAAATATAATAAAGAGTGAAAAAAAACTATAGATGTCCCAGGTAGGGTTGGGTATCGAGAATCGAGTATCGATTGGAACCGAGACTAACTTTTCGTTTTTCCCGGAATCGTTCAAAAGTTAAAATTTCGATTCCTAGTTTCGATATTCACAGTCCGCCGAGTGGAAGAAGAAACCGCTGAACAACACCAATGAAGAAGCGTCTACCGGAAGTGTTGGCATAACCACGCGAGTCGAACATGAGTACCTTACGTCGGCGATCCAAAGTGTGGCTTCACTTTTCTAAAAATAACGAAATCTTGGCAAAATTGCAAAATTTGTGATAAAAAGAGTATTTTTACAGAAGGAGTATTTCCTTCAGAAAGGCCGTTGGTTAGCAAGGTTAGCTAAACTTTTTTGACCCTGCCTCTTAAAAGAATCGGAATCGAGAATCGTTAGGAACCGGAATCGAAACAAGGAATCGCAATCGGAATCAGAATCGTTCAAATTCAAACGATACCCAACCCTAGTCCCAGGGTGTTTATGTATTCATGTTTCTATGTTCCTGTCGGATACCTTCACTAACTGCATGTGGATCTTCAAATTCTCCGACAGCCCAAAGCATGATTCTCAGAAATGACATCAGCCTCAATCTTAAAGGATCAAATATTAATCTAAAAACTTCACCACCACACTAACATCACACAGCCTTAGCATTCACAGTACTTCTCATGGACAAACCACACACACACACATGAAGTGATGATATTTTCATCATATTTGTTGAAATACATGTGGGTGTGGGATCACGGGTGGCTTAAAGCTTTTCTGAGAAAAACTACCTAATAAACATCCCTCTGAAAGAACGAACGGTGACCGCTGTGAGTGATGTGCGTGTGCGTTCGGTTTATGGCAGCAGATGTCTTTATTACCTAACAGAATTAATACAGGACATTTAATATTCGGGTCCCTACAGAACTGTTAATCTGATGGCTGAGTGTGAGAGACGGCCAAACAACGACTGCTGCTATGTGGAGAAAATAAACACACATAAATTAAGCACTGAGTATGTGTAATAAAACATTTTGTTTTTAGCATTTTGCTGCATCTTCCACATGTTATCTATCCACTGCATTATAAATCAAGTTTGAAGTAGAATAAACACAAATCCACTGATGGCTGTGATCTGATAAAGGATTCGATAAAGAGAAATGGCTTTGAGTGGCTCCCCTTCCACCTTTTTTCCTTTCCACTCACACTCCTCCCATTGTGCAATCTCTCTCTCGATTTCTCTTTTTATCCCATTACTGCAGAGATAAATAAATGATGTGTTGTTCAGTGACCATCTCTAAAATCCAATTGGGCTAAGTGCTGCTTTCTCACTGTGCGGTCAAGTCCATGATGTCATGGACTCTCGGAGAGAGGGAAAGAGAGAGATTCAGAAAGCAGGAACACTAAATTGACTGCTATGAATGGTTAAATGAAACATCAACAGGTGTATAAGATTCCTGAGATTGGATCAGCATAAACCTTTGACGAACAAGAGCATTCTAGACCAGCAACTGTATCGTTTAAAACTAATTACAATAGATTCCAATAAAATTACAGTTAGAAGGAACTTTCCATAATACAATTTATATTTCTGTTACAGAAAACGGTCAGTGAAAATAGAATTTAAAACCATTATTTGTGTGATTTTTGAGGTTTGAGGTAAGTATGTTTTTTAAAGTTTTACCAAGCCTGCATTTATTCGAGTAAAACTATACTAAATCTTTTCAGGATTCTTTGATTAATATAAAGTTTAAAAGAACAGATTTATTTGGAATAGAAATCTTTTGTATCATTATAAATGATTTCAGCGCATCTTTTGCGCATCCTAGCTGAACAAAAGTATTAATTTCTTTAAAAAATAAACTAGCTGGCCTGATACTTTTGAACTGTAGTGTAATAATCAGACAAAATGTCCACAAATGAGTTCATTGGTCTAGCTGTAGGGTGTTCATGACTGCCAAGAAACGTACACATTAATATTGAATGTGCAGTAACACGTTCAAGATGTTTATCAGCTTTTACAATAGCAACAGAACTGTGTGTTTTATAATGTATCATAAATACCAATCCAGCTGGAGCTGTTTATGTATGTTTGCAGGTGCTCTTTCCAAGTTCCTTAAACAATAAAAACATCAAGTCAAATCAATAAGTTTCTTTCATGTCTATCAATGGCTATTGGCTAGAGCGAAATAACTTCTGTAAGCAAGTCAATACAATGATGACACTTTAGCATGATTATGAGCAGATGCATTATGCACCGGTAACCTCAAATGCACCCACTAGAGAGAGTGTGAATCTATGTGGTCAAGCTCACAGTGCTGAAAAGACGCATGTAAAATTAGGCGAAAAAGTGCAGACTAGAAGGAAACCTGCTGCCAGATGCATTTCTGCTTTTACAGTTAAACCATATACCACTATACAATTGCAGTACTTTTTTTAATAATAGGTGCCATGGAGCTCAATAAGTCTCATTTCTGTTCTGGATTTACTAACAGATGCTACACAGCAAAAAATGAATTGGCTTAATTTAATTTCAGCTCTGAAAAACACATTGAGAAAATGTGAGCACATACTGTATGTGCAAGCTGCTCCTGCTCTCACAGATCCCAACACGACACAGGACATGAAACTATGTATCAGCACACTTAGTCAGCCCAGACTCTGAACAGACAGTAGGGTCACTCCTACACATATTGGAAAAGGTGAGGGATTTCATTAATTGTTCATTCTTCTCTCACATCTACTCTGCACTCCAGAGAAGTGCCCTTGTTGTGGCCCTTTCACTCGCACTTTATTTTTCATCCTCTGTTGGCTCATCAACGCTGACCTTAGTGCCCTCACTGTTTACAAATCACAGGCTAACTCCAGTTGAAGACTACCGACTTTCGGCTCGTTCTCCATCCCTTCCTGCTGGTCAGTTGCTCTTCCGTGACAACAGACACACGGTGGAGTGTTATCATCATCTTGACTCATTTATCACAACCCTGCCCATCTCTTTGACATGTCCTGCTCCAATCCGTTCAGTCATGCCCTTTTCCTGAAGTTCTCTTGCTTGCTGTTCTACTGGCAGTTCCTTTAGGAAATGCAAATGTAGTTCAGTAGCTGAGTATTCCAAAATGTTCCAACCGCAGTGATTTAAAAGCGAAGATATCCATGTCAGTAGTGGTCATATAGCAGACAAAAGCACTTAGAATATCACTGGAACAACCTGGAGTTAAGGGTTTTGCTCAAGGTCATAGGTGTGATAACTCATGTTTTGAACCAGAAACGTTTTGAATGCCAAGTCCAGGCCATCCTTCTTTCTAAGGCCCCGTCCACACTACTGCGTTTGCATTTAAAAACGAAGACCTTTTGCTACGTTTGCACCTCCCATCCAGACTAAAACGGAAAAAACGAAGAAATTTAGAAACGCTGCAGCTCCGTTTTGTGTTTTGAATTTCCGGAGGGCGTTTTAGTGTAGACGGGACAAAATGGAGGAGTTTAGAAATGATGAGGCTGACGCTCGGCTCTATGATTGGGTGTCATCAGTCATGACGTGTCCTTCCCCGATTCGTCAGCCACTGTTTACACCGGCACGCACATGCCCAGTGTTGGTGAATGGTCACGTGATCCGTCCCAGATAGCAAACTGACATTGAATCAACGTGGAAACAACGTCTCTCATGACATTGAAACAACGTTGATTTTGCTCATCGAATTAACGTTGAACCAACGTCAGACGCGGCATTCTTCAAAGCTAAATGAAAATCGAAAATTGGTTTGCTTTCATAACGTTGAAACAACGCGTTGATTTCAAGTTGATTTTCCGTTAGTTTTGAAAGAATGACGCGTCTGACGTTGGTTCAACGTTAATTCGATGAGCAAAACAATGTCAGATCAACATTGTTTCGATGTCATATTTCCACGTTGATTCAATGTCAGTTTGCTATTTGGGGTATTTTCAGTCGTTTTAATGTGGACGGAGATCAATTCTAACACACAGATAAAAGGTTGGTGTGGACGGAGATCGTATTCGTTTTAATTCTCCGTTTTTAAACGAAAACGCAGTAGTGTGGACGGGGCCTAATATTGTAAAAAGTCTTACAGATACAGTTCTAGAGATCAAGGTTGGAAACAAGAATGACAGAAATGATAAAACATAAAAATGCACAAACAAAAAAACACTTTTTTGAAATAAAATGTAAAAACAAACAAACAAAAAAACCCAAACATATTTGGAACTCATTCATTGTCAAGGCTGTCGGATAATTCCAGAACTGACTTGAGACAGAATCTTGACTGACTACTGTCAATCATCCAAATGAGAACTGGCAATGGTTGGTATTATTAATCTTAAAATTGCCAAATATCAGTTGATGAATTATGAACTACTGCACAGTATTTAGATTTTCAGTCCAGCAAAGATGCAGCAATTTCTCTCTCAGGAGTGGCATCACACGCTCATCCCAGACACAAAATTGAAAAAATATGTAGGAAAATATCACTTATTATTTTGTTTGCTATTCCCGTTCATTTCTTGCAGGTAAATATTGTACTGAAAAACACGTTTTGATTATTGTATACATATTTTACTTCTAAAATGATTGTTGACTGTTTGATAAAAAAACCAGACTATAAATTAACACTATAAATATAAAGAAACATATTAACTAAAATATTGATTATTATGGTATTTGCAATGATGTGAATTGAAAGACTGCAAAGTATAAAGTCAGTGAGAGCAGAAGAGGGTGTGAGACGGTCGTTTCTCTTGGGTGAACAGACTGATTTGGACAGGGTGACACTGCTGGAAGGGACAGTCAGAAGGAAACAGCTTCTACCTGGAACCAGATCCAGTCGCCTCTTATTAATGCAGTGGATGCAGAATGAAACCTGTCCTGGAACAGCAGGTGTGAGTGCGTGTGTTAGAGGGATGTGTGTAAATATAGAAGGGAGAAAGTAAACCTTGTGTATATGAGTGTTTTTTAATGAAATCCAGGCCCCTACGACACCTTATCGCTGGTTCAACGCAAGCGTGTAGTGAGCCAAGCTGTCAGAGAGCAAATAAAAAAGGTTCCAGTGAGACAGACACTCCATTAATGTAGGAAAGGAGCTCAGTTTGGTTCTTCAGCTCATACCAATGAAGCATCGTACTGCCAGAATAAACAACCAAAAACAGCTCTCAATATCTTAAGCATGAAATCGAAAGCCTGCAAATACAAGACAGACAGGCACCCTTCGGCCGCCTGATGTCCTCCAAATAACGCACACTTCCAAAACTGAGACGACACGGCCTGTTCCTTTTAAAATCAGCTTAAGGTGCTGTTGCGGGGATGTCTGATCCCTCGCCATCCTACAACTAATCTGCAGTGCAGAGTTTTTCTTAGACAACTGCAGGGGGACATAGACGAGCACATGAGTACACACACGTTTATTATAACATTATATCCTCTCCTGCCACCATGGTAACACTCACCTGACTTCTCTTTCCAGCCAACTGAGCTCTCTTTTTCCACCTATATGCCTTCCTCCACATATTTCTATCATTCAATCTGTCCCAGAAGGCGCATTTGTGGCATTTTTTCTATGGCTAATGGAAATCAGTTTATGAGCTCTTGAAAATAACTGGATAATGTCAAACAAAAACTGCGAACAAACAGTTGATAAACGTGTCAAAACAGTTATTCTCTGTAATAATTCACACTCTGACTAATATCGCTGCAGATATATGCATCAAAATTCACATATACACACCGAACTCTACTGGCTATCACATTTGTTTGGTGTGTGTGTGTGTGCATGTGAGCAAGTCCTCTCTGATTCCAGACACTCCCTGCGTCATACCGACTGCAGCTGTTGCATGTCGCAGGACTGGGTCCAGTCAGTGTTCTCCACCGCTCCGCACACGCCAGGAGACACAGCTTGTTTGACAGATGTGCTACATGTTAATCTGTGATGAAATTAATTGTATGTTTTCTACTGATGAGGATGAAAAGAGCTGGTCAGGAGATAAAAACAAGCTCAGCCCAGTAGCATCACATAGCCTACCCTATTGACTCACCACTTTACAAATAAAAAAAATCTAATTTTGACCATGTCAGTTACAATCAAATGAAATTTGCTCAAAAGAGACACTTGACTTACAAAAAAATAAATCTGTAGCCATTTGAAATAAGAGAAATTAGAGTAATAAAAATCATTTAGTTCAGTTAGTGAACAGACGCTACAATTAAAAACTAAACGCGTCTGCTCAAGGCAGTGTGAGCTGAACGAGTCGCAGCACAGATCAGCAGGGTTATGCCGTGTCTATTCACTTTTGGTGCATTCAAACAGTTAGGCAGGGAGTCTTTCACCTGCAGCACATTAATAAAGCACATGGGGAGCATCAGTAGTAAAAAGCGGAAACTTCTTAGAATAAAAGAAAAGGACAGACACACTACTAGCATAAACTAAGCTAAGAGAGCCAAGCCTGCTTCCTCTTCCTCTAGCTTCCTCTCTCAGCTCTGTAAGTCTGCGATGGATTGGGAAAGGCCTGGTGTTGTGGAAAGGCAGATTTGTAAACATCAGGTTAAGGCCGAAGGATGACCGCCCTAGAGGTCATTCAATAATTACCAGAGCAAAACAAGTTTACCACCTGACTTGATTAGTGCCCACCACCATTTGATTAGTAAGGTCCTGGTTTATCTAATTTTGTTTTAGCTTTAATGTTTAAAATGCGACAGCATGTTATCCTTTAGCATGTTGTTAGACTGTCAGCATGGTCTCTAAATTCATCCCCTTTAAAGCTACAATATGTATTTTTTTGCCGCTAGGGGTCGCTAACCTCTTACAGCAACAAAGGCTTATGGGTTGATGAGGCATAAGCGGAATTATGGAACTTGTCGTCATGCTGATGGATCTAATGTTTATGGATGAGAGAATACATTGATGTTTTTAACATGACTGTGGTGTGAAGCAGGTCGTGATTGCTAATAAGAGACAGATGTTAGCGCCACACGCGAGTCTCGCGGATATAAAGGAATAAAGACATTTCATTCTACTGAACTACACGCATGTGCTAAGTTAATACTCACACGTCAGTTTATTAGACGAATGAAATTTGTGAGGTAACGCAGCGCTGTTTCACTTGGTCTACACAATCACACTAAACTGCATTTGAGTGTGTTGAAAGTTATAATCTTATTTAGTGTTAGTTTGTCTGTATGAGACTAGCAGTAAGCTAAATCAACATTAGAATAACAAACTGATCATATTCTTACATCTCATGTTGAGCTATGTAACACTGATTAGTTTTATGTACATTTGCTCAACTGTCTAATAAAGTACATGCAAGAGTGGCGTCTCAGTCAAGTCGAAGTTTGTCACGGACGTGGAGCTCTCGGCATCTCGAAAAATTCCACGCATTGATATTGATCCTCGTTTTAGTTCCCCTTTTGTCCCAAAGTCTGCTTGCCATGGTCCATAATGATTAAACGAAACAACAACAGCATAAGCGTGCCGCTAGACGTAACGCAGTTGTCCACATCTGTTGCCATGGTTACTATGGCAGTATGAGCGAAAACCTGAAATTAAAAATCTTTGGGTACTTTTGGTATATTGTAAGGCTCAATCCCAATTCACCCCTTGGCCCTACCCCTCATTTTTGCAAGTTCACGTCTAGGGGTAGGGTGTTGCGATTCTTCTTGAGATCGAGGGGTAGGGCGAAGGGGTAGGGCTACATAGCCCTCGAAACGGAGATTTTTCAGAGGCACACTCCAAACGGAGGGCTAAACGTTGGAAATCACCGGCGAGATGCATCGTAAATGGTTAAACATTTAAATTTAGCGCCAGATGATTCCACCACGCACTTTATTTACTCGTATAATAACACTATAGTCGTTTAAATTAACAAATGGTATAATAAATTGACATACATTTCGAGGAAGGGATGTTATAATCATCATGTTAATTCAAAGTTAAGAGCAGCTGCACTGATTGTCAGTTGTTGTCATGGAGAAATCCTGTACAAACTCTGTAATGGCAGAGCCATCGCCGACGACTGATGACGTATCGGGTTCATGAAGGGTTGTACCATTTCGTAGGGGAATATTTCAACCCCTTGGCCCTTGTAAAATGTTGTGAATTGGGATTCAGCCTAAGTAAGTATACAACTGCAGGAAATAGATCACACTGTGCAAGTGATTTATGGATATTTTATTACAAAAATCTTACATAGTGTAGCTTTAAAGCAATGCCATTACAGCCATTAAAACACTTTGACAAACAACTACACCTCCTTCTACAATAAGAAACGGCAATTACTGTCTGACGTCAAATCGACTGCTGTGAACAAAGTTCTTGTTGGCATGTATAATCTGAAGGTCCAATCATAACAATGTCTCATGATGATAGTTTTATACTTCTTTATATGTCGTGTGGGAATCAACCAACCTTGGCTGACTAGTTGTCTCTGCATATACTTTCATATTACTTTCATTTACATGCCACAAGTAAAGTTTTAGAAAGACATTTTCTAAATGCATGCTATTGATCTTATTATGAATAATTCATCAAATGCATGTCAATCTTTTTGACCATTTATTTTTTAATGAAAATGTCATAACTTCTCGTGATGTACGCCACTAAAACCCCACCACTTACAACTGACTTCAAGCTCACATACAGATCCAATCAACATCATACAGATAGAGCCAAGGATGTACATCACAATACAGAAGAAAAGATCACAACATGAACATCTGAGAAAAATATAAAATTCAAACAACCACACAACTGGTAAATTATGACAGCTCATGCACATCCCTAATGCTCATTCAAGTGGTTTCAGTTCAAAACTCTTCCCTCTGATTGATTTCAAAGTTCAATAGCATACTTTTGTGGAGAGGCATGGAATGAGAGCAGTCCAACCACCAACAGTTTAGTCACCATCACATACTCTGCCATCAATCTACCCATGAGAAGATAAAAAACCCTTTCTTAACTACAAGATAAACTTCGGTCTTTTAGGAAGGGTGTGTATGTGTGCTTTGTACAAGTTTATTGACATGCTAGGATAAAAGTAAACATTCAGCAAAGGACAGTAAAACTGTCAGCCAGAATTGCCTTACTAATGGACTCATGAATTTCCAATAAGACAGCGCTAACAATACACGTGTATAGCTCTGTACTGAAACCATGCCCCCCACACTCTTCCAAAAGGGCGAAAACATCCTATGGCCAGACAGAGCAATCACCTCAAAGGCTCTAGGCAGTTATTTCCTCATTAGGTAACCGAGTTTAAAATCCAAAACATCCAAACACTGGCTAATGGAAACAATGTATGCAAACTCACAGCCCCTCAGCTCAACTCTTTAGGAAGAAAGGATAAGCATAGTTGCTCTGTGTGTCTGGCTTTGTACGCTGACGTGCTTCTCGTGTGTAAGTGTGAGCTTAAGCCGTGCGTCTGTCCCGCACCAGACCATCTGCTGATCCAGGGTATCACTACATCTCTCTCCCCGATCCAACAGGGATTATCCTGTTACGTGATTTAGACGCCTGCAGATTCCCAGCAGTTAAAACAAAGCAGGTATGACAAATCCCTATGACCACTGCATGACAGCGTGAGAGAATAAATGACGACCTTGTTGTGAATTCACTTCCCGCTCAATTCTGTCAGGGTCAAGTGTTTACTGTTCAAAATTAAATGAAACCATTGTAGGCTTGGTGGTGTAGCCCATCCATATTATACAAGAAAAATGAAGTTGAAATAATTTCAGCATGAAAAAGCAAAATTAAGTAGTCATTGTATTTAAGTGAGGGTCAAACATGGCCAAAATAACATCACTAATAACACAAACGCTTGTCACTACTTGTGGGCGGGGCTCTGTTTTACGGCCCCTCCAGAATAGCTTGAAATCTATAGCATCAAATATATATAACAAAAGACAGACAAGATTAAATCAGTCACAGTGGTTCTCAAACTTTTAGACCCTAAGGCAGTCCATTGCCTAACACAATATTCAAAGGGCCAACTTAATAATATATTGTTATACAGTATATAAATATTACAAAATCACAATTAATTTTCTTTTCCAAAAGTTTTAAGAACTGAAATGCAATAGTTATTTGGGAGAATTATATATTAATCTTGATTGATTATTTAATTAATAATATTTTAATTATATTACATTTTAAGTAATCTTGCTACCCCCTTGGATATTTGCTGAGACACCCTATTGGTTGAGTCACTGGATTAAAATTAAAAACAATTCTACTCTGTAAACAGTCAATAACATTCACCTTGTAATGATACATACAAGAGCATCTAATCCCTAAAATATTATCTAAGATCTAACTTTAGTCTAAACACTGTTCCAAAAGATCAATGGAGATGGAGCTGTTGAAATTGAAAAATTCTTAAGAAAACTCACGCTACCAACTATTGAGCTTTTTTATATATAAAATGGTTTGTATTGCAAGATAATAGAATACTGTCCATGACAGAAAATTATTAGTGCTTAACAGATAATTCTCAGTTCAAAAACTTGATTAGCTCTATCAGCTCTCCTTCGACACAGCTTGGGGATAGTGACTTTAGCCTGCAATATGAATCAATTATTTAGGGCCTTGCAAACAACGAGTCAGCCACCTGAATAATGGTTTATCTGTGTCATTGTTTATAGAGCGTGCCACATACAGACTTATGCATACTGTATCATCGAATACATTATGTCCTTTCAAATTACAGAGCGTCATTCATTGGTTTAAAATGAACAGAGGCTGCGGTGTAAATAGCATGACAGACCTGTGTTCTGGTTATGTGGAGGAGGAAGGTGAGCTTTTGTGTTGATATCAATTGTGCGATAAATGTGGCTCATTACTTGGTATGGTATGTTCAGCATATTTTATGATGTTAATCTAAAAAAAATCCCAACCACTTAAATGAAAATCTATTCAAACTAATGTTTAGTTTCCACCAAAATTCCTAGAAATTTTATGAAAATCAGCAAGATTCGAAATAAAAGTTTATTGAGGTGCTGTGACTATTTCAGGGCACCTGCGTGCTGAACTAGAACTACAAAAAAACTAACTTGAAAGTGTTCCATTTATGAATTGCATTCAGGAAACTCAACTTTTGTTTTGTTGTTTGTTTTGCAGTCCAAACTTTAGATTATTTTAATGCCCAACTAACTGAAAAGTAAATGTACATTTTCAGAAGTGAAGTCTTCTGCTTTCAAGAAAACATGCACACGAGGCTTTCCTTTAAACAAGACTACTTAAACTCCAGGGTAGTGAAATGATGGCTTCCATATGCCAATTGCAAAACAAAATAAGCTGTCTTGCCTTTTTTTTATTTTTAGTTGTACAAAAACATTTGCCATCTTGCAAAACATTTGAATATCTTTCAGCAATAAATGACAGTTAAAATAAATGCAAATGTATAGCCAAAAAGTCTCAGAATTTTGTTGTTTTGTCGTTAACTATCATAATACACAATTGATCTGGCTATACAACCTCTATCGTCATGATTAAATGAGCAGCTAAAGCTAAATTTCAGCCAAAAACTAGGACTTGTGATGCATCTCCTATGATCCAAGAACTTTCCTTATAACCTATGCACGTGGTCAAGGTAAATAAACGTGTGGACACTGATGAACTCGACACTGCTAATCGGAAATCCTGTTTAATTAAGATTGCAAGTGATACTGAGCAAATGAGAAACACCGCCCCTTCAAACTTGCGAGACAAATTAAGGCAGTTTTCCTTAAATAAGTAAATGTAATTACATTTTAGCTACGAGTTCATCTAAGGTTACAGGAAACATTGTGACATCATCAAAGTAAATTCATCTGAGAAGGGTATGACAGGAGATTGGCGCATACATCGACTGACTCAGAACTTTAAGGTGTAGAGAGGTGAATGTCATGCAATGTTAATCAGGAACCAGAGTGTCACAGACAACAACGACTGTACTGTATGGGGGGGGGGGGGGGGGGGGGTCACTGACTATGCAGACATTTGGAGTTTCTCTTCTGACACCTGTTACACACTATACAGTCCAAAAGTCTGGGATAACTATAGCCAACATTAGGGGTTGAGCAATATGGGTTTTTCAATGGACGATATTGATATTTAAAAAGTGGGGTGGCTAGGTTGATACAATGTCACTGTATAAATTACCTTGCTACCATTCTTTAGGAAGGTTTTTTTTAACAAAATACTTTTTTCAGTAAGGATGTATAAATTGATTGAAAGTGGCATTTATAGTGTTACAAAATATTTGTTTCAAACTAGTTGTTTTAATTAACTATTAATTTAATCAAATCTATTCTATCCTAAAACAGGCATCACATTTTCCACAAAAATTTGAAGCAGCACATCGGGTTTTAAATATTGATAATAATAAGAAATGTTTCTTGAGCACCAAATCAGCATATTAGAATGATTTATGAGTAATGATGCTGAAAATTAAGCTTTTTGCCACCACAGGATTAAATTGCATTTTAAAATAAAACAGAAAATAGTTTTAATATATTTTGATTAAAAAAAAAAAATCAATGTCAAACTTTCGAATGGTAGTTTAAACATTGGCGAAGTGAACATGATTATTGACCAAAGGTGATAATAAAAAAATATCCCAAAATTAACCAACAATATCAAGAAAGATGGCCAAATACCAGAAGATAAATCAGTCTATTGCAAATGAAAATGTTTGCATTTTGAATTTGTGAAATATTATTAAAGTGATACATATGTAATTTCATTACAAACTAGATATATCTATGTAACTCATGTGTCAATCTCCACTCCTGGAGGGCCACTATGCACAATGTAGCTCCAACCAACTGCAAAACACCTGCTTGGAAGTTTCTAGTAATCCTGAAGACATTGATTAGCTGGTTCTGGTTTGTTTAAATGGGGCTAAAGCTAAACACTGCTGGACAGTGGCTTCCAGGAACTGAGTTTGACACCCCTAACTGAAATATTTATCTTAGTATTTGGTTTGTTCAAATTTTAGTTGAACATAAAACCTGATGATGGTGTTATCCAGCATGATTTGAGAATGATCCCTCATGGAATCATATTTAAACCCAAAACACATGTATGCATGCTTAACTTACAATTACATTCAATAGAGTGCACAACCATACAACCAACCCTCCTATTGACACCTATGGCCCTCACTGGTGGTACACACATACATCATAAACATGCACACAACTGTGTCTTTCCTTTAAATGTGTCCCAATGCACTCAGCCAACAGCCATTCTCTTTCCGTTGTGCACACACACCATTTGGCTGGGGTTCATTAAAAATTCACAGTTTGTTCCATTAAAGATTCACCACAGCAGTGCTGTTGCGTTTATCAGGCCTCTGCCAGTCGCCCTCCAGCGAGCAGCGAGGAAGCATTCTAGGGCCCCGATAATACAACAAGGCCACGATGCTGCAGCTGATCTGAGGGAGGTCAGAGAGAGTGAGAGAGATGTGGAGAGGCAGAAAGTGGTGAAGGTCTTAGCCTCTTTTTCCATTTAGAGCTACGGCCGGCTGTGGATCTCAATTATTCAGCAGTGTTTCACGCACCTCCTGACATCACCGCTGCATGCTGACGATGCCTGCGTCTCAGCCACAGGCTCCACGCTGCCCTGGATTACACCATCACACACACACTACAAGCAATCACGATTCCATTAGTATGTTCAGCCAAACCACACATGGCCACATAACTGTCAAGTCAAGCCACCTTCGTTTATATAGTGCTTTTAACAATATAGACTGTTTCAAAGCAGCTTTACAGTGATAATAGGAAATTAAAGTAATATTGTTTTGGCTTTACAGGTTCCTAACCAATGATTAAGACTCAAAAGAGCAGCAATGAAGTGTTAGACAGTATTCTAGGTTAGTATGGGACTGGGAGGAAGATTTTGTCCAATGGGCTATACAGTATGCACGCATAAGTTCCGTATTTTCCGGTTGTGGAGATTAAAGTGGATGGAAAACAGGATTATGGCAGAGTCTTCAAAATGTACTGTCCTCCCGTCTTTGAAACGAAACGTACATACGTTTAGATGTAATTTTATATATAATTATGTTTATTTAATATAATTTTAAAAAGAAGCATAAACACAACGAGGGGTGTCTGTTTTATCTGTTTTTGTGACTAACGTTTCTTTAGTATAACCATGGAGTATAAAATTCAATCTAAATTCTCGGTATTGCATTGGACTCTGCGATCGGCAGAGCAAGTTATCGAGCATCCTTAGACCTTCACCGGAAACACCGCCGTGCATAGAGCCCATAATTAGAATCTCTGTTTTTTCAGAATTAAAAAATAGGAAATTATTAGTCATCCAGTTTTTTTTATAACATTTTTGCTTTCCGTTAATTTTGGAATTGGTAAGTTTCATCAGGGCGTGAAGAAATATAGAGCTGAGTATCATCAGCATAACAGTGAAAACTAATGCCATGCTTCCTAATGCTATCTCCTAATGGTAGCACATACAGAGTGAACAGCAGTGGTCCTAGAACTGAGCCTTGTGGTACGCCATACTGAACTTGTGATCAATAAGACATCTCTTCATTTACTGCTACAAACTGATGATAATGGTCAGATAAGTATGATTTAAACCATGATAATGCAATTCCACTAATGCCAACATAGTTTTCTAGTCTATTTAAAAGAATGTTGTGGTCAATTGTGTCAAATGCAGCACTAAGACCAAGTAACACTAATAGAGAGATACAACCACGATCGGATGATAAGAGCAAATCATTTGTGACTGATGAGAGCTGTCTCAGTACTATGGTACTATCCAAATCCTGACTGAAAATCCTTGCAGAAACCATTTCTTTCTAAAAAAGGAACACAGTTGTGAAGATACTGCCTTTTCTAGTATCTTTGACAGAAAAGGTAGATTCGAGATCAGCCTGTAATTTACTAATTCTGTAGGATCAAGTTGCCTTTTTTTTAACAAGCGGTTTAATCATAGCCGGCTTAAGTTTTTGGTGCATACCTATCCTAATGACAAAGATGAATTCATGATATTAAGAAGAGTATCTATGACCTCTGGAAACATCTCTTTGAATAGCTTAGTCGGTATAGGGTCAGACATGTTGTCGATTTAGATGATTTAACAAGAAAATTCTTCCACCCCTACAGCAATGAATGAATCAAAATTTTCCTCAGGGAAACTACAATGCACTGCCTGGTGCAATATTGTAGTAGATGGTAGCATAGCTATAATTTTCTTCCTGATATTATCAAACTTGTAAGTAAAGAAGTTCATAAAGTCATTACTGCTGTGCTGCTTGGAAACATCTGGGATTGAAGCTTTATTTTTCATTAATTTAGCCGCTGTTTCAAATAAATACCTAGGGTTTTGTTTATTTTCTTCTAATAGGGTTGAAAAATAAGGGTCTTATCTAATAGGGCCTCCCTGTACGCAACCGTGCTCTCTTTCCATGAAATGCGAAAAAAACAAACAAAGTTGTGCTCAATTTTGTGTTCGTTGTACCACGGCGTTGGACTATTTTCTTTAATCTTCTTTAAGCGCAAAGGAGCAACTGTGTCTAAAGTGCTGGAAAAGAGAGAGTCAAAAGAATCTGTCACAATATCGAGTTCTTCTAAGCTATCTGGGATGCTGAGGAGATGAAACTGATCAGGAAGATTATTAATAAAGCGATCTTTAGTTTAGTTAAGCTATCTAAATTGTAAAATATTTGTGTAACAGAGTCTGCTTTGCAGCTTTGGCTAAATGCAGTATACACAAGACTAGATGACGTGAGATGTGTAATTATGTTACATTAGAGTTCTTCAAAAGGGAGGGGTCTCAAATCTAAATTTTACTGAAAAAAATAATGAAAATATATTATGGATTAAATTAATTATTCTTTGTGTACTGAGACCATTTGTCCGCCACCACCTAAGACCATTTCTGACAATATGAAAGAAAATATCTGTAGCTGCTTCCATTAAAATAGTGATTAATGTAATATGTTTAATGAACCAACAACGAACAATTTTTTGCAGCATTTAATTTGTGGCATAAACTAACTGTAAAAATTAATGTTAAGTTATACTTAAAACATTAAAAAAATGGTTTAGCACATGTAGAAATTAACATGAAGTATTGTTCATTGTCAGTTCATGACCCTTTAATAGTTTAATAGATGAGAGCAACAAGGAACAAGTTCATGTTATTTGTTCTCAGTTACGTTGCTTTACATTTACATAATATTTACCTTTGCATTTCACTGGATTAATCTGAATTTTAGAGGTGCTGCTAAATATTTAAGCATTCCCATTCAACTAAATTCAATATGCAACTGAAAAACTACACAATGAACAATAACAATATATCAATAAGAATCAACCTTTGAACAACCACCATACCGTGGCACTCTCAACTTACAAGAGTGTACTGCACTCTTTATACTATAAGACATAAACGACATTTGACTGAGCAATTGCAGAATGTCCTGGCCTTCGCAAGATGACTCAGAGATGATAATAGCTTATACGTGTCTGTTAACAGGTTGGCATGTCGAGAGATCTCTCTGGGCTTTGATTAAGGCCAAGGGAATGGGGAGATTTCGTGGGAGGGGGCTTTGGCACTTGTGTGGGCTCCACCGGATGAATAGCACGGTTGCTTTTTAATACAGTGCCAGCCAGCATGATAAAGAGTTTGAAGAATAACAGTTGCCAGGTTCCTTGAAAAGAAGCCTATAAGAGTCGCCAAACTATGCTGATCTAATTACCTGTTGCTTTTTGTCCAAGGATCTTTTAAATAAATCTGTTGTTTACTCGTCATCCATGGGGACCGTAGCGCACACAAATGCATACACAATGAGAACAGAATCTGTTGTAATTCAACTTGAAGGTCTACAGACAGAACAATAATTTAATTTCTTCAGCTCAGGCCATGTGTCCAATTACACATTCATCATAAAACACCAACAAATGCTGAAGGGAACTGCTTTAACATAATTTAATGATAAAAATGTAATGTTCTATAATAATTCAGCAATTATTTCATAATGCATCAATAATATATCCTCACCCCATTAATGTATGTTTTTAAACATGATTAAAACAGTATAGTGAGCGAATGAAAAACATCGGTATTGGAATTGGCCAATAGATGTCTGTTAAAGAGCCCCTTTCATTGCATTTGAAATGTTCCTATTTTTTGTTTTAGGTGTTTTAAAGTGTTTAAAAAACACTTTAATTGTCTTATAATATGCATTTATTTTTAACTGATTTGCTCAACGACTCCCAAATGATTCGTTCGACGATACATTTTCCCAAACACCTCCTTTGAGTGACGCGAATCTTCGGTGATTGGTCAAATGACCCAGTCAGTTGTTATTGGTAAACCGTAGGCAGAGACTGTCGGCAACGGAACGCCCATAACCAGGATTATAGCTTGTCAAGTGTTGAAAATTGCATATAGTGTTTGAACAAACATGTCAGAAAAAGTGCACTTTCCACACGGTCCCTTACACGCGTCTCCGTCAAGAGCAAGCTTTCCCGGCGAAACTCACATTGCGGCGGCTTTGCGATTTTTTACAATGAATGTCTGGTGAATATCAAAAACAAAACTAACTTAGAACTAAAACTAACTTACCCCGCTTAGAAGCTGTGCGGAGAGTACACAACACACACAACACAATATAACTATATTGTGCATGCTACAGAAAACATAACATTATTAAAATTACTTACAGATTGTGATTCGTAGGAGGACGAACCTGATCCATATACACTGGATACTGAGCCCTCCTTCAGGAACAACCGGCTTGCGAATCCACATTTGAATTCATTTAGGTTTTTGAATTTTGAATGATTCGTCATCAAAATGATGAGAACACAAGGTTCGGGCTATACTGTTGTGGTATCGTTGCAAATATGAACTCTAACCACTGATTCTTCACATGCTCGTCCCTGGACAATGGAAACAAGTGGCTGAACTGTCTTTGCAATGTAGAACACAGCGTCTTCTCGACATGATGCGATTCAGCTGAAGTATTTGAATGTGTTCTAGACGTCACTTCAAGTTTACACTTTCGTATGCGCGCGCAGTTGTTGGGAGCGGCCAATGACCTATCTACGTCACGACGTAACAGCTAATGACTCGTTTCAAAAACAATTCATTTCATAGACTCAGAGTCGACTCTCACTTTTGAAAGACAATAACTTTATATACGGTGCACTTTCAGATATAAATCTTTGCAGGATGTTTTCATTCCCTTAGAGCTATATTCCACACTACATGAACAGTCAATTTCAAAAATCCATGATAGGTGCTCTTTAAAATTGGTATCGACCAAAAACATTGGTGCATTCCTAACAAAAACGCATTCTGTGTGAATGACCCCTAACAAGTCACAAGATTTCAAATCAAGCCCCATTTTGGCACTTTATTGTTACAGGATTTCGGTCTGTGTGAAGAGTTCTCACAAAGTTAATGCAATTACTTTGTTATCATGATCAATCTTTGCTGCCACCTCTGTGTTATCATTCCCATGCTGACAATCCATACGAGTAATTTAATTAAAAATAATTTAATTTAATTTAAACCAAGGCGGCCCAACCTGATACCATTTGAAGACAGGTACACAAAGTGTCTGCTTCCCGAAATAGATCTGCTGCTTTTGTCTGTGATGCAGGTGAAACAGTGGCTGAGCTGAGGCTCATATATCCCTACCCACTTCGCCAACAGCATAATTAGCACTGATGATGCTGACAGTGATTAGTGACTCAACTGAGATAGAGAAAGAATGAATGAAAGAAGTAGCATCAACAGGTTCATTGCATTGGTACACATTTAAGAGCACAGACCCATCCAAAGTGAGACAAATTACCAATATTGTTCAGTCTGCTTGATGCAGAATGGGAGGACTAATATTTCCTTTCTGCATTTGCTTAAAGTACAATCAGACAGCAGTGTCTGCCACTCAAAAAAAGTACAATCAGGCATAAGTGACCAGGCATTCGCCAGTTACATAAACAGCTTAGACGAATTTTGTTAGCTATATAATTTTTTTCTTCAAGACTGGTCCTACCTATTTAAAGTCGGTTACATAAAAAGGTAGGTCGATCTATTTTGAATGGGAAAAGTACAACTCACCCCTTTGTTAACTGTTATGGTCTAACTAACTACTGCATTTCTTAAGACACAGTCTTACCATAGTGGCTTAGACCATAGGTCTCGTCTGACAGGTAGTTAAATCACAAATAATGCATATCTGGTTAAACTGAAGAAAGAAAAAAACTAATTAAAAATGATGGTGTACTGAGACAAATAGAAGATATAATATGTGATCAAAATGAAGGCCGATCAAAATGCATTAACCCAACTAAGAGGACAGCAAAAGAAAAACCTTACCTCTTGCTGACAACTTTTTTGTGTTGATGATCTTAGCAGCATATTCCTGGCCAGTTGATTTCTTTACACATCGCCGAACAACAGAGAAGGCTCCCCTGTTTAAAAGAAGCAAAGCACACACAATCAAGCTAGCTAGACAGGAATTCAATTCAAACAAAAAGCCACAATATTAATGTCACAAATTAAGCTAATAGTGCTCATCGCCCATGTTTGCAGTGGGATTCTTGGTTTCAAAAAGTATTTTTTCACATAAATATTTACCAAAGTTTTTTAAGTTAAGCAGAAACCTCTAAGTCCATCTGACATTTTTCATTTAAATTAGTATTTTTATGTTTTTAATTTTATCAGTAAAAGTTTTGAAAATAAGGCATTTATTTCATTAAACAGACTAATAACCTTTTCATTGCCATTAAAGTGAAATTACTGAACCTAAACATAGGAGCCTAATGAAAATGCTCATTTAAAAGAAAAACAGACAGACTTTTGCACTTGAAGTCTTCATGTCTTAATTCCAGCCGTTAACCAAACCAACCAACAACGAAAAGAATCATAACCTTACAGGTTTTAATTTGAAACAAAAATTGAAAACCAGAAAAAAAGACAAAGATACAAGACTGTGTACTTAACGATTATGTACATATAAACAACATTTTCAAGTTTATTGCAAAATATTTGAAGTAGCTTGAGAATGTAGGGAGAACGACTCTACAACATCATTTGCAGTGCTTCATAGGAGTGGGCCTATGGGTTTCAGAATTGGTGATGATGACAGTTATGAAGTGAATCAAATGTGACGGTTCGTAACAAGCGTGCCGCACAAGCCCTGAAAAATGAAGCCAAAACATCTCGATCGCCCCCCCCCCCCCCCGATGATCGGTCCTATTATTGGTCATAAACCCCGCCTCCCAATGTTATAAGTATCGGTCATGAACCCCGCCTCGCCTCCCCATGTCATAAGGATCTAATGGATGGTATAAGGAAAAACAGCAGCTTTTTTAACATAGTTATGTGCAACAACAGCAAGAATAGCATGTCAAATTCTAATTTGTACATTTCACAAACAAAAGAGCACTAAAGCAATTACTACGCCATCATATTCACTTGTGATATATGATGTTTAAAGATACTGATGGAAAATCTGAATCATTTCAACAGGACCTTGCATCCTCATACGGACCCTAATGCCTTCAATGTGTTTTGAGTGCACCTCCAAGTTTCTTCTATAGCTATTTCATAAAAGCAACTGCCAAAACTTTCATACAATTTAATCGTAAACATATTTCCAGTGTGTTTTAGTAAGATCTCTGCTATTCAGCAGTTTTTTATAAAGCAATTTTTTATACTACGTAAATCCAAATGGTCTAGTAGCTCATGGGTTCGGATTAATGAGACAGTTGGTTTTTGATCCAAGAACTGTTAAAACAGATTCAATATGAAAAATGAACCGGACAACACGAATTCACTTCTGATGCTTTTGGTTTTGGTAAATAATTGATGATATGTAACACTTAATACAGTGATGGGAAAATCTGAATCTGTTCTAACAGCTATATATATAATTTAATGGTTCAAAAATATATACTTATATAATATGTTTTGAAAATAAAGTTTTAGGCCCTATTTGCAGTGTTTATTTACAAAGCTACAGCTTTTATTAAAGCCAACTCGGGTTTGTAGGTGTAGATAAAACTGTCATACAATCAGAAGGAAAGCCAATTCTGGTAGCCCATGCTTTGTGTGTGTAATATCTGCTATGCGACTATTGAAGTAATTTGCATTGAGTTGTTGACTCGAGAACAGCTCAAATAGCTAGGTTCAATACGATTCACGTACAATCGTGCAGGCCGGTTTTCTATACAGGTTCAACTGGTTCATTACAACAATCCTACACCACAGAAATGATTCGTTTAAGAATTGGACAGCGCTAATTCAATTCCCTTCCTTCCATTCTCGCGGTGATGTTTTTGGCGACTGGACAACAAACGTAACCGACCGCCCAATGACTCTGCGATATATGACGCCCAAAACAGCAGTATTTTCCATAACTATCGTTACACAAGTCTGCAGCAAACCGTAGCCTATACTATCACCCTGCGCGGCAGGAGTCCTCGCATCGGTGGTAGCCTATCCGATCAATGATAGCCTACTGAATGCTGTAAAAGTTTAGGTGTGCATTCAACATACGGATGCAGATCACCTCACACTAAACTAAAGGATTTCCCTTTATAACGAATGTCCGTTCGCATGTCGATAAAGTGTCTATAAAGTATTGCCTATTGCATCACGACAACACGCAGGCTCCGCAAGCACCCTGTGGCGCGCGAACACGATGTTAGGAAATGCATCTAAAGATAAACAAAGAACCGAGCTTTGCGAACGACGAGGCTTAATAAATCACACCGACATGTTCAAATCGACTCAATCGGGCTTTCCGTTACCGGGCGGCACTGGCTTTTCACATGCAAAAACCGATACGGCTGTGTGTGAAGGCTGCTGTCAACACTGAACTAGACACAGGCAACACGATGAGACACAAAGCAGTGAGTGAAGAGAGTGAGTGTGTGTGTGTAGCGGGTCACACAAATGCAGCGGTGCGGTCGCTTACTTTCCGAGCTCTTCGTACAGCTGATATTCGTCTGTAAACCTGGTGGAGGTTACAATTGTAGCCATGTTGCGCTTTACGAGGATATCGCCTCTCTGGTGTCTCCGGGACCGCCTCGCTCAGGTTTCGGGAGATCACTCGCTCTCTCACTCAAAGGGGGAGAGGGAGGGAGTGAGAGAGAGAGAGAAAGAGAGAGAGAGAGGAGGTGGGGGAGAAGGAAGAGAGAGTTGCTGGTCTGTGTGTGCGTGTTGGTTGAGAGAGAAAGCAGCCAGTCACGCGAGATTTTCTCCTTCGACGTCGAGAGAAGTGACAAACATTGCCAGAGAATGCGACGCGACAATAGAACGACGTCTCGCTCTTGCTGTATGAACTGACAGCCGTGGTGTTTTTCTGCGTAGAGATGTCTGAACGTGCACACACCGTTTTTTGAGTCGGAATTGTTTCCCAAAACCGGTTTGAACAATGTGAAGCCAACAACTTATATGATCTATCGGGAGAAATGAACCGAGAGCTGATGTTTGGAATGAAAGAATTTGCCTTAGCCTATAGCAAAAGTAAGCTTTTATAATGAGACGAATGAACAAAAACTGTTACAGATACTACAGAACTTATTATTGAAATATAACGTTAATTACTAATTGGTTGTGTACACTATAATAACACATCAGAGTTAATTTGAATATTGGCCCATACCCCCTTTATCTTTTAACACGGAAGCAAGCTATTTCCTTTAGCCTATGTGCAAGACTTTCGATTAAAGTTAGCCTAAATAACAAAGTAAAACAGTTTAAAAAAACAAAACAAAAAACAGCATAACTACCCGTTTTTGTAGTCTATAACTGGAAGTGGCTGACACCAGAAACCTTACATTAAAGTTTAAATGGCCACAGCTGCTCTTGCATTAAAATGAGGTGGGTAGCAATGTAAAATGTACAACTACAAGAGTTGTAACGTTAGGCCTAATACAATTTACCATTGGTCGGTTATTTTTCTTTGCCATATGTTTGACTGAATCATAAAATGTCAATTTTATAGCCCCTCTAGCTCATATTCATAAAATATTTAATATTTAGCTGGATAAAGGGCACTTCATTGGAAGTCTGCATTCTAGTATTACCATAGGCCTACATTGTTGATGACATGACATATATAATCACCATCTCAAACGCTAATCTAACTAAAAATCATTTGAATCCGTTGAAGACTATCTACTTCCTGGAAGAAACGTAGAGATAACTTTTGTTTCATTGTGGGTTGTCAAAAGTGCCCTGTCCAGTGTAGCAAAGCCCGAAACATATTCTTTGCACGTTAATTTGTATTTTTATTTACATCTTAAACCATTCAGGTAGGATAAAGATAGTCAAATCTAGCCTAAACAAAGTACCCCTGCACCCACTCGCAGGTTGAAGTTCCGAAGACTCCCTTCGTGGTTGTTTTGTTTTGAGGCTCACTTTGTTAAGATCCACATGAGGTAATTGTAACAATAAAAACACTTATTTTATTGATTACAATACAAGTTAATGCAAAAAAGCAAACAAACAACAAAAAAGAGCTCTACAATTAAGCTCTAAACAGCAAAATAAGTGTTTTTATTCTTACGATTTGCTACTGTGGGACTTTAACTACAAACTGAGTCTCAAAAAACAACAATCAATCACAAGGGAGTTTTCTACATAATTCCTGAAGAACTTCAACCAGCAGACCGTTGAGAGTACTTTATGGGTTAGGCTAGATTTGACTATCCCTTTACCCTAATTGAATAAACATAGGATTGAAGGTGTAAGATAAAATGACACTAATTAACAACCAATGCAGATGCTTCCAGATACACAAACTCAATTCCATGCGTTATTAAATATACCTGACAACGCAAATAAATACAAATGTCAATCACTGGTTAAACAACAATCATACATTTAAATATAAAAATAAATTGATTTACTCATTTAATGCAAGACTGCTTCATGTTTGATCCACTATATTAGTCCATTATGTGGACTTTTATTGCATCTTAGAAATGTGACAATTCACCGTCTCATGGCCATAAATGCTCTCAACCTTGTGAAGCAAAACAGTCAGATTAGGAATTAATGCATAAGAAGTGCAGGGACTGTAATTACACAGAGGCAGGTTGATATGAAAGCTCAATTAGAGCGTAGAGGTGGGTGGATATTAATTGCAGTGTTCCTGTAGTGATGTTGCTGTGTATGGCAGTGTGTCCTTGCATGCTGGGAAACGCCACATTTTGGTATCCTCAGTCCTTTGCAAAAGGACATTATCAGAGGGTGGATGGCTTGCTGCCAGACAGCATCAGTTCTTCAGGAAAATGTAGTGCCTTTGGTATTTTAGACCATATTTTGGTATTTTAGGCCATATATGTTTGAATTGTGTGATACAATGCGCCATAATCAGGCTGTTTTGTCTGTTAGTGTTTGCTATGAAGTTATTTACACAAATGAGTGATCAATGCTCGTTTTGCATTTAGAATTGAACAGTGGTATCAGCACTGTCATACTCTGACCGCATTATTACTTCATGTAACTGAAGATTAACTGAAGCATCACAAAAAGGGCTAAAATATTAGGAGCAGTCTGTGGGGCTTAATTTTAAAGGTTTCCAATTTAGTTTACAGTGCAAGCGTGTGTTTTGGAAGCTAACTCTCATTACCATAACTGAACTGCAGCTCCACTTTAAAGACAGTAATGATATTACCGTATCAATCCTAGCCATTTAAACCTAACCTCCATCACAAGGACGACTTGAGCAGGGCGCTTCTAAGTGATGCGCTAATAATTTTGAGGTGAACATTATGAGATGTTGCAACTGTAAATCCTCACCATCAATCAAAAATATTTGTGTTCTGAAGATAAACGAAAGTCTTACGGGGTTGAAACAACATGAGGGTGAGTAATTACTGAACAGAATTTCCATTTTGGGGTGAACTATCCCTTTAAGAATTATAATTTGAAGAATTATAATATAATAATATATTACTATTCTGTATCTATTTGCTGTGTTGTGCTTGTTGGATGCCACAACGAATGATATTTGCCAAAAAATGAGATGATTCAATCAGTAAAGATTGTCAAAACAGTCACAAGCAAATTAGTGATTTGAATCAGACAGTAATCAAGCCATTAAAGATTTCACAACTTTGAACAAGTATCGTGTTTTGGTTGTGTTATATTACAGTAACATATCTTTAAATGTGTGAGACTTGCTGAATGATTGTTCGTGCAATTTAAGAAACAATTTTAAATAAATCAGGTTATTGTCTAGCATAGTTAGGCTCAATTGTAAGAATGAACCAATTGAGGAACACTTTGTTTGGGAGTGGCATGTTACATTGGGACCATAAACAATGCAACATTTGACTTTCATAAGAATAGTTCTGCGTATATGGAACAAATACATTGAAATATAGCCAAAAAAAAAAAAAAAAAAAGTCATTACTTTATATAACTAAAACATCCCTCCATCTCAGAATATAGCATGACTGATGGTTTAAAGGTAAACAAGGAAGCTATAAACTCAAACCAATTTATTAAATGAACTTATTTGGTGTATGTAAATATAAAAAATATGATTCTCAATAGAATTGTAAGCGTGGACAACAGCCAAACAACCAACTGTATCAAATGATTCTGTAATTTGGCAACTAAAACATAATTTGACACCTAAATATTTAATTTTTGGAGCCCTAGTCTTTTTTTCCCTTTTTTTTAGTCTGAGGAGCTGTATCTGTCAGGTAGTAAGGACATTTTATGCGTGGTATTTCATAAACAAATCGCTCATAGCACCTTTAAGAGATGCCAAACTCAGCATGTGTTCGGGATGACTCACACACTGTGAGGGAGTTAGTTGGATTGCCCATTGTGCATTCTTACCACAGTTGAAGTCTTTCCAAAGTGGGTTGAAGCTGTTTTGAGTAGTTTTCAGAGATAAACAGGAGGAAGTGTTTTTGTTACATTGGTGAAATTACAACACTTACATCTGCTTGTATGTTACGTAATAATTAATCCTGGTATATATAGATTTCTGAATTTTCTTTTTTAGAATGGACACATAGAAACAGGAAAGAAAAATGCCCTTTGGACTATGACCTAAGATAAGTGTATAACAGATATACATACATCAGAGATTGTTTCTTGTTTCTCCAATCTAAGTCTGAAGTAAAAAAACAACAACAAACAAACAAAAAACTATTACTTAGGCTACTTTCTTCTGGTGAACACAAAATTTTGAAGAATGATGGTAACCAAACAGTTTCGGTGCCCATTGACTGCTATAGTATGAACAAAAATGTAATAAAATTAATTTATCAAAATATCCCACAGAAGAACATCATATAGGTTACTGACAGATTTTTTTTTAACTGAACTATCCGTTTAGCATTAAAATGAACACAGCCTTATTCAGCAATAACAATTCAAAGGAACGTAAGAGCAGTTGACTCATTTTGAATCATGGTTTAATATATCTTTAGCAACAATGGCCTTCAGGAACAAAAGATTCACAGTACTTCTAGCTGTGTAGCTCTTAAAATAAACACATGTTTTGCATTATCTTAACTACCGGTATGTACTAACGTTACTTCAACTGTGTATATATTGACTTTTATCGTGCTCTTGATTCTGTATCTTCTGACAACGAGCTACTGTAGGACTTAAGGAAACATTCTCCTCATTTAATTATTTCATATGAATTGTGTTTAACTCAGGTCACTTAATAGGTTACAGTACCATTTATGGTTTGTGACTATATTAACATCTTTATGGGAGGACTGTTATTGTAAACAAATCAGATGGATGGATTGTTTTCTAGGAACGCAGACAGACAACATTATCAGAAATACACACAATTACAACAGAGTAAAAGAATTTATATAGAAGATATAATGTAAAAATGTTTTTTAACCTAAACATTCCATTGAATACTGGCAACATTTCTTGTGAATTGTATTATATCACTTGAAACCAGGAGATGAACAGGCCAAGAATGTCTTCATACCCAAGAGTGATCCTCCTCCTCCTCAAATAGCCTTCATTTTACATTAAAGAAAATACTTTTCATAGCTCTTATATGCTTGCTTCTACATCTGCTCTGACCTGATCTACTCAAACTAAGAAGGAATGCAAGAGGACAATAAACAGGTGGAGGAGAAAGTGCAGAAACAATAAAGAATCAAGTGTTATTCTAGTTGTGGTGGGCTATGTCAGAGCGGATTTGGATGGAGCACAAGCATAAAAGCAAAAGGTAGGAGAATAAGAGAGGCGTGAAGAGGAGTGCAAGGCAGAGGCATGTCAGAGAAACAACAGATAGATGAGAGAAAGTGAACCAGGGGGTGGATTAGAGAGTCCACAAACAAGCTGCTGTATTATTCCCTATTAAATCATTGCCACTACCTGCATTATTTTATGTAGTCAAATAAAGATCCAGTGACATCTACATTCAAATTCATTCTGCTCTTGTCTGGACCCCATTAACAGTAAAATCCATTGCATCCTACAGATGGGAACTTAAGCGTAAAAATCTTTGTTCACAATGCAGGCAGGACATCAAGAGTTCTTGATGTCAACATCGCTACACATTATACACAGCCAGAGTGCCACAAATTATCTTGCAAAGATGAGTTAAATGGACTGCTTTGTGGATCCTGTCCACAACTACCTCTTGACTACAAGAACAAAGTGGCCCTTTGCATACGGGTACCAACCTTTTTAAATAAGGCCCTGAGTTTGCAGACTTTACAGGTACTCTTGGATCTGGCCTTTCTGTTTATGCTGTCAGGTTCCTCATCATCCCCTTCGTCTCCTGCGTCTTCCTGTCCTAGCCAAGGAGTCCACACCCCTCCATGAAGTTGCGGGTCCGCCATTGGGTCGTCTGGTGGATTGCGTGGGCTGACAGCAGTCCGGTTGTACTCGGCGAGCCGGGTCAAGAGCATTTTGACCACCTCGGGCCGTGCCTCTGCCAAATCTGCCCTTTCGTAGGGATCAGCGGTGACGTTGAAAAGATAGACAGACTTCCCCCGCTGGTCTCGTCTCTTTTCCATGTCCTGCCACTGTTGCGGACCTCCTGGCATCGTCTGTGGAGGGAACCAGTCTCCATCGCCTACGTTTCCTGTCAGAAGTTTCCAGTCACCAACTCGAATGGCTGCACGCACTCCTGTATCCCAGATCCCAAAACCATTAAGAGTTAGGAGTCTCGGATCAACTTCCCCATGTCGGCGTGACACTGGGTCAATGTTGAAGAGGATTTCAGTTCGTGGACAGGGTAGGTCACTACTTACAGCACCCCAAACATCTTGGCCGTCCAGGTGGCTGGAATCAGACTCTCTGTCTCCTGCAAGAGACAGCAAGGTTGGGTACCAATCCGAAACATGAATCAGAGCCTGACTCACCACCCCCTTCCTTTTCAAAAGTGGGCTGTGTACAAAGCCAACAGCTCGAACTCCACCTTCCCAGTAGGAGCCTTTGCCACCACGCAGGGGCCAATTACAACCCCCTGAGAGAGGCTGGCCCCCGTTGTCTGAAGAGTAGATGAGCACAGAGTTGTTGTAGTAGCCTCGCCCCCGCAGCTCACTGACAATCTCCCCTACTGACTCATCCACGCCGCTCACCATGGCAGCATAGTGGCGCCGAAGTCTGTTGCCAAGGGTCTGGTAGCGTCTGAGAAGATGCCCAGGAGCTTGTAACGGCGTGTGCACGGCCTGAAGGGCCACATATAGAAACAAGGGCTTCCGCTGGTCATGACGTCTCAGGATTTCTTTCACTCTGCAAGAGTCCAAATGACAACAAAAGCATGCATGACCCACTGCAGCAAAGTATTTGGTTCACAAATGGTTGCAGTTTCTCACCTCTCCGTGTAAAGCCTTGTTGAGTAATTTCCACTCAGCTCCCAGGCTGGCCGGTCTCCATCGTGCAGATCGAACCCACAGGCCTCTGTGCCGTCACAGCTTTGGAAGTTAAAATGGTCCCCGCTGCCCGTTAGTGATCCAAGGAAGCTTTGAAATCCACGGCTCGTTGGCAGACACTCGGGCCGGCAGAAACCCAGGTGCCATTTCCCCACCATGTGGGTGCTGTAGCCAGCCTGCCGGAGCCTCTCAGGGAGGGTTGGTATGTCAGGGGGCAGACAGAGGGGCTGGCGTGCGCGGATGATCGAGTGTTGAAGCCCAGTGTGAATCTGATACCTGAAGAAAAAGATGGTAGGTGGTGATTGTGATGGAGGAATACCGTCTATACCAGTGTACCTCAAATCGGTCCCTAAAGGTCAAACACATGATCAAATTGACCAACATATTTTTTCTAGTAACTCTGAAAACCTTGATTAACTTGCTCAAATGTCTTTGATTAGGGTTGGAGCTAAACTCTTCAGGTGAGGAACCCTTGTTTATACCAATACATTCATTGAGTTTAACCACAACAGAGAACAGATACTAATATAGGATCATATTAATAGTAATAATCTTAAGATTATGATTAATAGTATGAAGTCTCATTGCATTCAGGTATGACATACACACAGAGACATATATACACAGTAGGACGCATATAATAGTGGCATTAGAACAACAATAGTAAGTCTCTTACCGTCCAGTCATAAGCTGGCTTCGTGAGGGGGAACAGATGGGCTGAACATAGTAGTTTTCCAGCTTCACCCCTTCGCCAGCCAGTTGGTCCAACACGGGCGTTTGGATCTCTGAGCCATGGTACCCGATGTCATTGAAGCCTTGGTCATCCACCATCACGAAAACAATATGTGGGGGAACTCTGCCTGGTCTGAGAATCTTTCCCTCCGTAGTGTGTAGCAGTCCTAGCACCAAGCAGAAGCCAAGCACCAACACATCCATAATGTATACACCAATCCACCAGGTTGCTTGTTCGTTGACTAGACCTTTGGTGACTCTAAATGATGACTTTCAACCAAGCCGAATGAACAGAGAAAGCTTGCTGTTATGATCCATTGTGGTGCATGAAGATCCTTCCCCGCCCCACTGAAGTAGATTTTGCTCTATTAATTTAATCTAAAACTAGTGCTGTATTAAATCCGTTCTGTAGGTCTTCTCGATTTGTTATGCTAGGATGGTATACTGTACTGTATGTCTGGGAAACTTTGCAAGCTGAGATGATTTGTCCAAGAGTAAACACTACTGTCTTCTAACAAGACCGTGTTACATTCCTCTAGCACACACCTACAGGATCAGGATAATAGAACAGTAAACGAAAGAGTGTTCTGCATCTTTAAAAAATGAATTTCGTTATAAATTGAGCTATTTTCAGTTTATAGCACAGTTTATATACGTTTAGCATCACTTTTTAAACATTATATTAAGTTTCATTGTGTGATGTTGCATGTGAAAGTTTCTTGATAGGGTGAAATGTTAAAAAACATGCAAATACATGGCAACAACAACAAAAAAAGAAAAATAAACAAGGAAATACATTGTTGACACCACCTGGTCAGTAAGTGTATTACACCCAACTAATATTAGGTACTGTAGGACATTACCTCTGGATGATATTGACAAAACAACAAGCATTAGTGCAAGTGAAGCAGTGCTGATGAGACAAACCTCACAAATCGTTTCACTGGTACTTTAATTACCCCAGAACCACAGAAAGGCGTTTACCTAATAATGAGTTCCCAAAACAAAGGCTGTGGAGGCTGACTTTCCTGTATAGTGGCTAACTGATGCTTACTGTGGAACAGTGGAACTATCTATGGAAAGGACAAGCACTGATGTATAAAGCTCAAAGTCTATACGTACACGTCTATTAAAGGGACAGTTGACCCAATCATTTACGCACCCTTGTTTTGGTTCAAAGCTGTGTTCTTTTCTTTTACTGAACACAAAATATTTTTTGAAGAATACTTCCATTGTATGAATTGAATTCAAACAGGGAAACAAACAACACCACACAATCGCACGCTCTCCTATGAGAGGAGAGGTGCGGCACGCATAGCCGACCCTCTCTAAAGGGCTATCGACCGCACTCAGGTTTGCTCTGCCAGCGATCTCCTGTATGTAGCAGAGAGGAAATCAATGCCACAAAATGACAAAACAGACGACAGTCTAACCCAAGTGGGAAATTTCACAGCCATTTCAGTGCAGGGAAAGAAAATGGAGGAGACAGCCAGAGGGAAAGAGGAAAAAAAAAAACACTCAAAATGAGCAGCCTGGCCTGTTCAGGCTTTAGTGCAACTGGTTTTGCTTCAGAACCAAGATTTTACCTGTGACATTGTGGCAACCGAACACAGTACTAAAATGATTAACACAAAAAGTGTGGCCATTTTACTACGACATTTTACTATGGCGAGGATTGCAGATTTTTAATGACGTAAACAAGACTTAACGGTATTGTTCACGTGAAAGTTTATATTCATTTAGTTCCAAACCTATGACTTTCTTTCGTCTGCTGAACAAAAGATTTGTGTAAGACCTAAGAAAAGTCATATAGGTTTGGAATGAAATGAGTAAATGATGACAGTTTTCATTTCCATCCCTTTACAACATAACTTAAGTACATAAAACCACTAAATATTCATGAAAAATACACAAACACACTCAAACGACGTGTAAACCCTTTTGTAGTCAAACACCCAGTGAGCCCATAAAGCATTAATGCACATGTGTTATCTTCACTCTAAACTGAAACTCACCCTCAAGTTGTTCCAAACCTGACTGAATTACTTTCTTCTGTTGAACAGAATGTCAGTAACCGATTAGTTGTGTGGCCCCATTGACTTTCATAGAATTTTTCCCCCATACTATGGAAGTCAATGGGGCCCTAGCTAGGCCTGTTTGGTTACCCATATTCTTCAAAAGATCGTCTTTTGTATTCGGCAGAAGAAATAAATTCCTACATGGTTTGGACAAACTTGAGGGTGAATAAATTTGTTTTGGGTGAACTATCCCCAAAATCAATGGATAAGTGGAAATGTCCCTGAGGTACAGCGTGTGTAGCCATCACCAAATTACTCAAGTCTGTAGCACCACTATGTGGGGCAAAAAGGCACAACACCTATAATGTTACTTGTGGAGCTACCAAAATGATATTAATATACAACCGTGCTGCAGTCAAAAATGAAACAGTTATGTATGCATTTATTTACAAAACAGACAGCTGCACATCTCGTGTTAGCGTATTTAGAGAAACTTTTAAGAAGAGCGCATTTTGAAAAATAAATGAAAATCCCCTTCTAATTTACATTTATGTATATTTTTACAGACATGTTTTCTCTTAGCAAATCTTCCACAGGAAGCTCATTATGCAGCAGTGTGATCTGTGGTGAAAGAAAAGTGGTTTGCTTGAAGTCACTGCCATGGAGACTGAGCTACTTTCAAATATTTATGCATTCACTACTACACACAATATGACTGTTACACACTTATTTTTTCTTGTGCTTTTGGGCAGCAAATATAAAAGTATTAAAAAGTGCTTCCCCAGACAGGACTGTGTGTTCCCTTTAAAAGTTTGTTTGGTGGCAACACCCACAGGCAGTTATTTTCTTGGGAGGCAAGTACAGTTCTGCTGTACTTCAAAATCTCGAAAACAGATGGCATTTTATGATCATACACTACATTTAAAGGTTTGGGGTCAGTAAGACTTGGTTGTTGCTAAAATAAATTAGTACTTTTATTCAATAAGGACACATTACACTGATCAACATCAGAAATGACAGAGGTGGTCAGAATTAATATATACCCTGGCCTTTTTAGCACACCAGGGTGAATAGGAACATGAAATTGTCCGGTCATGACTTCTTGATTCACAGGAGTTTAAATATGAGAAAACACAAAGGCCAAATTCCCCTAATCATCCATCCATGATTAAAAACAAAGAATATAGTTCTGATGTGCAACAAAAGATTGTTGAGCTTTATAAAATATAAAGTAGCTGCAAGTAAATAGTTAAAGAACGAAAAATCCCCATTTCCACTATCAGAGCAACAATCAAGAAGAAGTTACGAATCTGCCAGGAAGAGGACGTGTGTCTATATTGTCTTAAAGGAGGTGAGGATGAAAGTTTGAGTGGCCAAAAACTCTTCAGAGATGTTTCTCACAAATGAATTGTAGAGATTACTTGGGGACAGAAGCCCTTTTTGATCATAATCACCAGGGGTGCCATTAATTCTGACCACAACATTATATGCCATTTTATTTTACACAAATGGTGTTCTTTTGAACTAATTAGATAATCCTGAAAAAAATATTATTATGAATTTCAAAATAGTAAGCAGCACCACTGTTTTCAACATTGATAATAAGAAATGGCTCCAGAGCACCAAATCAGCATATTAAAATCATTTCTGAAGGACCATATGACACTAAAGTCTGGAGCAATGACAGCTAAAAATAAAAAATACAGCTTTGCCACCAGATGAATAAATAGACACCATAGACATAGAAAATGGTAAATTGTAATAATATTCCAAAATTTTACTGTATCATTGATCAAATAAATGCAGCCTTGGTAAGAATATGAGTAATAAGAATAAGAAAGAAAAAAAAAACACTGACCCTAAACTTTTGAACAGTAGTGTGTATCTAATAAAATCTAAATAAAAAATAGTATCAAAACACTGGTATTAAATTTTACTTGAGCTCAAATAGCTTAAATTTCATTTTCAGTTTTTTCCAGCTAATACACACGGGCTGCATCTGAAATCGCATACGTCCCTACTATATAGTAGGTGAAAAACACTACATGACAAAAGTATGTCAGAATTCACAATACTCAATTCACAATCAGAAAGGCAAAAAGTAACCGGATGACCTACTTCTTTCGGTGAGATTCTGAAGTGTGCATACAATGGGAACTGTGCTATCATCCCATGAGGCCATGGGAGAGGATTTGTGAATGACTGATGCTGGTAGGTCACGTCAGGTGATAAGGGCAACATGGCGGATGTAGTAGGTCCAGATTACATTCATAGATTCATACTACTCTCATACAACGTACTTTTTATTAGCGGCCGTGAAGTAATTACTTAATCAACATAAGTACCACTACCTACTCAAGAGAGTATGCGATTTCGGACGCTTCTAAAGAACAAAAAATAAAGAAATGAAAAAAAAAAATCAGGAATCAGATTGTGATTCAATGAATCCATGAATGAAGGGCCAAAAGATTTCCATCTACTTTTTAGCCCATAGGCCTGCTCTTTTCCCCCCACCCCGAAATGCTCAATAGCAGATCAAATGATTCACACAAACATATCCAACCTCTCTAAGAGTTTATTAGAGATAATACAGCGTTGGGAGTTTTTAAAATACAGGTTTTTTTTTTTTTTACAAAAAAAAAAGAAAAAAAAAATAGACTAGACAGCAGCTTCTCCTTGTATAGGACAGACTACACAGCACAGGACAGCCCTTCTCCTCTCCCGCTTTCACTGCTCATGACACACAACACATCTGCCACAGCATCTACATTAACTTCCACGTCAGTGTGCGTAGTGTAGAGGAAAGTGCATGGTTAGGATAAATACAGGGATAACACCTGATAAGACACTTCACTGGATTCTAGTGGGAGATGAGACATTGCTCCCTCGATGGCAAATACTTTCTTTCCGTTTGGTTTCTGGTCCAGCTTTGTGCGTTTGTGTGTGTGGAGAAGAGAAGGGCTGCAGATCTGTCGTCCTCTAAGTGTCCTACTCAAACAGAGATCTGGCTGTACAGAAACGTTTTCAGGTTCAACTGATGTCTATTCAGTTATAATCTTACCCACCCAGACCCAAAATATACAACGCTTTTAAATGTACAATGCTTTACAATCATTCCTCAGGAGAGATGAGCAAGGCTAGACTGTGTGTGTGTGTGTGTGAGTTTTTGTATGAGTACTAGTGTGCATTAACACACTTAAGTCACCAGTGAATTCATGCTTGTCCACACTGGTTGTGCGTTCTGGTCCTGATAGGTAGATCTGTCATTAAGAGAAGAGAAGGGACTACATGTCCCAGCATTCCCTCATCTTCAACATGCCAGACAAGGCATGTGAGCACCTTGGCAGCAGGGAGAGGCTGAAGTTTGCAGTCCACTCAAAGCCATCTGCTACTATAGTTTTGAACCAAGTGGTTTTGGTACCTCTGTAAGCGGCTTGTTTTTTTTAGGTGTTCCAATACTGGAGGAGCAGGAGACGTCCTCTCAGCTCCAGCTGCTGCTCTGGAGCTCTTCTCTGAGCCAGGTAGGTAATGTCTGGCCCAGCCGATTCAGCAGTCGCAACAATTCCAGGTTATGCTCCCGATAGTACTCCGTCAGGAAGGCACGTGTCTGGGAAAGACACAAACAGAGCGGTGTCATGAAACCTGCAGCTTGTAAGTGTAGCATGTCCTAACTAACAACAGCCTGTAGCCATGACTATGTTTGCAATATAGAACATCCTAGAGTATCATAGCTTAAATTTACCAGGTACAGTTTGTTTTATAACAACAACAACCAGAAATTATATCAAGTAGTGGTCCACAAATTAAAATTAATTATAACATTTAAAATGTATTTAAAACTATTAAAATCTTTTTTTTAAAAATCTTCCTAAGTGGTAGTATATTATTATTAACAAAACTAACAAAAAAATAAATTATTGAATTATTATAATTTTATTATTATTAGAAATGTAATATAAATATAACATTTTTGCAATTAGAAATTAGTTCTATAATTATTATCATTGATAACTCATATAAAAATTCCAAATGTTTATTATTATTATTATTATTACAACAAAGATTCATGTGGTGAAATCAGCCTACTATTGTTATTCTTATAAATAATAAAATTATGAATGATTAAATTTGTGTCAATTATATTTACATTATTATTAGTATTAGTAGTAGTACTATTACATATCTCTAATTAAAATGAGAAATTATTTGGATTATTATTATCAATATTAAAATTGCCAAAAGCAGCTTTTCCACTGCCACTACATTTATTGTTTGTTTGTTTCACAAAGCCATTTTCCCTTTTCATTAAGCAATAAACAAAAACGTGACAAATAGCCTAGAATGACCTAGGTCCCTGTATGTTCTGTTTAATTCTACTTGCAATGTACCAAAAATGCTTCTTGTCTTTTACTAGTTGAAACATATCCAGTGATATATGTATATGACACATGACTGTCCGTGTCTGTGTGAGGTCGAGTCCATCATTTCTCACTCCCGGTGAGTCACACGTCTATAACGCGTGTCCTTGCCACTGGCATCGTTCAGAAAGAGAGAAAATTATATGAGGGAGGAAAGAAGAGAAGAGACTATAGTCTACCTCAGGGGCCATTTCAGGATATTTTCTGCCTTTACTCTTCCCCAGACACTTAGGACGCCCACCTTCCAACCTCTGACACCAGAATCCTTTACCTTCATCAAAGCTGCAAAACACACACAACCGAGTTTTATACAAGAATGAAAGATTATCACAGGTGTACATTAACAGAGTCAGGTGAAACAGCGGGACTCACACAAGGGCCTGGGTGTAGTTGAAGATGGGCGTGACCCCAAGGAACCGCTGGATGCCATCCATCACCAGGACTGGGTTAGATCGGAGAAGGGTGCCATCTACAATATGGAGCTAATGGAGGAGTGTCAAATAAAGAAAGAATTAAACAAAAACAAACAAACAAATAAATAAATAAATTGAATTGCTAATGTGTAGTCTAACATTTTGCAAAATGTTACTGCCGTTGACATTTCAAACTAAAACTATTAAAATTGTTCATTTGCATAAAACTGAAATAAAATAAAATATAATTATTAGGTGAAAAACTTGAAATAAATTCAACAAACAAAAAAGTAAAACTGAAATAAAAGCTAAAAAGAAATTATATATATATATATATTATATATAAACAAAATAAAATGGAATAAAAATCTAAATAAAATCTAATTCAAAATATGAATAATAAATAAACAGAAAAAGAAATGCTGTTAAAAATAAAAAAAATCAACAGGAAAAGACTCGAGAATCATACACAGATGACTACTAGTCTACCTGTCTGGCCTGGTAGTGCATAAGCCAGTGCTCTAGATGTGTGGCGTAAGTCCCGGGCTGAAGGCTGCGGTTCTGAAGGGTCAATAGCTCTTTTGATGCAGAGGGACCTGCTGTTACAACCTCGTGGAAAGTGTGGTTTATTGCAGCAGGGTCCTGGTGAGCTCGCTGATGCTGACAAGACATAAAAAAAAAAACACAATTCATGTCATAATTTCTTTGGTGAAAGAGAAGGTTAAAGGCAGATTCATGGTTAAAATAAATTAAATCTGTCTAGGAAGAACTTCTACATCCTGCTGGCTATATAAGGGTTAATGCATAAAATGACTGACAGGAAGAAAGTGGCTAGAAAAAGACTGGCTACCACAAAGACCTGATATTTTCACCCCATGTGTGAAACTTAAAAAAAAAAGACCTGGAGAATGAGAGAAAGCTGTAGACTAGAGTACCTGATACCAAGAGTAGGCTCTGTCGGCTGGGTTGATGAGCACTGCTATGACCTTGGCTCTGGGCAGTAAGGCGGCGGCCCTCTTTGGAGCAACCTCTGTGTCAAAGTAGTTGGCACTTTTTTCAAACATGAAGTCTGTGCTGACATTGGAGGGGAATGGAAAGAAGTCCATGTACCTGCAAAAGATTAAGACACTCATTTAATACAAATATGCTATAAGAGGCTACAATCACAATGTTTTTATTTCCAAATAAATCCAGACTTGGATAAGTCTTTCATTACAGAACATTGTAAGTGATGTCTCACTCAAATTATTTTTTTTAATAGAGGGCTTGTCCTGTAAATAATGGATCTATTAATAATTCAATATGAAACCCAGACAGTATTACTAATATAATAAAGTGGAGGGGTGATACAATTTATGACTTATGGTTTGTGTCCGCTACATTAGCTGGGAGAGAAAATGTATCGTGTATATTACCAGTCAATGCCATTGTGGTAATTCTGCCCGTTAAAGAACTGGATCTCCTCAAATGTGACTGTGCTGGGGAAGTTGCTGGTGATGGCAGGGTGAAGGGTCAGAAAGGAGTGCAAAGCTGTGGTACCTGTTGCCAAAAATAATCAATATATCAGATGCGTCTAGGATGTATTTTGGATCTTTTTTTATTTAGTTAACCTCAGCAGGATTTTTGATTTGAGTCTGGGAACATGTGGACTTACCCGTTTTCTGTGGGCCAATAACCAGAAATTTGGGCAGCCTATCACAGGTCTTCTCTTTGGACCAGATGTCTTTATGTCTCTTGTCATGGCAGGGGTTCTGAATGGATGAAAAGACACATTCCCACACATTTTGATTAAAAAATGTCCACGACCTTTCCATTCAATCAATATTACTGTTATTATTATTATATAATTTACAACACTATTTTATCATTTTAGATAAAGAGAATTGTGGAGTGTTTTTTGTCTTGCATGTCAGGCACCAATCATTTTAATTAATAGATCTATGTGTCACAAATGTGACGCTCTCTTACCTGCCATAGGGGGTCCATCTCCTCTGGAAAGATTTGGAAATATTTCTCGGCTAGTTCCATTGGAGGTAAAGTCTCTAGCCGTACGTTGGTCCAGCACTGCACAAACTTCACAAGAGACTCAAAGGTATAAAGGCCGAGCCGATCATTTCCGTAGTTAGACAGGTGTGTCATAAAGATGCTGATCTGAGGGTTGAAACAACATTATTTACATTTACTGTAAGTTCATTTGTTTCTTTTAAATAAAAGCTGTGGAAACATCTGCTACTTTCATTATGAAGATCATAATCTAGATTATGTTTCCAGCTGCTGCACTAGCAAACACTTCAGGCGATAGAGCCCAACACAAACAAAAGCACACAGTGCAAGGGCACGACTCTGTCACCAAATAACATACACATGCCCATTCACTAAACACACACAGAGAGAGAGGAGAAAACAGCACAAATGCAACTCACAGGGTTTAGGAGGACAGTGAGGAAGAGTTCTCCTCCACGTATGCTCTTGTCCAGCTCCCGAGAGCCTCCAGGGTACTCATTATAGAAGATAGTGTGAGTAAACAGGCCACATGTCTGCCTGGGCAACACCTGCAGACAGAAGAAGGTTAGAGACTTGAACAGACAAGCCTTAATTCTGCTTCAGCCACACTCCAAGAAAAATGTATTAGAAGGAATGACACCACCATTAGTCATTTCATCTGATGATGATGGGCACAAATTGAACTTAGGCTACAATAACTGCATTATTGTTTCTTGGATTTGAAAACACTGGGTCTAAATCATAAAACAAAAGCAGGATGAATCTCTACAGTAAATTGTTTATACAATCCTTATCAGAAAAATTGTTGCACGCAATTGAATCATGTAAGATTTACAGAGAATATCATTCTGCTTGTGTTTTATGAATAAAGACCCTTTGACACCAAAATCAACACATCAATCAAAAACAAATCAATCAGAATTGGATTCATTTACATTACATTTACATTTATATATTTAGCTGATGCTTTTATCCAAAGCGACTTACAATTGCTATAGATGTCAGAGGTCGCACACCTGTGGAGCAACTAGGGGTTAAGTCTATTGCTCAGGGACACATTGGTGTCTCACAGTGGATTCGAACCCGGGTCTCTCACACCAAAGGCATGTGTCTTGTCCATTATTCTTTAATTCAGCAATGATGCATTATATTGATCAAAAGTGACAGTAAAGACATTTACAATGTTACAAAATATGTCTAATTCAAATAAATGCTGTTCTTTTGAACTTTCTAAAAAGTTTCTATAACAATATTAAGCAGCACATCTTTTTTAAACATTGATATTAATATATATTTCTTTAGCACCAATCCAGCAAATTAGAAAATAAGCGATTGGCTGAAAGATGATTGGTTTCCTCCTCTTTTGTTTGTATTAGATCATTGGGCCTTTCAGTGAAGCAGCATCTTTTTACCTTTATGTCACGATGTATGAAGCCCCTGCGATGGCGTGCTGGCCTCAGGTGTGGATATTCTTCTGTGCTGGTCACTGTGATCCCCCACACACTCTTCCAGGCCTCGTACAGCTGGCTGTGTATGGGATAAACCCCTGAATGATGAGGGGCCACAGCATACCCCATGTCTGTGGGAATACCATGCTCCTGTAATAACAAGACACAAACAAACTCTTGAGATGATCAATCACAAATCCACTCACAATTGCACTGCCAAGACTTATAGGGTGAATGGGAGTAGAACAGAGAAGAAAAGTCGATATGAGATGCATTAGAGGCACCGTTAACAAGACATGTCATCAGGGAGTTTGCGAGCAAGAAGCTTTTGATTATGTTTCTCAGGCAAAGACAAGAGGCATAGTTTTTTCCAACACCACAGGAGGGTGGTAGACAAACACATCCTCAGATGAGCAGAGGACTTTTTTCAAGTCCAAAGTGCCACCTTTAAGAGCTCCATGTGTGTTTGTTGCTCCTCACTCGTGTGTGTGAGTGTGGGTATGTGTGAGCACACACTGTGAGATCCACAAGCCCCGGTTAAGAACGGCCCTTTGCAGGCTCATTAAACCTTGATGAAGGAGCTGTGTCTTTTCCATTGAGCGGAGAGCAGGAGAAGGCATATGTCAGTGTCTGCTCTAAAGACAGGATGTGACAGAGGGATTAGCGAGAGGAGGAAAGAGCTGGTTAGTATTCACAGCGCACTCCCTCTCTCTGTCTGTCTGCCTGAGGTCCATATCCCACTCCAATGACCATCATTACACCAGGGTGGGCTCGTTTCAACAGGCCAAATTCACAATCTCCTCAGCAGATGCACACCGAGTCAAGGTCAAAGAGAATCCTACCGATCCAATGAAAAAGTGCTAATACAAATCTATAATGAAATACCAACATGAGATAAAGCAGGCGGGCAGAGAATCGATACTCGCACCTCTGCGACAGAAGCAATAATGCTTGTAAATAGTAACACAATAATGAAGGAACAAAGCATGCTCCCCTGTCGCAACAACACGAGGGGAAAAAACTCATTTGGAAGAGATCGAAGAAACTACTTTTTCTTTTTTTGTCACATTTTTTTTTTGGAAAAATTATTTTGCCTAAGCTTAATATTTCAAGAAAACTACAAGTAAGAATTTTGTAGGTTGGCTGTAAATGTAATGTTTTAAATATTTACTCTTAAGAATGGGATCATTTCCAAATAGAAGTGACGGAGTGTCTGTGAAAAACTATTTTCGTAACATTACTGAAAATCAATTTAAAACTGTTAGTGGCATAGAAATCAATAATTCAGTTTTGAGATGATTTCACCAACTAACCTGTGCAAACTGCATGTTGAGTCTCATTTGCTCTGCCAACACGCTGACATTGTGGAAGAGGTGAGGCTGCATGTGACTCCACATGTGTGGAAACCACCAGAACTCATGCCGGTGCTGTAACAGCATGTCATCACCTTCATCCTCCTCCTCTGTACCTGCAAACACACATATACATACTGTTGAAGTTTAATAAGTAAAGACATTTGGATCTTAAAATGGCTTAAGACACTAAAAATGTGTTTGTTTGTGCTTATAACAAAGATCCATTTTGGTTTTTTGTAAGTTGTGCAAATCTGATTGAAATCACTTTTCAGTCTCTGTTTGCACCAAATTTAGATTTTTCAAGGTTTCCATGAAAAAAAAAATATGCAGGCCAACTCTTTTCAACATTGATAATAATAAGAAATGTAGAAGTACAACAAATCAACATTTAAATGATTTCTGAAGGATCACATGACACTGAAGACTGAAGAGTAATGGCTGTTGAAAACTCAGCTTTACCATCACATAATAATTTTAATAATACATATATTTTAAAATATAAAACAGCTATTTTAAAGTGTTTTTAGTGCATCTATTACCAATAAGTATAGCCTTGATGAGCAAACTAAGTGACTCTAAACCATTACAACAACAAAAAGATCTGTCCAAACTTATTTGTCCGATTAACAAAATCTCCTGTTAATTCTCCTGAAGTGTGAACAAATGCTAAAGAGTCTTAAAAGACAACAAAAGAAGAAAGAAAATAAGTACCTGCATGGTAGAACTTTCCAGAGAAGCCAAGATTGAAGGTGAAGTTGGGAACTAGCGTCCGTAGTTTATTCTGTGTGTCGAGCAAAGCCTTGAAATTGAAGAAGAGTTATTACTTTAATAACATGCTTTCAAAGTCCTGCCTAAAATCTGTGGAATAAGATTAGCAATTTGCCAAGAACAACATCAACATCTGACGTTACCCTGAGCTGTGCTTGAAGGCAAAAACATCAACAGAGCTGTGCCGTTAAATGAATATCTGAGCTACATTACTCAAATGTATGAGCTTAAGTCACCAACAGATGGCAGTGTGGTGCCTATTCAGTCCTATGAAGAAAAGACTAACTTTCGGGCCATCGGCCAGATAGACAGAATGAGTGGGATGTGAAATATACATTTGCATTCAAATCTCCTCTACCCACGGGCAGGTCAGACGTGCCGAATGAAGCTGCAGCCTTAACATCAATCTAAACTCATCCGTGTGAAATGAACACATTTCATAACTTAGCATCACTGCGCACATCTAGCTAATGACGACGCTTTGAGGCTTGAAATACAAAATGATCCTGCCATCAAGCCCTTCAAACTCAGAGAGTGATACGAGGGTATAAGCGAATTACAGCACAAATCAGACGGCAGGGAGAGATAGTGACACTTTCCGCACAAATCTAACACAAAGCTGTATCACACAGCAGTATCACAAATCAAATGAGCTGCTGGGGAGAGAAGGCTGCGGCTTCGCAATGAAGAGATGGCATCTTACGCTGATTTAAGAGCCGCCGGTGTCCCTGAGTATGTTTATCCAATATTTGAGTGTGTTTGCTCAGCATGTCAGCATAATCCTGCGGTTTTTATAGCAATCTGCGAGCTGCCCAACCAAGACTGCAGGGTGGTGTCCAGGGTGGATAAACAGTATAGTGTGAATTAATTTTGACGGTTTGATAAAGCAAAGTTAGTTCAAATAAAATTACGTTACCCTTTCCTTGATGATCAATAACTTTGATCAAAGTTACAACAGAGAAAGAGAAACAGTCAATATGGACAGGGGTCAGAACAAAGCTTTTGTCATCCCTTTTCGCCGCCATCACAATAGACTTAGCCCAGCACCGCAGCAACATTTTCATACCTGAATCCTATTTTCTTCCCATTGCCAGTCTGATTATCTCTAACAGACTCAAGATTGTTCTTAAGACAAGATCCATCTCCTGCAGACAGATTGACTGCATGTACAGCAATGTCGCATTCAGCAAAGGGATCACATTTGGACAGTGGACAAGGATAAAAACTTCATTCCATACAGATATTCTCTTCTCCCTGTAGAGCTGACGCAACTATTTATATAGCGCTTTTTATAATACAGATCGTTTCAAAGCTGCTTTACAGTGATAACAGGAAAATAACGCAACAAAAGTTTATTTGGGCTGTGCAGCAGATCTAGAAGAAAACAGCGCCATAGTCCAGTTCAGTGACGGTTCATTTTTGTTGCAAAAATGTTATTGATTTAGTTTAAAAAAGTATTAAAAAATACATTGCTATTATTATACAGTAGTAATCAGGGACTAAACTTAACCAATTAAAAGTAAAAACAGGCTTTGAAGTGTGAGAAAGTTATCTATTGAACTACACAATTTTTCATGTCTTTATTTGTAAACTTGAATTTTAGATTCAAATAAAAATGCATTTAATAAATATGTATTTAATACATACAAAAAAAACTATTTATTCTTGTTTTGTTTAAGTAGCACTCTATATTTCACTCTATATCACTGAACAATAACCAAACAACAGTTTATGTAAGTTTATTTTTTTTCTTTAGAATGCCATTTGCTGATACATGGAATATGACCCACATTAAGAGAACTAAATGAAAGAGGACACAATCAGTGTTTAAAAAAAAAAAAATATATATATATATATATATATATATATAGGTGCTGTTTCACTGAAGACTGTCTCACCTTGTCCATTATGCTGTCAGTAACCCAATGATCTGTACGCTTTGTCACAAATATACAAGCTAAAACGCAGAAATAATCTGAGCATATGACCAAAAATGTCTAATACAATGCACATATTGTGTAGGGGAGAGCGGGGCACAACCTAACACTTTCTAACTTCCTCAGTTTGTGTAAATCTCCATGGGGTTCAGAGAATTTATTTGTCCCCACATTAATTTCAATTAAAAATTGCTCTAAGTGATGTCACACGTTTTTTATGCCCAAACATTTTTTGTCACATACAGCAAACACCTCCTCACTATCCACTAGCTGCCTGTCCCCTGAACACACAGCCCAGGCTCCACAAACGGCGATACTAAACAAAATCGGGGTTTTCCCCCCACCACTGATATAAACATACAAAAAAACCTAAGTAATATATAAAGTATTATTGCTTTTTAAAAATAAGTAAAGCAAAACACAGTTTCATGATAATTAAAAATGTAATTTGAAACAACAAAGCCAATCAGAACAAAGCTAATTATGTCCTCTGCACAAGAAGAAGAGCAGTGAACTGTGTGTACGTATGTGCATAAAGTATGCAATGTGTAGCGAGCGAGTAGGTGGAAATAAGCTGAAAAGCATGATATGGAGTAAGAATAGATGTGATTAGTCCACCATTAGACACAATTTTCTATGCAGCACCACTGGCTGAGGTGATTACAGCCCACTTGTTCAGCTTGAGGCCAGGTGGCATGGCATACATCACCATACAAAGCTGGCAAAACAACAACAACGTAAACACAACTCTGTGGGTGGATAATCTGTCTTACACACATATTCCTGAAAATTATTTATGCTATCTGTGGAAAATAGAAGAACACGGATGAACTAAAAACCATGTCCTTGCTCCAAGGTGTTGTCCCCAGTAACCATTATGATTAAGAATGACTGTAAGAGAAAAACATTTGGAAATGAGATGCTACAATGATACACATTCTTTCACCAGTAAATAATAACTAACAGTGGTTAAAACAGGCTGGGTTTTAAGGAATGTTCAGGGCTAAATACAAGTTAAGCTCCATCAACAGCATCTGTGGCATGCTGTCAATTCCCACAAGTAATTGACTCATCCCACAGCTTGCAAAAACAAAACAATGAAAACATGTTGACAAAAATGCATTTACAATCGAAGTATATAGGGCAAAACAAAGCAATTGCTCCATAGAATTCTACTGTTAGTGCACAGATGCTGTTGTTAGAGAATACCTTGCATGCAGTGGTTTTTATACCGAGGTACAGGATGGATAAACTTTTAGATACGTTTATATTAAATATACGTTAACATTTTCTGCAAATGAAGTTGCAGGCATGCATCACAATATTAGTTTATGAGCGCAAAAAACAAACTAACAAACAAAAAAAGGCCAATAAGAAGCAAAAGGGTGAGATATTATTTGATTAGACTTAAAGATTATTTTTATGAGGACAAGCTTAAAGAGTCAAAATTTTACTAAGGTAGGTTTAATATAGAGCGTATGCATTGATGTCCCTTTCCCACTGGAACATGCAACCTCAGACTGAGTGGCAAAAGAGCTGCTACGTGACTGGATTTAATAGGGGAAACTGCAAAAACGACTATCAGTTTAAACTAAAGGTTTGACTTGATATCCTTACAACTTACCAAAAATCCAGTGATCGATGACGGATATTGACATGCAACCAGAAATCATGCTTCAATCATTTACGAAGCATGATTTCTGATTTCGACGTCGGGGAAATACATAAAGCAAATTTGCCTGTGAACGCTTTATATAAATACAATATATACTGTAGGTAGGTCTAAATGCTTGTATCGATGTTATAGATAATCATATCGTCCAGCCCTAAAAGTTGTATATTTTTTCTCAGTGTTTATTCAAAAACATCCAATTATGCAGAATAAACGGTGGTAAATATTTAATTGATAATTTGTCAATACAACATATAACAATACAATATGAAGAGTTCAGATGCAAAAGCCTCTAAATGCCATTTGAAATTTTCTTCTTTAATGATGATTTTTATCAAACTTGTATTCATTCATTCATTCATTCATTCAACTTTATTTGTCCCCAGGGGGAAATTTGAAGGCACATTACAGTAGCTTACATAAGCACATTGCACAACCAACACTACACAGCACATATCATTAAAAAACTAAAACCTGAAGACTTAAACTTGTATATTTAAGTTTAGTAATTTCACTTAAATAACAATTAATAGGTAATTATCATTGCCATTTAAGTGAAATCACTGAACTTAAATATACAAGCTTGATAAAAATGATCATTCTAGAAGAAAATTTCAAATGGCACTTAGAGGCTTTTGCATCTGAACTTTTCATATATACAGGCTATGATTTTACTATTAATTTCAGCATATTGACACAAAAAGATCAATGCAAATCCACCTTTTGCTGCCTGGAGTCCAGTCGTTTCTATGAATTGCAGTGATCCATTTGTTTCTCTGTTCTGTAGCTTTTGGCAGTCTGTAAAAATGTACCTCAGATTTCTTGTCAAATCTAGTCACTAAGCTCTTTTCATTTGCCAGATGCGTTTTTGAGTGTTTTTCAAGAAATTCACACTGAAAACAAATGCTGCCGCTCAGTCTTTTTTCCACTCAGTGGAAGTAACCGCAGTCACTCTGGCCGATGGTGACGTCACACTCTATTTGCAAGGTATGAACATGATTCACAACCCATGTTATATAATGTGACAGACTTAGCAGAAACTTAAAGGAATAGTTCAGCTAAACATTTAATTTCTGTAATCATCACAGTCATTCCAAACCCTTGTAAATCTGGAGCCTGACCGCAACAAGTGCTTTTACATTCATTATATGGAACAGTGGTCATATCATTGTTTACAATGAAAGTAAGTCATGCAGGTTTGGAATGACATGAGGTAGAGTAAGTAGTGACAGAAATAGTGATAGAATTCTTGTGTTTGTGCACAAGCTATTCCTCAAACAGAAAATTGTATATTTTATATCAATGCTGATAAAAATCTACTTTTGTTCATGACGTCACAGATATCCATTTGCCGTTTTAGCACATACAATTTAAAATCGTCAAAAATCAATCATCAATGTAGTTTTCTCCACATCCCTTGCATATGAAACTAAAAACTAAAGCTAACTTGGTAAAATAACATTTATGGTGAGCACATTAACTGCCTGACTGACTCAGATGTTTCTGCTAAATACCATCTTCATGTTGTCAATGCAAATGAGACATTAATTGACATATTTCTTAACAGAGCTGTTAATTTACTTTGAATATCTTCAAAGAGGATGACCTCCAGGTGGTGTTTCTTTTTGCAAGTGTATACTACACATTTATGGCTCATGAGGGTTTACCGACCACAGTCAGCAGTGTGGTTTGCATATTATGGAAGGCTGAAAGCTTCAACACAACCTGATGATGAGAACTGGGAGGGATTCATAAGCCTGTGTAATCAGCCCCTTTGGCAAAGCCGCTAATAAATAGGAGGTTAATAGGCACATTGTCCAAACAGAGCAATTATCCCTTGCTCTAACAAGCACATTATTTTGAGTACTAGCTGTTAGCCTCTCCATGACACTACAGTGCTCAAAATATCATCTGTGTAGATTGTGTACCATGTTATCAGTTAGCAAATACATTGTTACCCATTTCGAGAACATACATTTTGCTTGTTACGTCAATAGCTAAGATGATGAGTTTGAGAGAACAATGTGAATGCTCACAGTTAAATAACATTGAGCAGCCTAAGAACTTTTAAAGAGATGGTTCACCCTAAAATAAAAATTCAGTCATCACTTAACTCACCCTGATGTCATTCCAAACCAGAGAGAAAAAAAGAAAGTCTTTTAAAATATCATTGCAATAAGTAAATGACAGAATTTTTGGGGTAAATTATCCCTTTAACAAAGATAGTCACGTACCTTCACATCCGTCACCTTCATCCGCGTCCCCTCCTTTCCCACAAATATATCATCCACGTCAACTAGCAGATGCCTCTCCAAGGACAGGCAGAGTCTTTTTCCTGTCAGATAGGATATGGCATCCACAAAAATCAACTTGTGCAACCAAAATGACAGATTGTTGCCAAAAAGCACTCTCTGAATGCCATCGTGGAGGCCAAGGTCCTGAACTATAGTGGCATGAAGGGCTCGGTGGGGGCCCAGGTGGGCCAGTGCTTCTGAGGACTTTGTGACGGCCAGAAGCACAGGCTCGTAGGTGCTGTGGTTAGACTGAAAGACCGTCCAGTCATCACCAGGAAGTGGGCCCTGCTCCACCTCATTGGGTTTAGTAATGTACAGTAATGGGGCAGCTGGGTTGATGTGGTAATCCTGTAGGCCCAGGTTAGAGTGCAGGAAAAGTGGAAAGCCCTTCAGCTGGGCACTGAGCAAGGAGTTCTCATTGGCTTTGAAAAAGCCAATGATGCCCACGCCAAATTCTGCGCAATATTTATCCAGCAGGTCACGATTCCAAGCATCTAAGTTGACATACTTGAGAATGTTCTCATAAATGACCAGGGCATAGCGACCAACATCACGCTCCATCAATGTAGGCATGTCGCCTTTGCTGGGTGCGATCTCAATGTGGTAACGGAAGCGGCTGGACTCGAGGATAGCTACAATTTCTTGTCCGAGTTGAGAGTAAATGCTCTCCACAAAGACAAGCACCACAGGTTCCGTTCGAGAGTTATCCACCACTTTAACCGTCCTCTGCCTGCCTGTGAATGTTGGCAGGAAAAGAGGAGCCCGTTGCCCTCCTGCTGCGGCCGCGACAACTCCACCACAGTCACTGAAGGGCAAAGGGGGCGCCTCTTTAATTTTAGGACTGTTGCTGACATAGTAGGCCAGGAAAGCCATGGAAAGCAGGCAAAAGACGATGAGCGCCAGGATGAGGCGGTGGAGCTCGAGTTGCCTGACGCCCCGCACTAACTTCCACAGCCCCATGGCCACAATGCGAAAGCGGGACCGGGGAAGGGAGGGGGGCAGAGGGGAGGCTGAGAGGATGACTGTTGCAATGTTTGCAGCAAGAGTAAGACAACAGAGAGGAAAAGAGGAGGAAGAAGGAAAAAGGTTGAGCAGCAGACACCGGCACAAGCTTTGGGTCAAGAGTAGCCATTTATGCTAGGTCACCATGGCCCCCATAGTCCATGAAGTGTGTCTCCACTTTGATTGCTGCCTCTAGCCCCAGTCCTTCAATGAGGTCAACACGCACTTTCACCCCCACCACGTGTTCCCTGAGTGCACTCACTCTTGGCTGGCGTCTTGGGATAAGAGGATTGGGTTTCTTGATCTCTCTCGACACTCCACCACCACTCGACAAAGGATCAGCTGTCTAACCACTGCCTTCTTTTGTGTTGCTGTGCACTAAACTTTCAAATAAGCATGTGCTTCTCGGTGTAGAGTGCTCTTTTGTATATTTTGGAGAGCTTCGAGGCCGGTGCTCCACTTGCCCCACTGGCCTCAGCAGCAAGTACTCTGAGGGTGTTCACCACTAGGGCAGGATGATGAACATGGCCCCCAGTAGAGGCCCAGCACGAAAAGTACATTCACCATTGAGTCAGAACCTGAAACGGAGAGAGAGGAGAGATTCAGTCAGTTCAAACATCATCAAACACCTTGAAAGAGTGCATGAAACAGGGGAAGCAAGCAGATCTTAAGCCTAGTGAATGACCAAATGCTGCATCACTCTTTATATTTCCAAGTGGCCATTTGATTTTACTATTAGTGTGACTGTTTATGTGGATCACTACATTACCATGGAGTCTTTTTTTTCACTCATGACTCCTAAAATAGTCCTGGATCTCTTGTCCTCCAGTAAGATAGTGTTATGGGTGGGATAGAGGAATCACTGACTTTGTGGATATAAGAGACCTTATGGTCACAAACCTTAAACACAGTACACTAATTAGATCATGGGAAGGTTGAGAATATCTGAAATATTCTCCGTAGGAGAGAACAAGTCAACAGTTAGATTGAGTTTCAAGGTGCTTGAGACGGAAATCATCGGATTCAGAGCACATTTTCTCGATCCTCTCACCACCAAGAGAGGCTTTGTCAGCCTAGAGCCAGCTATCAGTCTCTGACATGATCAATGCAAGCCATGCTGTAACAATAAATCAGGGCTGGCACTTAAAGGATCATTTTCCCACACACGGACAAGCATGGCCTGTGCTTTGGTCAAAGGCACCTTGTCTAGGACAGATGATAAGCTATAAAGAGAGAGAAATAAATGAAATGAGAAACAGCATAAGGAATGACACTAGACACTGGAAAAGCAAAACTTTACTTCCACCCTCAAAGCTAATAATTAATTCAGAGAACTGTAATTTGGTAATTCACCTGTCTGAGAGATGGCAAAGAATAATTACAAAGAAAAAAAGAGAATGGCAGCAAAGTGCTCCGCTGTATTATATTGACCAAACTCATAATGAACTCTACAGAAGAACACATCCTGATACAGAAACCTAGTTTATTATTAGCCTGGTAGCGCTCGAACCTCACTGACCAGTTCTACATTAGTTCAAAACATATACACACAAGCAAATACAAGTGAACACAAACAGCAGGTTTCCATCACAACACATTGCAATTCATGAGATCATTAAGATACATTCAGATCAGTTTATCTAATTCAACATTTTATTATCAGTACGGTAAAGCAACAGGAGGAGAGAGAGTGGGGACGGCCGCCCTGAATCATTGAGTAGAATGGTTTCACATGGCATGTGCTGCTAAAGCCAGGATGAGAGAACTACTGAGCATTTCTCATCTCAGGAGAATAGCTTTCACATTTGAGTCAGAGAATGCAATCATAAACTATTCAAAGCTGAACTCGACCAGAAAATGATCAGGATGGCCATGCATATCTTGTGTTTATTACACTACTCTCGTCAGGAAACAAACATGTTTACAGAGTAATGATACACATGAGCACAGGAGGAAATAAGATGGGGGGAGTGTGACTAAGGGAGGAAATAAGATGCAAAGGAAGAGAAAACAAGAACAAGAAAGAATAAAAGATGGCCAAGGTTTCCAAATTAATAAGAAATGTTTCTTGAGCACCAAATTTATGTATCAGAATGATTTCTGAAGGATCACATAACACTGAAGACTGGAGTAATGGCTGCTGAAAATTCAGCTTTCCCATAACAGGAAGAAATTATATATTCTAAAATATATTAAAATAGTTTACTGATTTTTAATAATATTTCACAATATAAATTGCTACTCCTTTTGAGATTAAATGCAGCCTTGGCAAGCATAAAATAGTCATTTCAAAAGCACAGAAACATTAAATTATTCCAAACTACCTATCAAAAATATTCAATTTTGTAATAATTAAAAATGTGTATACAGCCAAAGTTTACAACGGAGTAATTCTCAATCGCATAAGAGGCCCGGTCGATAAACTGCTTAGAAAACAACATATCCTGATATGTTGTGATCCTCTCATATCCTGATATAAAATTTTGGTTTTGTCCACCCCTACCGAAAGTGAAGCAAAATCACATTTCTGTGTCCTGTCAAGGTTGATTATGACAAACTGGGATTTACATGAAAAAGATGGGAATAATCAATCATATAATGGCATTTCACCTGGTTAGAACAGTGTGTTAAGTGTACATCGTAAGATTAACAACCAGGAGGGAACTAGTCCCTGTGGTGTTGCATAAATTATCCCTCAAGGCTGCCATGCCTCACATGACCAGTATGACCTCTGATCCCCTAACCCTCACTGGCTGAGCTTTTATGAGGACCATGTGGGGGTCTCGGGTTTTCATCACTTCAGTTTCTTTCCGCTTTAACCAAATTACACCAGAACAATTTAATTTTTTGAGCTGTCAAGATACTGGAAAATCCTGTATCTTGACCGCTAACAGAAATCAGATATAAACTCAAACCAGCAGCTGTGAAGTAAATGCATTAGCACTACTTTACTTTGTCTATACCAAACTACATTTTAATATGTTCACAAAAAAATAAATAAATAAATAAATTAATAAATATATCTAAAAATAAAAATATCTTTGCTTGTGGTTGCCAAGTGTTTTTCAAGTAGCTTTTTAACATATTGCTATGTGGTTGCTAGGGTGTTTGCCTAATGACCCAAGTCAAAAGAGTCCTCCTCAAAGTCCTCTATTATGTTGTGCTCCAACATAAACATATCTTCAAAGGATGTCTATGTGATTTATTCACCCATATTACCATCAGTCTGCTGTCTTAGAATAGTGCAACTCTAGAAAAGTGCAACAGTGTGATTTGAGGTTTCATTTTTTTCCTTAGCACAAATGGTGTGGGACACTTTACACATCAAATTTTAATATGTGTGGTTAGGGGTCCGTTTCAACCTCTAACCCCAACTATGTGCAAATAGTGATGCTTGCCTTGGCAAACAGCCCTAATTAGCCTACAGGAGCCATGGTGCAGTAAAAAAGTGACCAGCAGGGGGCTTCCACACACAATGGGCATAGAATGAAGGTTTCTGGGTAAAGTAAAGGAGGGGGCTATCATTAGGCCCCAAGGTCATATAGTATTTGAACCACAGGTGAGCAGGCCTCTGGGCATCTCGCCTGTACAAACAAACAAATAAACACAAACACACTCTTGCAAGAATACCAGACCGCTTCAATCAATACTAAGTATAAAAAAGAGCACTTTAAACTCCTACTATGTGTGGAGAAATTTAATGAGCCTGCAGCTTACCTGCTACATCCAATTAAAAAAAATAAATAAAATAAAATATATATATATATATATATATATATATATATACATATATATATATACACAGACACACACACACACACATATATATACAATAACAAAACGATTCAATAGCAAAAAAAATACAATCTTCAGATGGATTCAATCCTGTGGGGCAATTAACATGCAAATTATTTATAGAATTTACAAGCTGTGGGGGACGGTTGAAAAAACAGCTCAGCTTATTTTTATCAAAGGAAATGTTTTAAACCAGCTGGAGAGTGTGGCTTAATCTGAGCTATAATTTTGAATCCCTGAATTCGAGAAGACAAAGGCAGGGGTGACAAACTCAATGCTTGCATGAACCACAAATGTTTGGGACAAAGAGATGAAGGGGGACCAAGTGAGGACCCTCTCCTCAGCCTCTGTGCCCCAGCAACCCTAGGGTCAAGCCCTCACTACCCAAACACCACAATGCTGACCGTCAAATTCCACAGGCCGCTGCCCCCCTCCGATTATTCACCATGAATAACACACCAAATAGACTCAACTCTAGTGCATGAAACACATACCGAACAAAAACCAAAGAAGAAAGGATACAACAATCACAACCATTTGTCTTTGTGGCATTTCTGATTTCAGCTGAGAAGGGGAAAAACAAACTAAAAGTCAGTTCCATTTTAATCTTCCTGCGAGCTGAACTCTGTCTATCAAGTCTGTGAATTTACTGTATTTTAGTGTGGACGGAGATAAAAGAGCTTTGCTGCTTTTCATCCCATTCAGACATCAATTGGGCATGTGAAGTGCGGCTAAACTACGTCTTTAAAGTGTTTATTTTACCCATCCATTTCTCAGAGTGCTATGTGAGAATGAGGGCAGCGGTGCTGATAAAGCTCTGCTTGTGTTTGGCTTTTGAGAACACCAGCTTCTCTCTTTCTGCCTCTCTGAAAATAGTGCAAAAACAGAATGAATAATGAGTGACTGAAAAGGAATTAGCCAAACTAAGCTGATTTACTGATGTGAGTTGCATGCTGAAGAGCTCTGGCAGGATTCACTGTCACTGGCCGCTGATAATTCTTGCAGTGCAGTCTGTTAATTGTGGGATTACAGGACAGCAATTAACGAGCCAGACTTAACTGGAGAGGACAAACAGACTAAATAACTAACACAACTGGGACAAGCTTAAATCAGCAGTCTCCAAATCTGGGTTACAGTTTTTTAAAAGAGCTACCATCTTAGGATAAGATGCAACGTTCTATGGTGACAGTAAGACAAAAGCGATACAAGAGTGGGTAAAATGATGTAGTGAGTCTGCTAACTCGCTGTTATACCTGATGATTTTGCCTGACTTTTGCTTTTGGACATTTATTCAAAATTTGCAAGTGTTGTTCATGCAGTCTACCACAAAGACTGATCAAACATTTTTTGGAGATTACAAGCTGTTTTTTTCACCTCTTCAGCGAAGCTCACGCATAACCGGATCCGGAGTGAAGAAGCTGTGCTGTGTCTGGGAAATAGCTGAAGCCGCTGGCCTTCATCTCGCCGCCGTCAGTCGCCGTACCTGCAACGCTTTCCGGCATTTATATCCTTTTACTCTGCCAAGTGTGTGTGTTCGCCGCTGCGACTCACACTCTCTCTATCTAAAAGAGCAACATCTTTTTAAAAATGCCTCGTTCCTGTGGCTTCCACCAGCTATAGTGCTGCGCCGTAAAAAACGCTGTACTCAAACGGGTCCCCGAGCCTTCTCCAGCCCACCAGCTTCACTCAAGCCAATAACGGACAAAGACCGCCGTCCGCCACCACTTCCGCCATTAATGACGTTGAGATAGCTGCATCTGTAGAGGAGGTCAGCTGCTCTATTCTGGCATTGGACAGAGAGGATTGGGCGAGCTCTGTGGACCTCACCCCCTCTGCCCGCGAGTCGTCAGGGAAACAGGCCAGCATTGAATCCGAGCCGATGCGTCTGCTCTCACGCTGAACTACTTTTCCGCACTTATGCTGCCGCTGGGCAGGCTGTATCGGCATTACACTCAATGGCTGTACTACAGATCTTCCAAGCCGACCTTCTTCGAAAACCTCTGAGGAAGCTATTAGCATGCCAGATTTAAGGATCTCTACGGAGAGAAGCCATGTTCCGCCCAATGGCCTGCACAGCGGATTTCTATGGCTAACGTTATCTATGGCGTTATCTATGGCATTATTGGATCATCCGTCTAAGATTAAGCAGATAGATTCGCTGAGGTTCAGAAGATGTCACAAGCTTCGCAGCAGGTTGCCCAAAACAGCCGTCTGCTCGAAGCTCCCAGCCACAGCCTCAGCTTCACATGAACCCTGGCAAAAGATTGACATGTGCCTGGTCACCTGAATTTGGGACCACACAGACTGTCCAGAAACAATGTTCCAGAAGGAGAATGGCCTCTGCACCTGCAGACGGTCCTACAGCTGTGGAAGACATTCGGCAGAGCGCAGGTAGGCCTGTTTGCATCCAAAGAAAATGCTCACTGTCCAAATATTTTCTCCAAGAGTAGAAATGCGCTGTCCCACGTCTGGCCCCGCTGCATGGCAAATATAGATGAGGAAAGAACTCCTCTCTCAAGCCAAGGGCTCGATTTGGCACCCTCGCCCGGAGCTGTGGTCCCTGGGCTATCAACGGGTACCCGCTAACCTCCCGGAGGGAGTGTTAAACAAGATCACACAGGCTAGAGCCCGGTCTACTAGACGACTCTATTCCACAAAATGGTCTGTGTTTTCTGGCTGGTGCAAAGCTCAAGGCTTTTCACTCCTTTGACTGTGGGTTTACCAAAGTTCTCGTTCCTGAATCCTCCCAGACCCCCCTCAGTCCCCATGTGGGACCCTTCAATGGTTATGGAAGCTATGAAAGATTCGAGCCAATCCATTTATCAGACATGAAACATTTGTTGTTCAAGACAGTGTTTCTTATGGCTATTGCTTCAGTGAAGCACATAGGGGATTTACAAGCGCTCTCAGTAAGCGCAATATGTATGGAATTTGGACCAAATGACTCGAAAGTCATACTCAAACCAAGACACGGGTACGTGCCTAAATCCCTCAACACACCGTTCAGAGATCAGGTTATTTCCCTGTCTGCCCTGCCGATTTACAACAAGGAAAACGACGCAAGTTTTCATTCAGGGCATTAAGAGCTTATGTGTGTTGATCATCTGTTTTCAGACAGACTGAGCAGCTCTTCGTTTCATTCAGTGTACGTACTAAGTGACTAGCCGCATCGAAACAGAGCCTACCCAGATGGATAGTTGATGCTATAGCGCTTGCCTACACTTCTAAAGGCTTGCAGTGTCCTTTTGGGTGTTAGAGCGCACTCCACAAGAGGCGAGGCCTTGTCATTATCTGTATGGTGGCAGGCTGGGCCTCCCTGTCTAGATTTATATGGTTTTATAACCTAGAGTTTCCCGCCTTACAGGCTAAACTACTTTCGGTCTAAAGACCAGTACTGTCTGCCCCGTTGCTTCGGCTCAGAATTCTGAAACCGCTTGAGCACAGCTCGCTGATCGATAAAACTCCATGGGCATTGAGTAAGAGCCATAGTGTTACCCAGTTCAAGCCAAACATTTTCACCCTGACTGTGTGGAACACTGTGGAAGTGATTAGCTCCCTTAGGATGCTACTTATTGAGAATGATGCTTATAGACTCTTCTCAGACTCTCTGTCCCTGGTGTTTATGCACTATATGAGCCCCGGGCACCTGCCCTTGGGACTTTGGTGTTAGATCCCAGCACACACAGCGTTTTACACTGTGTTTTTTACACGGGCCCCAGATCTTGTTAGGAATGACAACAAGCATAGCTACGGTGCAATGGCTGGAGGGAAGCAGATAAAACGTTTCATTACAGGGAGAAGGAAAGAGTAAAAAAAAAAAAAAACCCTTCTATTAGCAGATTCCCACACTGAAAAATATTGAGGGGTAATCTCTCTCATTACAGCAGAATAAATATTTAACGATTAAAAATGGCACCTCATTAGAGGGGTGATTTGTCAAGAGAGCTTGTTGCAGTAGGAAGTCAGTCAGAGACGCCTCATTCTCTAGCAGGTGGCACCCGTGATGAGCCCACTGGCATCGGGAAAGCCGTGTCAAAATATTTACATTGCTGGTGAGAATGTCATGCCTATCATCCCTGCTAATCCAAGCTCTGGAGCGTCACCACAATACAGAAGTGCATGTGATCAAAGTCATAGAATGTGTATGAGATAAAGAGAGTGTGCAGGCTCAACTGTGCTGTGAGTATTTCAGTTGGCTAATTTTGGTCTAGAGATATTCAGAGGTATAGGGACTGAGAAAGCAGAAATCTGCAGCGACAAGGACCAAGCTTAGGAGAGGCTGAGGACATGCCTGAGCTCCATTTACCTCAAGATCAAGTTGTTCCCATCCCGCAGCACCACACACGGCTGTTTGGAAAATAAACCTTCCGCTCCTGCACGCTGCAGAGCCGAGCAAACCCGGCCACCCACTGTGTGTGCGTGTGTGGGATCGGGGACACGCGCCTGTTCCGAAGGCAGAATGAAGGAATCTGACCACCTGTCTGCTGGATGACCCCCAGGACACCCTGATCTCATAAGTATGGAGTGAAAAATGCTGTTCATGCTGACCGCCTTTTGATCCCTGGTGGCTGTACAGTAGTAGGTGTTCCTAATCGAATGCTATATCCAATGGTACGAGAAAAAAAACTATCCTCAAAAACAAATGACTTCTGGTCTCGTTTCACTGCAAATCGCTGCTAATGTGAACAACCTTCAAAGACTACCTCTTTAATTACGATAGAGGCAGGAAGAGAGTGATAGGCAAAGCTGTGCATCATTATTGAGAAGTGAATGATGAGCGCAGGAGTAGAGAGAGAGAGAGAGAGAGAGTGTTGAGTCCTGTTTACACAATTTAACTGTCTTTGCTGCCTCTCATATGAAAACACAGAGTGCTGAGTGTGCTGGCCAAAGTTTTAATCAAACCAGAAGAGTGGTAAGGTCAAGGTTGGATATGATATTGCCATGATTGAATAGTCTATTCCAAATACACTATCAGCTAGAGTCTTCTCAACACAACTCGATAGAATTATTAAGAGGCCACAGCTCAACAGTGTAAATAAATAGCTACATCCTGTTTTCAACAAATAAGTGCTAAAAGTGCATTCAATAAATAAAAATGAATGTGCACACATTCAATTATATGTAAGGTGAAAAAAAGTCAAAAGCCACCAGGGAATATGCTTTTATTTTTGCCTCACTAACTGAACATAATTATCAGCATAAACATGAACACACAAGTTTAATTAAACATAAATCCTTACATTTTACTTTAAAGGTCCCATTTTATCAAAACTGACATTTTCTGGCTTTTTTTTTTTCATGATAACAGAGGTCTAGGCTAGGGTTACATAACTACCATATAAGTTTCAAAACAGTCAATCCACAGACAAATGCACACAGCCTGCATAAAGTAGCTGTGCCTTTTCACTGGGCGCTGTGACTTCTGTAAAAATGTGACGTCAGAACTACTCCGAGCACTGCCCACCATCAATGCACAGGCTTCCAAACAACATCAATTGTTTTGCTATAATGACAAATGACATTTCAAGATGTTTAATATAGCAGTTGCAAATAGTATGTGCTTCATTGGAAGTACGAGCATATGACCTTTTTACATGATCAATGTCACAAATTTGCTCATTCTTAAATACTTTAAATTATAAAACTTAATATCAGCTTTATTTATAAATTACTCCAAAACAAATTTCAAACATGTTTTTAGCTTTATTTAAAATGTGGATTCTAGAACTCCAATGTGTCGACTGGGTGAGTAGTACATATACTATGAGACAGCTTACTAAATAATAAAAAAATAAAAACTATGTGTGTGGTGTGTTCAGTTTTACAAGCGAGTATTTAGACAGCACTAGTCTTTGGAGTACAGCGTGTTTCCACTTGCTAAGAGAGAGAGAGAAAACTCATCCCAAGGTTTTTCCTGAAAGTAGAGGTCTGGTGGCAGATGTAGGACAGAGATTGCGGAGGTAGACTTTTGACCTCATCTGCCATTACACAGCACCCACATGTACATTGCAAGTTTTTTTGTTTTGTTTTTACCACAATATCATTGTCAAAATCCTGGCCAGTGAAAATTCTGAGTGACTAGTAACTTTGGAAAACCTTGAGAGCAAAACAGTTAATGTCAAGCCCTGATTTAACATGAGTAATTTGTAATGCAATATTCACGTATTTCGTTGAAAAAAGTGCAATGAGTCTGAGCAGTAGGGGAATTAATCACAATCTATTGCACAAACTAGCTAATGCACGCACCTCACGTTGTCGTTCAAAACAATGTGTGTCCTGGCAGCAACATCATTGCTAATGTTAGCATGTACCATTAACTCTCAGATTGTTGTTTAGCACAAAGTGTGGTGTATTGGCTCGTTTCCACTGAGCGGTACGGTACACTACAGTACGGGGCGGGTCTGTAAAGCATGATCTGGTTTGCGTTTCCACCGCCAACAGTTCCCATTACTTGATAGGCGTGGTGTTTGCCGGAAATAAGCAATGGACGTAATATTTGCGCGAAGAAAGCGACATAGTAAACAACAATGGATGACATACATTAGATCTTGTTCTTGCTTCTCGGCATGGTTGTCACAAGAAACAAGCGCTGACATTAGCCGTTTTGATCTTTGACCTTATCAAATAAAAAAAATTACAAAACTCTCTCTTTTTGTTGAATTTCAGTTTTATCAATAATAGCCATTCTAAAAGTATAAGTAAAAGGTACAAAAAGCTATACAGTAAAGCTTTAATAACATAAAGCAAAGAATTTAGTCAAATATACAAATTCAGCGCTCAAATTTAAGAAACTTCACTTAACCTTCTGCCAAAACTATTAGTCAGGGAACGAATTATAGATTCGCGAGACCAAAGATCGCCTGTTAGGTCTATACAAGACAAATTATACATCATGTTTAACCACTACAGAGACGTCAGAGTCAGCGGCAAACATCAGAATGACTAGCCGAGGAAAGGCTGTTCCAGGCGGGGTGCACGAGCACCAAGCATCCGGTGATTGCTTGGAATGGATCTCAGTCAAATTATCATAAATCTATAAATAGATTTGAGCTTTAAAAAAAATTCTCACCTGAAAAACTCTTAAGACAACATTTTGTGACACAATAACATTAGTATTATATTTCAACTATTAAAAAATGGTGCTTCTAATGCCCTTGTAGCACTCACAAGTGACGATACTCTATCACCGTTCGGCAGTGAGTCTAGCTCCACCTTTTAGTACCGTACCACTGTGCTAGGTACCCCCAACGGAAGGTACCCAAAAAGTGGCACGGTACGGTTCGGCTTTTGTGTACCATACCGAACTGTACCGTACCACTCAGTGGAAAACGGGCCATAATAGCTAAAAGAACTTGTTTACTTCTCATTTCCAAAATGTAAGCTCCTTGCCTAAAATAAAAGCGAAGAGCTTGTTGTTGTCTTTCCCTGAAACTCTTCTGAATAGTATGAAGTGAAACCCCACTGTCAAAACACACTCAACAAAAGGTCCTCTCTACCCACTTCCAGTCAGAAACTTCCAGAACTTCTTAAATAACCTTTAAATGTCTTTGAAGAAGACAAGAGAAGTGTATTTTAACTCAGTACATCTCTGAGCAGAGGAGACCAGTCATCTTGAAAAGCCATAAGAGTGGAATGCTATGTCCTCCTATCTTTATGCTTTCTGATGTCTGGCAGTGTGCAGACGAGGCAGCATATTTTGAGAGCTGATGGTACTGTCCCTTAGCAATGTCCGTCCCTCTGGAGTGAAAGCAGGCAGGGCTGAGGAGCTCACAGGAAGCTCTGATCAAAGGCTGCCCCTGAACTTAAGGGAGCACACTTACCTACAATCATCATGGTGACACTGAAATCTAGTAGGGGGTCTTACTGCCTTCCTACTTCTGTAACAAAAGCACTTTGCAAAAATAGTCACAAAAAGAGAACTGATCGTTTTTGATTTTCCAAGGCTCACACTGCCAGTGTTTGGAATGGATGACTGTATTTACTCAAATTCTTTTGTACATACTAGGGATGAACTTGAGTATTTGGAAAGGAAACTAATAATCATAAAAAACAATTTAGGAAAAAAACATTTAGTGAAGCACTAAAATTAAAATTCTGGCTGATAATTAGTTCATAATTATTTACAATGAATATTTTTCAAATGCTTTAACTGAATTTAGGGTTCACAACATTATAAATGTACAGCATGACAAATTTATATAAAATGAATAAGACGAAAAACCCTGGAAAGAGTGCACAAACATGAACAGAACAGGGTTTCTACAGCAAGACAGACTGCAACTGAAAGGAACAGAACTCGGGGTCTTGACTGAGTCTTTACAAAACGGACCATTTTAAATTCCATATTAAAAACACAACCAGACAGTAAAAACACATGGTCAATGTGTTAATAATGAAATACATGGCATGCAATATTCAAGTTAATCTGCAGCAAGTGCAGTAAAATGCTTTATGATTTCAGGTATTTTTTATGCATTAGGTTTGTAATAAAAATATACAAGACAAAAAAAATCTGACACATGCGCTGTAAAAAGTCAATAACCTCCCCTAATTTGCTATAACCTTGAGTAATGAGTGTAACCATGGAGACAATGACAATCATAAATACTTTGAATTGCATCTTTAATGATTAAATATTTGATTCATATTGAGACTTCGGCCCACTGTATTCATCCTTTCAGAGTTGAGGTGAAGAACACTGTTTCTGTTAATTCAACAAATGAATTAAACTCTAAAAATCCTAAAATTGTCTCCTCAATTGCATTGGTCATAGAATGCAATTATAATTCCTTTCTCTAATGCATTCAATAACATGCTTAAACAGCTATAAAGAGAGAAAGCAGAGACTGCAGAAAGGTGTGTGTTGCAGAGCATATTTGTGCAGCAAAGTATATATAGAGAAGGCAATAGTAAAAATCTATATATTCTGAGCAATGTCACAGTTGCCAATCACGGCGAGCTTCTGTCACCAGTGTCATCATGACAAGGGTATTAAAGCTTTCTAATTGGTCACACTGTGCAAAGACATTGAGAGAGGCAAAATGACAACTGATCCATTCTCGCTGTCAAGTTACTTCCACAAACCGCCCACATCCTCTACTCAAGGTGCTACAATAATACAATGCTAAAAAAAAAGAAACTTGCAGCTGCCTTTGGCTTTAATATGATAGCATGGTGCCACAGCTGGCCAATCAGCGGCAAGCGCTGCCTCTGTGAACTCTTCATTTGTGTGAATAGGCGTGAGAAAAAGCGACGGGGGGCGTACGTGTGCATCTGATTCTGAGAGCGACCTTGCTTTCTTTTCTCTATCCCGCATTGTCATTCTGTTTCTCTGGCCTGTGGGTTTAGGACCCTCCCACATCTACCACAAAAACAAAACAAAATGCCTCTTTGCTTCAATTAAAATTTCTTTGGCACAACTTCTCTGCAGTTATCTTTTCACTTTGTATCTGTTAAAGGAAGATGCTTGCCAGTATCCTCCATTCATGCTGTGATCAATCTCACCATGCACACAAAAGTCCTGGAGGACCCCACAAGCACAAACTTGCCTTTAAACTATGTCTCTCTCTCTCACGCCACACAAATAAAGGCAGACATCATTATACAATTGAGGAGATGTGCATGCAAGGCCCCTCAGAATAATGAATCTTTCCTTACAGGGAGGTCTGAATTAGACAATTTAAACTAACGGACCTTTTGCTGACAGAGCCCTCAATAGGAGGTAGCGTCTTTCCCTTGCACTGGGTTGTAATGTCTAGGTGAGGAAGTTATCTCCAGAGGTACACTCAGTTGGTAAGGTGCTTGCTTAATTGGCACAGAGCTGGAAGGACGACAGGAGAGGAGACAGGGGGCGGGGGTAAGGTTCAGGGGCCACGATTTTCTTCCTGGCAGAGCTGATGGTACTACTGGGACCACACACACATATACGGGGACACACAGGGGAGCCGGCTTTTGTTAATCATTTTCACTTCACAGAGCAGGACACTGAAGCATTCATACCATCTCTCACTCTCTTAAACACTCAGAATACTGAGGCTGCAGAATAATGACAATCATTCAAGTACACTAGCATGCCCACTTGCAAGAGTATGCCTGCATTTACACACATTTGTACACCCACACACAGCCAACACAAACAGCAAAACAGCAGGATTACTACACACACACAATGAGCATATTTATGGACCAAAAGGGAATATCTATGAACATCTCTCCAGTTGTAACCCACGGGGATATGCAGATAGAGTTTAACGGTGCACAAAATGTGATTTCTGCATAAATTTGTCACAAAATGTGATCTGATCTTCAGTTAAGTCGAGACTAAATTGAAATGTCTGCGTAAACAGATGAGACATAAAGAGAGGCATATTTTCATGCCTTTAACGAACAGTGTACACATTCACAGAGTACAGTGTGGATAAGTACAGTATGCAAATCTCTAGGGTAATGTCTTTCGCAAAAGCTAATTGGAGTCAGCTAACCTAGAGTTCAAACAATAAAACAAAGTTGCAGCTGTTGGTCACATACTTTCTCCCGAAACTTTAATGAAAATGAAATGATGGAAAAACTAAGGGGATAGTTCACTCAAAATAACCTCTGCTGTCATAACAAACCCATAAGACTTTTGTTTATCTTTGAAACCCAAATGAAGATATTTAATTTATCTAGATTTAATTTAGAGTTGTTCAAATATAAACATCGATCAACACCTATTTAAGCACAGATTGTGAAGGTCGACCGATTGATCGGTTTTGCACAGTGATTGTTCCAGAAGAATTATAACATTCATATTTTTTATATTTAAAAGAAGCAGTACGTTTTGATGGTTCAGTACTGTGTTTTTTTATTTTTGTAATAAAGTTCAACACTATTTTATGTGTTGTGTTTGTTTTCATTCAGTATCCATTTTAAAAACTATCAGTTGGGTAATCTGTTATTGGCCAGCATAGGCCAACCTAGTTATCGGAAAAATACACTATCGGTCGACCTCTAAATCATGAATGGAAAATACTCTAACATACCTGCTTGGAAGTACAAGAACGCACTTCATTGGTTTATTAGCTTTCATGAACCTTCCATTACTTTTACATTGTCTTTATGAATTTTTCATAGAATGGACTTTCATTGGAGGGGCTTTCTAATTATTTTTGGATCCCAAATCAGAAATGTTCAAATGTATTACAAAGAAAAATACAGAGGAAAGAAATACTAAAAAGTGGACATTTTCATGAATCCATAATAAAAAGGCATTTGGGAATATTAAGAATCAATATCAGATCAATTTAAATGAAGATTGCATTTACAAATATTTACATTTTTCTACAGTTCTACATCGATCCCAGAGAGATAAAACTCCTCTCATCCCCTCAGGCTCAACTTCTACAGTCTAAACTTAAATCAAATCAAAACCAGGGGAGGGGGGAAATGACAGCTCTCCAATTGGGTAAGAGAGTCATCGATCACGACGGCCCATGTCATTACCGTGACAGCTGCGCTCAGCAATTCAGCTCATATTCTGTTTAAACAGAGTTCATAGGGGGATGAGGAGCACAGAGGGCCCGTTGCACAATACACCTAATTCTATACAGTAATGCTCTCATCTCTCTCTCTCTCTCTCTCTCTCTCTCTCTCTCTCTCTCTCTCTACCTGCTCTCCAATCAATGCCATTCAATCTCAATCAAGTCTTTTATATTATACCCCATTCAGTGGATGGGTTATTGGCATTTCTCATAGTATAGACAAAGAGAAAAAAAGTATATTATAAAGAACAGCAGTCAGCTCTCAGTCTACTCATGCAGTAACAAAGTCTTTCTTATTATTTGAGATCCAAAGTTAATAACCACAGGTTGTCAAAGGCGCGCACACACACACACACACACAAAAACTGAAGCGGAGTGAATAAGATCTAGGAACAGACAGGCAGCTGATGACACAGGTTGACAAAAAATAAGTGATGCAATCTCTACTGAGCAAACAATATCAAATCAAGATAGTCTTTTTGTGTCTCTCTTATAAAACGTAGACCTCGGGCATGCACATAGCTGAGCCAGCTGTATATTCTCACTGACACAGATGATATACGGGAAGACGATTTCGATATATCTAAATATGTTTAATGGAAGGTAAAACTTCCGAAATCTCCGTGTAAACAATGCGTGACGTAGATGCGCGAGAGATCACTTGCGGTGTAACGTCTGGAGACGGTTCAGTTCGGTTCAGTTGGACATCTGATTCATATCAGTTCGACGGCTGTTAACAAGAGGTAAAAACTATATAAATACCGTCCGTTTTCTCACACAAACCGCTCGTTTCGTGTCTTAGGCCATCAATGTGTACTTACATTCATGAGTCATTAAATCATGTTTAATTTTGACTTCTCTGTGCATGCTCTTTGAGGTGAACCGAGGGAGGACTCCCTTAACGTCCAGTGTATGACTGACAGACAACAACGGTTTGACCAAAAAATGTCAAAATTGAAAATGCTGTGGAAACAAAGACACCTACATCTTGGATGCCCTTGAGGTAAGCTAAAACATATCAAAAATTAATTTCAAAGTGAACTATCCCTTTAAAACATTTTTCCTTACAGACAACAAAACATATAAAAGAAAGTATAAGCCCAAAGTAGGGCTGGGTGAGGATGAAAATCTGTATTTCATCATTTTAAATTCGTTATTAAAAATAAGAACAAAAAAAACATACAATATAATATACAAATGATAAATAAACAGTGCTTTAATTTTTTCCAGCTACAGTATTTAACATGCATTCGAGAAGAAATTGAATAAATAATCATAAAAAATAAAACTACATACCTGTAGACTTCACTATATAAATAAATATTGATGATTCTTATTAAAGCTACTGAAGGTTTTCAGTGATAAGCAATAAGTGATTTATTTTGATTAAAATTAAAAGATACAATGTGTACTTTATGTATTTTATTATTTAAAATAAAATTTTTTATTCATAAATATGTCCTCAATGGTATGCAAATACATCTGCCAATTATCTGATCCTCGTAAACGAAGAATTTATTATCTTTATATATACATGGGATGGGTAAGTCCATGGAGGCTTCCACGTAGTTCCGCCATCTTGAAAAACTATAATAGCAGAGAGGGACAAAAAGTATTAGGCCAACGCATTTCCGTTTTTTTTTTTTTCAGAGCCAGCGTGACGTGACTGAAAGCAGCAGAAGCGGAGGAGCAGAGCAGTGAGAGGTTTTTGTCACTGCCCCGGCAAGTTCCAAAGGCTGCATTGCAAATCCTTGTCGCCAGAAAAGTCGTAAAAGGAAATGTGACTGGAGATTAAAAAATACAAGTTAATGTCGGGATAGCTTTTCCAGGTGGATAGAGCTAATGCAGGAGAAAGATTTCAAAAGAGTATATGAAGTCCTGCTTTCTTCACGACAGATAAGGCAATGTTACAGTCTTAATTACAAGTTGTTGTTTTTTTTTTTTTGATTGTTTGGTTGTGTACTTTATTTTATAGACAGAATAGCATTTATAGTTAAAAGTTGATGATATCTAAAACTGCACATACTTCAGAAAATATAATGAATAAACAAGGCATAACTACTTACTACATTAAGTTCATGTTTTTCAGTGTCAGTAATTCACACTGTAACATTCGTTTGTTCGTTTACAAGTTGCCTTTTTTTGAAATAACAAACCTGTTCACCTGAAGGAACACTAATCCTGTCATAGCTTTTTGGCACATAATGGCTACCGTAGATGCAACGCGCATTTGAAAAAGCGAAGCGCTGGAGAGCACAATTCGTTTAAATGCAAAACACATTTTCACCACAAGATGGCAGAAATTCCTACACAATGTCCTTTTAATGACGAGCGACAGCACGTATATTAGCCCATATTATGAGATGAGAAAAATAACTTTTTTTGACAGGCTTTTAGTGTGCATGTATGCTTATAAAATGTTTTACAAAGCATGCAAATAATACATTGCGAAGAACTGCCATGTCACGCGAGCGTAAACGTGATGTAAATATATGTTGCATTACAGTTGGGACAGGGGCTACTCACCACAACTGCAACTGACAGAATGTGTACTTATACTATATTTCTTCAAAAACAGATTGTGGAGACATTTTAATTGTTTACAATCTAAAATTGCGAAATTGCACATCCCCATGCTAGAGGATGCCATATAAGACCTGGAGAGCTTGTATTCTCTAAGGAGGTCTGGCCCATAACCTGCCCTTGGAAGTGTGCATGTGCTTTCAGACACACATAAACTCGTCTTGGTTCTGGGGTCAATTACATTTAAATTTGATCAGCTCAAGAAGTGCACTGAGTACACAATTCAAACACACGCAAACTAAGTAGATTTAAAGAAAAGCCCAGTTTGGCTAAGTGAAATGTGACTTTCTGAGCCCTCCGTGTAAGCGTTAAGTGTTTCTGCAGATCAGTCACAGTGAGGTTTGGAAAGCTGCTCTGCAGGACTGGCAGCAAACACTTGAGTGAGTTTCATTCACTGTAGTGGAATTAAGACTGTTGCCATGCCGACAAGCTGCTCGGAAGTGAGAGATGAAGACCATTTTGATAAGGGCTGCTAATGAATACATTTGATAAAAAAATGAGTGCTATACACAATTCAAACTATTACTTATTAAAGCTTTATGAGATTTTTTGAGATTCTTTTTACTGTCATGTATAAAAATACAACGACATTATTAACTGTATACGTTAATATAATGAAACAAACAATTGTGTTTTTAAATTTTTGTGACAATGACAATAAAAGGAATCTCTCTTAAAAAAAATCTCTTTTTCACAGAAATTTCACACACACACACACACACACACACACACACACACACACACACACACACAAAAGTTCTCATTTGCACCAATACCTGGAAATAATTTAAATTTCAAATCATTTGAACTTTTAAGATGATCACAAATGTTTTTATTTAATTTTGTTAGCTGATAACTTACCACTTACCAGAATATTACATTCTTATCATACAGGGTATATTGTTATCATATCATATCATCCATATTGGTATCATATCATCCATATTGTTGAACCATAGGAAACCATCTCATTCACAAAATAAAATGAATAAATTAATTAACAAACATATGCCAACTATCCATAGCTGGTGGTTTTTATGTCTTTTAAACCTTGAATTCCAAAAAAAAAAAAAAGAAATTAAATTCTGGATTATTTTTGTGATCAGGTCAAAGAACAAGCAACGAAAACAACACTTACTTCTCTCAGCTGCAGCTGGTCATAAGAGAGCTTGTTAAATCAGTCAGTGTAAGTTGATTTATCCTTGGTAGAAGTGTGTGAATCTCAGCTTGTGTTCAGACACCTGTAATGAGGACAGAGAGGACATGCGGTGAGGTTTTGATAGATGACTCCCGCGCAGTTGCGTCACTTTTGCAGTCAATATTTGCTCGTTCTCATTTGTGAGGTGTCTGGTCTCAGATGGTTCACTTTTCTCTCCAAGACTATGATCTAAACACCATTGAATTGTTTTGTGTGTGCACATGTATTGACAAACCATGCAGAGATAAGAACATATCCCTTAATCAATTACAGTCCACTAATACTCAAATACAGATAGGAGAGAGGTCCAGAAAAAAAAAAAAACCCTTGAAAAAAAGGTTACAAAGTAAAGCCTTTCAATGACTCTAATGGGAGATTTGAATAATTCCAATCTATTTGAGATTTAAGCACACATTGCTATCTGTGTTTAAACTTATTAAAGCCTTGTCAGTTTAAACATTCAAGCACAAGACGACACGAAACGCGGTGAGAAGATTTGTATACACTCATCTGAAGCGAGCACACGGACATTGAGTTCTGCTTGTTTTTAATGATAATCAAATCTGAATAGCTTTTGTAATTGTAATAATGATTAATCTTTATTTAATGTATACAGTGAAGAATTTAATGCAATGTTATATTAAATTGGATTACTTCAAAAATTAAATTTCTGAAAACTATTGTTAGATACCAGAAAAACCTGAAAAGCACTGTTTATTTCATTTGTATCTTTGCTCCATTATTTTCTTTATTTTTATTTGACAGCAGTCCTCTTTTCTCTGAACACTGCAAACCTAACTAACCTTACCGAAAACCTAAATCCATGATAAAAACTGAACCATGAGTAATTTGATCTGTTACAACCCTTTACATAGCACAGTAGTTTCTGTTTGGAACCAAAAATCATAATATAGGAATTAAGTTTTATTAAGCAAAAACTGTTTGGTTTCTAGATGACTAGTCGACCATCCTGATCCATAAATACACACATTTACACAGAAAGTGACACACTTGTCTCTCACATAAACTGGACCAAAAATAGAATTTTTACATAAACTTTGTGAACATAAATACAATTATGAATTTATATATGAAAGAATGATTTAGAGTCAGATCTGGCCACCGAAAACAAGTAGACCTCATGGTGATCTTGACAACAACCAGCATGTATCTGCTGTCAATGAGTGTATTTCTGCTGGAGCTTTACTCTTTGGCTGGTAATGCACGACAGGAGGCCAAGAGAGAAAACAAGGACATGTGTAGAGTGTGAGATACTGTGAAAAAACGTGTGTGTGTGTGTGTGTGCGGGCGAGAGAGAGAGAGAGAGAGAGAGAGAGAGAGAGAGAGAGAGAGAGAAAGGAGGGCAGTCAGAAGAAGACAAAAGAGGAAGTACACAGGAAGAAGCCTTTGTTCTTGCTGATGCAGATTGAGAGTTTAATGTTTAATGAATCTCACAAACACAGAAGATCTCTAAGAGGACCACTAGAGGGAACCTTAACTAGGATGTCAACTACTAACACGCCTTCACACGGTAGTAAAGATGGGTCACACTAGCCACGTTTCCACTGTCGGGCAAAAAAGCAGGTGTGCTAAAGCCAACTGTATTTCCACTGTCACTTCCGGAGTTTGAACGGGCCTCAATGGGGCCAACGGCCAGGATTTTTGGCCTGCCAAACAGCTTGGTCCAAAGTGGACCAGTTCGAGCTTAAAGAGTGGCTACGATCATGATCACTGGCGAGACACGGCAGGCAAAATCATAGTTTTTTTTTGTTTCTGTTCAGTTTTGAGATTTTGGGATATTTGTCTTCAATAACATGTCTTCTTGCAGACTTGTGGTGTATAAAAGCCCGAAATATACATTTAGGTCTTTATTTTTTTTTTAACGACACTTTGTTTGTTCATCAGAAGTTGGCGATCTAAATCATCTCTCCTGTACAATGTTGTCGGATCCAAATAGGGCTGGGCGATAAAACGATAACGATAATTATCAGGATATAATTTTTCTCGATAAAACGATATCAAGAGGTCGATAAATGTTCGATAATGTTTATGCGCCAAAAGCGGAACAAAACTCATTTGAACTGCGCGCGCCACATGGAGCATTTATCTGCTCGGAATATGTAGATCTGCAAATTATGGACATGGACTATTGACAATCTGATATTAAATAAGAGGGATGTCATTGACCCGACCACAAAAAAAAAAAAAAAAAAAAAAACCCAAAACATTTAAACCAAACAATTACAAATATGACATGTATAGTTAAACAGCACTCAACTCATCTCTCCTTCACACACACACACACGCACACATACACACAGAAAACAACCTCTGCCCAGTGTCAAGGTCCCAGTGAGAGCCATGTTCCACTCTCCACTGACTAATTCAATATTGATAAAGAAACTAAACAAAGCATGACTATCAGCACAGTAGGATTCCCAGTACCAACAGTGAACACTCTCTCAACTCTACCCTCCCTCTACGTGACTCTTCTCCACATTTATTTCACTGTTTCCTCCACATTCCTTGGCTTTCACCAGTTATATTAAACAGACTTAAGGCTATTCTCAGATTATCATAAAACCACACAACACAATTTTTTATGTATATTACAGTATGAAGAGGGACAGTCTTGGTGTTTAAGACATTTTAACCAGAAATCGAATTGAAAATGCCTTTTTTTTTTCCTTTTAACAACTGGACACAAATTTACTGAATTAAACAATATTTTATAATATTGACGTCATTGTATGCAGAACACTAGTATTTCATTCTAAACAATCCGATTCATCCCTCTACACATTCTTTGCCCTATTCCACCCCAACACAAACTCCTCTCATCTCAGTCTATAGTTCATGCAGGGTGCTAATTGATTGGCTTAAATCCCTTAGCTTGTAGACAGTGTGCTGATTGGCTGAGTGTTTGACAGCAATGGAGACCCTTATGTCAGCCTGTAACACCTCTGCATCATCAGGCAGGAACAGGACAAACTCCATCTACCCCCTCATTATGCAGTTTTACACTGACTGCCAGTTTGCACATGCAAAAGCAAACAAAAGCCCACAGAGATCTAAAATGACCTTTCAAAGAAACCCAGCTCTCATTTCTCCATCACTGCACCATCAAACCAGCAGCAGCGGTGAGTGTGTGACAGAGTGGTTGGGATGGTATGCTTAACAGCATATGGAAGGGTGTGACTCATCGCTCCAGCAGGGAATCGTGAGAGAGCGGTGCTACATTGACAACGGTCAATATGCAAAGGAAGATTAGAAAATGATCATATTGAAGATTGTGCAGGGCTGTGCTCCTGTAGCAACGCTCATAATCAAGGGCAGGTTTCACAAATAAAAGATGAGTGTAGGGAGGAGCGATGTAATAAATGAAATGTGGTTTTAAGATGCTGCAATCCCAGTGACATTTCATTAGCCAAAGAGCTGCTTCAAATTTGTGAGCTGCACGGGTGAGAATGGCACAGAGCCGGGGGCGTAGCATAACATGACTGCCAATCTGACGACAGTGAATGACTTAATTATACCTGAAACCAAGCCATGAGAAAGAGAAACGCAGAAGAGAGCAACATAGTTATCACAAATCTTATCACAAATCAGCTCTGTGTGTCAGGGTGAAGGGAGAGACAATAAAGCCCACTCGGAAAACACTTTAAATTCATCAGTGTGATATGTGAAAGTGAAAGAAATGATTAGTTTGAATCCTATAATAAAAAGGCTGATTGAATGGCCTCACTACGGCACAGATATAGCCGACGGAGCTCTCCCTGAACAACCACTCAACCTACAGTATCTCAAAAGGCATTTCCTCATCTCAGCTACACAGAGAAGATAAAGCAGAGGAGCGAACCTGTTGTCATATACTGTCACTCTCTTCAGCATTGGACACAGCTTTTGCACATATCTGCCTCCAAGACATTCAAAAGCACATAAGTCAAAATGAAGATTCATCCATCTATTATCCAAACTGCTTGTCATATGTCCTTGTCCTATAAATAATGGACAAATGGAGTCTTTGGATGCCTCAGATGTAAAGTTATTTGCTGTCAAAGTGACGCCAAAATGAATGGTAGTCAATGGAATGCTAACCATAGACAGTAAAACAAATGGACACAGCGACCCCATTGATTTTAACGGAGAAGACTGAAACGTGATTATTGCGACTGCGGAGGCTCAAACTGAGCTTGACGACAGTCTGACCGTTGTAAATCTTCTAGTAGCTGTGCCAAGACAAATCTGAAATCACCTAATTCCTCAAAAACGTTATTTATTTAAACGTTATTTAAAAATATTTTGTCCCGTAGGTTTAGGGATTCTTTATATATGGGCTTCTCCCTTGACTTTATGCCTCCATGTCCACCTGATTGCCTCATAGACCGTATAAGATTGACTGCGAGCTTCTCCTCCTGTCAATACGGTAATGTCTCTATTGTGCGACAGAAAGTTGTGTGGTTATGACACAATAGTTGTCTTTCGTATGAAATACAATTTTATTACAATCCTAAGTTATGAGTAGCTACTGTTTACTGTAGACTATCATTTTTATTTTTAAAATTGTGTGAAAAGTAAAAATTATCATCAAATATTCATCTTTGACTTATCAAAGCACACCTTCCATTAGTGACTGAAACTTGCAGTAATTCTTGATCGGCTGGCTGACCGTACAAATATTCATAGTTAGCATTTATAAAAGGAAAAATTACATTATAACACATGAAAATTTACCTTTTGTAAAAAAACAAAAAACAAACTTGAGTCTGCACATGCGCATAACCAGTAAGTGGCAAATCTCGATGGGTAACATGAATCGTCAGAACACTGATTCATGCTTCCCGTTCTGACGATTCATACTACCCATCGACCACCCTGAGGTCTATGTGGGTCATAACACCCCAGTATAATGATGGGGAGACTATACTCTCAAAGAGCACCGTCCTTCGGATGAGACGTTAAACCGAGGTCCTAACTCTCTGTGGTCATTAAAAATCCCAGGATGTCTTTTGAAAAAGAGTAGGGGAGTAATCCCAGCATCCTGGCCAAATTTGCCCCTTGGCCTCTATCCATCATGGCCTCCTAATCATCCCTATATAACTAATTGTCTTCATCACTCTGTCTCCTCTCCACCAATAAGCTGGTGTGTGGTGTGCGTTCTGGCGCAATGGGCTATATGCACGCATAAGTTCCGCATTTGACGCAAGGATGCTCGTCCATTTCCGGTAGTGGAGATTTAAGCGGAGGAGAACCGAGGAAAACGGGATTATGGCAGAGTCTTCAACATTTACTGTCCTCCCGTCATTGAAACGAAACGTACATACGTTTAGATGTAATTTTATATATAGTTATGTTTACTTAATATAATTTTAAAAAGAAGCATAAACACAACGAGGGGTGTGTGTTTTATCTGTTTTTGTGACTAACGATTCGTTAGTATAACCATGGAGTATAAAATTCAATATAAATTCTCGGTATTGCATTGGACTCTACGATCGGCGGAAGTTATCGAGCATCCCTAATGCTTCACCGGAAATACCGCCGTGCATAGAGCCCATATGGCTGCCGTCGCATCATCCAGGTGGATGCAGCACATTGGTTGAGGAGATTCCTCCCCCCTTCCATTTGTGAAGCACTTTGAGGTCTCAGAAAAAGCACTATATAAATGCAACAAATTATTATTTTTTATTTATTATTATTAGAATTTTTCTTTTTGGATAAATTATCCTTTTAAGGTTTGTGGCTCTTCATAAATACCTTGCTCAAGGGCACTGCAGTGCAATCATGGGTCATAAAGCAGCCTGACCCTCATGTAGGTGGGGAGACAGTGAAACAAAGAATGAGTATCAATGTGTGGCAGGAAAAAATCTTTCTGCAGGAAGCAGTAAAATGTACTGTTATGATTTTAAAAGACTGAGTAAGAGGCACAGTCAGATTGGGTTATTCTTTCTCTATATATATCTCTCTATGTCTATCTAGCTCTGAAAAGTGTTTTTTCCAATCAGAGGTCAAAGGAAGCATAATTTCCTCAGCTATTCAAGTCAATTACATTTACAATGTTTTATAGTATAAGTAAAGAACCGGTAAGGAAAAAAATGTAATTCATGCTTATTTCTCACTGTTTTTTTTTTTGTTTTTTTTTCAAACACCCCATGGGAACCTCAAAGAACAGTTTTGGGTAATGACAAACTCAACTAATCTGTGGAAATGAATCTAACTTCACAGCACTATTGTCATTTTTGTATCTGTGGTATAAATCATAGACGCTAAACACAAGTTAAGGAGAGGCCATAAAACTAGCCTGCCATTCTATTTTCTTTAGAAAAGTTACATTAATTCAAGTCTGTGCTTGTCCACATTAACTATAATAATTAATAAACACTGGAGAGCCATATCAAAGCTACTCCAAACTACAGAGAAAACAGAGAAGCACAAACCCAAATGACATATAAAGACAGAAATGTTCATCAACAGCCACAACAATGGATAACCCTTGACCTTCTGACCATCCCTCGTCTTTATCCACTTCATTTGACCTGCCCTTTAATCCCAGAACATTCCATTAACTGCACTTCTCCCATTAGAGAACGTCAGAACCTTGCTTAAATCAATGCTTTGCTGAGGAGTCCAGCCACACTCCTGATCCACTGGCATATTCCCTTATGACTCACAGCGACTTAATGACTTTATTTCAGCGCTGTGTTCCCAATCACCCAACATGTATTTTTAGAGTGGCAAGAAGTGCTCGCACATTGTCTGTGACTTTGCTTTAATTTGCACACAGGATATAAACAAAAAGGTCAGTTGAAGAACTGGAGATAATGATGCTCGTTGAACCATGGAGGGAAGGGAGGAAAAATGGCAGAGAGTAGAAAGCAGAATCCCACCCTTGCTCCCTGAGACATGACACCAAATGTTTGGCTAGGTCATCCATGGCTCTCCATGACAGATAGAAAGAGAGAGCGAGTACACGGCTCAGAGCAGCTCAGACGAATGGGCAGCTCAGTTGGCTATGCAGGTAGAATGGATTTTTTTCCGAAATATTTTGCTGGGTCTCTTGGGATTGAGCAGAGCTATTGATCTGACTGGATCAGTTTGGATATGGGTCAAAAAGACCATTTAGCTATGATGGATGGTTTATTTAAACCTATGAACAAAGAACAGCTATGTTAAGACATAAAACAATGCGAACAATGTAAAGAGCAAATGCATTTAGTGTCACCTTCCTCAAGGTTGGACACTGGAGAGAATGAATGGTGTTAATTCACAAAGAGGAGGGGGAAAACACACCATTTTCTTAAACTATATGCAATTTTAATATATGAAGGTCACATTAAAGCTATAAATTCTTTAGCATGCATTCATTATTTATGTTTGCTACTATTCAAATGTCTTGTGTACAGATTTAGTTGTTTGCCATTTGACCATCCTTTATGAAAATACATCATAAAAATGTTTTTTTTTTTTTTTTTAAACAATGGCACTCTAAACCAAGATTGGAATAAATAAACCACGACAACAATTTAAAGGTTTAGGGTTGGAAGGAAGTCTCTTCTGCTCACCAAGTCTGTATTTATTTAAAACAAAAAACATAGTAAAATGGTAATATTGTGAAATATTATTACAATTTAAAATAACTGTTTTCAATTTTAATATACTTTCAAATGTATTTTTTTTCCTGTGATGAAAAAAATTAATTTTCCACAGCCATTACTTGCATGCGATACTTCAGAAAGCAATATAAACTTCAAACAGTAGTGTGTTTGTGTGAAAATGAAAAAGCTTTTAACAAATTAGTATTGTCGGTCACTTTCAAACACAACCACAATTTAGCCTGTCAAAGATTTTTCAAAAGTTAGACTACTTTGTTTCCAAGGTGACAACAGTATCGGCGAACATGTTTGAAATAACACATTATGTGTGAAGAAAAAATTGGTTTCATTAAGATTTTTTAAAAGAAATTATTGTAAATTTAAAAAATTCATTTAAATTGATCAAAAGTAGCATACATTATAATGCTACAAAATATTTATTATTCAAATAAATGCTGTTCTTTCAAACATTTTATTCAAAGAATAGTGAAAAAGTTTAAGAATCTCAACTACCATCACAAAATCAATAAAAAAATAATAATAATGTCTCAAATAAATTAGGCCTGGGTGAGCACAAGGCCCTGTTTATACCTGGTATAAGATGTGCTTTGCTCAATAGGATCACAAGTGGACAATCACATGTAAATGGGGTCTAAAACGTATTGAAACCAATGTGTGGTTTGAGGACGAAAAACGTACCAATCATAATATTCTCTCAACATTTTGGATTTTTTTTTTTTTTTGGGGAACGTTCTATTTTCATTGAGAAAACTTCAAAAGAGGATTTTATGGAGTACATCAGCATGAATGTGATTCGGTCGTAGTCACACAACTCTATAAAAATTGTAGTAGTTCAATAAACAAGAGCTTAATATTGAGTAACTTACATTTTAGACATAATATTGCCAGTTGCTTTTTAAAATGAATCAGCTGCATAGTCGCTGCAGCAGTGTATTATGTTTCTGAGTGACTCAAGAACGAAACAGTTGAGTGAATGATTCAAATGACTCAATAGTCAAAGACAGTGACTGAATTCGGAATGGCATACTAACATAACATGCTATTTCTTTATATGAGAGAAACAGTAAAAGAAGTATGCTGTTACGAAATAACTTCTTGTGAATCACCATTTTAGGTTGGGTAAATTATACAAATGACTCACTTATAACATTTTGGATTTCTAACACACACTGGCCGTGTTCGGCATGTTCTTGCAGTTATCAGAGCAGAAATGAAAGCTGCTGCTCTCTGTATATTTCTCCAATTGTCCCCGGGCACATTCATACATGTAAACTGCACAAGCTTATTTAGTCCATTAGATTGAAAGATCTAAAAAAAAAAAAAAAAAAAAAAAAAAAAAACCAACAACAACATATTTACCCACCCATAGACCCTCTCCTCAAAGAAATGAGGACAGAAGTGGCTGAAAGTGGACAAAAGAAGCAGATTAAAACACCAGGTGTAATTGGGTGTGTGTCTCCCTCGTCTACTTGTTTTCCGATAGACTTAGGGGACGTTTACACGACAACGACATGCTTAAAACGGAGAAGTTTTTTCTTTGATTTTTCCGTGTACAGACAAGACCATTGTCAAAACAATCCCCATTCACATGGATGCGCAAAAACAACAGCACATATCCCCATTTACATACACCTGAAAGTCGACGTAGAGCTTGCATTTTCCGAACTCGCATTTTATGTTCTCACACACTCACACTCACACTGTCATTCAGAGGACCACAGAGGGATCACAGATCAGAGGAAGAAACATGGGAAGAAAGAGAAGGCAAACGATATGGGATAGAGAAATGAGGAGAGGGAAACGGAGATAAATAAAGGTGGAAGGTTCCAGGCACATCTGTCAGTGACATTGACAAGGCCAACCAGGCGTGGTGTCCAGAGGCGGTGGGACAGGAGAGCTGAGAAATGTGTGTTCCATACCACTGCGCCAGGGGCAAAACACACACTACTCATCCAAAGACCCAGTTACCTGTTATACACACAGACACACACACACACACACACACACACACACACACACACAGCACTAACAGCAAGGCATAATGAGATCCAACGACTGGCTTTCTGAGTTTTATTTTATTTTATTGGAAGTCACCCGAATTCCACCTCCAAGTCAGACCTCAGTATTTATTTTGGGAGCTAAGAAGCAGAGACGATACCCATAATCACCAGGTAAACAAGAGAAGGCAAAGCGCAATACTGTGAGACTTGTCTAATCGTGGGTTTGGCTTTGAGCCTTTGAGGGATATCTGTCTGAATGAAATTTGACCCAATAAACCAGCAAGGCCAATAAGCACCTCTCCAAGCACCTCATTAGATAAGGTGGAGGGTTGTCTCTAATGCCAAAACCCCAGTCCCATTCCAAAAGCACAGATCCTATTTACCCTGTTGTCATGTTGCCAGTGTGGCCTGTTACAGCCAATAATCAGCATCTGGGAGAGATAAGATCTCCATGTAAAGACTGAAGGCGATGGTCTGATGGCATGAGCATCAGACAAGGCGGGAGACTAAACCAGCCCCATGCTGCGACAGCGCCCGGCTAATCACAGGTGGTTGGATTAAACCGAAGACCAGACGCAGGGACTTGAGAGGACGACTAGTGCAATGGGAGGTGAGCCCAAGAGACAAAGGATTACCTGATGGAAATATTCATGCAGGTTTTTACTCCCTGCTGTTTTTTTTCACAGGTTTCTGTGTGCGCAAAATGTTGGGTCCTCAAGGGCAGCATCTTTAAAGGCAGATTAATGATAATCCAAGTTAACGCAAGAGGGAAAGCTCACTCTGTGATATGCCTGTGTGCCCTAAACCAACACGAGCAACCAGAGAGGAAAGCGTGTAGTATTGCTAATCCTTATTACAGTGCATTTTTCATGGTATAACGGGCAAAATTGACCATAATATAAAAAATAAATAACTGATCTAATGAGTATATAATATAATAATTATTCTGTGAATGTCAAGATGCACCTCCAAATGTTATGTCGTACATCCTGATGTATCGAGATGCTCTTCTTTTTTATGATTTTGCACAGGAGCTACGAGGCAACAATATGTCATGCAAATTGTCTGGTAATAACTGGCTGCGCTTCAAAAGGGCAGCAGCAAACAGGGTCAAAACTGGAATTGTTTGAACTTTAAACATCACATTACAACGCTTGACCTGAGCACAACACGGCGCCGCGAGAAACACTGCCGCTAAATGCAATGGGGTATGTCAAGATGAAACGCTGACATTTTTTAAATGAGCAGCACTGATGTTGTGTGTGCAAATACAAAATTGAACAAAGTAAAAATAAAGAACACCACCACATCTCTAAATAAACTAGATTTTGGGAAAAAGGAAGTGCTCAAAGGCTGTTAATGTTTTCGGTTGAGATGAGATTTTAGACTGGTTCAGAGTATAAGATGTGCTGCATTAAAGCTGCTTTGACAAGCACCACATCTTGCTTTCTCATTTGGAGAGCAATAACCTAATTTTTATGTGAATTCAGAGAAAATTGTGGCACTCAAACAAAGGGGTGTGGGGGTTTCCACCTAGAGTGTGTTTGTTCAGGCTGATTTAATAAAAAAACGAAGAATTGGTAGCAGTCATTTTAATTTAGTGCTCACCTAATACAATAGAGAAGGACAACATTTAAACGTCCTAATCTTCGGGCTCATAAATCTCCATTTCTACTGCCTCTCTCTCGCTCCCTTCTATCTCTCCCTCTCTGTCAGAAAGAGGCAAGGGTGGTTGTTCACTTCAAGCACGCTTATTGGGTTAAATGCACCACGCTGCTTTCCTCCTCTCTAATGCAGTGCAGCTCAGGAGACGAGACTTCCCGCTGAGAAAATCTCTGAGCCGGAGAGAACATGTTGACTCACTGCTACATTAGACACACTTGCAAGAGCGCAAACACGTGCGCACACACGCACCCAAAAAAAGAGCTTTTCCGTTGATGCATCCCACTTACGAACACTTTGATTCCACTGAACAGGGATCAAGATGACACCCAGAGGCAAAAATTTATGGAACGTACTGATTAAAGACTGACAACTTGTTATTCAGAAGAAACTGTTAGTGACTGAGCTTCAAAAGGAAAATAACAATAGATTTCTGAGCCCCAAACTTTAGTGAAGTTTGTCTCATTTCTTCCCTCAGCTGTCTCTCTCTGAAATAGAGGCGACTGAGCGCTCTGTGTGGAGGTAATGGTGCGGCAGTTGAGACGCAGCGGTTCAATGTGTCATATCGCATCAGGGTTACCCTGCAGCAAGACACACTCAGAGGAAGCTGTGCTCTGCTCACACACAAGTTTTAAATGATGGGATTAAACAATGAATCTCTGGCTCGTGAGAAGAGGGATGAGACAGTGACTGATTGACAGCCTAAGCGTTTTCTCTAAATGCTTGTTTCTCATATGAGACAAGAGAATAAGGCAAAGTACAGAAAAATAGCAGCTTTAGATAGGACGAGTTAAACATGAAGGTAATGACTGAGTAACGTTCTCTCTTCCTTGCCCGATTCATACTTACCGGAGTGTCAGTGGTGTAGTTATGCTTAATTCATGGTCTTTGTGGAGATACAAATCACACACACTGGGGGTTTGGACACTCTTGTCTCATTAAGCCACTCAGTGGGAAATAACCAGTGACACACAGAAGGTATAACTCACACTGATACACACACACACACAAAACATGAACAGATAGAGCTCTGTGATCAAAGCTAAATCCATGGATTAAATACTTGTAAAAAAAACACTTAAGCGTGAAAAAGTCAAACTAGTGGTTAAAAAGAACAAAGATAGTACTGTTATTGCTACCTAAAAATGAATAAAAAACAGTTTTTATTAATTGAAATAAAACTGACTGAGTATAATATTTATATTGACTATAAATATTACATGAAAAACTTATTTCAGTTTCCAAATCAACATTCCAAGTTTAAGTTGAAGTGCTAAAACTGAAATAAAAACAAAAGAAATCAAAATATAATATGACAAAACATCATATCATAATATAACAAAAGACAACAATTACTAAAACTAAAATGAAAACAGAAAAATTAAATATTTATTTTTAATAAAATATTAAATAATAGTATCTAAATAAAACTAAAATACTTCTTATCAAAGATAATGGACAAGCTGAGAAAAATACCGATTTAAAATAAGATTCAATAGTGCTCAAAAAAGCAAGGTCAACGTAATTAAAAATGTATTATTTTATTCAATTTATGTGTGCAACATTTTTATGTTTAAAGTAAGTGCAAAGCCCAGGGAATCAGCTATTTCAAGAGCCATATCATAGCCAAAAATCACTCCAGGGTACAGACATGTTCATTTCTGAAAAAAATCCCACAATCCACCATAAAACAACTGAACATTAGCTACTCGATATATGCATTTACGGGAAATGTTCCGTTTTCCTCAGTCTCTCAAGATAACAGAAATAGAGGATGAATACATATTTCATGATGGCACATTATTTTTTTAATAGCTACAATTAAGATGCAAGATAATGATATCAGAATAATATCAGTCCTGATGTTATATACAGCGATGGTGCTTAAAGATGTTTTAATGCACAACCACATAATCATGTCACAGGAAATTGAATCATCAGTGTGCTAATGTTTAGTGGATCAAGCCCTCTGCTAGTGCATGAATTCGCATTCACCACATACTGATTCCCGTCATAAAGAACAAGGAACTGAAATGAGACAAAATAACTGTCTCTCCTCATTACAAGGAAGGGAGAATCAATACAGCCGTGTAAATGTTTTACACGAGGGCTGTTATCAGCACATAATAACCGCTGCGACTCATGAGCCGATCAGCCCGCCTCTTCAAGCTCATATCCCCAAATCTACTGTAGCACATTTATATTAATGCACTAGTCAAATTTGCTTTTGGTGTGAATTAAATTTGCTCTTAATTTCCATTTGCGAACCTGCTATTTTAGGAGAGTTGCTTGAGCATTTCCTGTCTGATTGTAAACCGTCTGCCATCTTTTCTTGCTCCAATTAGGCCGGTGAGACTCGAGTCATGCTAGATGAGGAATCCTATTACTTCAGAGACCAGAGGAGGAAGAAAATAGAACAGTGATTGAGTGTTTGGCATTCACAGCCAAACACATTGAGATGTTCCCGTGGAGGGAGATAATTCAAACTGTGACATTGGAGGAGAGAGAGATGGAGAGATGCAGGAATGAAGGCTGACTATGTACAGATCTGACACGCCGTTCAAATGATTTAAGATATCGGGCTCTTTCTGAAGCAGTCACTCAAATTAGGCTCAACAGTTGAGCTGGATTACTTTTGTTCACCTAAAGATAGACAATGCGAAGCTAAAGCCACTTTCATTCAGTCTTATGCATATTTAACGACATCTCGCTTTAGAGGTAATAAATGTGAACAAGGTCTGTTTTCAAAATGTCAGTACATCAGATACCAAAATTTGCTAGAAAAAAATAACAGTTTGAACACATGCTAAGTGTAGGAAGTCTGCTGCTGTCAAAGAGCTCGAGTCAATAACAAGTGTGACAAAAACGCCTGTGTCATGAGAACAAAAAAACAAATGACATATTTGTGAACAATTGTACAGATACTGAAATGATAGAACTGCTCAGATGGAAATATTACTGGAACAGTTTTTTTTTTTACGATTTGACAAAATTTAGGGCATATGAAACAATAGTTTGGTTAGGGTTATAACACATTTTGATGTTGATGTGTGAATGATAGCAATACAGACACAACACAGACAGACGTTCCATGTGTAAACAACAGATGTAGTATATTATATTTAAATGATAAATCTGGCATTTTTACTCAAGTTTTGTGTGAAAGTGGCTATTATGAATCATATCACTTTCCCCCAGATATATATTCATGATCAAAATGACTGTTTAAAAGTTTGGAGTCAGTAAAATGTTTTAAGAAATTAATACTATCAAGCATGCATCCCATCAATGCATTCAAGTGAGTATGTTACAAAAGATTTTTTTTAAACTTTACATTAACAAGAGAATCCTGAAAAAAAAAGTGTGATATGTAAATATCTAAAAATAAAAGTTATCTAAAATTGTAGAAATGTTTGGCAATAGTCATGTTTTACTACATTTTCATAAAATACTCTAAAAGAAGCATTGTTAAGTGAAAAAAATAAAACAATCTTTCAGAATCCAAAAAGTGGGGTACATTTAAACAACTCTACCTAGACGTAAATCAAGTTTTCTAATGACCAAAGGGAGCATCTTGCCAGGAAGCAGGTGATTTCCTGAAGCTGAAGGTCAATGTCTATTCGGCAGTGCTACAATAACATCACTCTGTATTTTGTACACAACCCAGAGGGACTTCCCAGCTGCAAAAAATAAATAAATAAAAGAAATAAAAACCTGAACAAGCACACAAAAATATCAATAATAAAGACCAATGCAATATTGTGAGGAAAATCAATCACTACACTGTAAATTGTGCTGTGATGTGAAACATTGCACTTGCAAAAAAAATTCACACACATTAAAGGCCATCTGTACCAACATGAAGGAAATGTGGAGGGAGTTGCGATTGGTTTCCACACCATTCCCATAATTCATGAACCAAATGCTCTGATTGTGTCAGGGAACATTAATTGGCCATTGTGGTGCTGTGAGCCATTAACTAGAATAGAGGCCAGGACACCAGTGAGACTACACAAGATCTATTGTTACATTATGTACAAGTGCAGAAGGGATGAAGATGTTGTTTCGATTGCCCTATGACAACAGAGAGAAGGGGGAGAGGAGGAGCTGGCAGTGATGAAGAGAGCTGCAGGGTTTTTTTGGCGTTGCATTAACACTAATTAGTGTAGAATTGATTGAGAGGCGAACACCCTCGCTCATTATAGTATAGCCATTACTCTTAAAATGACAAGTGACAGCGTTTCAAATGAGACTGAGATAAGTCAATGCTGCTGCTGGTAGCAGCATCGCTCAGAGACGGGACGTAGCGGCCTAACAAACCGAGACTTATTAACGACGACTACGGTACCTTGCTAAAAGGTTACATGCAGTGCACAGAGGTTGGGAGGCATCGAGGTACGCCTGAATCTGATGCTTATGTTACATCCTGTAACCTATGATAATCCTATGAAATGTACAAAATTAATCTTCAAAAATACCAGCCATTGTGATTTTACAGGACATCACAAGTGGATGTGACAAACAGAACACCAAAAAAAAAAAAAAAAAAAGCTAAACTGTTATTTTAAAGAATTGACTATTATTTAAACCATTTTCTTGTTACTATAATTTTTATATTCATAAAAAAAATATCATGTATAATACAGTAATTCCATTACAGCTATTTATTCATTTTGGGGTCAAATTATATTTATTAAAACACCTGTTACTGTATACACATTTTTATCCATCTTATGTGGGGCAAAACAGGAAAAATGAATATTTAGATCAAAATCTGTGAAATCATGAATTCATAAATGTAGATGTATAATTGTAAATCTGAATATATTGCTAAGTATGAATATAATTTGAAATTGTAAATATTTAAATGTAAATTGCATTTGGATTTGCATTTATATATTCAAATTTGTATCTATACATCAAAGATTATAAACATATACTCAGATTTGTATCTATATACTCAGACTTAAATGTATTTGTTCAAACTAATAATTACATACTCATATATATATATATATATATATATATATATATATATATACACACACAAGTTAATTAAAGCCTTTCTGAAACCAATTCAGTTTCCTAGGCAGCAAGGCAGGTGCCTTTGGTTTCAGACCAGGCAACAGTGATCTATCCTCCTCCTGAAGATCAACACTCCTGCAGAGTTTAGCTCCAGTCCTACTCCAAACGCACCTGTCTGTAATTTTTAAGTGAACCCAAAGACCTTCATTAGCTAGTTCAGTTGTTTCATTAGAATTGGACCTGAACTCTGCAGGGAAGTAGACCACCAGAAGCAAGTCTGAACACCCCTGCAGTAAAACAAATCAGCATCCTGCCTCTTAAGTTGTGCAAAGATGATTGTTGTTGAACTGCTCTCCTCCATAAAGGCCAGTAATTGGAGCACCTCTGTGTCGCTGGTGGAGCTGCAGTGAAGAGGTGTCTCATTAAAGGAGAGAGTGAGAACAAAGCGTAAAGACAGATGAGGAGCCGTTAGTGAAAACACAAGCAAACCTGCAACGTGCACCCTCTTGTCTTGATCAACCAACAAAGAAAATGCCAGTCACGTAAGCAGGCACACAGGTTTAGCCTGCGGTTAACGGCTCTAACAGAGCGTCTTCCCCTCTCCATCTGCTTGGTCGTCTCAGTGGCACTTGGCAGCAGTTTTAGGACTCACCAAATCCCTACTAGCAACACCATTCACATCCCAAACAATCGGTCTCGCTCACGCTCTTGGCTGCTATCAGATAAACATACGTATGCAGCTTAACACTTAAGGACATTCAATGTTAAGGATGCTACAGTTTCAAAATTGACATAGTTGGTGGGTTGTGGCAACTAGTCAATGTTATGGAATAAGTAACCCTCTGGGGTTGACCATCACGCCGGCATGATTGTCTTGTCTCTCTTTTTTTCTTATCAGTGCAAAAGAGACTCAAATAACTCTATTGATTTTGTGATACAATCAAGTGTTATAGATCAATCAAAACTGTTAAATGTCTACTTTTATTTGTGTACACTAATTAAAAAAAAAAGGTTGTGTTTTTAAAATAATAATTATGTAAAAAAATAAATAATTATTATTTAATTAATTATTAATTATTATAAATAATTATGTAAAATAAAGAAAATAAACATGATGCGCATTCTCCCTTCTCTCTCAATTTGAAGTTTTTATTCTTGTTCCATTCTGAATACAGTTAAAATTTAAACAATATTTTTGTGGAGGGAGGGGGGCCACAATTCATAGTGCTTTTTTTTGTAATTTTTCATTCTATTTACTGCGATTTTATACTTTGGAACTTCTTTGAGAAGGTTTTACCATGCAGCAATAAGTATCAAAAATCAATCAAACTATTAAAAAAAACTCTAAAATTAGTCTGCCTCACTAATCACCAAGTCAGTACTAATCAACTTTGCTTCTATGTCTAAATCTGCACTCCAATGCTCTGACATTTAAGTATGAACCTACAATCTTTTCCACCATAAATCCCTCAATGTCTTCTTACCTTTACTGTTACTTATATCAGCTGCAGCTTATCTCTGACACCAGCCCCACAACACAACGAACGACTGTCATTACCACTAAAAAAACCTGCAGATCCTGATGACGATCATCAGCCTGCAGGCGGGAGAGCCAGATAGAGAAAGAGATCAAATGAAGGAGAGATGTCAAGCTTTCAAAAACAATAACACCAAAGAAAGAGATATAAAATAAGATCATACAACCCTGTATTTTCTCACACAGTACAAGATGAAACAACTACAACAACACACCGTAAAGCACAGCACACACACAAGACAGGCCGGTAAGGGACTGCAACAAAAAGCCACAGATGTGAGGCAATTTGCAGCATGTGACCGTCAACACTTAAAAGACATGTTCAGCAGATGTTATGGCAATGACTCAAACTTATTTCACAACTAGCTGGTCATCAGGTATGTGACCTATGTTCAACAGCCAATGAAATTGCTAGAGAACGGATGAGCAGAAGGAAGTGGTGGCCCAAGTCCTCCAGACAACGTTCGTCATATCCATATATTTTTTTTTTTTACCTCTTTCCCATTCTGTGCAATTAGAGCAAAATGACAACAACCCTTTCCAAGTTGAAATCAAGATGACGTCAACAATGCCCATAACATTGAAAACACGACAGAAAATACTAAACTTTAAATGTGTGCAGGCCACTGAGTCTTGCAGTGTGCACTGGCTTAAAACAAATGCCTTATTAGAAAAGACCCTTGAGTTAAATGTAGTAATGGAAGCTAGCGTGATATAGGGTGATACAAGCCATGATACTGATTGGGAGAAAAAGAGCGAAAACAACAGACTCTCTTGATATGGTGAGATAGACAGACAGAAAGATGAATGGATAGACAGACAGGCTGCTATTTCGCACACCATGGCTACTGCTAACAAGGACACACAGGCCAGATGAGAGAGCACGACCACCACCACCACAAACAAAGGCACAGACAATCCTTCGTGTTTGATGGTGACTGAGACTGCATGGTCTCTCTGTTCTGAGGTCATCATGTCTGGATGGAAATGCAACAGTCATTCTTTATAAGGTTTGAGAATAATTTTATTGTAAAAACGTCAGGAACTGAATGATGATTTACGGTGCTCAGTTGCGTTAGCTGTTCTTGAAGGACTGCATTATTTTACTAATGCAGTCTAAAATACGGTACTAAAATGACTATTTCCTGCGCCACTTTATGCTGCTGCTGAATCTGTAGTCCCACTACAAAAGAAATTATGGCAAAGCCATCACCAGGTAGTCTGAATTGAATATGATGAGAAATACATGGTAAAAATAATACAGAGACAATGAATAACAGTGTCGTATCAGCCGGCAGCACACAAAAACAAATACATAGTGTAATAAGATTTGTTAAGTTACTGGTATTCTGAGCTAGTTCTTATTAACAAATTAATCAAAAAGACTCAAATTAGTTACATGTTTGGTCTCAAGTGTAATTAACCAACTCAGTAAAACGCAAATCATTACTTTAGTCTTGTTCTACTTGAAAATAAATTAGTTACGGTGTAGTCAAATTTTAAATGTAGTTGAACTTTTTATTGTATTATAAAGGGAGGATGCCAAAAATTGTTAATGCAGTCATCAATGACTCTGAACCAGATTTGTTGAATTCCTTACCAATCCCATAACCATTCTTCATTTCAGAGCGGCAATCCTGAGGATTGGTTTACTTTCCATCTGTGTTTGGGATTGAGAGTGAACATTACTTTCTAACTCTATGTGCCGTGACAGACCAAGTGCGCTATTTTTTTTATAACCAAACTATAACACTTGTAGACAACCAATGTCAGCATGGACTGGGCTTCATTCCTCTCTAGTTGTAAGCCTAAACCTATTTACTGTTTTTACACCCCGTTTCCAGCTATCTGGACACATCTAAGATAGTTTATCCATCTATCTTTCCTATAATCTGCTCTTTCCACCTTGAGAAGCAGTGAAACTTCTTGCACCCTCATCTCCTCTTTTGTCTCCCTCTGGGCGTCTCTTCTCCCCATTACCCCCTTCCTTCTCTCACTGTCCTCACATGCTTCTCTCATTCCTCGGCTGCTTCATTACTCCGCTCGTCCTTCTGGTGGAAACAGAACCCAAACGTTCCTGTATGCGATTAAGCTGCAGGCGCTCATTACGGATGGCTCTCGGCTTTCCAGCACAGGAGAGTGATCACTCAAGCTCACATATCTTCTCTGTTTCGCTCTCGCTCTCTACATGCTCCATATGCTTCTCACACAAAGTAAGAAGAAGTGAGGGAAACTCAAGGAAGAAACGCAGCAAGCGGCCATATCATTCCTGCTAAACCTTATTCTAATTTGAAGTAAGAACAGCCATCTGTTGGGATCCCTGCACAATGAACAGAGCAGAAAACACAGTGTTGAGCTGTTTTACTATCACATCTTTGTACTATGCCAATGGCAGGCATCTGCTGTAAGACGAGCCGTTCTGTTTGTTAATTCTTAGTCTATTCCAAAAAAAAAACAAAAAAAACAGTATATTGAGCACAAACACCAAAGTCATATTAGACTAGAGCACTGCTGAATTTTCCCCTTGAGCTTGATGTGGAGGAGAGGGAGTGCACTGGTGTTTGGTTACCCCCGCTGAGAGCAGCTGCTGGAGTGACAAGGTAAGGTAAAGCTATGCTGTTGGTGTAAAGTTGCAATTGTAAAGCTGGTAGAAATATAAAGTCATGCTGGCGTTAAGTTGTGCTGATGGAAAAACACAGCTTCGAATTGCACGAATGGCTTTAGATTCACATCTCAAGATCAGATCGGGTTACTCTGTTTGAGGGGAGAAAAGTCAATGAGGGTTGGCCTCTCTATAAATGACTCGGCAGTTCCCACTGTCACTGCGCCTGTTGGAGTGTAAGTCAAATTATATTATATTTCACTGTTGTAGTTCCAGTAGAAACAGTGAAATGTGTTTTTTTTTAAATTTGTTTTTTTTTTTAAATAATTACCTTATGCTCTCCAATATTGCATTTATTTGATCTAAAAATACAGCATTTTTTTACTGTCACTTTTGAAACATTTTTCAGTATTCATTTCTTTTAAAAAAGTGGGGTTGTGCAAACAAAAGTTGCTTGCTACTTAGTTCGAAAGGTGTAGCAGAGAGCAGCTGGTGCACTGATAAAGTTTTGTAACGTCATGCCATGAGTGTAAGGCTGAATCCCAAATCTCTGTCTTACCCCTTCCCCTTCTTCTTACCCCTAGCCCTTGTCTCTTGAAACCGAGTGTTAAGCGCTAGTGCAAATATACCCCTATGAAATGAGACACCACTCGGTTACATCATCTTGCATCGTCCTTAACTGGCGTCTGTGTCACCCGGGGCAACAAGTGGTGATCACAAACTTCTCGAAACTTTCAAGATGCCGTCAAAATGTCCGGGATTGGGCTTTTGCTTTCCGTCTTCACTATTCATTATGTTTACATGCACAAGGTGTTGTTTCAATCGGACTGAATTCATCATTTAAATCGGTAAATCTGAATGTATTGTTGATCTAATATTCCCGTGTTTTCGTCTCAGTCGGGATCCGTTTGAAGCTGAATGCATCATCTGAGAAGCTGATCACGTACATGTCTGTGTCAAATAATGTACACATAATGAATGGCGACTGTAGAAAGCAAAAGCTGAATCCCGGACATTTTGGGTGATCTTGAAATGTGGGACTGATTGTGCAAATCAGCAACGTAACGTTAGCATAGCCTAGCGTAGCAAAGTAGCTATTTTTAAAAACGTTTCAATACACAACATAGTTGTAAATATATATGTACATAATTGTGTAGAGCACAAAACAAGATGGTCATATTTTTTTTTATCAATCATTTATGCGAAAAAACTTGTGCATTTCTTACCCCTTGGTTTCAAGTAAGCTCGCGAAAATTCTTGGTCTTAAGGGGTATATACCCCTTCACCTTACCCCTACTGATTGCCCTTCCTCTCACGTGAACACGCAAAACTAAGGGGAAGGGGTAAGGGGAAGGAGTAAGACAGAGAATTGAGATTCAGCCTAAACCTGATGCTGTAATTGAGTGTCTGGAAGAAGTCTGTAGGACGTCGTTTCCTTTGCCAGACTAGCACTGTTCACAGTCTCACTCAGAGCACCTGGAAACGTGCCATCTCAGCTTTTCAGCAGCATGCAATCAACAACACCTCACTCACACACAAACACACACACATTCAATCGCCCCCTGATTTTTTCTACCTTTAATATACAGGCATGATGAATACAATTTGAAAGGCGAGTTGAAAACATCCCTTTACTACAGGTCTGCTACATGCAACGAATACCATTTTTTCCACACAAACAAACTCCAAAACACAGGCATGCACATACACACAAACTGACTGAGACAGATTCAGAGCACACCCCATGTCTGGTCTTTGCCAACGGCCTCATCCTGTCTCTGCAGTGATAGCTGAGGGAGAGCTGGGAAGTGGGCGACATTGACAAATGTCCAGCCTCAACCCCACAAAATGAGAGAGGAAGAGAGAGAGAGAGAGAGAGAGAGAGAGAGAAGCATGACAGTTTTTCTCCGACAAGGCCATCTGCACTGCAGCAACCCTAGAGGCCTTGGTTCAGATGACTTCCTTTTCTTCCCCCTCATTCTTTCTTCATAGCTGCTCTTAATTCTCAAGCAAGCCAAGTACAAATTACCCCCTCATGCACAGTCAGCAGTAATGACAGCAGCGAAAGCAATATGAATTCACCCTGGTGATGAGGTCTCAGTTCAGGTCAGCCGGCCAGCTGTCCATCAGGCATTAGCCATCATGATGGGTTACCGTTAGTCTGGTAGTGGAGAAGTCGGTGCAGCCAGACCTGTAGGGCTCCATTAGCGCAAAGCTAATGAGACAGAACCTCAGCGGGCGGGGGTACACTCATTACGGCAGGATCAGGCCTGTGCGGGTAGGGAACTGGTGTGTGTGAGTGTGTGACTTATGACTAAGAGGTGTGATGGAATTTGTTGAAAGTTAAAGCTTCAGGGCTCCATTTCCATTAGAAAGAAACCAAGTATAGATTGAATGTTCAATACATTTCTTAAACATCTGTAGACAGTGTTGCCCAAAGCAGTCAAATTTACATTGAATGCACGAAAACAATGGAAAGGCACATAGTCTTGAAGCACAGTGTAAACTAGATGTTTACATGTTCTGAAAAAAATGCAAAAATGCTTGCACCTCTAAAACTGCATGATGTAAGCGGTTCTATGTGGTTGCCAGGGTGTTGCTGCCAGATTTGGCCAAAATCCAGAAATAAAGAATTTTATTTTCCCATTAATAAGTTACAATATGAATGTTTTCTTCAAATGTCTTGGAGACATTGCCACAGTACTTCAAGATTTAGTCGTCTCAGTTTTTTGTTGTTGTTGTTGTTGTTGCTGTGTGGGAGCATACTGTTTTCAAACATACAAAAATCTCACTGGATTATTACAATTAATGGCAAAAGGAATGTTTGGAAATGTAAACTGATATTCCCTGCTGACACACCACATCAAAAGATGTAGGCTAATTAAACTGGCTTTCGCACAACACTGTAGGCTATATGTTTAGCTTCATTTTATTACAATGGGGTAAACTATAATATATACAAATAGAAAGAAATATGTAACTTTATTTATATGTATTACAATTGTATATATATAACAGTTTTTAAAAATAGGGAAATTATCCCATATGTTGTGAGCATGATGACATTGATATCTATTTATTATAAAAAATACTTATGCAATTAATATGAAATTCATTCTTCATAATTGATTAAGCTGAGGTTTGAGTATACTGTGCTACTGACCTTACAAACTAAAAGGACTCCAATGAGTGACATGATTAATATAGCCTGTCACTTGCATGAACCAAGTTTGACCTAACCCAGATTTCTTTCTCTCCAAGATCCACAAGAGCACAGCTAGCCATAACACAGCCTGAAAGGCTGATCAACGAAATGGACACCAGCTGCTTAAATACAGCGGGAGCAAGATGCCAAAGCACTATAGTCCCTTCTTTCTATGGCTGAATTCAGGAAGGTGTCTAACTTGTCAAAGCTACACGGTGCCTTGACCTGTACTTAAACAGGGTGATGTCAGCACTGGCACAGCCCCTGTGATGCAACACAGCGGACTAACAATCACAGCGAACAGAAAAGACAGAGATGCTCTGGCTGTAAGGGACTGCGACAGACTGTGCTTTGGCCTGGCTCTTGCTTTGGATGCCAAACTGAAAAGCCATTACCAAAGGAGCCATTTAACAACATCAATTAATCAATCAGAACAGGCAGGAAAGTAATTTGACGAGGTCCTCATCAAGGAGTCCAATTTTTTATACAGAATGTCTTATTTCACAATGGTGGTAGGGTGAAGATTAAAAAAAAAAAAAAAACACACAGGAGAGGAAAAAGGTCTCATTTGGATGGTGTCCCAGCTTCCAAAAATCTCATTTAATTAGCAAAAGTGGTGGAGAAAATGGCGAGGACTTTAAGATAACTTTGAAACAGAAGCAGCAACAACAGCAGCATACGAAATGACACAAGCAGCTGTTCTCTTCAAGACGTGTTGATTAGTGTATTTATATATTTCTAGACAAATCTTGGATGAGAGATTGCCAGGTCAATGTGGGACTGATTGTGTGCATGCAGATTACCACAGCTGATTAGTAGCGGGGCCTTATGTTGGTTTAAGACGACAAGAGGCAAATACTGATGACAGGAAGTGCCTGTCAATAACTAGACACTGCGTCTCAGGTTCAGTTTCACTCCATCTGTCTCAAACCAGCTTTCGGTTTAACTTGTTTCCCCCTCATTTACCGCATTACCACCTCCCATGTATCCTCAGGTGGTCCATCTGTGCGGAGCGGCAGTCTTCAGCATTTTAAGCAAGGCCCTGATCAATCGGATCAATGGAGGTGATCAGCGTTATGAGCTCTGATCAGCCTGGATGGGGAACAGGCTAATCCAGTTAAGCCATTAGCAAGCCGGGACAGAAGAGCCTGTTGGGCATTGAGCCCATCTATGAGGTTTGCTTATTAGCATGCTGCCGTATGGAGAAAATAGAACCCCATCATGAATGTCGGGCCAAATGATTTTGTGACGCAAAACACACAGAAGGAATCAAATAATCTAGTAATAAAATTGCAATGTAGCCTACCAATGAGTGTCAGCAATTTTTTTTAAATTGAAAATTTCTAAAGTAGAGCTGTGCACTTAGTCAAATTGTGCATAAACAGAAACTCATAGATCTTCATGTCAACCTCGTTAAAATAAAAGGTTGCAGGGGTGTGCATTGGCACTGCCCTTACAATTCGATTACAATTCACCAGGTAATGATTCGATTCAATTCGATTCTCTGATGCATCAAAATTCTACTGCACACAACAAGACAAATTTATCAGCTGGGATGTGTCGACTTTTTGTGTTGTTGTTGAAGCCAACTCAGGATGCTAACGCTCAACATGGTTCATTTTAGTGTGGCAGGTTTTACACACCGCGTAAGTCTTATCTAGTTTCCCATGAAATGTGTCTTTCAAAGCTTTGGGTGCGTTTTTGATTACCCGTATATTATATCTTTATTTTTGTTGTTTTGCTCCCGAAAGTAATTGAAACTTCAAAACTTTATTGTCCAAGGCCAGAAAATAAACAGTGACATAATCGATTATGGCACTTTGCCACATCGATGCTGAATCGTACATTTCCCGAATTGCGATGAATCAATTATTTTTGACACCGCAACAAGTTTGGTTGAGAAATTATGACAGACATATATTAATATTATACAGTAAAATGTTATTTTCAAAAGTAATAATAATACATTTATTAAATTGTTATTTTTATGCCTTAATTTGATTACAAATTAGATTTTTTGTTAATACACTTCAATTAACTCAAGCAGACAAAAAATTCTGAAAAAGAAATTAATTATTAAATTGTTAAAGTTTTATTAATTTTTTATTGATTATGTTTTTTTTTTTATTCTAATAAATTAATTAAACCCTTGAAACAGATTCGAGAAAAATGAAAACGGAAAAAAAATTATTTGGGAAAAAATGTAGGCCAACCGATTTCACAGGAACCTATGAATGTAGGAACAAGACATGTAGAAGGTCTACACTTGTTTGCAGCTGATCCAGTGTGACAGAGGAAGAGTGTGTGAGCTAACGTGACTGCCGAGTTCTGGTTAAGACGCGAGGAGTAGGGCCGGAGGCTACAAGGAGGGAGGAGGGGTGAGACCTTGCCCTGGGTAAACACAGAGACAGCGTGGCCCCAAGCTGGAGGTCACCCTTCAGCCTGTGATTGAGCATGTGGATCAAACTACATTAAATGCACTAACAGCTTGTGTTACAGAAATCCATTTGCAGCTCCGCAATTACCAGCAACAGCCTTCAACCTGCACTCACACTCACCGCCCATCTGGGAGGTGGTTTAAAACACAAGATCTGTCCCACGGTTAGCAAGCGAGGGACCGGTGGAGAAACTTACAGGTCTGCTGGCTGAGTAAATCACATTAATCATCTGTCCTGCTTTTGTTTTTCCTGCTGCTGCATTTCATTTTTTTTTCATATTTAGATGCTCCTCACAAATTAATCTCTGCTGGTGCTAACGTAGGCTCCCGATGGCAGAGAGGGCATTAAACAGCTCTGCCCGAACCTACCATAAATTACACAGCCACATTAGAAGCTACTGCAGAGAGAGAAAAAAGAGAGAGAAAGTAACTAGTGCTGGTAGGCCAAAAGAATACGCTAAACATATGACACGGCCTCCTTTAGAGAGGTGTCTTTTTCAATCACATCCTCTACTGTAAAAAAATAGATTGGCAGATGGAGACAAGAGGCATCCTCAGTGGGGTGAGAGGAGTCAGATGTATTTGAAAGAGGGCAGAAAGAGAAAGGAGGAGAGGAAAGGTGGATAAAACAAGGAGGGGTTAAAGAGAGAAATTTGGTCATCACAACTCCATTGCAACATATGAGCGGAAGGGATTTAAATGGTCTCCGCATGAATGCCGTGCCACTGCAGAGACTTCAGAGTCAAGAAGTTGCCTAAACAGAGGAAACCACCTCAAAGCAGCAAAAAATATAAATGTAGTATTTTCCATTCAGCCTGGGAGCAATCGGAGATGGAGGGAATAGTTTATGCTGCTACTGCATGAAGACATCAAAGGGACCTGAGCTTATGCTGCTATAGCATAAAAGTATCAAAGAATCCAATGGCGCACATTTGCAATAGATTGCTGCTCTCTCCATTGTGATTACTCCCCACCACGGTAGCTCATTTTGAGTTTGTTTTACATTGAGCTTTTTTATCTTCTATTTCCAGCTGTTAAAATGACAAACCTGTTCTAGCTCCATTTCTCCATGAATGAATGTCCCGAAAGTCACAAATTGTTCTTTTCTTTGTGATGCACATATACTAGGGATGCACTGATACAAAAATTCTGGTCGATGATTATCGTCATGCTATGACCGATAATGCTAATTTGTCAATTTTAAATGATACTATCTTAAATAATGATAATAAAGTCTAAGTAAATTAATGCATTAAAACAATGTGCAGTATGAAAATGTATCTTTATTTTGAGATGTGTTAAATATTACATTTAACATTCTATTTTAAATGCATGCTGTTCATTTGAATTTATTCATGAAAAAAAAACTGTATCATGGTTTCCATTAATCTGATAATACACAAATAAAGCACATAGAGTCACATGGTCATAGATGTATCTACACAGCTTACCTTATTGGAGGGAGTTCATCAGCAGAGTGATCTGCAGAGAGAGAAAGAGAGAGAAGGATCATTACCAATGCAGCTCAAAGCTCCACAAATTGAGCCCCTGCTGTTCAGGTCTACATCAATGTAACCTGTCTCTTTTCCTATATTCATCAGCCCAAATGAGAGGAAAAAGACACTGAATGACTTAAACACACACACAAAAAAACTCTGACCTTGAGCATTTCTTTTAGAAATCAGGTCTTAGTACTGCTATAACATTTAGATTAAAGGTAAAATAACCTGGTCAAAATAATCCTTTATATCAAAGCTATTCAATTGGTGGCCCGTGGGCCAAGTGCGGCCCGCCAATCATCTCCATGCGGCCCGAGAGCACTCCAACCTCCCCCTCCTATTTTCTGGTGGTGCGGCTAAATTTGGTTTGATATGCGCGTGGCCGCAGTGGCGCGTGCAGCTGGATGACTATACCCACTGTGTGTACCATGAGTGCTCCGACTGACCTGAGAGAATTGTTTTCAGTCCGAATATTTCAGCAGTTATTATGCCTGTTCCGTATTTCTGTCGACTGAACCAGCGATATTAATCATTCGTTGGTTCGATTCCTATTTCCTTTTCATGAATTGGCCAAATGCGCGTGCGAATACGATTCGGATTCGTTCGGACCGTTCTGTCACTGAATCATCTGAAGAGGTTTCTCGGTCCGTAAGAACAAATAGAGAACAAAATTGTGCTGGTTTCAGTTGTTTCACTAGTTTACTTTGAACTAGGCAGCACGGTCTAGTGGATAATAGAACGCAAGCTTAAAGGAGTTGCGTTTACTCCCGGTCCCGGACACTATTATTAAACAGCGTTGCGACATCCATTGAGGAGCGTTTCAATCGGACACTCCTCTCTGTTACAAACCACAAATCACTCAAGGATTTTAACTAGTTTTAAATTGGATGAAACAGCATTAACATTCCCAACACTACTGATGAGGTAAATAGCAGAAACATGAACAAAGTTAGAATACTATAAATGCCCTAATCACCACCCTTACAAACATTTACCATGAATGGTTTGGGCAGAAATGTGGAATATTTATATTGAATACTATGTTATAGTCATTTATTTTGCATTAGATTTATTAGGGGGGTAGAGGAATATATAATTCATTGTGTGTATAATTGTTTACCTGTTTAGGCATTTTTTATATAGTGGTAGTGAGCTACAAGTCTCACTGTCAGGATATTTTAATTTAAGCCTATAATAATTATTAATAAAATAATTCTTACCAATAGCTGATATTGTATAATTCAATATATTTGTATATAGCTGTAAAAAAGTCATACTGTTGGGTACCACATTTCCTAGTAAATGCAAAACCTTTTTTTTGTTTACTTTAGCTTACTTATTGATACTGTTATGTGTCAATAAATAAGCTAAACCCACCGGCCCAGCTCAACTTTTCTATTTAATAATGCGGCCCTCGAATGAAGCTAATTGAATAGCCCTGCTTTATATGCTTAATTTTCATGTGATTCCCTTTATGATAACCCTTTATGAATACAAATTCTTCATCAACCTGCATTTTTCCCACGAGGAAGCAGAAGTCTTGGAAGTCTTGGTTAGCACTAACACGTCTTTCTGGATCCTCATACATACAGAAAGGAGCAGCACTCTATTGTCCAAGTCTAAATTGCACGAGACGCCTAGTGGAGGGAATTCTGGGGTGAGAACCTGAGGGATCAGTGGGATGCTGGTCCTTGGCACTTAACCCCCTGAGCCCCAGTCTTTGAACCACTGCATCCCAATCATGCATGTCAAACGTCAATCCTCATGGATGAGCCGGCCAGCCGTTGGACACTGTACATAAATAATGCAATACTATTGGCTTCAGCTATGAATCATTCATACACGTTACACACATTTATGCATGCACACAGTATTGCAGATCATTTTTCCATGCACCTTTATTCTTACGCATGAATTCAAAAAATAAAAATTGCTGAGAGTTCATGGTCATATTTAGAAGTGAGCTCTGATGCTGTCAATTAAGAAACATGGACAGATTCAATGAAAGATGCTTCAGACATTAGCAAATTAAGTTTATCTTAACTGGCCATGTGATCTATCTGCCAATTAACATACCGAAGGCAACACTAACAACTCTGCCTGACGGTTTCCACCGTGGATGGGGTTTCTAATCCTATTGTAAACCAGAGTCTCCCACTTGGGGATAGAGCAAGAATGGAGGAGAGAAAGAAAATGACAGAGAGAGAGCAAGCGAGAGTGATAGTAAGCAGTCTGCCAGCAGTTGAGGATTAGTAGTCTATCATAATGGGATTTTATCTGTGTAATATGTAGCAAATCAGCACAGCAGAGGAGAGTTACTCAAGACTGAGTCCAGCATTTCTACACTGACACTCCAGAGATTCTCTCTCACAGCTCCTTGCACCTGACCATGTTCAGGAGACATAAGCAAGACATATCTCTATTGTATAAAGCATGAAACATGATGAGGTGCACAGACAAAAAGCATCTCATTCTTGAATATCGAAAAGCATATTGCTGTCAAATTCAAAAATGCATGGCAAATTCAATCCTTAATATTTCTGACTAGGTGTGTAACAGTACACAAAACTGACAGTTCAGTACGTATCCCAGTCATGATCACGGTTCGGTTTTATACAGTGCAGCACAACAGGGGGGAGAAAACTAAACATAAAATTGCCATTTGCCATAAAAAGCCATTTGGATTTTCTGAGCAATACGACATCATATTGCTCATGCTCCGCCCGCGACCACTGACGGACTGTCCGGTATTAGCATACTTCCACCCTCAGCCAGTTGTATACTGTCCACCAAAGTGCCTTGTGTCGACACTCCTCATAGAAGAAAGGGGTGGGGTGATATTATCATTTAAAGAGACATGCACCAAAATGGGTCGCTGTGAACAGAGCTGTTTTCTGAGGAGGTAAAAGGGGGTGTTTTACACAACCATTGAAGAATTTTAATCAAAGTATGTAACAAACTTTACATGAAGACCCTAAAGAATCATACCAACTTGTGGAAAATGGGCATCCGATGACCCCTTTAAGGCTCTAAGTGATTGAAAAATTGAAAGCACATTATTATTACAGAGTTATTTAGGAAGACAGACAGTTTTCCTCATACATTCAGTTTAATGTGCATCAACTGCAAGCTGAAAAGGAGAAGGTTTCATCTGAACTGTGCATGCATTTTAAACACTTTACATTATGTTCTCGCTCCGGCCATTCAATTTAATGCAAGTTGAGCAAGGCTTTCTAGCATAATTGCTAAACTGCTAAGGCAACTGCAAAGGTTTGAACAATTTTAGTAGCGGCCAAATACCACTTTATAATCAGTCAGAGCTATATAAATGTATATTTGTAAGTAAATATAAAAATACATATTCTCTAAGATGCATTAAACTCCCCATAATTTCTGCCTGTTTTCACTTGTGTGCTTTTCCGCTACATACTGAAGCCAACTCGTGAGTATATTTCACAATTACTTTCAGCTAATAGAAAATTACTGCAATTTCTGGTGTTGCTTTTTTGATTTGTTGGGGCATTCTATACCCCTTCATCAAACTTTCAACACACCCCGCCTCATATTGTTTTTAATCAATGCACGAATTGTGACAAACAGATTAACACTATCTGTTCCAAAATTCTGATTGGGTGAGAAAGATAGAGGTTTGGGTGGGCTCAACACACCCCAGCTGATGCATTGAGATCAGCCCCCGGAGGGAAAACATTCCGCAATGAAAAAAGGAGAATCTCTTAAGAAAGTACATTCACTTCTAATCAGAGTGGCTGAAGTTCATGATGTGACATTTGCAAGCTGAAAAGCACATGGACCAACATGCTAATGCTACAGAGTAATTAATCTGCCCCCGATGGAACCCAAACCACTAAAGGTCACTCATATACACTCTCTCTTTCACACACAAAACACAAGTATTCCCGATTGCACAGCCACGACCAAACGCAGAGAAGAGGAAGAGCATCAAAACAGCTAATTTATCTTCTGGTACAGAGCGTTCTGCATCTCTGCTTGTATCTGTATTTGTGTGTGCATTTTTCTATCACCATTCTTCTGCTGACAGGTGAGATATGAGCATTACCTTGACCTGTGAAATCACACGTAGAGGGGGTAGTGCTCAGTGCTGGTCTATCCCGAGTTAATGCAAATGGAATCAGTACTGAAATATTCTTCTCAGCTGTGAGATCTATTCAAGCAGCACAAACCAGTGATTCTTCACTGCTTATAAAACTCACACGAACAGCATGCATGTGCATCTCATCTAAGGGAACAAGTCTTTCATTATTACCCATTCCTGGGTTTGTGTATAGAGAACTGCATTAAAGAGACCGGTCGGCCAAAAGTGAAAATTATGTTCATTTCAATTCAATTCATTTTTTATTTTGTATATTTAGCATTTCAAATTAACAGTACATTTTTTGTTAACCTTTTACCATATTTCTTGGAGTATCACAATAATATCATATCATGAGTTCAGAATCGTTGTATTGAATTGTGTCATGAGTAGGTATTTTTACACCCCTAGTATCGGCCAATACTGCTTCCAGTGATCAGCCAAAAAAAAAAAAATGCTGATCGGATCATACTTATTTTTGGTTTTCTTCAACTGCACTATATGATGAATAGGCAAATTTGAGCAAAAGATCAATCTCAGGTCGGTGTATCTGATAAAAGGCAAAAGTCTAATAACAAGAGAGAGATCTTCATAGCTGATTGCTGTGGCCCGCAGGCTTCACGGCATTGTGTCAGGACTATACAAACATCCTATGGAGATCCAACGAAGATGCAAAAAGGCAAATGTAGGACTGGAGCAATGTAGCATGATGCCTGGCCACCAAGCGGCCTATGACATTCACTTAAGTGCCATGCCTTTTTAATGAATGTAGAGAAGATGCATTGTGCCCCCAAACGGCGGGGCTAGTATTAAACATGCATTGGTCTTTATGTACATTTAATGTCAGTGAATGTAAAGCTAGTGATGTTAAAAGCCTGCTTGGCTGTGTTAGTAGAAAAAACACATACCATGTCATACAACCAAGGACTGTGCAAGTAATTGAAACTGAGTATTATTGCATTTCCAAAAATCGCAGGGAACTTTCAACGATTATGAAAATTAGGGTGGGGTCAATGGAAGTGCGCCCACAAAGAATACACAAAAAGGTGTTAATAACTCCCAAAGTTTTCTTACAAATACCATGATTAAATGGTGTATAACAATGTCTAAGAAAACAAGCGTCTATGAAAAAACAAAAAACAGAACATACCAGTCTGAAACGTTCTGTGAAAGCCGTGCACGCATAGTAACTGATTTAAATCCGTATTGCAAAAGCCACTTGTTTGTTAATGTAATAATAATAATTATTATTATTAAGTCTAATCAGGCTTGAATTGGGCCTAAAAAAAAAAAAAAGTTTGGTTCCGGTTGGTTGTCAGTTGAGGTCATGGGTCGGTAGGGAATTTTTTTTTTTTTTTTTTTTTTTTTTTTTTTCAGTGGCAGCAAGGGATGGGTAGGAAATTATTCAGGGCTCGACATTAAAGGGATAGTCAAACCTAAAAATATCAAAATTGAAACTACTGTGGAAACAAAGACACCTACATCTTGGATGCCCTTGAGGTAAGCTAAAACATATCAAAAATTAATTTCAAAGTGAACTATCCCCTTAAGCCTTTTCACGTGCTTGTCCTCCGGACAAGTAAGTAAATCTGTCAATCACTTGTCTGAGTAAAAAAGTTGCTTGTCCGGATTTTTAAAATGTATTTATTTTTTATTCTGAAGCAATATTCTCATCAGTGTTCAATCAGCTTTGATATTTAAAAAGGCAAATTGTAATATCTGCACCTTTAAGGGCATCCCCTCCACCAATATTATTAAATGCCCTATAGTGTCTTATTATTCTAAATAATTGAATTTATTGATCAAATTTAGGAATTTAAAATGAAAGATGAAGCATACTGTTACCCTAGGTAGGGCTGATCAAATTAAATCATTTACGCTGAAAAATTACAATTTCATAAAATAATGTTATGAAATTGATTTAAATGTGCAAATAAGAAATATTGGAAAGAATTATACTAGGCTACTTATAAACATAACACTAAACTGCCAATAGGTGGCGGCAGGCGGCCGTATAAATGAGTGAGTTATTGATTCATTAATTCAAACGATTCGTTCAAACGGTTGATTCATTCAAGAATGAGACAGATGTTGATGTTTATGAATGGGTCATTGAATCTTTGACTCAACCGATTCGTTCAAAATGCTGAATCATTCAGTAATGAAAACAGGATGAGTTCCTGTGAGATGCGTCGTGGTTCTGCTGTGACTTTTCTTTGGAACTATTTTCGCTGCTGAAATGGAACAAAAACACCCAATATTGCTTATAAAAAGTAAGTGACTTAATCTTAACTGTTTATTGAACTGTTGTAGGAAATCAATGTCACTTTTTCAATCGTGATGGTATTCAGGAAAAATAATTGAGGCTGCTTAGTGCTTAACATATGTTAAAATATAAAAACTCCACATTTAGATTTTTTATAGGCAGAGTATGTTGTTAACTGTGTGTGTGTGCTCCGCTCATGTGTGTAGATTTCTCTGCGCGAGCGTCAACAGCGCAACTTTACCATCAGTAATACAGTAGCTGCTGCCTGCTACATTTATTATCCACAATCGATCGCAACTTGCAATAAATGTAATAAAATCAGAATCATTCTCTCGGTTTAGTGATTCCCTAGTTATTTTTTGTTTGTTATTGATGTTCTAATCAGGCTACTTATCCGTTGAGGCGAGTAAAATTCTCTTATACTTGTCCTTCAAAAATCCATTTGTCCCGGAAAAGCGGACAAGTTAGACGGGCTCTAGAGATACGAACCGCGGCAGGTTAGAGTGATTTGGATTGCATAAAATAATGAAAGAAACGAACAAATACATGGCGAAAGAAGTGATAGACAGCAGAAGATGGGATTGGGATCATGATTTAAATTTTTGGGATGATTTTTAATAAAACTAGGCGGATGGAGGTATTAGTATGGTGTGTACATGCCTATGAATGCATGTATTTGTATGTGTGCGAATATGAATAAAAATATCCTAAATTACAAAAAAAAGACTTGTATAATATGTATTATACACCTGTTCAGTTTGACGAACGATATCTGCCTTGTTTGTTAATAGATTGCTGGAGTACAAGATGCATCTTGCATCGCGTGCTATAAAAAGACGGAGCTGTACAAAAACGTAAATTTATAGTTCGCCTCAAAGTTTTTTATTTGTGTATTTATTTATTTTTTATTATTTCTTCCCCAAGCTCATAAAATATTTTTGGGTCGCACATAAATTGACAGGGTCGGTCGGAAACCGGAAACAAACAATTTTTTTTTTTACGCCCTGGTTTGAAATTGACAGCATCCTTATTTACATCTGAGTAAGTAAATGAAGGGGCGGGACATTTCCCCAACACGTGCCAAGCGGTGTCAATCAAAGCACACTGGGCCAAGCTAACGAATCACAGCACATTTCATATTTCGAAATGGCACGCTTTTGCCTAGACTGAGGAGAGAAGCTAGAGCTGTAATGTAAAACTGCGTGAAAAATAATACGTTTTTTGAACCATCAAGCATTAAAACATTATAGTGCACTCCAAAAAACAAAATCAAGACTTTGTAAAGGGGCATAATAGGACCACTTTAAATAATCATGATTACAATATTGACCAAAATAAATGTGATTATGATTTTTGCCATAATCAAGCAGCCCTAGTACAATCACCCCCTGCCTGCAAAAAAGCATGATCGAGCTCCCACCGCAGAAAAGAGAAAGGGAAATAGATGAAACACCTCTAGGAAAGAGCACCCCAGCAGAAGTGCACACTTGCACTTTCTGACAAGAGGAAGACAGCAAGCAGGGTGAAGATTTATGGCGTGCACAACATCAGGAGTTGATAATTCTATTAGAGGTAGCACCCAGGATTAATACACATCCTCTCTGGGTCTTCAATGTGAACAAAACAAAAGGGTAAAACAGTTAGTTCTTCAACATAGACCGAAAGAAGAGAGGCAGGAAGCTGACAAAACTACAACTCCAATCTCTAACAGCCTACATCAAACTACTACAAGGGTGACTCGAAAGGGATAAAATAGCCATGATCAACACTGAAAGAAGACAAAATAAAGAAAGAAAAAGGTACATAAATATATTCTGTTAATTGAAAATTCACATAAAACCTGGCACAAGCACATTAGAGATTTGAGAACTACAGTAGAGTTCCATTAATAGCAAGCAACTTAAATATTGATTTATTCCATTCACATAGTTATCGTATGGAGATTTTTTGTGAGTCCTTATTGACGCTTGACAGTGTGCCATGTCTTTTTATACTTATTAGCGGTTCACAACAACAGCCTGACAAGCTAATGATTAGCTTAGTAACATGATTAGCTTAGTAAAAAGTGCCAGTACACTTTTTAGTTGCCTTGGTTTTGGAAGTATTTTTCCCATATGGGATTTGAAAAAAAAGAGTTGTATTCATTTGAGAGTTGTAAGCTATGAACTAAACCAACCAGCTACGAGGTAGCCTAAATCACATCATTACATGCAGCTTTTGAAGCATAAAAATGAAAAATTGGACAAAAAGTACAAGACCATGTACTTATTAGGTTTGAGGGAAAGAACTACAATCCCCAAAGTATTGCGAAAGACAAAATTAAAAACAATGAAGAAATATAAAACTATTGATTTTTTAGATGTTGATTATGCCGAGTTCAGACTGCATGATTTTAGCCACGATTTTGGCTCGCCGACAGGTTGAGAAATCGCCGACAAATGCCCGAAATCACAGGCAAATCGGCGCTCGTTCACGCGAGTGACAATCACGCAGTGTGAATGAACAAAGACGCGAACTGAGAGAATCACCGACGAGTCGCCGACGCCCGTGAGATATTTGGCATGCTAAATATCTGGAACTGTCGGCGATTCAAAATCCTGCTGTGTGAAAAGTGTTTTGACTGAAAACTACATCGGCGATCACCGGCAGCCAGTGAGAGAGCAAGATACAGAGCAGCAGGGAGTTCGGGGAGGAGTTATAGATCACATATCAACATGATATGGCATTGTTTCAACAAAAAAAGCTTCTTCTCGGTCTATTTGGACACAATAAATGGAAGAAAAATTAGTAGAAATTTGGCAGGAGCAGTGTCTGTTTCACCAGCTGTACCACAACCGGGTCGAAAAAAAAAGTCTCACGTGAGAACTCCGGTCTTGCACGTGTGGTGTCGCGCGTTGTTTCCTTTTCATATCTCACGCGTGTTTGTTGTGAAATGTAGTTTGCGTGCAGCGTGCTAGACAGAGTCTGTCGGCGATTTTTCTAAAGTCATGCAGTGTGAAACCTTCTGTCGCCGATCCATCGTCCAGTGTGAACACAGCAGCGACTGAATGCTGGCCAAGATAGTCATGCAGTGTGAAAAGAGCAGCGACCTGACTACTTTGAAAATCGTGCAGTCTGAAAGAGCCATTAGGCTGATTTTAAATGACTAGGGTTGGGTACCGAAACGCGGTGTCAATAGGGAACCGGTTCTGACATAAACGGTAGTAACCAGACCGAATAAGAACGAAAATTTCGGTGCCAGAGTCCTCGTGGCGCCGTTATCAATATGTGGGAGACTCCCGGAACGTCTGCTGATAGCGAGGGGATTAATGAAGATGCGGAAGACAAAACGCTCCAAGGTTTGGCTGCATTTCACGTGTAAAAATACGTGGCAGAATGATTGTCTGAAGCCCATATAGAATCACCATTCACTCCACTTCATTACATCATCATACTATATCAGCACGCGCATCATCTGCTTCTCAGATTTCTCTGCCGAAAAAGGAAGCTTGTCGGCTGCGCAAAGAGTTCGCCAACGAGTTTCGCTCCCTATTCAGAGAACATGGGTTACACCAATATCTAGAGACGTTCTCTTTCGTAGGTTTACTCAAAGCTGCGTAGGGCAGTGGGAAGGAAATACCAAACATGCCAAGTTAAGCACTGCATAATTAGTACAATGACCAGATAACTCACATGACTGTTTCAAGCAGACAAAACATGGGAACCTGTAGCCATGTCGATAATTGGCTACAGTTCATGGGTTCATGGGGATAATTGTCGGATCGATGTATTTAATCACAATTCTCACAACCAACTGCATATATTAGTTCTCATTAAACAACAAATTAAACACAATGTACTATTGTACACTATGTAACACATCACGCTCTGCGCGAGTGGTATTTATGACAGTAACGTTAAATGTACTCCACAGGGACTCTACACTAGGGTTCGCTGTTTGACAAAAACAGGATTCTTGCCTGGTGTCCCTTTAAAGTTTTAAAAGTTATCAAAATAAATTCCCCTAGGGAGAAAATAAATGGGATTTTTACTTCCGAGGCCAAACTGTTGCACTTTTTGGGAATGACTAAGTTTCTTCCCACACTCTAAATATTTCTGGGTTGTTTTAACCCAACTTTGGGTCAAATATTGACAAACCCAGCCATTGGGTTACATTTTTTTTATTATATAACCTAATGTTTGGGTTTATCCATATTTGACCCAAAGTTGGGTTAAAACAACCCAGCATTTTTAGAGTGCATGGACAGTGTTCCTAATCAGTCAATGACGAGCTTTCATCATCTCTGTTAGGATACTGTTGACAATGTTTTGAAACAGACCCAGAGAGTGGGCGATGATGAACATAACACCTTCGCACAGGATTTAATCAAGACAAGGAGAGTAATCTTGTTTAGTGCAGAAGAGACAGCCTAAAAAGGCACTACTACGTTCTATGGGGAACAACCGTCCAGATGCTACTCATGATGTGGCTTGCAGTTGCAGCCCAAACATTTACTGGAATAATGACTAACAAACAGATCTACGAGAGCCAACGGAACAGACATAATGAAATTAATAAATAACTCAAATAAAATGACAAACGTATGCACAAGCAACCATATGCGTCACGTGAAAGCTCTATGTTGTGGCACATTCACTGCATAGCACCATATTACAAATTTTTCAAAAACATTTGCTGCAACAACACTTCAAGCTTCGGTTAATGTCTGATAGAGATCACCAATCCATGATACACAAGCACAACAAACGACAGACACACAAAAACACAATGTCCAGGCATTTTTTTCTTTTATCAGAGCTCAATTATTTCCATATTACGAAGGCGCAGCAGAAGAACAAAGGAGCGTAATAAATTGCAATGAGGTGATACTAATGTACCTCTCTTGTGCTCCCCACTTTCAGCCTGAGAAAACACAACAGACCGACTCTCAGGCCTGGCTGAACACAAACCCTCCTGAATGAGCTTGGAGTTTTGGGGGTGGGGTGTTGCGGCTTAGCTATTCATTTTTTCTCTCTTCAGTTTTGTCTCGGCACTCGTGCAGGAGCCTGCCTCTTTGAGTTATCATTGTACAGCGTGTTCACAGTCTGTTTCTCTCCAACCAACCCCCAACAATTGTTCCCAGCCTGTCTGCCACAGGAAATTACACTTCCACCTTCAGGCCACGCACGAGCAGGCAAGGCCTGCTTCCACATAAAGACTAAAAACAGGCAAGGGAAGAGTTGAAGACGGATGTGGTTAGACACGTAAGGCAGGACACTTGCTCAGGCCCTGTTTACATCTAGTATTAACATTGATCTAGGATGACCACATGAAATGGAGTGGTCAACCAAAACAAATTGATGTTCAGCATATCTTTTGTGACTGAGTAAATCGGTAGGCTCCTGTTGTCTTTTGATAAGCATAGAAAGTTTACACATTTTCTCATTACAAATTTAAATTTTAGTAGAGTCACAATCTCAGATGTTCAAAATTGTTTTATTGCAATAACTGATAGGTGGTCCTTTGACGCTATCGAGGATGCATTAGGATTTACGTAAAAAATGCAACATATTCCCTATTCTGCTATGTTATTTTGAAAGTCTGTAGCTTTTCCATTTGTTATTGTTTTCCTGCTCTGTTTAGTTAGCCTGGCTAACGTCAGATCCAAGTCTCATTGAGACTCATTGAGACTTGGGTCTGGGAACCACATGTTCATTTTCTCATATTTGAGGCGTGGTTACGAATGGCCAGAGCCATTTATTGGCTGCTAAGAATGTCTATGAAATGCGCCTGTAGCTCATAGCCAATCGTTTCAATTATACCAGATGAAGTATGTAGAGTGACAGAAATTAGATTTTGACAAAGTTTGGGTTTGTCAAAGATTTTTTTCACAGTTTGGGTGAAATTTGTGTATTATATATATATATATATATATATATATATATATAAACTAAAGTAAACTAGTAGGTAAACTAGTAGCCAGAAAATATTACATAAACATTATTTTAGTTTATGTAACACACAGACAGCTACATAGGCTGGCACAACCCAAGGTTGTTTTGTTGTTTAACATTTATATGCGAATGTTGTACACCTCCCCATTACTCCCCATTACAAACTTTCAAGACAATCAATGTTATAAATGACCAACTTCTAAAAACAAATGTATTTGTCTTTGTAAAGAATTGCTCGCGTAGATATGTATTATAGCCTATATCTCCATGTTTCTAGTCTGTTAATAAAGAATGTTTTATTTTGGACTCTCCTTCATCATGCGCTCACTACAGCCAATCGTGACACCCTAGGGCTTGGTAAAACTATTGATTTTGCAATTATTCACAATATTCATCTGAACAACCCTGATATTGACTCTTAAAACAAAACACTGATCTAACAAAGAGTACAGCACTTCTCTTGATGCCGAATAAATGCTGCCATTCCTAAAGTGTTGTGAATGCAAGTTGTGAATGTGCAACCCTGCCTATGGCAAGATATTGATAAGATATTCTGCAAAAAGGCTATTTGAAAGCATTTGTGTGAGTGAAAATAATTGTGGTGGAACCTTTTTTCTGCATTTACTCTAGGTCTTGAAACTATGTAATCTAATTTAAATCAAAAACAACTGCTCTTGCTACATGTGTGCAGCATCTTTGTTTGGATTCGACGGTGACTAAAATGGAGTGGTTGACGCTAATTTCAAATGGCAACGGATGTTTTTAAGGCCAGTTGGGCCTGTTACAGCACATACAGAAAGAAAGAAAGAAAGAAAGAAAGAAAGAAAGAAAGAAAGAAAGAAAGAAAGAAAGAAAGAAAGAAAGAAAGAAAGAAAGAAAGAAAGAAAGAAAGAAAGAAAGAAAGAAAGAAAGAAAGAAAGAAAGAAAGAAAGAAAGAAAGAAAGAAAGAAAGAAAGAAAGAAAGAAAGAAAGAAAGAAAGAAAGAAAGAAAGAAAGAAAGAAAGAAGCACCTATATGGCAGCAATATGCATGCTCCACTACCAAAGACTGTCGAAAAAAAGCTGTCGAAAGACAGCTACGGTCATCTCTTACACACTTATATCAGCTGAAATTCAATATAGATTTCTAGCAATTAAACAATTAACTAAAATCTGAGCTTAACTCTTTCCCCGCCAAACACGGAATTTTCCGGGTTTAATGAAAAAACGCATCTGCGCCAAACACGGAATTTTCCGGGTATCCGTGTTTTAGGTGGTATACGGTAAGGAAGACCCGCGCGCATGTCCTGAATGAGTGCGCAACTCTTTGATCAGAGAAACAGATTGCAATCGTCTCAAACAGTGGAGTAGTGAGAATGTATCAGACAGACAATGCAGAGGTATATGGCTGAAGTACTGGAGGTTAATGGACTCGGAGTCCGATCACTCTTTATTTGATCATTCTGAATCTGATCGGGACGAAGTAGTCAGTGAGAGAGATGCACATGTTGTCACAGAAAGTTCTAGCCATGGACGTGCCGCAGATAGATCGTATAATATTATGACACTATAATATTTATGTGTGTGTGCAGGCATTTATGTGTGGCTGTCTAAATATGAAGGTGTAATTGTCAAATTATTTCTCTCTTTGTGCACATTTACCACATTGTAATATGTATTTGTGTGTGTGTGTGTGCGTGTGTGTGTGTGTGTGTGTGTGTGTCTAGGCCTGTTTATTGTAATTCCAATTATTCATTATTCACAGGTAGAACACAGAGAGGCAGAGGCAGAAGTTTTATTGCAAAAGTTACATTTCCCTTACATCCTGGGAAATTTGATATATTTTACATTTATTTTATGTTTTTAATTTATTTTGGAAAGTTTTATATATGAAGGAAACAACATCTGAATGTATTCTGCTTTTAAATGCACTTGTTTGATAAAAATACCTTTTTCTCAGTTTTTTGTCCAAAATGTTGTGTTTTTGACAAAACCTACCTCTGTTCAAGAGGCAATAAAAAAAGAACAGATGAAGATAAAATAAAAACGTTTTTTTTGCCTAAAAGCAGAGGCTCAGATCTTTATTTTTATATATATCATCTTAATATATTCATGGAAGAAAATATTCAGCGGGGCATTCAAATTTAGCGAAAATCATCAAAAACCCTGGCGGTGGCTGGCAACTTTTTTTTAAAAACGCTGGCGGGGAAAGAGTTAAAGGACAAGTTTCGGTATTTTACACTGTTTGAAGAAGCCCTGTTTTAAGATTGTTTCGGATGAAATAGAACAGTTAAGATTAAAATTTGGACACATGCTGCTGGTCTGAGAATTTTTGGTTTTATCGTAGTTTCTGTCCAACTCCATTGATTTGACTTGGACAAAAACTACGATAATAAAAAGGAAAGCAACGATTTTTGTGTGAGCATATCAATGAACAACACCACAGACCACTAGTCGTGAGTTTAACGTTTAACTAAAGTTGAATGCGTTTTATGAAAGATTGTTCCAGTGCACCTATGCAACCATTGTGGAGGTGGGAGCGTGCAACCACAGAAACTGAAAATTCTCTGGCCAGCAGCATTTGTCAAATTTCCATCTTAACCATTCTATTTCATCAGAAACAATCTTAAAATAGGGCTTTTTAAGTGTAAAATACTGAATGTATCCTTTAAAAGCAACAGATAAAGGCATGTGATGGAGAGAAATACCTAGGCTAGAGTGTCACTGAAATTGATAAAAGACATAAGCAGCATCAAACCAGAGGCATAAGGGATATGGCTGAAAGGAGAAATGATAAAAAAAAAAAACAACAACAACAACATTGTAGCAGGCAGCACAGCTGAGAGGCTGCCTTACTCAAGTCAAGGAACAAACATTTAAATAAATAAAAAACATGAACATCTCTTCAAGCCGAAAGGTCTTGGCTTCTAAATGGAATCTCATTACTTGGCTCTCCAGGCGGCAGGAAAACTATTAACACAACAGCTGGATTTAGACAGAGGGGAGTAAGACCACGAGGGAGAGGCTGAGCGGGGGCCAGGAAAAGAAAAAGTGAGCTGAATAGACATGTCAGAGTAGCAGGGGGGAATAAAGAACGTGATGTGAGCACGGATGACAGAAGGGGGAAGCGAGGGATGTAGAATGAAAGTGCGAGAGACACAATAACTTGAACCTTTCACCTAATCCACAATAAAACAAGCTGCAACACGCCAGGAAATGAGCTACAACAGAGGGGAAGATTATAAATAAGGACTTAAATTTGGGTTTTCATCAAACAAATATATATCATAAGACAACGAAAATAAAACACTACCACTTTTATAATGTTTTTCTGACACTTTCAAGCTCAGAGTCAACAGCCTAGATCCCCATTAACTTTCATTAAATGGAGAAGACTAACTAATACAATAAACATCTCTCCTTTTGTGTTTCATGGAAAAAAGCCATAAGAGTTTGGAATGGTATGTGGGCGAATAAATGATGGATGAATTGTTGTTTTCTGGGTGAGCAACAGTTTGCCAGACTGACAGCAAGGGGTGGGCGATATACCGCTAGACACGATAAACCGGTAGAAATTTTTTCGATCCGTAGAGATTTTGGACTATCATCGCTATCGTGGTTACACTCACGTGGGCTTGAACGGTTAAATAAATAGTTCTAGGCCTATGTGTCCAAGTGACCATTTATTTGCAAGTAAACACAGTAAATTATGTCTTAAGTGAACGTAAACATCACTTTTAATATAATGGATCTGTGCAGTCGGTCTTAAAGTGACAGCATTCAAATTTACCTGCTGTCATTATTAATGCTAATGAAACAAAAAAAGAGAGAATCTCACACTTTTTTTAATTATATTGAAAATGGTTAAAAAGATTTATAAAATTTCAAAAGAATTTAAAATTATTTAAAAGAAAAAAATAACTATATATCTTGATAGTGAAATAAAATTACTTGTATCGTGATATAAGATTTGGGTCGTATTGCCCACCGTCTGACACCAGTTAAAAACTGAAAGAAGAATAATTCTCAATAGTGTCACAGATCTTTTACAAACAATGTGGAAATGGCCCAAGATTATTTAACAAATACTATTTATCCAAAGCAACTTGAAGTATGAGTCGGCCTACACAAACCACAAGTACAGTCTTTCTGAACCTCAAGCACCCAGCTCCATGAGATAATTATGAGAAGGATTTTGATTTCAGTGACTCTCTGCATCAAGCCGCAACCTTTGTGTAAACATATTCTTAATCAATAGGTTACCGCCACCCCGAGCACTCAGAAAAAGCAGAAGCCTTGACGAGATTTACTATGCAGCTGAAGTGCAGTCCATAAGACTCAAGCAGAGTCGCGCTCTATAAAGCACTGTTTAATTTGGTCATTCTGAACTCCTTATCTTTAACACGCAGTCAGCAATATAAGTGACAATGTCTTTTCCAGCTGTGAAAAGCAAGTAGGAAATGTCCTCAGGGAGACAAAAACAGTCTCAAATATGAGCTCCTGCCAAGTTTCCTCACTTTCAGATTCTATTATAGCACAGAGGCAGAGAAGGAGAAAGAGGAAGTCTATCAGTGTTACATAAATGCTTCCCGAATCCTGCGACTCATCGAGAGTTCTGTAAGGAGTAAACACTAGCACTGACTATAACAACAGGTAACAAACTGACACACAAACTGTGCACACTTAAAACAGTTTGACACTTACGTTTCAAGCACAGAAAAAGGAATGTCACATCGTTCAGCTTTTGATCTGCAAGTAAACGGGCGCTTGGTCTGGAGAAGAAGCTGATGCCATCAAGTCATTAAATATATTTGATGTCTTAAACACTTGAAGAAAAGGCAAAATATTTATTCTCATCTTCTATCACATTCATCTGCATTGGCCAGCTGCTTTGAGCATGCATGTACTCCATAAATCAATGTATAAAATGGTTCCAATCCTGATCATTTTCGAGAGTAAGGATGGTAATGCTATCGCTGTAAAATTAAGAGAGGAGTAAAAGAACCTGCAAAGAGGGAAAACACACTGCTCAGCATTTTCTCTATCATCAAATCTTTCCACTGTTTATGTTGTACTAATGTTTTACCAATGTTCGAGTTTGTCTTTGTAGATCTTTGTCACCTAGCTTCTGACATTTTCTGTGTCTTCGGCCGTAGAGGTACTGATTCTCCCATTGATAAAGCATGAAAATAAAGTGCATTCTATTGTCTAATTTTCTCTCTTTGCATCACCAAACACGTCTTTACTAACGTATCTATAGAGGCGCCACCCAATGAAAATTCTCTCGACTCTCTGACATTTAGAGAAACGCTGCGGGTTACAAAACATGACCTCAGAACAGCGGTACAGAACAGAACCGTTACAACTAAAAGAGGACTATCATAAGAGAGGATAAGTCTTGAGTGGCACACTTCATGTGGACTTGGTCCAAACCGTCCAATGGCCATGAAATATTAGGGGGTCACATTTATCATTTTTAAGATTCAAAAGGGTGCTCATAAGCATCCACTTTGCTCATAACCATTTAATAAATTGATCTACATGGCATTAGGCCATGGCCATGGACAGGGACAGGCACATGAGGTCGACACATGGGACAGAGAGGTTAGTGTGGAAGGACAGAGGACATGACAGAGTCTTTAAGATGGCTGAAGCAAGAGTTTACATTATGCACCATCTTCACCTTCTCTTGTATAATCTCCTACAGTAAACCCAACTGCTGGTTCACAGCCAGCCTCAGAAATAGTGAATCCATGCCATCTTGGCAGGACCTTGAAAACTCTTCCTCACGGAAACAGTGGGGCACCGAGCTCCAGCATCACGATGCCTCCAGTAGAGCCATTTTGAATCTCAACCATATGGACCATCCTTTTCATTTCAGCTTTTTGGCTTTGCAGAGACTGGGATGCCTGCACTCATCCGATGGGCTGAGATCAGAGCATGTTACAGATGATTTAATGATTTAAAGATGCTATGAACCATGAATTATTAGGCTTTTTAATACCAGAACTAGTGGTGCGCCGTTTTCGGTCAGCCTTACTAATGCCTATTTTTGTCCCGACAAAGCCTTATTTGACCACTGAGTGATGTAGATGACTGACTGCTGTACTTTTTTAACCGAGAACGAGCAGAGAGAGTGAAAGCTCGGTCGCGCGCGCACGCACACTCTCACAGTCTTCAAACTGTTTTGTCCTCTCTGAGTGAGAGTTAACAGATGAAATAACCCAACAAATTGCTCTACACTCCAGTAAAACTACACTCCAGTGATGAATCCTAAAACAAGCTATAAGCTGCATTTGCATTGCAATACCAGTGTTTCTCACAGGATTTTTAGTAAAAGTGTGGTGGATAGACCTTGGCAGAAAACATGGTTTACAAATGCATTTCATTACAATTCTAGTAAAATACAGTAATTGTCAAAATGCGGAACTGGGTAATGGGTAAAAGTGTTTTGGAAGTAGTTCTGCTAATCGCAGGCTCTACACTTTCTCAGCTCTTTCCTTATCCTCCACACTATCATCATCAGCCATGGGAGCTGATGAAGGTCCTGCTGCTGGAGAAAACATATCTGTTATTTTGACACATTTTACAGCGTCTGCTTGAAGGGCTTGTTTATTTTTTTCCATGCCATTTCTCTGCACATTCCTTGCGTTTCTTCTCCATCTCTCTGACCATTTTGACAGATACACACTGACACTGCACGCTTGTAAAAGCCCAGTGTCACTTAAGAAAATAACCAATGGGCCACTGATCTATGCGTTTCATGGGCCGGTCTGTGTTAAAAAAAAAAAAAAAAAAAAAAAAAAAAGAACGCAGACTCATTTGTCTGTTATTTGTCTGTCAACACTGTCATTAGAACTTTATAACCGCCAAAATGCTGGAGATGATTCGAGAGAGGTCTGTGCCCTTTACCGATCAGAGCACGTGCTGACACGGTGTAAAGCCTTTTTTATTTTCAACGCGACTGCACAAGCGCCAGGTGCGTGCGTCAAAAATGACACATTGGGTGTGCAAGTCTGCCTGAGCATGTGTGTCTTACTGCACCGGTACGCAGTTTGCACGTCTAAATTGCCAAGTTTATTTCCAAGTTTTTTTGTTAAGGTTTTGTTTACTGTGTGTGATTAATTTAATGGAAAGAACATTTACTTCTAGTTGTCTTGTTGTCCTGTTCATTTTAAATAAACGTACAGCGAGTAGCTAATCTCAGTGTCTGCTTGTTTATTCAAACTAAGTTGTCCTATAACAGACGAACAGTGATTCAACCGAACGTCCTATAGAGTTACAGTAAAGGCCAAGGTCATACAGAGGTTTTCCAAGACGGGTTCCACTTGGAACAGGCCTCGCAAGGGTCAAAGAAGTTGAGTCCTCATCCTGTGTGTCAGGTGCTGGCTTCAGAAAACAGATTCATGAGTAGGGTTGGGCATCGTTTGAATTTGAACGATTCTGATTCCGATTGCGATTCCTTGTTTCGATTCCGGTTCCTAACGATTCTCGATTCCGATTCTTTTAAGAGGCAGGGTCAAAAAAAGTTTAGCTAACCTTGCTAACCAATGGCCTTTCTGAAGGAAATAATCCTTTCTGAAGGAAATACTCCTTCTGTAAAAATACTCCTTTTGTCACAAATTTTGCATTTTGCCGAGATTTCATTATTTTTAGAAAAGTGAAGCCACACTTTGGATCGCCGACGTAAGGTACTCATGTTCGACTAGCGTGGTTATGCTAACACTTCCGGTAGACGCTTCTTCATTGGTGTTGTTCAGCGGTTTCTTCTTCCGCTCGGCGGACTGTGAATATCGAAACTAGGAATCAAAATTTTAACTTTTGAACGATTCCGGGAAAAACGAAAAGTTAGTCTCTGTTCCAATCGATACTCGATTCTCGATACCCAACCCTATTCATGAGTGCTGCCAGCATTGCTTTAGAGGTTGCAGAAGCGGAAGGTCAGCTTGTCAGTACTCAGACCATACACAAGTCGGTTTGCATGGCCGTCGTCCCAGAGGGAAGCCTCTGAAGGAAGCCGTCGTCCCTGAAGAAACTCTATTCTTCACCTTATTTCTACCCCTTTAGGACTACATCCCTCTAAGTTTCGTCATGATTTATTATTGAGCAGGATTTTTCTTGCCACGATGCAGGATCTGCCCGTCTACTCTCCGTGCCGTTTGCTTTTTGAGGTAAAGGGCCTGATCATGAGTCTGGTCATAGCCCTAAACCCCACTTAAGCCCAGCAGACGGCAAGCGAGGTGCAGAAGCCTTCTCAAGACTGAAGTGCACTTGACTGGAGAACAGGGGCACAGGGGCATTGCAGAAAGCTGCAAAACCAGGCGAGAGAAAGTGTGTGAGTTGAAGATAAAGATAAAAAGAGCTAAAGAGTGACAGGAAAACTTAAAAGATGGATGGGTGAAAGTGACAGCATGACCACAGTGGCATAAAGAAATTGGGGAAGAGTTGGCATATAGGACCAATACTTAAGGTAAGAAAGAATAAAATGAGTGAATGATAAGAGTCAAAGCTCATTCAGGGCTCATTTGCACTCAGTAAAGTCTATAGCCATTAGCAAGACATTATGGAGACTTCGGATCAAGTTCTTCTCACAGCATTTCTGTATCTTCCTAGATATTCAGTTGATTGGTTCGGGTCAGAATACTAGGGGTGTGCAAAAAAAATCGATTCACATTTGAATCGCGATTCAATCTTTACCGATTCAGAATCGATTCATAGAATTCCAAAAATCGATTCATAGGCTATATTTTTCAATGGCGTGCAGGGGCGGAGTGGCAATCGGGTAAGTCAGGACTTTTACCGGTGGTCCGGTAGTGTTTCTATGGTTTCGAGGCTGCGAGGGCCGGTCTGATAAATAGTTATTGCAAGTTCTTGCCGCCCGCTGGTCAAACTGTGCAGCCACTCTGCTCAACCCGTAAATAAATGCATCGATCCGCAGATCTTATGTTTGAGTTCTGTAGATCTTTTGCCAAGCGTGTCAGAGGTTACGGGTTCTAAACCGCACTCGTATAGTTTTTTCTCTCTCTCATCAAAACCGAATATGTTCATCACGTTTGTGTGCATTTTATTTTGTGATTTCACCGGAGTCTCCACAACGGCGATAAATTGAAGCGCGCGTCCGAGAGAAGACTACGCGAGCCACAGAGAACACTGTATATCCATGACACTGATCGCAGCGGACACGAGCGCTCAGCTTGATTTCAAAAACAACAGGTCTCTTATTTAATAGCGACCTAAATGAATGCTCTGCTAGTTAACTGGAGATACCCGCAAATTACGCGCCTATGAACGACTTCACTGGATCTAAACAAATCAATCTAACCATAGATGTTACCAGTAGCGGTGGCTTTTTTAAATCTATTTAAAATATTTTCGCAAGGGTTCTATGAAATTAGTATATATTTTTAGGAAGTTCAATGTGCCCAGTCGAGTTCACATTTCAACAGTCAACCTGGTAGCTGAAGTAGACCTACTCCTTAAACCACATTTAGCATAATTGTTTGTTTGATCTGACTATAGCACTTTAAAGCTAAATGTAAAAGCTTTTTATTTAAGTTTTATTTTAAACTTGAATTAAATGTATTTAAAAGCTGACCAAAGCTTGGCACTTCGCACTTTTTAGTTGCAAAAGTTTTTATTTTTGTATGAAGACATATAAAGTAATATCAAACTTTTCTTTTAAATTATGTCTACTGCAATCAATCACATAGGAAAAAGTAAACTACATTTATGTAGACCTGCGAATCGTTTTTTGAATCGAGAATCGTTTTTGAATCGAAAATCGATTTTGAATCGAATCTTGAGACTAAAAAAAAAAAAATCGGTATCGAATCGAATCGTGACATTTTCTGAATCGTGCACCCCTACAGAATACCAACGAATGGTATAGAGACTGGAGCATGAGATGAGAACACTGGCAGATGGATGGCTGGAAATGAAGGGCAATACAATAACATGAATGAGAATGAAGTGGGAGAGAGCTATAGAGAGATGGAGGGACAGAAAGAAGTGAAAATGAAATGGTAAAAGAAGAAAACATTGACTCTATGAGGGCAAGTTCAATCAAGTCTGAAACAATCCACCCCGTTACTCTATTGATAGCAACGAGCCTATTAAACACTGCGAGCCTGCAGTAATCTGCTACAGACTCTGGCAAGTGTGATGGAGAATGCGCAGAATCATGGTCACGGTGACAAAGCTGTCGTCATGGTAATAAAGAGGTCAGGGTCTGGATGCTAGAGGTGAAAATCCTTAGATTTGTACTGGGTTGAGATGAATGTTTGGCCTTAAAGCAAACAGAATATTTCCCAGAGTTCATAGTTTGCCTCTATGACTCAAGACTGGATAAATTGAGAATCACATTTTTTTTTCAAGTTGGGATAGCAAAAAAAAAAAAAAGTAACAGAAAAAAAAATACACATTTTAACAGAAAAAATCTTTAAGATTTACCCCATTTGAATACTCAAGCTGAATGAAAATGGCCTCCAAGTTACCATCCCATAATGTTCAGCAGGAGCAAGGCTCTTGTAATGGTGTCTCTACACGTGCAGGCTTGTCAACGCTGGAATGCAGCCACAAAGCCCTGTGCTGCCACAACCTCTTACAGCTGGAGCAGTCACCATAGACACAGCAGGGTCACAGTGAGGCCAGCAGGTTAAAAAACACAAAACCTCACTAACTACATCAAGACACACAAGGGGAAATCACAGCGGCGCTGCCCTCCTGGACCTGAACTCAAACCACTCAGTGACAACACAAGCAAGGAACGGAGAGAGAAATCATATGGGGGAAAAAAGCTAAGGAGGCGGAGCTCATGCTCAATTCCTCTGAGGTGCTGTAAAAAGCCAGAGGGCCTGAACCAACAGACACATGAAAAATGACTTGGCATGAGAATTGAGAACAGCATAAAATCGGCTGCGGTCTCCTGCTCTCATGCTTGGTGACCTCCATGCTGAGATGCTGTAGGCAAATAATCAGCAAGCTGTGCCACAATCAGTATTTTGAGACATTGTGACACTTTCTCAATAATGTATATATTGCTCCATGATCATATATACTGCATGTCATCCAGACAGAGGTAGCAAACTCATTTCAGGTTGAGGGATAGGGGAAAAAAAACACAGGCCAAATTACTTTGTTACTGAATGAGGCTTTTTCAAGGTAATGAAGTTGGCATCAATCAATGTTCACTCTAAGCTGCTCATGTATAAGGCGGTGTACTTTTGAAGTTATTCCTGCACAGACAGACTGCACAGAAGCCTACTCAAAATATGTGGGAGGAAAAAAATGTTTGATATTTCTTGAACCAGATTTAAATGAATTGAATGTGTTTTAACTGCATGCCCATTGATTATTATTATTATTATTCAGTATGGACCTGAAGAAATCTTCTGTGGAAATGATTAATTCATGACATATTTAATTCAAGAAGAGTTAAAATTCATAGACTCGCATACAAAGGCTAACAGAGGCCACACATTATGTTTGTGCTTGCTTGTAAAATATTACTCATTTATATCATAAAGCATTAAAACATCATAATTTGACTGAAATGGCAACAAACACACAAGATCCACTTACGAGAGAGAAAATTTGTGCTTAGTTTCAATCTTGTGGCAACAACACAGAAGTTCTGACATCTCTGAGAAACAACTATATTATTCTCAAATTAAAAAAGGAGCACTGGGGAAGTTCTGAAATGTCGAACCGTTACGGACACCAGCGACTGTTAGAGAAACTGCAGCCAGCTGTTGGCCACGCTAGGTAGAGGCAACTGTGATGGACAGTCATGGTGTCATTCTTTCTATTACATTATGGTTGGCTCATAAATGTACAAATGAAGACTCTATCTTAAAGAGTTTTTTTAGGTAAAAACCTACACATTGCCCCTTTAAAGTAAAGTAGGCTACTGCCACACACCTGGCACTTTTTGATGATCATTGTTTGGACCCTCATCCGTGCACCATCATTTTGCCGATTACTCAAAGGCAGGAATTGACACTTAATTTTTACGGCAAGTATAAGACGTGCAACTTCTTTGAAAAATGTACGTGCACGTAAAGAATTTCAGTGGTGCAATGAAAATGTATCAAATCATTTGTTTGTCTTTAATAAAATGATACAAGGAGACTTTTACAAGCAAAATGCACCAAAAATTTTCGTCGGAAACAGCTATTTTCAGGTTCAGGCTGAAATCAGTGACCGAAACAGACGTTTAATTAACGCTTCTCTGATGGAACGTTTTGACTGTATTCACCGTGACCTTGTTGACATACTGAAGTAGAAATGATTCTATAATTAAAAAGTTGACATAAAAACGTATGTCTTATAATGGGCAATGTAAATGTTTGTACAATTCAGTCAGTTTTAGCTATTTAAGTGTTGATTAATGATAAATTACCGTTTTGTTCCAAATATAAGATGCCCCTGAATATAAGACGACCCCCCTTTTCAAGATGTACTTTTTGATTAGCAAACACCACCACACACTTGCGTAGAGAAAAAAAACATACAAGTAGCTAAAAAAAATCTTTAAAAAAAAAAACAAACACCCGCACACTATCCGTACTTGCAAATGAGCATCAAAATTTTATTAGCAACATTTTTGTTAGGAAATGTTGCTAATAAAAGATGTACCTTTTGAAAAAAGCCAATCTTGTCTTTATAAGAAAATACTTGATTTGAAAATAATTTTCAGATACTGGAGATGAAAAAGATTGTTTTTCAGCTTACAGAGCTTTTCCATTCAAAGTTAAAAGAAGGGAGGCAGACTGGATGGAGGGATTTGTGACAGACTGCCAGTGTGTGACTCACAACAGGAGGAGGGCCCTTATGTTTCCTTTTGACAACCAGTTCGACCGCACCTACAGTATCTAATCTTATTTTCCTCAAATGTGTAAAAGAACAGATGATGAATTCAATAGAACACCATTACTGTCTGCAGTATAACCACACACACACACACACACACACACACACCTGCTGGCATTAAGGCCAGTACAGACGGACTTCCTACTGAGAGTCGACAGAAGGAGATGGTGGAAAAAAATCTTTTCCTTGTCCCTTCCAGTGTCTGGCCATCAAATTTGCAGATTTATTATTTCCAGAGCCCAGTACAGTACACAACTTCAACAAGAATGTGACCTCAGAAGGCTCTGAATAAGCCTGTGTGTTTCTGTATACGTTCATCATCTTACATTATGCATGCAGTGACCTCAACAAAATTAAGCATGTATGAATGTTTGTTTGGATAGTGCACTTTAATTTGTTTGTGGCAAGGTCTCTATCTTTAAAGTTCAAAATCAAAAAATGGCTAGCTCCTAGCGCTGGGTGACAGCAAAAATAAATAAATAAATAAAACTAAAAAAAAAATGTCTGTTTTTTGATGACATTCAATGCATAGTTGTTTGTTCTTTCTCTGAAATATAAGATGATTTAGCTACCCTTCAAACGGAGGTACCAGTTTAAAACAATTACTTTTAAAGATATTAGGCATTGAGATGAGGCATAAATTTATTGTTTTAAACTAATGATGGTATCTCCATTTAAAGGAAAAAAAAACATCTTATTGTTAGCAAAAAAGAAGCCACTTTTGAAATAGGCCTAAGTCTCTTAAGCTTACACAGACTAAATTGATATAATCAAAATTTCAGTAAAACAGCAATATTGTAAAATATTACTACAATTTTAAATTACTGTTTTGGATTTCATTTTTAAAAAACGCAATGTATTCCTATGATGGCAAAGCTGAATTTTCAGCATCATTACCTTAGCAAGCGCTAAGGGCTTGGATTGAAGAAAGAGGAGTGCTTGCCAGGACGGCACCCTGCTGGGTAAAAGGACAGCCAGCGACTGACTGATCCCACAATAAGCAATAAGAAGTGACAAAGGAACCATTTGGTACCACTGACACTACACGACAATCCAATATGGAGGACTAATGTTTTGATGGTCCATGCATCCGAAGCCTTCCTTCATCCCGAACAATGCAGCCTGCTGGAGTTAAGATAGAGTGGGACTGTGGGAGAAAAAGAGATTTTGTCCTGGTATGATCTCAGACACATGCTAGTTTGAATGGGTCATGCACAAAAATTTCACAGAGCAATAAGCTTGACAATTTAACTGAGATCTTAAACAGCATGATATTCATTCTCAACTTTTTATAGAAAAGCCATGAATTCTGCTACAGCCAGATCGAGTGAGTACATTAAGCTCAGAGAAACAATCCTATATACATATGAAGAGTTCAGATGCAAAAGCCTCTAAAAGCCATTTGAAATTTTCTTCTTTAATGATGATTTTTATCAAACTTATTAAAAGTTCAGTAATTTCACTTAAATGGCAAAGATAATTACCTATTAATTGTTATTTAAGTGAAATTACTGAACTTAAATATACAAGTTTGATAAAAATCATCATTAAAGAAGAAAATATCAAATGGCATTTAGAGGCTTTTGCATCTGAACTCTTCATATAGAAAACCCACTTGAGTGGATTTCTTCACATTTCACAGACGTACTGCATGAGATGTGAAATGAAGGGTCTCTGTAAGAACATGAGTTTCCATAGTTAAATGGTCAGCAGCAGAAACTTATAAAAAAAGAAAAGAGACGCTTCATAAGATTATATTGCTCAGAACTGTAACAATCACTTTCACCACAGTCAATGGTGCTTCCTGGCTTGATCTTCGGTGACATTATAAAACACATAAATAAAGAGTCTTTGTAGTTTTGTTGTACTGTTTTTCCCAAAAAGTGTTGTACTAACATGCTACATCTGTTCAAGCTACCTGTCCTGAAAGTCGCCACTTATGCCATTAGGGCAAGAGCTAAGAACATGAATGAAACTTCTGTCACTGAGGATTTACATAGCAATCAGTTTCATTTCAAAAAAGTGAATCTTCTCAGGTTAGGAGGGGGATTATAAAAAGGAAACAGCCCAAGCTAACCACAGCTAACCAAACAAGACTTGTCACTGTTAAGGCCTGTTCACACCGGGACGAATTTCGCGTGCAATATTCACCGACGCTTCGTGACTAAACAAAGGGCGCCAATGTGAGTGTGCACACCATAAAACGCCACGCGTAAAAGCGTATTTTCTTAAAAAACGCCCCGCGTTCGTTTTTTTCCGTTTTTTTGACACGCTGCGTCAAAAACTATCCGTCTACACAGCCAGGAAGAAATAAGACGAGGAAGATGCAAGGCAAGATGAATGTAGAGCTGCTGGTCTCATTGGTGTTAAAACATAAAGAACTATATGAAAACGCAATGACAAACTATATGACAAATTGGCGCCACCTAATGTCAGGGAATGAATTTGCATGTTCACTCGGCTCATCGTCACCGAACATCGCTTGGGTGTGAACACAAAAAAACGCGCTGAAAAACGCTGGCGAATAACGCACGCTGATATTCATCCCTTTAAAGCAAAAACAAAACATCTAGCTCAATCAAATCCTATGCTGTGTGATTTAAAAAAAAAATTTATTTGTCCTACGATTAGCACATAATTGATTCTTGGAACATTTTCAAAGCTCTTGGCACATCCCTGTTTGTGGTATCATGTAAACAAAGTGCATGCCAGATTAAGCCAACAATTACTCGCTCATCAAGTGCAATTTAAACATCTAGGATTAAGGGATCTTAATCCAAATGAAAGCAGGTGACATCTGTTAACTAAACAGCACAAATACACAATCAATAAAATATTAAACAGGTGTGATGCAAATCAAATGAAGACGAGTTTCATGATGACAACAGCACAAAAAACACGATTTTTTCCTATTGTCATTCTCCGCAGCCAATCTGCCATACAGTGATCTGCTCATTAAAGAGCTCATTAAACTTGGAAATGTATGCTTCAACTCTAAACATCAGAGAACAACAGTCTCTACAGGTGCAACAACCTCGAAAATCTGTAAATGCAAATCATGCCAAAAAAGCCTCGAGTCTGAAATGTAGTCCCCACTCACCTCACTATGTGCACACAATACACACAAATTAGACACTGTTCAATGAGCACTCTTTTCTATAGGAGACCAGCAACTCCCATTTGTTTACGTGGCACTAATAAAGTGTGCTTAAATGGAGGAGCAAAAGTGCCAACACTAGCTTGGTTTCCATTCAAATGTGGAGCGAATCTTTTCCAATTTCACAAAAAAAAAAAAAAAACCCTAAACAAATGCGAATTAGGTGGGTTTCCATCAGGTTGTTGACTCTAAATGAACGGTGAGAGCCGTTTTCCTTTTTTGTATAGAATAATGATAATCTTTTCGCTACAATGCTCAGCCACACATCAAGTAGTCACTGACTGAATGTTATTTTGATGTGTGTGCGTGCGATCATGCGTGATGACATCACCAACACCACTCTTGATTTGTCGCATGAACATAAAGTAGGCTATACACAGTAACCATAATATTTATTCACTGCAAGGAGTGCATGTGGTCGAGCAGTGTGGCGAAAAGATCATCCTTATTATCAGATCGGAAAACAAGATGAGTAACACACGCAAAAGTATACTCTTATTACTGAGCCAAGCCAAATGATTTGCTTCGGTTCTCTAAAAAGAGCCATAATTCCCATCATGAGGAAACAGCCTATTAATCACGTGGGTTTGATGTCAGAATTTCCATCTCCCATTATTCCCATTAAAAATCTTTTTTTGCGAATTACGTTTTTTTTTTTCTTCAAAAAACGTTTCCTTTTTTCGTTTCTGATGCGATACTTCAAAATGTGCATAAAAACAGAGTGATGGAAACATATCTACTGAGTCCCTGTGTTGGGAATGAGGGAACATCTCAGGTTCTGTTCGTCAGTCCTACATTCACATTACAGCCATTACAAAAAAAGTCAGTCAACATGAAACCAAAAACTACCATCATAGAAAATTCAATGGTAGGGTTAAGTTGGGGAAGATGCTCTCCTTAAAGGGTTAGTTCGGTATTTTACACTTAAAGCCCTGTTTTAATATTGTTTCCTTAAAATCGTTCATACGCACATTTCACACAAAAATGTGTGTACGCATGCTTAGTGAATGAGACCCAATAAGTGGGTGAAACTTGAAGGGAACATCATACCCTAAAAAAGCTCTTTCATTTTTCAACCTCTAACCATGTACAGGCCACTTTTTACAATCATTTCACAGTGGATAAAAATCAAGTCTTACTACCATTTTTCTGAAACAAGTCACATTACGCAAGTGAAATGCAGTACGAGTGCAATTTCTGGTAGACTTTAACAAGCTGAGTCATAAAGGGGACAATACATCTACACTCATTATCTTTTTATAGCACAAAAACATGAATCATACCAATGTAGGGTAAAGAACAAAGGTTTCATCTTTGAGCGAGAAGGATTTTAAACAGTAAAGCATGTTACAAGTGCTTCTCTTCATTTGCAGTGCAACAGAAGTTGAGCAGTTTATTCTGCCAAGAGGCATTGAGACAGTATCTTGTCAATGGCTGAAAGCATCTCTTAGCTCATCCATCTGCCAACTGGAATATCTGCTTGTGTTTGGTGATGGTCCAGACCAAGAAGCAGAACTCCTTCCAAATGATTTCCATGTGGGGCACAAAATACAATCATAATACCAAAAGACTATGAGTTGGGCATGAGACGGCATTGGCTTAAATGCCAAAACAGACGAAAAGGGAAATGAAAAACCTGCGGTGTCTAAATTACGCACGCAGGGCGGAGGGACACAAAAATGGTGGAAGATTTTCTCAGGAGTGACTAATTCTTGCACACAAAAGCTTGTTTTGTGCTTCTGATGGCAGTGTAATAAAACATGCATGCAGTTCAACAGAGAGGAAGAGGCCAGTAAACAGAGAAGCTCATCACGCTTTTCTCCCTCCTGTGGAGAACAGCGAGGGAGAAAGAGAGCGAGACGGAGAGAGAGCATAAGTGGAAGAGCGAGCAGTGACTGCTTGTTGCAGATCCTGCTGTTTATCTGCCAGCCTGCCTCCACACTGGGCTCATTCAGTCTGAAACAAAGCCTGATCAGCCCAAAGGCTCTGCTAGGTCACGCACTACAAACCAGGAACACCGGAGAGATGGACACAGAAAGAAAAGGACAGAGAGGACTACAGGACAGAGAAGAAGAAAAACAGAGATGCTGTACCTAAACAGAAGCAAACACAGCTCTATGGGAAACAAGCAGTGAAAAAGAAAAACGACACGAAACATTCTCAAAAGATTTTTCAAAAGCAAGTGCACTCACTGAGTCACTCAGTCACACTGAATCATGCCAGCTATTTTGCTCGGCCCAGACACCTGAGGTAGAATATGGAGTCTCAGAGGATGTGCTCCGTCATTGGCTATTGAAGGACCTCCAAATTTCATCACCGGCCCAGCACGGCAGCTTTACACTGACAAGACAAATGTAAATAAATAAATAAAACATGGGGCTCTAACAGACTACCAGTACACTAAACAGCCATAAGGAGGGCAAACAGAAGTTTTTTTTATTATTATTATTGTTTTAATAAGCTAACAGCCTATGGAGGACAGGGCTCCAGAAATAAAAAAAATAAAATAAGAGAAGAAGATTTCAAAATACCATTTTTCTCAGTAGCAATAGGGATGAGCACGAGTACTCCAGTACTTGGACGTGACAGCAATGATCAATCATGAAAACGATGATCGCCCTGACTTTAAAAAATTTAATAAAATGTAAAAAAAAATTTGGGGGCGATACCTGAGATCTTATTGGTTCGCGTTAGACAGAACGCCTTCCAGAAAGGCAAAATAAAATAAAACTGGATTTGAAACGCAGTGATGCCTGGGATTAGGCTAGCTAACGTCAGACCACGTCTCATTGAGGCGTGGTTTACAAATGCCGTTTATTGAGTGCTACGACTCTCTATCAAATGCGCCTGTACGTAGCTCATAGCAATTGTTTCAATTATACCAGATGATGCATGTAGAGTGAGAGAAATTAGACGAGAAAGTCGATGATGGGTCCGAGATTTATGAGTACACTAGGGGTGCACGATATTGACAAAAATGTGATATTGCGATATCGATAATGAATATTGCGATATCGATATTAATTTCGATATTTTTAAACGGATGTAAAACTACAAAAGTTATTGGAAAACGCATCAAAAAGATTCATAAATAAAACAAGTTTTCTTACAACATAAGATTTATTTCAACTGACAGTAATATTGGACTGGTACAGCATTAATAAATAGGCCTAAATAATATGTCAACAGAACAGGACATGTTAGTTGTGTACACTACAGTGTAAAAGATAATAAATAAATAGCAAGTCTACAGAACACACTATGCAACATAAACGCCACTATATGTGTTTTCTTTGACCGGACAGCTATGACCGTGAAAAGACCAGATGTAAATGCCCCGTGAAACGCATTCGTGACGTATTTGAATCTAATCGCTCAAACCACTTCAGGAGGTGGTCTGGGCCGCATTTCAGTTGAAACTGGACAAATGTAAATGTATCTCGTTATTAAATAAACCACAAAATGTACTCCTTCCAAAAACGCTAAAAAATGAGAACGTTACAGGCTCGTCATGTTATGGCTAGATATGACGACGCGCGCGACTGCAACACGCATCACCGCAGATGAGCAGCTGCTGTGAACATTTACTATCAAAGTGAAAGTAAGTCGCAGACGTTTTTCACAGTTATCTTCATTAAAAGTAAATAAACTAACTGATCTTATTTTACCTGATGATCATAAAACGCAGCTCATAACTGCTGCTTTCGGTGACGTGCACTCCATTAAATCTGCATATAGCGCGGGAATTGAAGATCGTATTTTGATAAATCAGATAGCTATCCGATCAGTGAAAACGCATGAAGTTGCCAGGTGGACCGTGGCCTGATGTTTATACTTGTGCGCTGGTGTGCGCGTCGAGCCGCCGGCAAGTGTGTGTGTGTGGGACTGTGTGGTTGGAGAGCAAGGGAGAAGTGAGAGAGTGACGGCGGTTAGCTTTGGAGCGAGTAGCGACTTTATATTGAGAAAAACAAAGTGTCTCCCCCGTTCTTTCTGACCACTGTGGGAAATCTGTAGCATGAAAAGTTAAACCTCTCTTGATTTAATATTGTTTATGGAGAAGGAGAATCAGGAAATGAGTCGGGGGGGAAATGCAACGGTGCATGTCGGTCCAGACGCATCATAAACAAAATATTGCGTAAATATCGCGACACTTTCGATATGGATATCGAGCAACGTGATATCGCGATAACGATATTGATTCGATATATCGTGCACCCCTAGAGTACACGACGGCGTTCTGCGACTATTGCCGTTTGTGCAAAACAAACATGAGGTAACTTCGCGTCTGCTGCCATGTTTGATCCATAGGTATAAACAAACTGCTTCAGTGTGTCGCATAGACGTCACCATCATCTTGCTACTTCCTCCCCGCTCTGTGACTGGTCCCCTCGCTGAGGTGAAAATCTGGTCCATGGAATCCAGGCTGCCTAACAGCGTGAATAAAATCCTGCTGCGCAAAGGCAGCATGGGGAAACCCACTTTGATCATGAAATATAGTTTAGTGCAATCTGTCACATAGCATTATAAATTATGAGGACACGATTATAATAAAGTAGATTGTAGTCAATTTTTGGTGCTTTTTTAAATGGCAAATCGAAACAACTTATATATATATTTATAAAGCAAAACTTCTGGTGTGTGGGAAATGCACTCTACAAATAAACCTGGGCTCATGTACTGCTCTCATTAGGCACAAATCCAAATGTGTGTTTGCACACGTTTTAGGGGTGAAACAGATCGCAGTTGTCTTGCCAATTTACACATTCAAACAATTTTAAATGCAGAACAGGTGAAAATCGGGACTTGCACATTATCTGTGGGCTGCACACACTTCACACACACACACACACACACACACACACACACACACACACACAGAGAGAGAGAGAGAGGCACGTTTCAGATTGCGCTCAAACACTGCATTGATTCCTCTTTGGCGTTCCTTGCCCTCGAATGGACACAAACACAAAATTATGTCTAAATAGGCCTACCCGTATTGGCAAGTATTATGTCATAAGTGAACAGCTAAGAAAGAAACAATATGTTTGTCGGGTTTTTTTTTTTGGTCCGTGGCATGCATTCGGTCTTAAAGCGACAGCAGACACCTAATATATATTCATACTGTTAGACTTTGTTTTTGTTATTCAGTATTCATCTCAGCTGAATTTGTGTCAGCCTATTTGTTCTTATTTTATTACTGACTGCGGAATTGTTTTTAATAATGTTAGAACTTTATCAGTTAGGCTAGAAGTTTTTGATGCGGTATCGAAGAACTTCAAGTGAGCTTTAATTAATAAATGAACAGCAAATTCATAAACTAAAAAAAAAACGATTAGAGCAGTAGTATTGTTAATCGACTAGTCGAATATATTCTATAGTGTCTCACATCCCTACATTATATAATGCAGATCACAGGTCAGGTCACTATAGAATTTTTTTTTTTTATGAATGAACGACATGAATGTTTGTTTGATTAAGATTTTATACATAAACATTCGTATTTGAATGAATAGTCACAAACTATTGGTGTTACATAATGAAGTATTATATAAGGGTTTTGTGAATAACAATTGAAAGTTATTATGAAGTTTATTTTCTCAGAAACTCATAACACGATCAGTCAGGGCTGCAATCCAGAGATGCCTTTCTAATATTACAATTTTCTGTGAAGTTTATTTTGGGTCATGTATGAAGAATGTCTTTTTTCCCTTTTTTCACTTTTGTGGCAATTCTTAATTAAATATAAAAACTGTGCCCATAAAAATAATTACACTTGGGAACGAGTGCTCCTAAACAAACATGTTAACACAGAGCCCTGTCTCAAAGATTTGGGAATATGACACACTAATGACAACAGAGTTTGCTAGCAGTCTGTCTCTACATCTGTTGACTTAATTTAGCCTCATTCTCACTTTCCTGAGTACAACTGAAAAAACCACCCAGATAAAATACAGAATACACTACAGTAATCCAAGTGTTTTACAGTCGTCTGTTTGTATTCTGTAAGCAATTACCATTCAAAAGTCTCTTGGTCTTAAGGAGGTACGCTAGCTTTCTTAACGCATGTTCCCTTGACATGCAGTCAAATTCCAAATAATGAAGTAGGCAGTTTGTTAATTTATGTGCCACGATTGAGTAATCATAATAACAAAAACGTGCCACGATTACAAAAAAAATTAACTTACATTATTCTGCGTGTTTAAGAGGTGTGTTTAGAGCATGTTACATTGTGAGAGGCAAATCATGACTACTTCAGAGAACTCAGCACAACAAGAACTACCAGTGATGTAACTACACTGATTGTTATAGCCTAACAGTTCTAATAATTCATTTTAGACAGGACTGTTCATAAACTAATGAGGATGAAGAATGGGAGCACTATGTGCACAGGCTCTGCTGTTCCCAGCGCAGTCAAAATAAAAACCCAGTCTTAGTTCTCAGGGAACCACTCTGGTGGCTAGTTCCTTGAACTACCCAGTTGCTTCAATCAATAATAAAGCTATTCAAAACATCATTCAGTGTAAATTGTGATAATCGTA